>NC_135752.1:12470403-13167903 GCF_041903045.1 Epinephelus lanceolatus
TTTGGCACTCATTTTTCCATTAAGACATGGCACATATGTAAAATTAAGCCTCAGTATGTGACCACAGACTCACATTAAACTCTCTGTAAAAATATAAATGCATTAAATGCTGGGTGAGGTGAGGAACTTTCTGTCAATAACCACCAGCTATAATCTAATTTTGTATGCCATGTCTTAGACAGAGGTCATTAGAGGTCTTGGAGACAGAGGGAGAGACAAAGGACCATATATGGCTGTACAGTGCTGAGTAGATCCACAGTTCCCATAAAGCTTGGATCACTTAAAAGCTTTCTCTGTAAATAATTAATGTTACATTTTGTTACATTTGTTCATGTTTGGTACTGAGATTCTCTTCTGATTTTTGTCACTTTGCTACAGTTTTGGCTAACCTTTGTTTCCCGTTAATCATCCCGTGTATGTATAATTCATATTTCCTCTCTATTCACTTTGACCTCGATTTTAAAATGACCATATAAGCTACTATACATATTTGGACACAGACAAGTTCAATCTACGTAAAATTGATATCCACACTGCGATTTAGGAATTTACTGGGAGCATTTGAAGGCAACATATTACGTCGCCTACGCTTCCGACGAATCGCGCCGGAGCCGGGGCGCCTCCACACCCTCCGTGCTGAGCACAGCCGCTTGAGTAGAGACGCACACAGCGGAGTTCGGTCCATCTCTGCTTGCAGCTAACCACCCCGCAGCAAGGCCACTGCGGGAAGATGGCGACGGAAAAACAGAAACATGAAGGAAGAGTTAAAATTGGACATTACATTCTCGGAGACACACTCGGAGTGGGGACGTTTGGAAAGGTTAAAGGTACGTGTGACTGTCTTGACGTTTGTGCATCCTGCCAACTGAAAGATGGTGGCTACGGGCGCTTTTAGCTTAGCTGCTAGCTTTAGCATGCTATGAAAGCTAACTTGTCGCAACGCGAGCGATGTAGCACGCTTGTTGTCCTGCTAGTTAGCTCAACTTGTTTGTGACAAACATGACGTTTTAGTGGGACGTAGCTGTGGCTGCCAGCGACAGTCACACAATGCAAGTTTTATGGTATTAGCACATAGCCACACATAAGTCACTTAGTTAGCAGCGGTAGCGTTGTGAGCTAGCCGGAGAGCCACAAGTCGCTTGTCAAGACACACACCGGGAAGTAAACCCTGTGGATTGGTGTTAGCGCTAGCTGGATGCATATTCATGGAAAGCATTTTGTTAACGTGATTCCTGTCGTTTCCGCTTCGTGGTTTTTAAAACATGGCACAAGAAAGTTCTGCAGCTCCATACTACATTTGGTCTCAACTCTGCCCTCCATATGACTTGGATTTGCCGTCCTGTTGAAGAGACAGTAATGCTTTTTAGATGCAAACCCGGCCAAATCTACGCCCAGTGTTGTCAGCCTAGAAGGTGGTACGATTATTATGTCAATACACAACTCGGCTTGTATCAACACCTAAAATGTCTGTATGTATTTAGCCACACTTTATTTTCTGATTAGCCCCTATAATCGACTGATGTGATAGTTAGACGGCTGAAATCTCTACTACAGGCTGCTCTCTGTTTGATCATGTAGTGCATTGTGTCTCATGAACACATGATTAAGCTCTAATGTACCCAAATGAAGTGAACCAACCAGGCTCTCTGTAAGAAAAACAGTCAGAAGAACCACAAGCTCTGTTTACAGTCAGTTAATTCCCAGTGAGTCATCTCTTTGCACTCAGTTCTTTGTTGTCCTTGCCAGAAAAAAAGACCACAGGTCACCAGGGTTTTTGCTCTGTGATTATGGTCTTGATTACTGGAGACTTGGTTAATAGTTCACCGCCAGCATAACTGGTAAATCAACAGCAGCTGTTTACTAATTCACTAGTGTAAGTATGCTGCATTCCCACCATCCATTCAGATGTTGTAGTTATTTTTCTCTGTATGGTAATCTGTTCTGGTATGTTTCATATTCGTGTTTGGTATGTTTCTCCTGCCTGCTGCTGTGGCATATCCCTGCTGAAATGTGAAATCTTTGCAGCATCAGTTATTTTCAGTTAAAATAAAGGATTACACATTTGGGTTTTGATAAATCTCTCCATTTGGGTGGGAGCACCCTTCAAAAGCCACTGACTAAACCCGTCTTCTAGATAAGAGCTAGTTGCTTGGAATGTTCTCGGCTTGAAGTTTTGAGTGTCGTGGTTACAGAAGTAGAAACATTGTGGTGTTTATAGATGTGCTTTTAGCTTTTAACTTTTAACAACACTTAATGGCATTTGATACACTTAAAGCTACTGTAATGAATATTAATATATTAACAACAGATCAAATGACTACTTTTATGTGAATGGGGCTGCTTGTTGTAATTAACCCACCGAGAAACATCACTTTACTCTGCAGTTTCCCTCATTTCTGCAGAGCATTTTAATTTCTTTTAGCTCAGTGTTTTGTTTTTTTGGCCCGCAACTTTACTGTTTTGGTTCACTGTCTGGTTCTCTTAGCATCATTTCCAGATGCGACAAGTAGCTGTTTCCAGCAAAATGCTTTAATAAACCCACTGTACACTACCTGCCCAGCACTAAAAGGCAAATGGACAAAGTTAGTGACCAGCTGGTGAACAAAGCGGAGCTTTTAGTAGCTTAACAGGAGTTCCCAGGAGTTAGGTGGGACCAGACTGGAGTTAAAGGAAAGGTGAATGAAAGATGTACAGTACAGGCCAAAAGTTTGGACACGCCTTCTCATTCAATGCGTTTTCTTTATTTTCATGACTATTTACATTGTAGATTCTCACTGAAGGCATCAAAACTATGAATGAACACATGTGGAGTTATGTACTTAACAAAAAAAGGTGAAATAACTGAAAACATGTTTTATATTCTAGTTTCTTCAAAATAGCCACCCTTTGCTCTCATTACTGCTTTGCACACTCTTGGCATTCTCTCGATGAGCTTCAAGAGGTAGTCACCTGAAATGGTTTCCACCTCACAGGTGTGCCTTATCAGGGTTAATTAGTGGAATTTCTTTATTTATCAATGGGGTTGGGACCATCAGTTGTGTTGTGCAGAAGTCAGGTTAATACACAGCCAACAGCCCTATTGGACAACTGTTAAAATTCATATTATGGCAAGAACCAATCAGCTAACTAAAGAAAAACGAGTGGCCATCATTACTTTAAGAAATGAAGGTCAGTCAGTCCGGAAAATTGCAAAAACTTTAAATGTGTCCCCAAGTGGAGTCGCAAAAACCATCAAGCGCTACAACGAAACTGGCACACATGAGGACCGGCCCAGGAAAGGAAGACCAAGAGTCACCTCTGCTTCTGAGGATAAGTTCATCCAAGTCACCAGCCTCAGAAATCGCAAGTTAACAGCAGCTCAGATCAGAGACCAGATGAATGCCACACAGAGTTCTAGCAGCAGACCCATCTCTAGAACAACTGTTAAGAGGAGACTGCGCCAATCAGGCCTTCATGGTCAAATAGCTGCTAGGAAACCACTGCTAAGGAGAGGCAACAAGCAGAAGAGATTTGTTTGGGCCAAGAAACACAAGGAATGGACATTAGACCAGTGGAAATCTGTGCTTTGGTCTGATGAGTCCAAATTTGAGATCTTTGGTTCCAACCGCCGTGTCTTTGTGAGACGCAGAAAAGGTGAACGGATGGATTCCACATGCCTGGTTCCCACTGTGAAGCATGGAGGAGGAGGTGTGATGGTGTGGGGGTGTTTTGCTGGTGACACTGTTGGGGATTTATTCAAAATTGAAGGCACACTGAACCAGCATGGCTACCACAGCATCCTGCAGCGACATGCCATCCCATCCGGTTTGCGTTTAGTTGGACGATCATTTATTTTTCAACAGGACAATGACCCCAAACACACCTCCAGGCTGTGTAAGGGCTATTTGACCAAGAAGGAGAGTGATGGAGTGCTGCAGCAGATGACCTGGCCTCCACAGTCACCGGACCTGAACCCAATCGAGATGGTTTGGGGTGAGCTGGACCGCAGAGTGAAGGCAAAGGGGCCAACAAGTGCTAAACACCTCTGGGAACTCCTTCAAGACTGTTGGAAAACCATTTCAGGTGACTACCTCTTGAAGCTCATGGAGAGAATGCCAAGAGTGTGCAAAGCAGTAATCAGAGCAAAGGGTGGCTATTTTGAAGAAACTAGAATATAAAACATGTTTTCAGTTATTTCACCTTTTTTTGTTAAGTACATAACTCCACATGTGTTCATTCATAGTTTTGATGCCTTCAGTGAGAATCTACAATGTAAATAGTCATGAAAATAAAGAAAACGCATTGAATGAGAAGGTGTGTCCAAACTTTTGGCCTGTACTGTACATTCATTAGGTGGACAGACACGCGATTTTAAAGAAATGCTCATGTTGCTCTGTGTCTACTGGATGTGTAACTACGCAACTGTTTGCTAACATGTTTGCCATATTAGCTTTAATAGGTGGTAATGTCAGTGTTTGTTTACAGCTTAGGTCAGCTGCCCCCAAGTGGGCAAAAAATCAGTTACATTATGAGTGATTTTCTTCGTTCTTGAAAAGTAAACATTTTAAAGATACAGTAATTTTGCATTATTCTATATGTTCTCTAGTAATTGTGATGTCTTTCATCTTTTATATGTCCTTAGTACAACTTAGGTAGCTCATTTTGTTTTTGACTTGCAGTGGGCCAACATGAGCTGACCAAGCACCAAGTGGCGGTGAAAATCTTGAACAGGCAGAAGATCCGCAGTTTGGACGTGGTGGGAAAGATCCGAAGGGAGATCCAGAACCTCAAGCTTTTTAGGCATCCTCACATAATTAAACTGTAAGTCCTAGATTACACCCTGCTCACTGCTCGGTAATCCCCCTGCCGCCACATTAATGCCACCCACTGAGCTATTTCCAGGCTTTAATGGTGTGTTTTAGAATACATCCATGTGGGACGATATCTGTCTGACCTAGTCTCCCTCTCCCCGCAGTCCTCGGCTCAGTCTCAGTCTGCTTTATTGCCTGTTTTGGTTATCCGCTCCATTGACCTTTCATTTTAATATGAAAAAGTGCTTTATCACCGCCTTTCATCGTGCCGCGCTGTGTGATCTCCTGTCTTTCAGTTTAGCGTTCACTAAAAGTGTATTCACTGTGTCTTCACAGAGCCCACGGGTCTGTGTTGTGCAGTTGTTATACAGCAGGAAAGAGCTGTCACTCCAAATCCAAATTTGTGCATGTGCCAAAGCAAACATACTATCTGTCCTGCTTGAGTTTATGGCACTGACTGCTGGTAATATCTGCATGTGTTGGTGCAGATGGATACATGCGATTTTGAGTGGGTCATTGTTTAAGTTCACATGTCTTAACTTACTGTGATGCTAATCAGAGACCAGCTCAGTACACTGTTTGTGCTCTAATGCACATGTACGTCAAGCAGTGATGATAACCACTGCAAGCCTGATGTAAACAGTCCATTGGCAACAGAAAAATGCATTTGGGGCACACTGTTGCTACAAGAGTCACTGATCTAAAAATATATTTAGAAAATTGCTGTGGTTCCTTCCTACCTGGTATGTGAATGTCCACAGCAAGCAGCTTGAGCCCAAGGCCAGAGTTACTGGGTCATTAAAGTGACCATGAGGTGTGGCTAATTTCCTGAATACCAGCTCCATGTCATGCATGCACAAGAATGTAAACTCAGTGTGAGTCTTTGTCTTTATGTGTGTGTGTGTGTGTGTGTTTGTGAGCGAGAGATCCCATCTTTGACAGGGCACACAAACACTGGGGCAAAGTGCACAGTTTTGCCTGTCTAGTCTGAATAGTGTCGAGTGAGGACAGTGGAGCAATAAAACACAGAACAGCTCTATTTGGTAAACAGGATGTTAATTGTGACAATGAGACGAGAAGTTAGTCAACATCCGTCTCGTCTGTTGAAACTCTGCTCATTTTAAATTTAGACTCATTTGTTTCTGTAGACTGTAACACAGTTAGTACTGCATTTACATTTGGACAGACATGGCAATTTTGTGATAGTGGATTAATGACGAGACAGTGTTTTACAGTCATATCTGAACACTGTCACATTGTCATTAGTACGCTGCACGCACGGATTCAGAACTGCAGGGGTTACATTGTGGTTTCTGTGCCGTTGTAAGAAATTTCAGTTGTGCTGTTAGCTGATTCTGCTGCTTGATATTGAATATGATTATCACAGGGAAAAATCTGGCTCATGCTCAAGTGTAACCACACAGCCAGTATAGTGTAAATAGAGGTAGGTATGATGGGTGTCAGTGTGGATTCTGAGGCACAAGAATTTCTCACTAATCCTTGGACTGAAAGGACAGGCGGTAACCAATAACACATTCTTAAGTTGCTCAATGAAGTTTACACCAACGCTGTTGCAATATTAGCTATCTACAGTACTTCTAAGTATTGATGCTGCACTTCATACTGTGTCTGCACACAACATAGATCAAACTACATATGTGCCGTAGCATAGATAAAGGTATTTCACTGTGGTATTTGTAGTTAACAATATGCTTTTGATGCTTGGAAGCATTAAGTCTTTATTGTTTGAAAACTAGTCTCACAAACTAAGCATAATGGTGTTGAAACAAAGGTTTGTGAAGAATGTCACGTGGCACCTTTAACATTAAGGCATAAAATATCAAGATGTAATGTTTTAGTCACATTGTTGCTCTGTCATTTGACTGAAAAAGGAGCCACACCCACATCAACAGGCCAAGATAGGTTTTGTGCTTGTTTTTGTAAGACATGAAGAACACAGAGCCATTTCCTCTGGCCACTTTTGGTGTTTCTATGATATTCCACAGTGGGATAGCAAATCATAGAGATTTAATAGCATGCATCCTGTTTTTTATTTGTGAAAATGATGAGATAATAACCCAGAAGTGTCTCCATTTGAGTGGTGTTATATCTGACGCTCGTGATTTTAACTTTGTGTTGTCTGCAGGTATCAGGTTATTAGCACCCCTACAGATATCTTCATGGTGATGGAGTATGTCTCAGGAGGCGAGCTATTTGACTACATCTGCAAAAATGGAAAGGTAATACACCGTGATACTGGAAAATGACTTCTAACCTGTTATAATTATGTCTCACATTTTCCTCCACTCTTTCCATCTCACCATATGGAGCAGATGTTGTATATTTTATTATCAGTGAGTGGACAGAACACAGAAGTGCATTATGTACTTCTCAGTGTTACTGCCAGCCTTTGGTGCAGATACAGCGCAGCAACCTGTGAACCAAAAAGTGACAGCGGCTGGAAAAGATATCAAAACACACCATGAAGTGCTGCTTAGTCAGCTGTGATGTGCTAACTGAGTCACAGAAAAGATGACACCTAATGGATAATTTCTGCTTTGACAGTTGGAAGAAAAGGAGAGTCGTCGGCTGTTCCAGCAGATTATTTCTGCAGTCGACTACTGCCACAGACACATGGTGGTGCACCGAGACCTCAAGCCTGAAAATGTGCTGCTTGATGCACACATGAATGCCAAGATTGCAGACTTCGGTAAGAGCGTCTCTGACCTTAACTCAGGAGTGTTTACAAGTGACATTATTTTAACCTTAAAATTATGGACCCAGTAGTGCAGGACTTTGCTAGGTAACCATGTGGAGTTTTGTGACTACTAACAGGGCTATGAAGCAATTTTTTTTCTTATGAGTGGGCACTCCCTACTTTTTTGTATTATATGTAGAGATGCACCAATCAAATATGCCAGATCGTTATTGGGGCTGATCTTATTATAATGGTGTTAATTTCTGTGCAGGTTTATCAAACATGATGTCAGATGGAGAGTTCCTGCGAACAAGCTGTGGTTCTCCAAACTATGCTGCTCCTGAGGTCATCTCAGGAAGGTAAGCTGACAATGACACAGAACTTAGAGTGACAGTTCGCTCCCAAATCAAAAATACATGTTTTTCCTCTTACCTGTTGTGTTATTTATCAGTCTAGATTGTTTTGGTGTGCCATTTTCTTTCTACTGAATTACACCCCCAGAAGGAAACTTGTATGTGGTCAAGAGCTTCGTTCTCGTGAAAGGGCAAAAAAACATAGATCGATAGATCGATAGATCGATAGATCGATAGATAGATAGAACTACCGATTTGGGTGTGAACTGTACCTAGCATACTCCCATTATGTTGCTACAAGATGTTGCTGAATAAACATAACCTAGTAAAATGTTGCTGTCATGATTACAGAAGTGTTTATTTTTACCTGTCCTCAGGTTATATGCTGGTCCAGAGGTAGATATCTGGAGCAGCGGGGTCATTCTCTATGCCTTGTTATGCGGAACACTTCCTTTTGATGACGACCACGTGCCAACGCTGTTTAAGAAGATCTGCGACGGGATCTTTTTCACCCCGCAGTATCTGAACCCATCAGTAATAAGCCTCCTTAAACACATGCTGCAGGTGGACCCCATGAAAAGAGCCACCATCAAAGAGATCCGGTAAGCCTGATGGAATTAATTACAAAGTCAGACTAATATTAGAACCATCTCGCCTTTTTTGTGTAGATTACAGAGCAGATTGAAGAAACAGAAAAATGTAAAACTAGTCTTACGGACAATGTGAGTGGTTTGTTATACAACAAAAATAATTTCTCCTTCCACAGAGAGGATGAGTGGTTCAAACAGGGCCTACCCAAATATTTGTTCCCCGAGGACCCCTCCTACAGCAACAACATGATTGACGATGAGGCCCTGAAGGAGGTATGTGACAAGTTTGAGTGCACAGAGGAGGAAGTCCTGGCCTGCATATACAGTCGTAACCATCAGGACCCATTGGCCGTCGCCTACCATCTCATCATTGACAATCGTCGCATCATGAGCGAAGCAAAGGATTTCTACCTGGCGTCCAGCCCTCCCGACTCTTTTCTAGATGACCAGCACTTGACCTCATCCGGTGCAGCTGTGGCCGGCATTATCAAGCCTCACCCCGAGCGCGTACCATTCCTGTTGGCGGAGACTCCTCCCAGGCCTCGCCACACACTGGATGAATTGAACCCCCAGAAGTCCAAACACCAGGGTGTTAGAAGGGCCAAGTGGCACCTGGGTATCCGAAGTCAGAGTAGACCCAATGATATCATGTCAGAAGTGTGCCGTGCCATGAAACAGCTGGATTATGAGTGGAAGGTAAGGAAGAAAAGCAGTGAAACAAAATGGGGCCACATATTAAAACAGTAACTAAAGTTGAGATTATGTTATTTAACTAAATAACAACTTGTGATATTGGAGTTCCTTTAAAGAGGTAGCTTCATATTGTCATTGTTTCATAACTCTTCCAGGTTGTGAATCCATATTATCTACGTGTGAGAAGGAAGAATCCGATAACTGGGATGCAAACCAAGATGAGCCTTCAACTTTACCAAGTGGACAGTAGAACCTACCTCCTCGACTTCCGTAGCATAGACGGTAAGTTTGAACCACACTGTTCTCACATCTTTACTAAGATGTGAGTGAAAAATAGAAAAATGGTTATTATTATGTTGCATATTTCCAAAAATAATCAAAGCTTTACTGTGAAAAAGTTGGTCATTGGTTAAACTGTTTAATAAACCAAACATTTAAAAGACAGTTAAAAAACTATATTTGTGTTGTTCTCTAATATAAGTTGTGCCATTTAAACTAGTCTCATACCATTTACAGTTTTGTAGAGTTTATAACCTGTGAACAATGACAAGATATTCTGCTGAGCCCTGAATTCAGCTCCCTCTATCCTCATGGTGTTTTCCTGGCTTCTGTCCCGTAGTGTGCTCTGTCAGTGCAGACTTCATAAATGATTGACTCAGGGTTAAGGGCTTGGGCTCTTTTTTGTGTGTCCACAGGCAGCGGTACCTCAAAGACAAATATGAGATAAGTGTTATTATGAGCTGAATTAACGTAGCACAGGCATGCTGTGTAAAGGGCACGAGACTACAGTTTGGCTGTGTGCTACAGCAAAGTCAGCCACTGTGTTTATGTGTAGCTCAGGGATGTCAGTTTGTTTCATTTTGTTTTTGATACTGATAACTTACAGGTTCATTTTTAGGCAAAATGACATGAAATTTAAGAGGCCTTACTCGTCAGTCTGTCGTTCCATTGGCTCTGTGAGCTTTAGCGCTGCATTTCAAAGAACTATCTACTCAGGGCTTTAAAATTTTAATTCTCTAAATTCTATTGGCTTGCTGACAGACAGGCGGCCAGCTGTGTTAACATGCAGAAATGTGGTGCCCACTGCCCAACCTCTGGTCTCCACTGTTTAGCTAGCCTTAGCCACTCTGCACTGCACATCACTCAGGTTGGATGGGAGCTAGCTAGCGGCACGGGTCATTCAGCGATTACCACTGGTAACACTGTCCTGACAAGTAGTTACAGGGTGGCGTTGCTAGTGAAATTTTTTTGTTTTAGCTGTGGTAGGCGGCTTCATTATGAGCCACAAAACCCCTTTAGCACAACAAAGTTAAAAAGAGAAGTCATGGCCTCATGTCATGTCATATCAATGGGGTACAACACTTGTGCAGTAAAATCTGGTCTGCAGTTGCTGTAAGGCTCAATAGCTGGCGCTCTATCATACAACATGATTGATTAGTTTCAGTCAGCCTTGGGTCAGAATATTTCTGGACAAAAAATAAAGATATAGGTGAGAATTCTGACATTATTGAAAAAGTCTGTTATAAAATACCACAAACAAATGCTTTCTATATGCAAACATTATGTTGCATATTGGCCCCCATCCACTTAAGCGTACATAAAAGTTCTGTCAGGATGCGCGCACTCAAGGAGGCTAAAAAGAGCAGAACCAAAAAGCACCTGAGCAGACACCATCTCTTTATTTCCAGCACTCTCTGCTGTAACCCTCTAACATTACAGCTCCAGTTAAATTGCACGTCATACAAAGACCTTGTCCCAGCCTTCATGCACTGTATAACCTTGCCCGGAGGGTGGGCACAATGTCAGTGTTCCCGCCACAACACTGTACCACTACCATGAGTCAGGATGGTGTTACCAGCAGTAATTGCCAAATGAGCTGTGTTGTTAGCTTGCTCCCGCCCAACCAAGGTGGTGCACTACACAGTAAACTGAGGAGTAGCCAAATTAACCTTTGGACCTACGTGTAACAAGTCAAAACTATTCTCTGCGGTTATCCTATTAACAGTTAACTGTTGACATCCCAAATTTAGCTGCAGTGTAACCGATGGCTTTAAGGAATGGAATTCTGATTGGATCTGATATAGAAATTAAAAGCTGAATGCCCAAGCTTTTAGATGTATAAACGAAAGAAGAAAAAGAAAAGAAATAACATATTTGTATGTGTATTTTGTGGAAAACATTTTGTGTCTTTTGTTCTTCAGATGATATGGTGGAGACAAAATCTGGAACTGCTACACCTCTCCGATCTGGGTCTGTGGGCAACTACCGCACCACTATTAAGAACGATGTGGATGGGGCAGATGCCGCGGCTTCATCTAGCACTGTGCAGCCCACAAAGACCGCAGAAGGCTCCTTAGCTTCATCGTTGACCTCATCCATCGACTCCACCGGAGGGGGGGATTCGATGACTGTCCCTCGACCAGGAAGCCACACCATCGAGTTCTTTGAGATGTGCGCAAATCTTATTAAACTACTTGCACGATAGCTTGCAAAACAATCGCTAGCCTTTTTTTTCCTCTCCGAGTGTCTTTATAGCAATAAGCATGCAACCGATTCATGGCTCAGTTCATCCCGGCTGAGGATGAAGTGATTGTTCCATGGCACTGATGCAGGTTAGTGTTCCCAAAGCAGAAGGGATGTATACTGAGCTGGCAGGGAATGTAAGAGGTTATATGGAAAGATGAAAGACGAGCTACTTAATGGCTATGACAGAACAACATTTAGGAGGGGGTTTTACTATTTCCCGATCAATTTAATAGCAAATGTCCACATCCCACCGATACATATATGCGCAAGTGATTACACTGAATATTCTGTACTGTAGCCAGTGAGCACTGCTTTCCAGTACAGAGACCAAGATCAAGTTTTTGCCTGCAGAGAAGGACGCCACATGTTGAGGGTTGGGTGTTTGGGTGGCAGTCATAAAGGATGCAGGAAGCACTTTTGCACAAGTTTCTTTTATTTCCTGCTGCTCTTGTTCTCTACGTGGGGATTAGAGAAGTGGTGCAGATGTGTCGGGGCACTGCACTGGCTATAACAAGGGTTGTCATACCCGTCACATTCATTGGACTCTGAAGAAGTGCAATGACCCCTGTATTTCTGTCTTGTGTCAGGGACAAACAAATGCTTCATCAGATTTATGTTTGGTTTCCTTTTTTTTTTTTTTTTTTTTGTGAATCTGAGTTGTCAGAGACTAAATTTTCATGGTTTTGTCCTTGTTGTAAAAATTTGTTTGACTTTGTCTGTCCCCTACATTTTTATATATAAAGACGTGAATATATTTATCAGTGGACGGAGTGTTGGTTCTATTGGAAATGGAAATTGTTTTTTCTTTATTGCATCAAGATCTAGTGCTGGATGGTATGTATTTTTCTTTTTTTACTTTCTGGTTTTTAAATCAATATCACAGCTTTGTTTCCTTCAATCACTTATTCTGATACTTGATTGTCTTTCCAGATAAATATAGCCTGCTTTTACCATTTAAGAGGTATTTTGCCATGACGGTCAAAATCTAGAAATATATCATTTTCAGTGTCACATATTAAAATGACAAGTTGATTTTGACGTTTTTGTTGTACTTTTCTCTATTTGTTTTTATTTAGACTAATGATTAGGATTTGATTATGATTACTGAGTGAAATGCCTTTGCCTACATCCAATTTATAAATGCCAATCCATCACAAGTGTATAGGCCTCAGGGCCAAATTTGAAAATGAATAGTGGTAGCAATTACATGCAGTGCATGGACAATGACTATTGGCAGGTGAATACATCCAGAATATTGTCATTTTTAGATTTTCTTTGTTTTTATTGCCCAGACATTCCCTTTAAGGTTGACTTAGAAAAAAGTTTAAACCTGAAACAAACTTATGAGAATGGAATTGTTATGTCCTGCTGGGTAGATCACAATTCTGTAGAAGAGACATCGCACAAGCATTAAGATCATAAATGTGTGGGTGATGTATTTGATTTTTTTTTAAAAAGTCAGACTATATTGTATACTTGCAAGCTCACAAAGTCTTAGATATGTCTTTAACCACAAGTATGATGCGTCTCCCTCCATTTCCTCTCCACAGTCTTAAAATTTTAAGTGGTGTCTGTTGTTTGGCTGCCTTATCATTATCAGTACAGTTTATTGGTTTTATGTCAGTAAACATTGGAATTCGGCGCTGGTCAGAATTATTGGTACCTTTTTGCAATTTTAGGAGTTAAAGTCCTCAAATTATTTTGCCAGTGCTGTTGATTCACAATTACTGTTAGTTAAAAAATGATAGACATTATTTTAGGTGTTTGCATTCCAAAAAAAAAAGAAAACTCTTAACTACAAAACATAAAATAAATGTCTGACTGTTGCCAAACTACTGTGGACCTCGGTAACTGCTACCACCTTTTAATTATGTCAGTAGGGAAAA
Organism: Epinephelus lanceolatus; assembly: GCF_041903045.1. Lineage (NCBI taxonomy): Eukaryota > Metazoa > Chordata > Actinopteri > Perciformes > Serranidae > Epinephelus > Epinephelus lanceolatus. The sequence continues at coordinate 12,483,940 of NC_135752.1, forward strand.
AAGCAAACTTGAATGGTAAACTGGTTTCTTATTCATCATTGTCATTTCTGTCTTATGTCAGTTAATCCAGGTTTTCAAGAACTTTGCATGTTCTCATTGTAATGTCCGACAAAAAAAAAAAAAAGTTTCATTTGTGTTAAGAGGTGTTAGCAATTGCTCAAGTCTCTGTTTCCAGTGTTTCGCTCTTCACAGCTTTAAAAATCTGAAATATCTCATTTGTATAAACAATTTTACATTTCAGAGATATAACACACAAAAAAATTGCCAAGAGTGACAATAATTGTGATTATTTTGTTTCTCTTGCTGTCCTGCGGGACAGGTTTGGACTGAAATATTTAGTTGATATTTGACCTTTTATGTCTCAGTTTTAAACTAGAGTTTATGAAATATAGTGATCATGGTAATGAAACACACCATGGTCTTGGAATGATATTGTGGAACTAAACATTTTTAGTTTTATAGGGCAGTTGCAAGTTTTGATTACAAAACTTTTCATGGGTTTTGTAGGAAAGATGAATGTGTGAAACCGTGACCTTTTTGACAGTTTATGGAGTAGCATCCCAGTGGACTGTTAGCAGATTAATGCTGTCAGTCTATCTGTTTGGACTGCTTCAAAGAAATATTGTTCTATTTTTGTTTGGTGTGTAAAGGGACCCTACCAGATTGACCAGTGTAAATCTGAATGGACAGTGTTGAAATCATTTGTATACACAACTGCCTAATAAACTGCTAAATTGCACACAATTCTGCTCCAGTTTCTCTGCATGTTTCTAGTCTTTTGACAGCGTCATGGAAAAATCACATCACATTGACTTTATAGTAATTTAAGACCACAGTCATGCAGTAAAGGCAGCTAAGGAAACTGAAAACAAGGAATGTCCAATTTAAAGGAGAAAGGTTTTTGCACCCAAAAGGAAGTTTAAGTCCTGATGATTATTTTTCTGAAATCACACTAACTTATTTAGCTATTTGGGTCATTTCAGAACAGTCTGTGCATTAGTGTGAGGGGAAAGCAATGATCATTTTGGATTAAATCTGTGCCATGTAAAGATTTATGTGGTGCCATCCAGTGGGCAAAATTGCATTTCAGCAACGACATTTCCTGGTAAATACCAAGGGAAAGATATGGCCGTTAACATGCTAGTTAGCGTCTCAACTTCGAGAAAACGGGTCGTGTTTCTTTAAGAGACGATGTAAACATTCACACAACTTCCGGGTCACCATGGCTAGCCGTTAGCTTCTTTTAGCTTGTCGAGTTTAAACCACGGAAAGCTGTAGAAGTCTGTGCGTATACCTCCTGAGCACATTGTTCTGTCTTAAATTACCATATACAAATGTAATATGTTATGTAAGAAGTAATACTTGAAGTGCAACTGGTGTGAGCAAACGTACTGAGGTGTCAAGAGTTTGGACAACTGTTAGCTATGTTGTTGTAGCTAACGATAGCTAGCGTTGTTTTGACAGGGTTGATTTTGTTTACTACCTCGTCTTACTTTTGTAACTAGTTACTGGACAACTAGCTATTCGCATTGTCTTAAATAGAATATACGGTTTATTGTAGCAGGTAACGTTAAGCTTCATTAGTATCTGATAGTAACATTATGCTAAAATATAACGTTAGCCTGTTTTCTGATACTTCAAAATAAAAGTCTTCGTGGATTTTCCAGCACTGATAACATACTGATTTCAGGTGAGATAGGATATCTGGGCGTATAGTCAGTAAACGCCTCCACCACCTACCCCACTTCATTTTCCCTACAGGATGGCTTCATTTGGCTGGAAGAGGAAAGTTGGTGAGAAGGTTTCAAAGTCGGTGGTGCAGCAGTTTGAGGCTGAGGCAGAGGGGAAGGCTGAAGGTGCTGGACGGAGTAAGGATGAGGACGTGGACTGGCTGCACGCGATCAAACGACGGCGGGAGATCCTGCTGGAGGACTGTGAAACCAAGAGCAAGAGGCTGAAGGATGAAGGTGCAATGCTGGCTGAACATGGCAGGTGAGGGGTGCTATTAAAAGCCGGGAGGTTTCTGTGCTTTCCGTGTGCATATTATGTCAGTGACAGCTTGAAGAATAGCACACGGAGACAAGCAAACATCAATTATCTGGACAATTTGTAAACCCTTTGTTAAATTGCCTGTATACAGAGGCAAATATCAAGTCTACATAAAACTACTGGTTGTTCTGTGGGTGGCGGGATTAGTTAGAGTTTTCAGAGAAATGAAGTGGACTGTAAAATCTAGGCACTTAATGTTTGCTCACCTGTTGCTTTAAGAACAATTATTGCTGAACAAATGAGCTATTATTTCCTTTGAAATACAGTTCTGTACAGCAAGCAGGATTATAAATCATATCTTATTGTATGATACTGAGGGCTTCCTGTCTGTGTGCTGCTGGATTCATTTTGTCGTTGACAACTGGGTTTTATAGCAGGGACTTAATCACACTGTCCAAAGAAAGTTATTACTACAGCCAGTGAACCACAAGTTCATCATCTTCTGAACTAAAGCAGGATCTGCTAATGACAACCAATTAGGAAATTCACTGTGAGGGAGGAGGAAGAGGAGATTGCGATGAGGATAGCAACACTTCCGTCCTTCACTATGTGTCTCAGTTGATCATCAGACAGACTTGCTTTATCTTCAGAGTAGTCTAAAGAGGCTCAACGTTGCCAATAAAAAGGGACATGTGATATTATAAATCCTCCAAGGGAGGGCACCATTGTACAGAGCACACAGACCCAACTATAACAGCTCCCCACTGACTTACTACTAAGGTCAAACATATAATAAATATTTCATTTCAAAGGCACAGTTAAGCCATCTAAATGTTCCCTGTATTTTGTTGAATGGTATTTTTATGAAAGAGCATGATGTGTTTTGGCGTCTGCAATCACTTGTATAGATTTGGATTTCAAAAGCTAAGGAGATGTATTGCTCTCAGGATTAATTCAGTAAAGGGATATAACTACAGTTTATTATTTTGACCATGTCTTCAGGCCTATCAACCCATTTTAATAGTATTAGAAGTGAAAAAGACAAACAAAATGGAGCAATTTAAGGGATGCGTTTAAGACAGAAAGTGCTGTTTAAAAGAAAGATGTGGTTAAACTGCTCATACAATATATTGTAGCAGCATTTGATGTACACTCTTACAAAGAGTTGTAACAAACATTATTTTAGGTGATAATTCTCTGCTTGTTGGTTTTAAAAATGCTTCCAGCACTGTATTTAGTATCATATTGTGTGATCACTGCATTGCCTTTATATGAAGCTGGCTTGTTTTGATAGACACAGATGTTCGAAAACAAAATAGGCCATTTTCAGAAACTGTTATCTGATATTTCTTCTATGATAATTGACCTTTTTAGCCAAATAATAATCACTTTGTGCAACCCCCCTCACTCCAAGAGATGTAATGTTGTTGCCCTTAGTGACTTCCTGTAATTGTATTTGCGAGGAGAAAGTGGATTTTGCAGGGGGAAATGATGTCCTGCTGCTCCATAATGGCTGTTCTGTAGTTGGAGATGGTGTCTGGTCTGCGATGTCAGCCAGGATTTTTTTTTTATCTCCTCTAACAACACTGACCTCTGATGTCAGTCCGTCATTACCAAAGTTAAGATGCTTCTGATGTAATTGAAGAGCTGGTCAAGTACCTGTGTGTGTTCTGATAAGCCTCTTTGAGTCACATTGGGCGTCATTCACAAACAATGCGTACACATACATCTGTGCTTGAACCGTGGGTACGAACATTTTACGCACCCATCTGGGATTCATCAATATTTTCTTACCTGAATTTGTTTGTACTAGAATTGCCTCATACCACGCAGACACACAGATGATGAAGACCTGGCTGTCTTAAATAATGTAAACGCATAGCTTTTAATTAAACGCATAGCACATTAAAACCGAATTAATAAAAAAAAGGCTTCAGTAGACAACAATATTTAAAACTGTTCATTGACCAATGCATTAAATAACAATGAAACTGATGCCTTTTCATCCTCATCAATTATTATCATAATTTAAATATTCAATTGTAAAATCTGAGTGTCACAGTTCTGGCTCACAATGGAGAATATAAGAATACTCATTTTGAAATGAAACAATTTTGATTTATATTGTTTTAATTTATTTGATTTATAATGTTCGCCTACTCCCACTGATCTCCAGTGCCATGAAATCATGTGTATAAAAGGGTATATAAAAGATCCTGATTTACCTCCAAGCAGGTGTTAAAGGAACAGTGTGTAAGATTTAGGGGGATTTAGCAGTGAGGATTGTAGATTGCAACTACAGACTGTATAACGATGGACAACGCGTCTCCACTTACCCCCATTGTACAAAAATAAAGCCAAAATATCCCAGATAGGCCGCTGCTGACTTGCACTGGTGACATCATTTGGAGCCAGAGTCTGCACAGTAGAGATTTCCGTGGTGTTGAGTTCCCGCCCAAACAACCATCCAAGCAATTGTGAGCAATGCTATTTATTGCACAGCACAACAATTGGTAGACACAGCTAGCAATCATAACGTCAGATCTCATTTTTATAGTGTCAGATAACTCATTAAAACCAAACTTATCAGAAAAACAAACACTTGAACATATATCAGCATGATAAGAACTACCTAAAATGACAGAAACCAACTTTGAGATAGATTAATTGGATGTGTACTTTGACTTTTTCCATCTTTTTTTGTACAGTCTGTGGTTACAACCAGCTGAAACTTCTCCTGGTTGGATTTCATGTAGTGTTCATTGTTAAGGAAGTTTTTACCAGGAGCTGAATTATCCACAGAGGTCTCAGACAGACAGACCAAATGATTTAAACTGGTTAAAACATTGAAGAAAGCAGTTTCACATTACAAATCAGTGTTTCTTCAATGCTTGTCAGAGACAGGCCGCTAGCCCAGCCCTTGCTAATGTGTGCACACCTTTTTTCTCACATAACTTAAGATCTAGACGTTCAGGAGGTTTTTACTGGAAGCTGAATTACCCGCAGAAGTCTCTTCCTCTCTGAAACAAGCAGTTTCAGTTTCATCACGAATAAAGCAGTTTCATGTAAAAAAAATAAAAAATAAAAATCAAAATCTGCTTTTCTGACACTGTTCTTCACAAAGGGGTGACTAACTATGGTGGCCGACACAAAAATGCAAATGGCCCTATCTAGAGCCAGTGTTTGCTTTGTCTGTTCTGGACGACTGTAGAAACATGGTGGTGCAACATGGTAATCTCCATAAATGAGGACAATTCTTGTTTTCAGGTGATTATACACTAAAGAAAACATCCTTATTATATTTCATTTCTGCCAATATATCCCCCTAAATCCTACTCACTGTACCTTTTAAGATATCTAGTGTTGCCAGAAGATATTGCAGCCCATGCCTTCACGAGAGAGAGCATCTTCAGAGACCGACATAATGTGTTTAAAGAGGGTGCCGAATGTTTTCAAAGCTGTTAACGACTGCCAAGACATTCACTAATATGTAGAAACAACTTCATCGCTTTTTTCATGATCCACCTCTCAGCAAAATTATTTCTAGTGCAGAGAAATTGTAGGCTGACTGCAACTAGTGGGCATGCGCCTGTCAGTTAAAAATATTCAGAGTCACTAACATACGCACATTGGTAAGAACGCACATATTCGTGAATGAGGTAGAAGTTTTAGTGCAACTTTTTTCAAAGATTTTAAGGTCAACGGTTATTGCTTTATGTAAATTAACTAGAATAACCAGCCACAGCAGGGCTAAGTTTCCCGCAGTCCAGCAGTTACCAGGGTTTAACCAACCACAGTCAATATTAACAGATTTGGCAATTTTACCATATGTGAGATTTTCACACAGTAGTCTTCATACAGTAGCACACATTTTCTGTAACATTGGGTAATACTGTCATGCAGAGTAGAATCTTAAAAAGGATGACAGACTGCCCTGTCATTGTTGTGTATGCATGAATCCGCTGTGTGACACTTTTATTCATGAACTGCACACATGAAAGGAAAATAAAGAATGCCCATTGTCTGACTGACTGATTAGTGAATGGTTAAACAAACAAACACTCCAAAAGATTGTTATGCAAAACAGATTGTGCATTCATTTGTAAATATTGATTTATTCTGGGAGTCTTCTAAACATATGCAACAGCTGCCGAAAGATTTAGGCTCAGGCCTTTCAGATATGTCGTACAAAAGATGACTTACAGCTCCCTCCTTCACTTAGACTAAAAGAAACATGCCAATTGTTTCAGAAACATCAAATAATTTAATAAAAACACAGAGGTGAAAAAAGAAGGCCATGCAGTTGGGAGTTATGGCTCACTTTATGTCTTTAATATCTAGTTAAAACAGTAGCTTGGGAGGTGTGGGAGTGTTGCCAGGCAGCAGGTCACCTAATCATCCAAATACTTCTCATAGTTTTCTGATTTGTCTGGCTTCCAGCTGCCGTGCTGAGTCAGTTTTTCAGGTGAAAACTGAGATTGCAAGTTGTGATTTGGCTCTGAGGAGCTATTTGAAATGTTCAGTAACTTCTGGGGGTCTGTTTTGTGTGTTTGTGTGTGGTTTAGATTAGTTTAGTAGTTAAGTGTTGTCATCATAACCATGTGTTAGGGATGTTTCCCTCTTTGAGACAGCAGTGTGTAATGTGATCGTAATGTCCCAGCCTCCTATTCTTTTCAGCACAATAACAAGATGCCAATGTCCTGTTTTGTTTCATGTTTGTTGACTTTTTCTTGAAACTACATATGTGAGTGCACTTAGATCTTTCCAATGATTGCAGGCTTCTGTTTATCTCACTTCTCTTATTGTTGTTACTTTGACTGATGTACAGAGATGTGATAACAGTAGAGGAGTTGTTTTTAGCGCTCGGGCTTCAAGGGGTGTATTACCTATTGCTTAATTTCCTCACATGATTTTGCAGTGTCTTTTGCCTCATTTGTTGGTGCGATTTCCACATCGCTCTAGTTCCATTTCCTCACTCATGTCTCTGTTAGATAACAGTGGTATATGTTGTCTCAGGCTTGATCCTGGTTCTGGCTGTAGTATGAGTTTTATAAGTGATCAGTGTTAATGGTCTCACTGTGTGGTTTTAGTTGCTTTTAAGTTTTCAGGATATCCTTCTCCATTAAGCTATAAAAGTTATGGACACGACAGACACGTATCGTCAAACCAAGGTTTTCACTGCATAATCTTTCTAAGCCTTTGTCTTGATCAGGCTATTGCAATGATTCTTGAGTCAATATTGACTTGAGGAAGAGGAGAGCATTGTTCGAGTGAACATGAACATATATATGTGTGCCCTTTCAGCATGTTAAACAAGCAAATATCTGCTTGTCAGAAGCCCAAAGAATTGTCTGTGTACAACAGATGAGTAGGCTACAGTGGTGACAGCTGCAGCGTGACTTCTGCCCAAATGTATGCAAATCCTGTTTATTGTTCTTCTCATATGTCTGGAAAGAAGCTAGTAGCCAATCTCAGTCTCTCCCTAGCTCAGGAGATTGATTTGCAACCTATCATTTTACCTCGGTGGATCTGAGTGTGTTTGTTTAGCCTGCTGCAGCCCTTTTATACTCTGTGCTGCCATTCTGTCACACAGGTAGACAGGTGGACAGCTGTTGTGGGGTATGCTTGCAGCTTTACAGCATTAAGAAGCCAGTGCAGCATATCATACTGGGACTGGGAGCCATTTCTCCTTTTTCACTCTATTTATAGGACAAAGGTCAATAAGTTCTAGTTAGATAGGGTGTCAGCAGTCTTGACATATTAGCTTAAAAGTCATTCAGTAGTCTTAAATTTGAGTTTGTGAGGGCTTAAGTGACACGAACATTTTATATTATTTTATCCATCTTTTCATTTCTTTTTGTCAAAATAAGCCACGCTCATCTGCATAAAAGTACACTGAACCTAATACTGTCTTTGACTTTATACTTGTACTTACCTGTTGGCAAAATGTAGATTAACTTAACTCACTCTAATAACTGTTTTCCTACATAAAACCTACCTCTGCACAAGACAACATATAAGTATCTTTATTCTTACTCGCAATACTTGAAAAAGAAAGATGATTTGTCCTAAATCATTCTTAAATTTGGTTAAAATGATCCTGAAAAGGTCTTAAAAAGTATTAAATTGTAGTGCCTGATGCCTTTACACACACCCCATTAGAACTTTTTATTTGAGAAAAATACAGAATAACTCAAATACATAAAACGAATGGGAGGGGTGACTTGTAGCTTTCAATAATCCAATAGTTTCCTGAAAAATTTATAAAATTTGCACTTAAGTTAATAAAACCCAAAAATAAAATAATGTGACCAATAATGTAATGAAATATCCTGATTTATATTATTATAACATTTCAAAAGAACTGTACTGTAAACTAAAGTGAAATCACATCCTACCCTAAGCCAAAATACATATTTAAGCTGTATTAGTGTAATGCTGGGTAGCCATGACTAGATCTCTAGTCAGCAGTGAATTAATACATTTTAGCAGTACAACTTCCGTCTTTCCACTTCCCATTTGTGGTTACCGTTTCTGAGTTACTAAGAGAGTTTGCTTGTACTGTTCAAATGTATTTATTTAACATATTCACTGGTATTTAGGTTTGTATTTGGGTGTGTACACTTCCCTCTACCCATGCAGAAATTTTGCAAGATCAGGTGATGCAAAAGAAAAACTTTATTCAATAGGAATCACTGTTGACTCAGATGAAAAAGTAAAATTTCATGGAGATTGAATTGACTTCGCTTTTACTGCTCATTTGTGGAACATTTTCTGCAGCTTTTGTCATCTTCTGATAGTGTCTAATCTCGTATCTACTCTGGTCTAATGGACAATCTTGGACAACAATCAATCATCATGGATATGAGCGGGTTCATTTCCTTTTGGTAGGGATTTTAGTTTAATGCATCTTTGCCTGATAACTTGCTATCTGTTGTAAATTTCAAATTCTATAGAAAGCCTAGAGTTTCCAAAACATGAAATTAGCATCAAATGTTAGTGTTTACAGTAGGAAAACATGGAAATACAAGATTCTGTATACTTGCTGACTTTACATTTCACAGAGAAAAAAAGTATACTTTTTACATTGTAACATTATCAGTCAAGTTATTACATTATTGTGGTTTATTACATTTTCAAACAGGTCATTTGCAAATTTTAGGACATTTTCAGGAAGTTGTTACATTATTGGCTGCTACACTACACGACTTAGCAATGTTCCTTAAAAGTCTATTTATATCAGCTTGTAAGAAGCCTTATATAAGAACGGAAAGACATGATAGGGGCTCTGACTTCTCTATAACAAGCACCAACACAAATTTCCAGGGAAAAGGTCTTCATGTTATCTACTGAGCAAACATGTCAGCGGCCTTATGTTAGGTTACATAACGTATATCAAGTGTCAGGGCGGGGATAACCAAACTGTGTCTAATTTCACCGCTTTATATGGTTGTCTATTTGAGTCTGTCATGCTTCAGCGCCATGTTATACCAAAGAATTGAACATGAACCAAAGCTGATACAAAGTCATATTATCTCCATGTAGTCCAAGATGTCCGTGTAGGGCGTTGATAGCTTTGGGTAACTTTAGATCATAGTCAATAAACATTTATGCACTGTAAATAATTTAGATGCGTGTCTATGGAGTAGTATATCATGCTGCAAAGCTTCTGCAGTTTATGATGCCATAAACAGTCACCTATGTGATTAATCCCCCAGCTCTATAATGTCTGGTTAAACGATGTGTGTGTTTTCTTTAGGCACTGGGAGGCCATTAAGAAGTTGGATGAGGCCATTCAGCTGACTCCAGACAATCCACTATTGTATGAAATGAAGTCTCAGGTAAATTATAAATATATATTTTTATTGTTTACTCATTTTGTCTCTGTGTTAATCATTTCTCCTGCTGTTTTTTTAAAGATAGGTTCACATTTTCCCCAATTATATCTTAAAAGAGTACTACACTGATTTAGCATTGCACTCCCATAACAGTAACGTTGAACGGTAAAGAAAAAAAACAAGATGCAGCCAAACCAGAGATATGGTCTATTTTATTCCACACAATCCTTCTCCTTATCAAAACCCGGCGGCTCATGTTCCATGCTATAAATACAGCTTCTGTCAAAGGAGTCTGGTGGCTTTGGATGGGGGCAAAACACATTTTAGCCTCCTTAAAAAAAGACCACCTAGAAAATCAATATCAGTTTAAGTGTGTGCAATATTTTGATTTTTTTCACTGGTTTACGTCTCTATCAGACAGCCCTTTCCAACGGGGAACTGTAGCTGTTATATCGTCATCTTCAAAGCCACCCAGACTCTATTGACAGAAACTGTGATGGGCGGCACAGTGGTGTAGTGGTTAGCATTATCGCCTCACAGCAAGAGGCTTCCTGGTTCAGACCCGGTGGCCTTCTCTGGGTACTCCGGCTTCCCCCACAGTCCAAAGACGTGCAATTTAGGCTAACTGGTGACTAAATTGCCCGTAGGTGTGAATGGTTGTCTATAAGTGTTAGGCCAGGGATATTTTGGCGACCTGTCAAGGGTTTACCCCAACAGGATAAGCAGTTATGGAAAATGAATGAATAAATATTTAGACTATTTTCACTAGTTTACTTCCCCGTTGGACAGCCCTTTCTGACAGGGAACTGAAGCCGTTATATCGTCATCTTCAAAGCCACCAGACTCTATCGCCAGAAACAGTCATTTAACCTCATTGTACATAACAGTTTGTTTGTGTTATTGTGTGACTTTTGGAACCAGACTAACGTGTTACCCACAGTAGTACCTGGGTTTATATGTTATCATCTCATAAAGCAGAAACCTACATCAGGTCAGGGAAAAGTTTTTAGAAGGGCTTGGGAAATAAGCATTTTGACGCTAAAACATACATACTTTGACCAAAATTTGTAACTTTGGATTTTAATATTTAAGGAACACTACTGTGTAGTTATAGAATGATATTAAAAACCTCAAAAAAACAAAATAATAGAGCCACGTGACTGATAAACGTAAATATGTTCCTGCTGTTTCCTGGCATAGCATAACCATATCTGAAATGTGATGCAGTCTCACAGCTGCCTGTAGAGTTTTACATCTGGGCAGGACAATATATAAATCTGACAGGGTTTTTGTGTGCAGGATACGCCAAGGAAATCATAGCCAATAAACAGTAAATCAGTCACTTGCAGCAACTTTCAAGATAACTGAACACATATTTGGTTCACGTCCTTTGGTTTGGGAGCTCTACTGACCACCAGCACGCTGTTTACACACTTCCTCATATCCTCGCTTGCGTGCTGTGTATGTGTGATTATTTCAAAGCCATCATGGCCACATAGACCCTCTTTCAGCTGCCACTTTGGCATGCTTTTAAGCATAAGTGATATCAGCACAGTGATGACAGAGCTGTGGCATGTTTCCAACTGCTTCCATGTTTTAGCTTTTTCAGTTCAATTTCCGTGTTCCTTAATGTTGTTTCTTTCACTTCCTCCTCCTAGGTTGATAGATTTGTGTCCTTCTTTTGTCTAGAGTTCTGTCATCATTCCTCAGCTTTTTTCCCTTTTGTTCTAACGTAGGCATCTTCGAGCAAATGGTTACCATATATATTTAGGAAAAAGTGAGGAAGCCACAGGAGGTAGACAGACCGACTCCATTATTTCTTATTCATTTACTACTACTAACACAATAAAATCTCTCCTTATAGCCATAGCCACTGTATGCCTAATATAATATTATCCATTGTAGGATATTTGAGAAGGAAATCATTAGAGGACCAGGCCTGGAAAACCACCACAAAGAGGATTTTTCCCTCCCCTGCATGCTATGACTAACTTGAGGCATGACATAAGCACAGATGTTTCTGCTTAGATTCAGCTCCAGTGTGTTTGACTACACATGTATAGCACATCAAACCTATTAGTGTCCATTATCAGGCTGAAAATAGGCTGGATCTCATCATATTCTCATTACTGGCCCAGATGACGAGGGTGCTTACACTGATGCTGGTCATCTACTTCCCCTCATCACTTTCTTCCGATTTAACTCAATCAGTATTGGGCCTTATATGTCCTCCTGTCAGTCTGTGTGACTGTTACAGCAGACCGTCATGCGCTCTGGAGGAAAGTGACTTCATTTATGAAACTGTCACCACATTGTCCTGGAGATATGAAGGGTTTGTGTTAGTGATCAGTGAATTCATAGAAACAGTGTTGTAGTGAGATTAATTGATTAATTAATTGAATTGAAAGACACTCTGCTCCATGCATTTTAATAGTTTTACAGCTCTCATGCTCTTTTGGTTTTCAGTATTCATATAGAGACATTTGAGTATTATTAGCCTATCACTGGGTGTGCAGATGTATCAAGCACAGGAAGTAGGGGGATGATAAAACTTATACCAAGATGCTGGATGTGGTTTGGGTTCAGTATACCACTGTGTATTTTATTTCATCATAAATCGCTGCTATTCTTGCATCTTAATTTCTTGTAGAGGCTCACTCAAGAGTTGCGATTCAGTATGTCATCGTGATACAACTAAGTTGTTAGGAATTTGCCACAGTGTGCTCACGACAAATCAAACAATAACAGCATGACAGTCAGCACACACTTTAAAAAGAATATAATACATAACTTCCAGCCCATAAAACGCTACATACATCCATGGATTTAAGATATTAACAAGAGGAAGGTCTAGTGCAAAGTAAGAATAAACTGTGAGGTGCTTTAGAACTGCAGCGTTCCCTCTTCAGACACGAGAACTGTACCCAGCTCAGACTTATGTCAGTTGAATCAGATCTGACTGTTCAATACAAATATTGACTTGTTGGCTCATTCCTTTGTTTCCACATAGGGTTTGACAGAATGTTCAGGGTGGAAGTAATGTTCATGTAATATAGTAAACAAGTCATATCAGCCCTCTGAGCTAATGCATGCTAACTAGGCTTACCACAGAGCATCCCAGAAGTACACGGACCGACAAGAGCAAAAAGAAAAAAAATGACTGCTGGACTTGAGGAGTCTCAGTTGACTGAGGGTTCTTCAACAGGTGATTCGAATCTCTGACTTTCAGGGGGCAGCCCTACTAGACACCCCAAACTTTTGATCTGGTGTAGGACAGAGTCTTTGATAGGCATTTTTTAGTGATGCAGATTGGGTTGTCATCCCATTTCACAGATTATAAGATTGTTGTTCTGAAGAATTTAAGGCTGTTCACTCTTTCCACCTCAAGGTCATTACAGGGGCAGTTCACTCCACAATCAGAAAGACATATTTTTCCTCTTACCTGCAGGGCTATTTATAAATCCAGACTGTTTTGGTGTGAGATGCCAAGTGTTTGAGATATCAGCCTTTGAGATGTCTGCCCTCTCTGATACATAATCTACACCCGCCAGCCCTATCACTGCACAGAAGGAAACATGCATCTACTCATGGACGAGAGGCTTGTGCTTGTGACATTCCGCATGTCAAAGCATCCTTGAGCAAGATACTGAACCCCAAATTGCTCCCGGTGGAGGTGGAAAGAGTGGACAGCCTTAAGTTCTTCCGATGGCCGTTCCATCAGTGTGTGAAAACTGAGGAGCAGGTGGCACCTTGTATGGTATGGTAGCCTCACCAGTGTATGAATGGGTGAATGTGACTCATAATCCCCTTTTACACTGCCAGATTTTCGGCGAATGTTGGGCTGTTTTGCCGGCAAGTTGCGAGCGTTTAGACACACAGAGCCGGATTGGCAAGTTGATCCGAGGTGCCCAATTTTCCGTCTTGTAGGGTAGACATATTGGCGGAACCTTTTTGGTTTAAAAAGAACGAGGCGCCCTTCTGCCATGGGAGGGGCTGTTGATGACTTGTGGGAGGAGCTGTTGATGACGCCACACGTGCGACCCACTGGCGGTGGATAAACAGGAAAGAGCTGATAGCAGGAATGAGCAGCTAGTAGCAAGAGGGAAACACAAACCTGACAGACACTGTAAAGATGAGCACCTGGGGAGACAAGGAATTGCGCACCCTCCTTGTCCTCGCAAATGAAGAGGCCATTAACTGTCAAATGACGGGGACGGTGAAGGACGGGCCGACTTACGAGAGAATCGCCGGAGGACTGACCAGCCGTGGCTTCCCTCGGAGTACGTCATTGTTTACGTCAAACGCTGAGCTAAAGGTTTTGTTACTTGCTCACACTCCCCATTGTCCCAAAAAAAGGCACATTCTGTATAAACAAAAGTAGGTAGGCAGCATTTTGCTGCACTCCCCAATTTTGTTTTTATACTGCCAGTGCTAAAAAAAGACTGATTGGGCTTTCCTGTAAATTTGCACAATTCCTATCTATCTGGCTATAGTGTAAAAAGCGCTGTGAGTGGTTGGAAGACCAGAAAGTCGCTATACAAGTGCAGGTCCATTTACCATTTAAATTTTGGAAATATTCAGTTCCATGTTGTAGCAGCAGTGCGAACAATGAATACAGGAGATGTGATAGTCTGCAACCCTGAGGTGCAGTAGTGTTTATGTATCAGGTTTCAGAGAGCCTGTTGTTAATTTGTCCACCTATGTTCTATGCTGTTGAAAGTCAGGAATCCAACCCAGTAAGAGTGATCGTCTCCTATTTGCCACAACTTATGAAACAAGTTTTGCAGGTCAGATAGTATTAAAAGCAGAGATTCTAAGTGCTGCAGGATGAAATGGAGACGGAAGCGTCCACTACAGATCTTTATGCCCTGCATGCAAACTGGTAGGGTTCTTAGCTGACTGCGTTGGATAGGTGTTTACATACTAGGTGCTCCAAGATTTTTTCATTAACGTAGATGTAAATGTGACAGGTCTATAATTATTCAGGCAACTTATCATGGATTCCTTCAGCACAGGGATTGTGACAGCAACTTTTTAATTCTGGGCTTGTTGTTTTTTTGGTCACAAGGGCAACCTTGTCAAGGATGTGTGAGTAAACAGATTTCGAATAACATAATGTGTATCATAGTGAGAAGATGTACTGACACTAACAACAGTGTACTAACACACTTTAATTCCAGTAGAGAGCTGCTCAGATATAAACCTATATGTATCTCCTGATGGACATAGCAACAATACAAGGCACTTGTGGTACAGTTGCAGCCCCAGGCAAAAACTGCACTCTACAACAGCCAATGATTAGTGAACCCTTATGAGTAACTTTTTTTCTCAAATTAGTTTTCTTACAGATAGTTATGCAAATGGTTGCACGGTGGTTTAAGCTCCTTGACAGCTTGTCTCCTACATGACAGCAAAGCAAAATTAAAAAATGTATTCATCTGCATAGTGTCTGAATATGATTCATACTGTAAGACTCTGCTCGGCGTGGCAAGGTTGAAGAGGTTAATGAGTTCGCTGCAGCACTGTTAAATGTGAGCATTGATAAGTGAATTACAGAAAGTCATTTCATGATCGTGACTGTGCTTTTGTTGTTTGCTGTACAGTTTGTTCTAATAGTGAATGAGTCGCATCACACGTTCCTCGGTGACATTGTCAAATGTCCTGTTTTGTCTGACCAACAGTCTAAAATCAGATAAGATATCTAAGTTGCATCATATAAGACAAATAAGAACAGTAAATATTCACATTTGAAAAATAGAAGCAGACAATAATTGCCATTTTTTTAGTTTAAAAATTAGTTAAACCATTATTTTTTTATTTTGCCCATACTGTGGTAATGTCAAGAATCACGCTTTTGTTGTCCTTTGTAAAGGTAACTCTTAAGTGCCTTTCCTACTGGACAAAAAAACCTGCTAACATTTGGCTCTTGTGTTTAATGGAAAGGTTATTCAGCAATTATTCCCAGGACAATTGACACTGTGGTAGTCTAGGGTATTTATTAGCTCCAATCTGCTTTGGTTAGCAGTGATGAAAATGCAACACCTGGGTGGAGGTGCTAATTTTAGCTCCTTTTCAGGTGCATCATTGCACAGTGTGCCACAAAATACCATCTGTTTCTGTCCAAGCAGCATTTAAACAAAATTCAAAATTTAGTCGGTACAAAGTTTGAGAGAGAAACTGAATAAGTAAGAGATTTAAAAAGAAGTGACCACTGTTTTCACTGGCCTCCAACCCGCTTTTCACTGTTAATGAACCTGTTCTGCGGCCTACCTGTGACATCAAATGTGACACAATAGGGGAAAAAAAGGCTACTGGCAATGGGAAGGCAGTCTGTCACCTGTTGTCAATGGGTTTTCCCATGTTTAAAAAACCTGCATACATGCTAATTTTGGTGGGAATATGGTAATAAAGAGTCTTTAATCATGTCTGATGTCTCCACAGGCACTGACCATTTTGCAGGAAGTGTTCCCTGCTGTGAAGGCTGGAGAGATGGCAGTGAAATTAAGCCCCCTTTGGTGGGAGGGCTGGCAGACTCTGGGCCGCGCCCAGCTCAACCTTGGAGAGGTGGACCTGGTGAGTATGGCTGGCAATACACTCCAAATGAAAACACATTAGGGAACAACGTGTTCACAAAAGCTGTCAAACTGCAATCAAATTCAGGGCTGTAAACAAATGAGAGTACCAGATGGAGGAATTTGTGAGTCATAGCGGGAGGAAACAAAAGTCACAGAACATTGTTCACTAATTGCAGATGACGCTATAGTAGGGGTGGCAGAGACTGCAGTGATTAAAAACAAATGCATTGTTTGGTTGTGGTCAAATAGGCACCATTTTGCATTTTGTGTTTTGTGCAAACACACCAAAAATCAAGCCGGCATATATAGACTATACCAACATTCACTCAGTAGGGTTTCATAAAATTGATGGCCTCTTGCTCAGTCAGACACTAATGATCTTCATTGGAACGGCCCCATCTCATTTTGGGATGTTTGTTTTTGCAATGAACTACACCTGTTATTGCAGCCAGCTATTAATCAGATCTGTCTTCGCTTTTGAAGGTCTGTTAAGATACGTCAGTTATTTCTGTTTACTACTTTCTGCAAACTTTCGCTTGAGATGTTCCCCTTTCAAAGCACTCCCACTGTCACCTGGGGCATGGACGATTGCTGAAATTGCCCCAGAACACGCCGGGACCTGTGGGTGTATGAAACCCGCTGTTCTCAGTTACACCGTTCGTCCATTTTGGAGCCAAGGAGACAGGACTGAACTCCAAAACCCTTCAGCTAATGGCACTGCATGTCACTCAAAGAGCGAGAGACCTGTCCTACGGCACCAAAAACAACAATGGGAAGTGTTGAAAGTTAACTGAGCTCAAACTAAACCAAATATAGACACACCTCCCTGTATAATGGAGCTATTGGGAAGGAAGGGAAAAAAAGGCACGTCTATTTTTAGCAAGGCTTGTTCAGTCGAGTTTTAGAGCTTCGTGTGCATCAACATGTTTGAGTAGTGCCTGTTTGTGCAAATGTGAGTGCAGTGATTACCCATTTTCTCTTTCATGAGTCCATTATTTTCCTGCCCTTCTCTAATTTCCACTACTGGAAAATACTCAAATAAAACAAACAAATAGCTTCTGATTTTGTTTTTTCTCTGAATGTTTTAAAAACACTGGACATTGCAGCATAACAGCTCCGTCGCCATTTATCTTCTTGGTATTTTCAGTAAGGAGCCAGTTAATCTTCCGTCTGTGGCATTTTGTCTGATGAAGAATTACTTTTGAAATAAAGACTCATTGAGAGTCTAGTCTGTTCAAGATTAAACTTGATATGTTGTTTTAGGCACAGACAGTTTCATTAATCAGAAAATGCTAACAGTTAAGCTGTCAGAGACTTTTTCAGTTGAAGTTGACGCTGCAGGTTATTTATGTTACAGGTGGACAACGCTCAGCATCGAGCTGCAAGCCATGTTGGCTTGATATAAGACTCCTGTTAAGAAACCAATCAAGTACTAGGCTCATGTCAATTTATTTTTACGTTTAAGAAATTCCTTGCAACAGAAAATAGATTAAATTACTTATCAAAGATAATCATCTTCCAACAAATCCCCATTTTACGAAAGCTGTTGTTTCAGGCCAGGAAAGGCTGGTGAGTAAAAACAGAGTTCCTTTTTGTTTTGATCATTAAATGCTTAATGTGTGATGCATCAGTGACACTTCCTCAGCCTGACTTGTTCCACAGGTTGGCCACGAGGCTTTTGTTTTATTGGGGTGACTTGGATGACTGATTGATTGTATTTTCGTAAGAGGTGTGGCTCACTGTATCACTGGGAACAGGTGCAACTCAATAGCTGAGCAGTCCACATGAGGACAAGAACACGTCAGAGATGGTGTCCTCTCACCTGTACATAGCAACCGATAGGGGACTCCAACAGTTTAGTATTACACTTCCATAAGACAGATCCTGAGCTTTTGGGGCAGATCCAGGGATATTTTAATGGATCGGTACTGACTTGAATAGACCTGATGAAATCCAGATCCTTTCTTTACCGTAGTCAACTGTCTGCTAATGTTGCAGCATTGCTTTCCTTTTACTACAGTCTGGCTTTACAGTGCCAGCAGTATGTGATTCTCTAAGCTCCGACACAAATGTATTATGGGTTTTTTTTATCTCTCCTCTCTTTCTCATCACCTAAAGGCAGTGAACAGTCACAAAACAAATGACAAACATCACTGCAGCAAGTCATGTGAGCTGTCCGTAATTAATATTAATTCCGTGTGTAACTTGATGGCAGGCCAAAATTAACAGTTCACCCCAAAATCTGAAATACATGTTTTTCCTTGTACCTGTAGTGCTATTTATCAGTCCAGATTGTTTTGACCATGTCAGTTGGTGTATTGGGGATATCAGCCGTAGAGTTTCTCTCAAGTAGAATGGAACCAGATGGCACTCGGCCAAAGTACGCCCAACAACCATATTACTGCTCAGAAGGAAGTGTGCATCTACTGCTAACTCACCTAGCTCCATTGAGCTGGCTAACGTTACAGCTCAGCCCACTCTGGAAACTAACTGAAACCTAGCTGAACCAATAAAACAAAAATTAAAAAGGATCTAAAAATAAAAACTAATAAAAAATACAAAACAATAATAACTTTAGCTTACAACTTGTGCTGTCAAGAGCACATATGCTTCGGCCTGTGTGGTGTTACGGTTAGCTGGTGTAGTTTGGTAGAAAAAAAATAGTTCCTACATTAAACTGCTCACAACAAGGTCTGTGGATTTCTTGAGTAACCGGGTCATGATTTCTGGAAAGAGACATTTGACTGTTTAGTTTGTCAAATATTTTTTTTGGTGCTTTGAGCACCACAAGCTGAGTGCCATCTAGTTACATTATATTGGAGAGAAGGCAGACATCTCTACGGCCGATATCTCCAACACTCAGCAACACACACCAAAACAATCTAGATTTATAAAATAACACTACAGGTAAAAGTAAAATCATAGGATTTAGTTGATTACAATCAAGATTTGTGTTCAGTGTCCAGCAAGTGTTATTTGAACAGCTGAGAACTTTTTAAGGTATCTTATCTAACTTACCTGATTGGATTTATTACCATATTAACACAGACCTCCCATTACATAGCATTTTTTCCATAGCATGTGCCTGATAGATTGCAGACATCCCATTTATGAGCTCATCGGGATAGAATGTAGGGATGGATTTATTTCTCCGATTCCCAGACAAATCCTCACAACTAAAGCTTGACATCAGGTCCCGTAAATGTTTGGAGGCCATCTGTATGTCTGTTCAATGAGACTATAATTTTAACATCGATCTACAACTGCACAGTCAGCTGAGAGATATTGATGTCTTCTTAATGAAACTATAAATCTGTCTGCAACACAACACAACACAAAGAATGTCAGGGTCTTGCTTGTAGACATGCTGATGATGCACCCTTCTGCTCATCCAGCTGCACAGATGCCAATGTCATACCATTCATCTGTGAGAATTACAGCCAACCTGCAAAAAACGCCTGAAAGAATTCCGGCTAAACATTTGATTTGTTGAAGACCACAAACTCGCTTTTACCCATTTTCATGACCAGCCCTAAAAGCTTGTGTTGAATCCTAAGCTCACGCTGTACCTGTCCCTGTAGGCTGTGAGGTCCTTCCAGGTTGCAATCCACCTGTGTCCATCAGAGCGCACACTGTGGGAGGAAGACCTGGAGTGGGCATCCAGGCTACAGAAGCAGCATTTAGCAACCAAGGAGAAGGCTCGGCAAGAGGAGGAGGCCAAAAAACAGATCCTAAATGCCCCCGAGCTCGAGCAGGAGTATGACTTTGAGTCTGATGAGGTGCTGGCCGCCTGCGTGGCTGTTGCTGATCGACAGACGCGCTATGAGGAGCTGAAGAGAACTGCTGTGGTCATGGACGCTGACGGGAATGTGAAAAATGTACTCATTGGGGAGGGAGGGTCAGAGGACGCAGGGATACCATCAGAAGAACAGTTTGTCAAAGCAAGAGGACTTTGAATTGGTTTCAGCATGAATTGATTGTACTGGTTACATGTTTTAGGACTGAGTGGTATTATTTCTGCCGCCACAGTGAGTGTGTGTGTGAAGCTATAGCATAAAAAGCTATTCAGAAGCAGGGTTGTAGCGGTATACTGTGAAACCACATATCGTGGTATGAAAATTGACAGTTATCATAACGTGACATTTGCTTATATACGGTATTGAAAAAAAAAAAGTTTCATGTTTCAATTATAACAACAACAAAATAAACTTATGTATTTATTCCTTTAAGGGTAATTGTTATTTATAAGAATAATAATAATTGTTTAATACCGTATGCCGTAATACTGTGAAACTAATGTTTTCTGAGACTGTTATAATATCATGAAAATCTCATACCGTTGCAACCCTGTTCAGAAGCAACAGAATATAAGGCATTTAAGTTTTGTTGTTTTCCATCCCTTAAATGTTAATTGTGTTAAATGTGCATGTAGAGTGTTAATATGTTTTGAAGCTTTAACTTAACTGTCTCTTTCTTCTGGATAGCACAAAAACACTGACTTTTCATTTGTGATTATTTATAAAAGTAAGATGCATTTTCCAAAAATAATGTTGACAGAAGAAGTATAACAAAAGCTCTAGTTACACTGATTAACCTGTAGCTGAAGCAGTTAAAAGCTGCTAACACGTTAATGAAAAAACAAAATTAAACATTTGTGTTAGAGCTTTTATAGTACATTAAATTGATTTATTGTTGAACTGAGTATCCTCCAGGATAAAGGCATATAAAGACAAATCAAAGTCAAGAAAGAGAGGTGGTAGAGATTAAACACAATGAAATGGTTTCCTGTCTTGATTAGGAAATCCAGAATCATTTTCTGTAAGGCACATGAACGCTGATAGGTAAATATTACTGACCTGTGAGGATTTAATGTGTCTGTTTGTTGTCAATGAGTGAATAAACATGAATCATAGGTAAACATTATGTGTTTCCTGCAGCTTTCTTGTCTTGGGGACAAATGTTTGAGTCTAGTAGTTATATTAGGAAGTGAGAAGGTAAGAAGACGAAGCGTATTCATATTCAAATGATTCGTACTGTGCCTGAGTACGCCCCTCCTCAGCTCTCACATTCGTGATGTTGGTTCCTATCTTTGTACACTTATGTCATTATCTACATGTGCTACAGTGTAGCATAGGGTGCTGCAGAAGGACACTGCTGCACGTGGGACCTTTGCCTGGGAGACGAGTGGTGCAGCAGGGCCAAGCTCTGCTCCTGGTTGGAAATGGAGCCATTGCTGAAAGGGCACAGAGCTATCTGCCTCCCGCTGGAACTCAGACTGCAGGACGAAGGCAGCAGCATAGCCGTATCTGGGTCTGGGTCCATCTGATGTATAGGCATTTGCATTAAATTGAGACTTTCATAACCCAATTAAAAACTCCTTGTAGTTGCCTTAAATAGCAGTTCACTTCCGAGTTTTGGAACACTTGGTGCTCACACCTGATGCATACCGTACTGAAGTACCCATGAACAGTAATCAAAACCACCCTTTCAAAAAGCACAGATGGGGGCACCATGCCCGGGTATGATGCACAGTGTTCACACTACTCAAACGAACTGGACGTTGGGCTCTAGTGTACTCAGATGCGGGCCTTGTTCCCTGATGTTAAAAGCCCCTAAGAGACAAATCTTAGCATGCTAATATGCTAACAATGACAATGCTAACATGTTAATGTTTATCAGGTTCAGTGTTCACTATTTAAGTTTTGCATGTTTAACATGCTAACATTAGCCGGAAACACAAAGAACAGCTGAGGCTGATAGGAATGTCATTCATTCTGCAGGTATTTGGTTGTAAACCAAAGTATTGCACAACTCAAATTTTGACCTGATGATGGTGCTAGATGGAAAGTCAGGGAATCAGAGTTGTCACAGTTCATCCTCTGGGGACCATGCATATCTTGACCAGATTTTACAACAATCCATCTAATAGTTATCAAGGTATTGCAGTTAAAATCAAAAATGTTAACCTCATGGTGGCAGAAGACAAAAAGTCACCACCGTCATTAGAGTGCATCTTCAGGGAACCATGAATTTAAATATGTATAAAATTTCATGGCAGTCCATCCAATAGTTGTTGAGATATATAGTCTGGACCAAAGTGGCGGACTGAGCGACATTGTTGCCCACCAGTGCGAGCATAAGATGAAATCCAAATATCAAATATAATGTTAAAAGCCAAAACAAATGAAATGCATACATACATTATGAGGCTTTTTTAAAACTATTAATTGAATTAACCTTACAATGCAAAACATCGTGGGAGGACAAATAGAAAAATCTTATACTTACAACATTCTGCATTTAGCAGGAACTACTACACACCACCCTTTAGAGAGACATGTAGCCCATTCTCTGTAAGTTCAGGGGGAAATAATCAGCTTCACACTTACTCACTCACACTTACAATCACACTTCTGTACAATATGCTACAGTGCTGAACCACAAGAATCAGAATGCATTGGCAAAGTACACAAAAGATAAAATAAAGTAAACCACAAGCTGCAGAGTGCTGTTTCAGCTTTAATTACAGAAAGTCATTGTTTCCGCTGAATTTCTCCAGTAATACTGCAGAAAAGCCACAACAGTGAAAGTGAAAACATTACTGTAAGAGCTTGATAAGGCTTTTTGGCGTATATTAGGCAACGCTCTTACCAGAAAATGTAAGTCGAGTAACTTTTAAAAATGTATAATTCAGATCAGTCACATCTGTGGTTCTGTTGTAGGCTACACCTGGAAAAACAACCCCTTTTACATTCACACAATTAGAAGTTAGTTATGATTGAATATGAAACTGAACTTACTGCCCTTAAAAGTAAGTGTTAAAGATTGAGATTTTGTTCTTGGAAATAAATGTGACTAAAATTGCTAGTGGGGAAAAAATACATTAAGTGCATTTATTTCATCACTGTATCACTATGCAGAATCCCAAGTCACTGACATGAGGGTAAACTAAAGATCAAAAGAAATGTTGAGTCATTTTCAGTCTCACTTCTCAGGCAATTGAGGTCCTCCTCAGGTTTGTAGGGCAGCGTAAATATAGACCTAATTGAGTGGAAGTCTCAAGATGGTCCAAGGAAAAAGAAATGGATCTAAATGTACACTTTATATATTTCTATGGTTAGTCAGCACCATGGGCAGGTCGTGTAAACATATAAAAATGCTTAGGGTTTCTGCTAAGTCATGATTCTGAACTGATGGTAAAGACCACATCCTTATTTAAATGTAATAGTCATGACAGTCTTTTTCTCAGAGTGGCAGATGACTGCAAAAAGTCCTGTGCAAAGTGAACTCGTAATTTTCTCAGAGTAACTGACAGGGCTGCTGCACACATTACAAAACAAAGTGCCAGCATTAGTTTTGAAAAACGGTCTCTCAGGCAGAGAAAAAGAAAACACATGTCTACAAATTGATCTTAATTAAATACAAATACAAAACAAAGAGGAATAATTGCTCAAGTAGCTACACCCATACCTGGGACGCACCCAAATCATCGCAGGTGCAGCTGTTGTTTTTGGAAGTTACATAATAAGCTAAACGGAGGTCACCTGTGTTTGATCAGGGTGTGCCGAGTGATATTAGCTTGAATACACATGTATGTGGACGGTGTGTCAGTTTCTTTGGTAATACAGTCTTATGAAAACAAACATTATGACGAAATCTATGATAAGTTTATTAAAAATTGGAAAGGAAAACCCATTGACCCAGCTGATTGCTGTTAATGGTTTATATGTTTTTGGTCACCCAAACCTACTCCTACCTACCCAGTGTTAGCCCTTAACACACAAGTTAATGCTTTTGTTTCCCCTTAAGATTTAAAGTTGTTAAATCATCTTATTCTACACTGTTTGGCAGTATCAGTTATGCATTCTGTATTGGCTAGTTTCAGCTCTTCGTGGGAGTTATTTCATGTTTACACTGAGTGAAGTATTCAAATCTGACTCCATGTCTTAATCTAAGCCAGCAGAGTGACTCTTGGGATGATGGTCTGTCAGTCAGCCGCTCCACAACTTTGGCCCAGACTGAAATATTTCAGTCAAGTACTGGATGTTTTGTTGTGGAATTTGGTACAGACATTCATGGTCCCCAGAGGATGAATTCCACAGATTTTGATGATCCTTTGACTTTTCCTTTGTTTAGCTTTTAGATAAAGATCTTGACAAGTATTGGATGGATTGGCACGAAAGGGGAATACCCAGACTATTCCTCTAGCGTCACTAGCAAGTCAAAGTTTTCATGTATCCTGTGAATATGTCAACATCTACTAGATGGATTGGCACAAAATTTAAATGCTACTGACTCTGGTGGTTCCTTCACTCCTGTAGCTGCACTATAAGGTTGACATGTAGTTTTTTATATTTATTATTCAGAAAGTAAGATGCACCCACATACGCGGGTTCACAACACGCATACATCTGCTTGTCACGCACACAGGGACACGCAGCAGCACTCCCCCCTCCACAGTTAAGCAGATCATCTGTGCATTTCCTCTGATCTTTCGACCTGTTGATGGGACAGAAGATTGGGAGACAGCAGAGGCAGAAAACCACTCACTTCTCCAATTTGCTGGATCGGCCAAGTGGAGTTGGACACGCCCTGACTGTACTTTAGACCATGCGCTATACATTGATGAAATAGAGCACTTAGTGTTGTTGCACTGCACTAGCATCCAGTGGTAGGCAGGGACACTGTGGTGGTATGTGTTGAAGGTATGAGAGATAAAGAAACACACAGATGAAGTTTAGTGAGCCAGATGATGTTACAGCAAATACATCTTATATGTTAAGTTTTTGTAATAATGTGAAGATTTAAAATGATATCTATTATCTGGACTAGTGCTCCATTCCCTGGTCTCCGGTAATTCTAGATATGCCCTTTTCCCTTCATGCACTTAACCTTAACATTGACATTGGTCCAGATATAATAGTACAAATACTGCTAGCATTTCTACATCTATCATTTCCTGGAATTCCCTTTTTGCTCCTAACTCTATCCCCAGTGCTAAAAGGCCACATCATGAGCACATTGCTTTTTAAGTGCCATCCTCTAATAGCCAATTGTTTTCACAGACTCCTTGTGGCCGGGCTTTATATGTCAAAAACAGCCTGTCACATATACTGTAGTGTATTCCCGCTGTTAGCTGATGAGGTGGGGAATGAGCTTTCCAAGAAGAATCATTTTTCCTCATTTCGCCCTCTGTTAAAATCCCGTCATAACTGTTTCGTCAATCACTGTATCCTGCCTCCCGAGAGACTCTACAGCTTTAACAGATTTCTCAGTCTTGAGGTCACAGCTCTCTTTAACGGGATATTGTTCCCAGAGGGGTGTTTAACTGCTCTGGGAAGGCTGTGGACACTGGCCACATTCGGACCTGGAAATCTTTTGGGAGTGAGGAAACCATCTGTCAGCAGGTGAGCGGTGTCATGCCATCAGACCTGGCCACCGGTTAGAAATGTGTTTTAGACATCAGCGCTGTTGTAAATGAATGAGATGAAAACTGACCTGTACTTTCTCAGCTGCTCAGTGTCACTGACAGTGACATGCTGGCAAAAGAAAATGTTATTGTAGAACATTTATAGGCATTAAATTCAAAAAATATTATCAATTACGGTTTTCATGAAATGCTCCACAGCATTCTTTACACATTGCTCTGCAGCAGGTTCATGTTAAAGATGTGACCTGCCATCCATTGACCTCAAGTGATCAGCATTGACTTTTATTTCCATCATCAGTCCTTCTGTCACGGGCTGATCAATATTTGATTTTCAGCAAAGATGCAGAGAGGTCGCCACTTCCAAAGTACGGATAGAGCTACAACTCATGTTTATTTACATCTTTGATTAAGACGCAGATTATATTCTTGATGAATTAAATAATTCTATGGTTTATTAAATGTCTTAGTGAAATATGTCAAGCACCATTTCCAAGAGATCAAAAGATCAATCTAAACCTGCCAAAAAAAGTCCATTTACAATAATAAAAAGTAGTGAACATTCACATTTAAGAGGCTGAAACCGGAGATGTTGGGGGCATATCTGCTTCCAAAACAACATAAATTATTAATCATTTATAATAGTTTACGATTAGTTTTCCATCCATTAACTTCCCTTAAAGCTGAGGTGGACAAATTTAATTTTAACATCACTGGGCAAAAATCCAATAATACCCTTTGAGCATTTTGTTAGTCAAATGGACTGAGAGAACACTCGACTCCTGCACCTCCTCTTGGCTCTGTTTTCAGGCTTTAGGAAATTCAGTCCCTGACTGGAGACTTTGACCATCACAGGTCAGTTCAGAGAGAGGGTGTTCCTGATGGCTGTTCTACAAATGCAGATGTGCCTGCACTTCCTCTTCAGCGAAAGCCTGATTCAGTATTAAAGAATCATGCAGAGGAACTTGTGGTTCCAGCATTGGCAACAACTGCCGACACTGCAAAGACAACCCAAGAAAAGGAAGACAGACTTTTCAAAAAAATAAATGATTAATGACACAAAACAGCTTTCAATACCTTTAAGTGTTTCAGAGATGGAGAGAAAATGTTAATAGTTTAGCCTTCTGCTAACTCGTGCTAAATGATTACAGCTGTGGCTTTGTATTCATGTTTATGAAGCTAACGTTAGCGAGAGCCTCGAATCATACTGTGTCCTCCGCTTCACTCCCCACCATTACAGACCATCTTGCCAGGATGAGGGCAGGCACCAGCTCTGGAGACTGACCCCCAGTCAGCTGCTGCAGTAACCCAAACCTAGCCAGCATAAATCCCAGCTCCAGAGAACCTGACAGCACTTTTCAAATTCTGCCCTTTTCAGATTTCTGACCATAAGCTTTCAACAACTGATCGTTTCAGCTCTAAATGTACACCTTTTGATTCCCGTCTTTACAGCACACTAAACATATTTACCAAGCATATTTAGCTAAATATCATATATTAACACTGATTTTGCAAACATACTTCACTGTCATACCAAATCAAAACAGACACAACTGTATGTGGACGTTAACCAACTTTTATTTTCAGTTTATTCATGAGCTTGGTACAACATTAGTCTTTTCACAAGAGAGTCATTTTATGGTAAATTTGACACTGGCTGTTGCTTCAAAAAAAAATTGTAATAATGAAATATGCATTTGTCAATCTTTATAGCAACAATAGCATTAATGCCACCTGGAAATCCATTGTAAGAAAAGGCAAAACCTTTAAAATCATTGAACAGAAAGTCTTCAGTTTTCATTCCCCTTCTCAATTGACCCCTAAAGTCTGATTAGATGAGAGGAATTGCACATTACATTAAGGTAAAAT
This sequence comes from Epinephelus lanceolatus, assembly GCF_041903045.1. Lineage (NCBI taxonomy): Eukaryota > Metazoa > Chordata > Actinopteri > Perciformes > Serranidae > Epinephelus > Epinephelus lanceolatus. The sequence goes on from NC_135752.1 coordinate 12,511,638, forward strand.
AAGATGAATCCTTGCAAAGTAATGGGCTGGAATGAGTAAATTAACTATTTGTTATTAACACATTTCTTGAGAAGGCCTCCTAACATCCTCCAGTGTCTGTATTGTGGGAAAGCCACAGTATAGCTGCCTTTTGTTATGAAATGCAGGGGATGGTATGATTCTAGCTTTGAAGTCAGCGCTGCTCTGCCAACCAGTTCGGACCAAATCATTTGCAAATGTTCCTACGTACCAAAAAAACTCGTCACATTCATCTTGTACCGATTTAAAATGGCTCCAAACTATCTGGTCCTTCTCACAGAGAAGACAATAACGTACAATTTCATACTTAAAATAAATTAACATCATGGAACACTTTTCACATTTTACATTGATTCTTTACAGTCATTGTGCAGGTTGTTCAAAACAGCCGAGCAGTGGTTTTCAGATTCAGAAAGTGCAACAAAAGATCTCCTCTACAACACCATGTTGTTCTGTATTGTTTATAACTGATATAACTTGTGATTTACTTAAGTTTATTTGCAGATATGGTGTTTGTGGTGAGTTATGACTGAGGAGTAATACACTGACAGTGGGTATTTAGTTCAGTAATACATCTGTCAAACAGCAAGATATCTACAGATATTGATAGCTATTCAGTCTTTCCATGCTTTTACATTACCATCATGTCTCTGCAGTGCTCTTATTAGTCCCTATCGCCTCTCCCATGACATGTCTATCACAGTGATTTGGAGATCATGCTATATGCATTTCTCCTGTATGTTTGCAGTCACAGCTGTGAAGGTCACATGTAGAGCTGGGTCCTTAGGGCACATTGGAAGCTCTTTCAGTGACCTGCCTGGTGCTCTCTCCTCTAAATCACTCTGTAGAAACCCCCTCTGAGTCCCCTCCAGCTCCTGGGGGCCCTGTAACGTCTGTGCAGCTGGTGGAAAGGAGCCACCCTGCTCCCCCGCTTCAAATGACCTCCTGGTGTTTTCCTCAGACGGGTACAGAAAAGTCTGTGAGGTGCACACCATTGTCCGCAACTCACGTGACACCAGTGAGGGAGAGTCTCGTGAGACAATGGAGGAGGAAAGGTGGCCGTCGGCACAGCGGAACTGCCCGCCGTTCCTTCGTCCCCGCCCGCCCATTTTGCAGAACAGACACTTGATTTTCTCCATTAGCTTAAGAACCACTGTCTTTCTGAGCAGGATGTAGATCCAAGGGTCCAAAATGGGGTTGACTGAAGCCATGCGGATGGCCAGCAGGTCTTTATTCAGACCAGAAGACTTTTCTGTCTGGTTTCTGTACAGCTGATTCACAAAGATCCTCCACTGGTGGCACAGGAGAGAAGACATAGGACAAATTAAGGAACTGACATGGCAGAACATGGAAAACAAGCACAGAATCAATTTTAGCAAGTGTTTTTACAAGCCCCAACTTGTCTACACTTTGTTTATAAGGGTAAAGTAATTGTTTATTTTACATATTCCTACATGGTTGCCATGGAACGGTCAAATCTAAATAGACACTTGGCTGACTGTAACTTCTGTGCAACCACAGCAGTGTGGGGATGGCGAGAGGCCAATACACACAGAGTTCTCATCATCATTCATTATGAGACAGCCTTTGGCCTTTGGGTTTCCCCAGGGTCTCATCAATAGTCATCACACAGCTAGAGTCACCAAAGCCTCAATGTTCAACATTTCATCCTTATGGACAGGTTCACATTTTTTCCAAGTCTAAAACAATACCTATATGAAGGCAGACTTGCTCTCTGAAGTCATTTCTCTTATCCATACTGGGCCTTTAAAGCAACATTATGCCAGAATTGGTATTTATTGTGATTTGGCGCCCCTATAGTTGCCGAATGGTACATCACTGTCGTAAATACAAATCGCACCTGAAACTATAGTAATCTGTCTCTAGGCTAACGGTGGAAAAAAAACAACAATCCGAAAACGGAGTGCACATGCCTGCTAATGTTGTTGATGAAAGATTGTGACATAGGCCTTATCAGTGTCATCACTGTCTGGAGTCTCACAAAGAGCCGTACACGTGCATTTTTTGACAGGCTGAAGGATTTGGAACTAATGAATATAACATCAGAAGACATCGGAGGTGAACACTTAATAAATAGGATAAATAACAAATAGAATAAAACGTGATAGAAATGTTTAGTTTTGCTGAATACTGCTAGCATTTTCACCCCTATACATGGTTTGCTAGGAGTTTGAATGTGACTTTTGGCATCCCGAAAAACTACAAAACTCTGAGAGACAGTGATGAACCAGATAAGGTCACAGCCTACATTGCTAACTGTCATAAGTAACATTGGTAGGGATGTACACTCTGCTGTCTGATTGTCATTATTTTTTCATTTGCATTAGTTTCCTCAGTTACAAGGTATAGGCTATGTTATTAATGCATTGCTAATGATGTATAAGTTTTGGACTTCTACAACAGTTTTAGAGTGCTGCAGAAATTTTTTTTTTTTTGGAGGCCGATGTGTAAGTTAGCATCACCCTGGTTCCATCGTCTAAAAGCCTACAGGATTTTTCCATTGGATTTTGGGTTATTGTAGAAAAGACGCTCTGTGACAAACAAAAGGTTAGACATTTACATGTTTGTTCAGCAGATAATCTCCACAAATGGATACCACTTTTAGGATTTTTGAAGTGTAAATGCAATCGCCAGAAGTAAAAAAGCTAACGTTAGGCTATAGACGAGCTACACTATGGTAGCATAACTTCAACGTCACCCAAACAGCACGGCTGTAAAGCCATGTTTGGTCTGATAACATTCTGTAGTCTCATTTAGCAACATCTTAGTCCACTACTTGGAGGATCAGTAGCTCAATCCCCGGCTCTTCTTGACTGCATGTCAAAGCACTCTTGAGCAAGATACTGAAACCCAAATTGCTCCTGATGGCTGTTCCATCGATGTGCGTGTGTCTTTAACACTGAGTAGCAGGTGGCACCTTGTATGGTAGCCTCGGCCACAGGTGTATCAATGTGTGTGTGTGAATGGATAAATATGACTCATGGTGTAAAAAGCGCTTTGAGTGGTTGGAAGACTAGAAAGGTACAGATCCATTTACCATTTTTTAGTGATTGCCTTTTGGAAGACACATAAAAGCCTCAAAATTGTGTGAGTGGGGTATTTACTGACGTATTACTATATGTCGTAGAACTAAACGTGAAAGTCTCTTAACCTTGTGTGCAGCACAGACCAGGCATCTAACCAAAAATCCATTCAAAAAACCCATTGACTTCAAGACGAGGGGGCCGGTGCTAAAATGCGTTTCCAGGTTTTAGGACTCATTCCTGCAGCACTCGAGTCTACAATTACAGATATTCTAGGGGAACTAAAGGTTGTAATAAAAAAGAAATAAAACTGAGCTAGCATCTAATAGCAAGGTGGTATTGTGTGCTATAAAGCTTTACACTTTGGTAATACGACAGAGGTGTGATTTTCCCTATTACAAGTCAGTGTGCCATCTAAATTATGTTGAAGTATTAAAGTAAAAAAAAAGTTGCATAATGTTGCTTTAAAATATCACTTCCAATGGAACAGGATCTTTGTTCTGTGCAAAAATCTGCCTAAGCTTCGTATTATCTTCAGAATTTTAGATTTTCACACAGAATGAGGACTGTGGATTTGCCCCATCAGGAATGAGTACAGCGTGCAAAAACAGTTTATATTTGGGCCCCTGCCTTTTTTAATAAGACAAATTAATTTAAAACTGTGAACCCATCCTTCAATTCGATAACTGACTTTGGCCCCACAGATGCAGGAATGTCGACATGTCATTCTGCACGAGCAAACACCTGCGGAAATCACACAGTCCACACTAATCCTCTGATTTGATAAGGACTAAAATGAGTAAACTCTCGGGGGCTGTTTGGAAATAGAGCATGTGAGCTGACACGTATGATTTCTACAACACATATTTCCTCCCTATGTTAATACTGAAACTGTGTAAATTTAAAAAAAAAAAAAAAAAAAACAGACGGAGGGAGTGTGAACGTTCTCCATTGCGACTCAGAGAAATGCGTCATCTAACCACAAAGATCTAAAGTGGGAACGCAAAGTTCAGGTAGCTTATTATTATTAACCATTTCCTTTGTTTTTATCATTTAATACGGGTCAGCTCTGTTGTAAAGGCGCACAATCTTTTTTCCATTTCGTTTCCCTGCTTTCTGATGTTGCATCCTATTGCGTTTTCTTTATTTGTTCAAACTTTGTGACATTCTTACGCGTAAAACTCTATTACGCACCTGACCGGTGCAAAATGTGCCTGTTTCAATACTCACCACTAAAGGTATGGAGCAGATGAGGACAACAGCGGAGGTAGCTATTAGCAGGATCACCATCTGGATCTCTGCTCCAGCTAATCGTCCGAAACTCCGTCTGCGCCTGAGCTCCGCGATGCGCCGCTGGTCCGTGCCCAAAGACGTGCGTCGGATGAAGCGCTTGTGCATCAGGATCAGAGCCCCGCACACCATCACGTTGCATATGACAGTGGCCAGCACGATGACTGAATTCACACCCGCGTACATCAAGTTAAAAGCCGCGACTGTTGTCTTGTTGTTCTGCCAGTCGATGAAACACCAGGTCCCTGGTTTCTGGAGCTTCACCTGCCCGAGCCCCAAGCTGGGCAGCGCGCAAAACACGATGTTTGAAATGTAAGTGGCCAAAAGAGTCAGAGCAGCGAGTTTTTGGTTGACGTACTCGTTGTAGAAATACGCATGGTTTATTGCCAAATATCTCTCCACTGACATTGCAAACACAATGCTGAGCTGGACCAAGAAGAAGAAGAGGAGGATGAAGCCGGAGTACTGGCACAGCGCCTCACCTCCCGGCCAGGCGCCCTTAATGTAGGTGGCGATGGTGACGGGACTGGCTAGCAGGGTGCCAAGGAGGTCTGTCACCGCCAGGCCACACACAAGGGTGTAAAAAGTGGTCTCCTTTTGTTCCTTTCGTGATATCCGCAGAACCACGATCGCGATGACATTCCCTACCACCCCGAAAATGAACATAATCGCCGGGATGGTGGGCGGTTTAAATCTCCCTGCTTCCTCCGTGGAATTCATACCTGCTGGGACTTCTTTAACTGTTTCGCACTAAGTCAAGGTTCCCCTCTCACGTCCGGAAGGTGACACTTTCCAGTAATGCACGTTCTCCAGTTTCTCCAACAAGAAACAAACCCATCATGTCCAAATGTCCCCTTTACGCACAGAATTTTACCCCATATTCCAGCAAAGTTCTTGGTGAAAACACGAGGACTCCACAGGACACAGATGTTTACGCCTGTGGTTTTGGTTTGCAAGCGATGCTCCGACACTGTGAGGTGCGCTTCACGTTGTTGTCACACTCAGACTGACAGGGAAGTTTCCTCTTGGGCCACTGAAGGCAGCTCCTCCTCTGCGTTTCATTTAACCAGTGAGCTCTTTGAGAAATAGTGCAGCCAAGCAGCGCGTGCAGCGGGAGGACATTTGTGACCGAGGTCAAGGTTCAAGTATCACTTCTTCTTTATTACTTTACCGCTACCCTCGTCATCCGCCAGTAAACATCAGCAAAGTCAACACTGTCGGTTAGTTAAAACATTGCAGTTATTAAGAAGTCTGCGTGTGGAGACACGTAGGAATAAACATGCATGTGAGATGTATGAGATTAATTATGATCACACACCATAGGTATTTCTACTTTTGAGCATTTCCATCTGATACTTCTACTCCTACTTTTTAATCCACTACATTTATTTACAACAATAGTTACTTTACAGATTAAGATATTTCCCACAACTAGCCCCATATTTTCTCTAATATTCCAGCCTGTTTTCTCGATTATGTCAAGTGTTATGTTATCAAAATTAGGTTGACACTATTGTGTAGAAAAACTCACTTGTACAGAAATGCTTTTGCAGAACTTAGAGTCCCACTGCATGTAAACGCCTATGAATTAATTTTGTTTCTCACGCTTGGTTTCACAAAGTTCATCAACACTGGAACACAATGCGTCATCTGAATGTACTTTTTACCTTGTGGTAACTGCACCTTTCAACCACGCGTTCGCATCTTGTAAACACCCACAAGTGTCAGCTCTAGACTCAAAGTGCAAAGTTTCCCAAGCGTATAGCCTCAACGACTTCTAGGTAGTTTTTAAAATGTATCTAAAGGAAGGTTGAGTGTTTCTTTTTAAGAAACGAAAAACACAACTGTGGGAGCCAAGTTACATTTCTAGGCTTTATGTGTGGTTCAGTAAATGAGCGCAGTCTGTGTTTTGTTATAGTTTATATAAATTGAAGTAAATAAGTGAATTAATGAAATAAGTTGAAAAATAGTAAGTTGTTAAAAGTCTGCTCATAATAATTTTATTTAAGTCATGTAAGCATATTTTGTAGGAGGCAATACAATGTGAGCTTTCCATTAGTATGATACTGCTTTAAGGCTCTGTCAGTGTCTATACCTGTACAGATATATTTGTTAACAGATATTTTCCTCTATGTTATGGCCTCTTGTCCACACACAAATAGAGCTTTAAGTCATCAAAACTGATGTTTTTTTAACGCCTTCTAAGGCAGTGGTTTCCAACTGGTGGATCGCGGTCCAAAAGTGGGTTGCAAGTCCATTCTGAATGGACCACAAGTGACTCGCAAATGTGTCAAGTTTGTCAAAATCACACTTTATTTTTTAAGTACAGCGAATTTTCAGCACAGAACTTTTAAAACTTTAGCATGTCCAGAGCATCACTCATATGTTTGAGTGTGCTCCTTCAACCTTCTATCGAACAAGGATAAACAATGATGAGATCTCCAATAGGTGTTTCTCTGTTACCTTTGGAGCCCGGTCTCACTCCAAGGTCGTCAAAATCCAGCACTTGGGCAGTGACTTGCGACGTCAGAAACCAACATAAAAAGCAGTCCTTTAAAGCAGCTGTGTGGAACTTTTTACCATTAATAAAACTGCCCCTAGTTCGTATCACCCCCCCTTGAAGATCCGCATATTTATTTGAACCCAACAGCGACAAAAAAGCCTTTCTCTATATGGCTATTTAGCGTAGCCTCACTCGGGTCGGACACACAGCGGAAGTCAGCAAACCAGAATACGGCACCTGAGGCGGAAGTGATTCTGCTCGCCCACAGCAGCCGCAGCGATTAAACCACAGAAGAAGGAGCCGTGTTTACAGTGTTCTTCGAGTAAGCAGTACGCAACGGGCATTGCTGAACACATAACACCTAACAGTTTTACCAGAGATGTATCTATGAGGACTTGGTTGTACTTTTGATGTCATGGCGGATAACAAAGGAGCACCATCTAAAATTATCTGTGACTGTGACCATGAACACAAATATACAGCAGGCAGTTGTCCTCAGTTTATAAGAAATTCAGAGCTACACCAGAACATTTATGATCAGGCCTTACTTTATTACTAATTTGTGTGTAACGTTAGCATGTTAGCATGTTTCCACTAATTACTTGGACTGACCTAACGTTAGTAGCGTTAGCTTTGCAAGCGAAGGCTGCAGGTAACAGCTTTGCTGTGTAAGGATTATGTTATGTCTTCACTGTGTATCTTCACATAAAAGAATACTCCGACCATTTGGGAGTTATGCCCTTTCTCTATCATTTTCATACTGAGACAACATGATCGATATCTTTTTTGTGTCGTACATCCAGTGGCTGGGTCTCAGCGGTTAGCATTGCGCTTATAGGGGGTCAGTACGTCCTGCGCTATGACCCGCGGAGGGATACACCGGCGAGCAGGCACAGACGTAGCTTGTAAACAAAAGTCAGCTGTTTATTTAGCCTAGCAATATCTCCGGATTTTAGTAGCTGCAATGGACGACTTTGAACGCGATTTTGAAGAGTTTCTTGTAGTGGACACAGATCCAGAGCCATACCTGTTTGAGCCGGAGTACACAGATGAGGAACTCCATGTGTTGGATGCTGAGCAGGTGAGAAGAGAGGCTGAATCCTCCGCTCCCTCAGTGCTACCATCATTGGGGAGATATATCATCAGGAGGAAAAGCGCCACAGAGAGTGCATCACAAGGAATGAAAACTTTGCAGCAATCACTAATCCTGGCATGATTGAAACTTTTTTTCATGTTCCTAAGATGAACTGGAAAAAACGCCCCAGGCCTGCAGGAGCTGATGGACAGCTTTCAGTCGGGTGAGTAATATCGTCCGTGTCGTCTCTTTGTTTGCTTTTACCGAGTGACCTAGCGTACCTGTCCCAGAGCAGCTGTTGCTCACCGGTGTATCCCTCCGCGCAAGATGTACTGACCCCCTACAAGTGCCATGCTAACCGCTGTCTCAATATGAAAATGATAGAGAAAGGGCATAACTCCCAAATCGTCGGAGTATTCTTTTCACATAATAATGCGGACTCAGCAGATGACTTGTTAACTGTTTATTCCTCCTTACACCGAACGTACACGGCTGCTTCTCATTGTTTCCAGTAGCACAACAACGGTTACTACATTACCCAGAATAAATTGAGGCTCACACTACTACGGTAGCTTTAGTAGCTCAAAACACACAACAGATTACATTAGATCAGAACAGAAACACGACAGGAGAATTTACTGAGTAATTTTGCTGTTTCCACTAATTACTTGGACTGACCTGACGTTAGTTAATCCTCTCGCTCTCCAAAACAAATGCATGCTGTAATTGCCGGCTGCAGTCAGAATTTTACGACACCAGGCTTTGGGTGTCATACCGCTCCGACCAAAGGGGCGCTATAATCAATGAAAACGAAAAGTTCCGCACAGCTGCTTTAATGTCAGCATGCTATGCGGGTAGTTGCCGTTATAGTTTAACGGCGCCCAGCAGCGTCAGGGGGAAACGCGGGGGGACAAGGACGAAAGTTAGGCAGCAAAAGTGGGTGAGTGGGAGGGGTGTTGGATGGGTCCAACAAACACCGACTTTCACCTGACAAAGTGGTGTTCGCATCCCGTAAGATTCTAAAGCCAAATCCTGTTCCTTTTTCCTAAACCCAACCACGTGTGTTTGTTCATCATCTTTACTCCCACTGAATTTCCTGTGAAAACGAAAGTGTATCTTAAAAGAAGAGAACTTGACACGGTGTCCCAGAATGTCAACATGCAACGCACCCAGGGTACCTTGCATGTCGAATGTGGTCGTGGAAAGTTCATGACCAAACGTCAATATGTGACGAGGTCAGAGTGAGAATGTGTTGACCTTTGCAACGAGAAGAGAGGTAATGCCGGAGAGCATTTCAGCGTTCTTTTGTGGATGGAGATATTTTGTAAATCGAAGGTCGTGTGGACAGAATTATTTTTTATCTGTTTTCAAAAATATCTGTGTGGGAGAGGTGTGTGAGAAATAGGGGTCTTGTGCTCATTGGGGTGAATTCATGAAAAATGTGTTTTTTTTGTTCAGTTGAAGTTCAAGTAACTACGAAGCTTCACTGTTTTCCTACTGCAGTACAGTTTACTGATTAGAAGAACTTTGAATACTCCCCTAAGAGGATAACTGTGGAATAAAAATACTTGTGGAAGTTTTTCCTTTTCAAGCTATGTACATGAGATACGCCAACGCAGGTTGAGCCTAATCTCCAAGCTGCCCTGCGTAAATGTGCAGAAGACAGCAAAGATCAATCCAATGTCCAGGCAATAGACACAGTGCTGCACAACTTGTATGTGGACGACTGCCTTAAATAAGTCCATTCAGAATGGTAGTACCACACCTTGTGAGCTGTATGTGAAATGGATGGACTCAGACTCACCGAGTGGGTAAGCAACACAAGGGTTGTGCTGTCTGCTATCCTTGAAGAGGAAAGGGCAACAGAGGTTAACAATCTCACCCTGGATCTGGATGTGCTTCCCATAAAAATGGCTTTGGGAGTTCACTGGCATATCCAGTCTGACAGCTTCAGGTTCAAGATCATCATACCAGACAAAGCTATCACCAGAGATAACATCCTATCCATTGTGAGTTCAGTTTACGATCCATTTGCTATCACAACAACTTTTAGAGGCATTTTATTCTTTTATTTCATTCTGTTTTATTTGGAGGCAACAAATACAGCTGCATCAGATAAATATCTAAATGTTTGCGAGGACACTAATCAGGAAGTTGACCGTGTGCTCACTAAATCAAACAAGACGAAACTAACAAATCCAATTCTGTTATTTGTACTCTGTAAACAAGTGCAGGATGTTAGCGTTGGTACACTATTACACAGTGGTGGCGTGATCTGTGGTGCATACTAAAAATGTGTCATGTACTCCACCAAACACTAACTGAAACCTTCACCAGGACGCCACTTCCTCTGACCTCAGGGTGAAGTTTCCTCTCTAACAAAGTGGAAGGAACCAGTGACTTTCATATTCCCCTCATTAATATATATATTTTAGCATATTGCTTCAAAATCAAATTCTATAGTATCCTTTGGAATGTTGTAGTATGAGGCAGATGTGATGACTTTAACGACAGTGTTTTGTACACCATGCGGAAACATTAACATTTTTCTCTTCCCTTTTTTTTCGTCCAATGTAGACAAGATCAGATTCTTATCAGTTTACCGTGATACTGAATGTGTGTGCAGAAACAAATTGGGTTCAAATCAGGTGGCACTGAGCAATTTCTGAGTTAAATTATAGTTGTGTATTTTTGTGCTATTTTCCATTTCATTGATGGTTTTTATAGATCTCTTTAAAGTTATACAAACCCCTACTTTGTGTGTTTTGCCTCATACTTGACTTTGATATAAATCCTTCAACAAGTACGAACACAAAAATGCATTTGTGGATGTAAACAGCAGTTTCTTTGTACTGCTTTCAAATTACACAATGTCAGAGATGTAGAAGCACATATTGGCAGTATTTCTGCAAACACCAAATATGCTACATTTGTACAGTTCATACGTATCATAACGTTACTTATGTGCCGTAGTTTATGAGTTGACTTTGTCATCGGAAGGTGGAGGGGATAGTGGATGGCATGATACCTACAGTAGGCAGGAAGCCTGCCAAGCTGCAGACCATTGTTCCAGACCAACAAACAGAGCCAGTTTTCAGTGTTTTCCTGCTTTTTCCAGCACTGTTTTAGCCACCAAAAATGAGTGTTTTTAGCAACCCGTCAGTATTTTTCCATTGGGCATAATGTCATGAGAAGCGGTTGTTTTTTACTAAGACATTGCTGCATTTCCAGCTGGGATTGTTCCATGGAAAGCAGTTGTTTTTTACTGGGACAATGGCGGCTTCTCCGGCCATGATTGTGCCACCAAAACCAGGTTTTTTAAGTCCAAGCATTTTGCTTTTGCTTCTAATTCTTGAGCTGCTGTGATGTGAATTTCCCCAGTCTGGGATCAGTGAAGTCTTATATGTTCCCACCAAACCTTGCTACTTCTTTCAAGCAAAAATATAGGTTGATTTGCATCTAGATTTTATCAAGTTTATCACTGTGCATATAGAAAGACAATGCTGAACCATTAAGTTCTGTTCAAACACTAACACAGAAGCACAAAATAAGAATACATGAATTAAAATCTGCCTAGTCAACTTCTCACTATATGAATATTTTAGATTTTCATGCAACTGTCTTTAACACCTGTTGATGTGTACAGTATACATACATACTCTTGAGACCCATGCTTTACTCTGTTATGACTGAACGTCATGACGAACTGTGGGCTGTCCATACTGGAAGCAAACCCTTCTTATCGTGTTTCCAGTGATGGGGGACAAGGTCTCACACGCTTTGTTTGAGAAGAATAGATTTTAAAGTTCCACTGAAGCTAATTTGTGGTCTTAGCTAATTGAGTCGATTAACTCTGATAACAGTTGGAATTCTTCCAAAGTTACACTGGTTTTAGTACCAAATTGCCTCTTCATGTTTCCTCGTATGTTTGCTTGTAGAGCTGCAGTGGGGGGAACGTTAGGAAAAAAGACTTTTGTGATAGCTTCAGACTGTTAAAGCCTAATATTAACTTCAGCTGAACCTTAGAACATATTTTTTACATCAAACGCAGATTTTACTTGAATCACGCTAGAAAGGGACAAATGAATTGGAAACATGTGAATCTACCCTTGAAGTCACTTTTTTATCGTACATTTATCACACTTTAAATTGCCTGACAGGAACCCCTGCAAATGCCAAAGTTAGATCTGGGTTAGGAAAGTATCTTTTAAATTGTGTGCAAAATAAGGTTCCCATGGAAGACTTACTTGGAATTATGCCTATAAACAGTTACAACTATTTACACAATGTTGTTTTTTTCACTGTTTTTCACTTTGCATTGAACTATTTTTAAAATAGTTTTACCTCTGCTTGATAATGGCATTTTCTGAGTTTGTAATTGTATTTCCCTGCAGTGCAGCAGCTACCCTATTCCCCAAACAAAATGTCCAACCAGGTAGTGCAGCCTGTCTTACACATCATGTGGCTTAACACAACATTTAACTGTTGAGACACGATGGCTGGCACCACAGAGAACATTTCATAAACACCCAAGGGTGCAAAACATTTACTGTATGCAAAACAAGAACAATGATGTCACCTCAGGGACATGTCTGCTGTGGCTCTTTTACAAATGAGTCACATAGTTTAGGTGGGTTAAAATCTTTGAATGCCGCAGACGTAGAGAGTTCAGAGTTGCATAGGAGGCTTGGGCTCGACCTGTTTTGTGAGTATTCAATTCAATAAGCTCTCTATGGAGATGGCACAAAACAAAAGTAAAGATCAGGGACAACTAAGGTCATCAGGTAACACAACCTGCGAGGGAGGAAGTTTGCTCTGATGCGTCACGCTGGTTCACACAACACAAAACAATGCAGATGTGTTTACAGAACGCAGATTCAGAATGCAGACAGCAGGTTTAATTGAGCCAATAACGTCTGAATGATGGACAAATATTCCATGGAGAACATGTTCTATGTTATTTATTGTTTACTACGTGCATATAGTATGTCACCATGTGAAAATCTGTTTACCTTTCCCACCTTTTGCAAACAAAATTGCCTCATAAAACAGGAAGGAAGAAGGTCAAGGCCACATGACTCATCTTTCTGATCCATTTCCAGTAAATGGGCATCCCAATGAAGTAGAGTGATTCCCAGTATGTGATGCACTGCTGATGCATTCCTAGTTCATGATATGCTTTTCCCTGCTCCCAGAAGTGAGAAAAAGACTGAAAGCTCTCCATCTGTTGGGACAACAACTATTCTTTCTAAAGCCCTGTCTACACATACACAGATATTTTTGAAAATAAATATTTTTTATAATCCTGTCCACTCAGCCTTGGTTTTACAAAATATCTCTATCCACACCAGAATGGAAAAAAAAGACTCCTAACACTCACCTGTGTTAGCTGGAGCAACATCAAATTTGTAAGACTTACACCTGTTTATAAATAAATATGGAGATCTGAAGAACGTTATTTTATATTCTTATATCTTACACTTGAAGCCCACATGCTCTAATTGCAGAACTTATACTTCTTTGAATACATAGAGGAGAAATGTTGACTCTACAAGAGGAACTCTGAAAACTGTCTCGGCCTGGGAAAACCAGAGACATTTTTGAGTTCCCCAGAGAGGTATTAGCACCAAGCCTACCACTCCTCACCACCCCCCTCCCACCTCGACCCCCCCTCCCCATCTCAACTCAGGTCCACTTTGTGGAGTAGGGTCATGTGTGAGTCAGGTCATGTGACAAAACCTCAGATTTGTTTGGTAGTTCGGTCTTTCCCCGGGGAGCCAATAAAAACACCATAAAGAAATCTATTGGCTCCTGATGTGCTCATACACCTCAGCCCTGTGAGAGCACGCTTCCTGAGTAACATTTATTGACATTTAATAACAATGCGAATGTGCCAGCGAGTATCACGTTCTTATTTTCTCTCCTACAAGTGCAGATCTGTATTTTGTTGTTTATTTTACTGTTGCGGTTTATGACTATGCATGTTTTGCTCTCTCATGGTGTTGAGTGCCAACAGTTTGAGAGCCTTATTAAAGCTTAAAGATCCTCTTTGTTCTAAATAAGGGAACAGATCACTGAACGGCAAGTCTTGATTTGTCTGTACTCTTCTGTCATTTTTTGCATTCCTTCAATCAAATTCAGTGATATTAATGATTCTAAAAAAATAGACAGCACAAATCTGAGTCTGCCAATACAGACAGAGAAGGCCATAAATGGTTGTGTCTATGTTTGTGTGTTTGCTCCAGAGAACGTCCAGTGTCTCAAACATCCCACACAAACTTCCCATGTCGTTAGTAAGGAGCAAACCCCCCGGGGAGTCAGGTTACTCCCCCCAGTTTTGTAAAACTGCTTCGATCAAAGGTGGAACTTATGGGACGAGGATGCACTCTGGATTGAACCCCAATAAACATTCCAGGAATTATATCAGCAGTGGGATCAGTGGCTGTTAAAGAGATTAAAAGCAAATCTATAAACACTGAGAGACAACTGATGGCCTGCTGCTGCAGCCTGCTCGCCTAAGAGAGCGCTGATAACGGGCCTAAATCCTTTTTTTAAAGATTAATTCTAGGCTGTACACATGGTAACTATCTATGGGAGCAAATAAGAGACATAAACATTTGAAATTCACCAGCCATTGAATACCTAATATTGGAATTTATACACCACTGAATTCATAGCATTGAAATATTTTACCTTCAAAAACATGTATCGGCATTTATTTGTTCTACAATCACCTTTTCAAAACTATGAATTTTCTTGATTTGCAATTTTCAAAATCTGAATCAGTTTATACTTCAATTTTCGCAAATTCAGATCCAAAGATTTAAGTTTTAGAATTTCAAAAAAAACTTATTCAAGCTGCTCAAATTCAATTGGTGAAATTTAGATCTAAAAAATTAAGTTGTAAAAATTTAAATAGTAACATCCAAGCTACCAAGGACAGGATGGGCAATCAGGCCTGAGAGCAATCCATTGGAGTTCTGACCTGTCAGAGCGTGATACGTCAGTCATATGATCCAAGAAAGCAGCTTGAAAACTGAAACCCAAAGATACTGTTTTTGTTGTTTGTGTATAGCTGATTATATGTGATGTCTGTTTGGAAATGTTAAACTTAAATTTTTGGATCTGAATTTGTGAACACTGAAATGAGCATTTTTAAATGCGGATCATTTTATTTGAAAATGGTGAATTTAGAACAAATAAATTCAGATACATGTTGTTCAAAGTAAAAAATTTCAATGCTATCAATTCAGCAGTGTTTAAATTTCATTATTAAGTACACTTAAGTCTCTTATTTGCTTCCTTAACTATCACTCTTTGTTAGCATTAAACACCCTTATTTTTATACTAATTCATTCCTGCCTGTGTTTTTTTAAAACAAAGTGTTGTCTGTATTATTTATAGTACTTTAACATGTAATTTTGTGCACTAGCCAGTCACCTAATATTATTTTAATTCCTTGGAAGAAGCGCCTGAGCTGCCTGATCACAGAAATAACTAGTACATGGACAGTAATTCGGTCAGAGACACTTAAGTCAAGTAATTCACATTCATAGCAAATGAATATAGGATTTTGATTTTTGAGACACGTTTCAGTATGTTTGATTCATTATGCAGCTAGTCTCTAAAACAAGGCAACAGCCTTTATTGTAGGTCATCTTATCAACCTTTAAAAATGTCATAGTCTGTGCCTTTCCTTCATTCCTCATGTGTCAGCTGTTTTCCCCCTCCAGTTTGTTTCTTGCGGTTCCTTGTTCGTCTCTCTGTGTCTGGCTCATCAGTCCTACTGCCAATCTGCCTGCTCACCTGAAAACCATCCGCCAATTAACTCCAGCAGTACAAATACCCCGGCTCTGCAGTCCAGTCTCCGCCAGATCATTCAGGCTGCCTTGTAGTACTAACCACGGCCTACTTGTTGCTGATTGCTTTTCTTTCTCTTGTGGATTTTTTTTTTCACTCACTAGTTACCCGTGTGCCTGCCACTTCAGCGGCCACCTGCTTCCAGCCTTGCTCTGCCTGCCTCAGATGCACATTCACTGGGCACCCATTCGCCTGCCCTGTTTCTCTTGAGAGCCCCTCTTGAGACATACATTCTTGTTTTTGTTTTTTTTAAATAAAGCCACTTAAAACTGAACAGCTGTCTGGGTCTCACTTTTGGATCCAGTTCTCCCCATTTCATACAACAAAAAATGTTTACAAACCACAGACATTTCTTCACATCCTGTTCACGTGCAGCACTAAAACGTGTCTGAACTGAATCTGATCACAACACGTCAACATGCAGATGTGGCTGCATGCAACCATAGTAAGAACAGATTGCTCCAGTGACATTCGGATGTGGTCAGAGGAACACGTGACCACATAGTTAGAGTAAACACAAATGTTTCCCTGATACATCAAGTAACTACATAGACAACTGTGTCATCTGCATACACTAATTTACGGGCTTCAGCTACATCAAAGTGGGAAACAATGACAGAGCATTATGGATTTGCCAATTTTGAGCACCCACAAGGAAATCTTACAGTGGGGTGAATGTTGTACAGTAAAGTTATTTAAAGGATATGGACACAATTAAACTGTGAGTTCATCCATCCTTATATTTAACTTTCTTGATTATTAGTAGTTTGGTTATTCATTGTTTTGAGCAATAAACAAATTTACCCAATATTCTGTGCTGATGTGATAGTCTTTGCATAGCATATAGGCTTTGTTCATAGATTCATATGTCTTGGTCACCATCCAGAAAAACATAAACTCTGTGCCTGTGGATGACATGCTTACTTCTTTTTAGACCTGACATAGGCGTATTTTTTGACAGGGTCAGAGATGTTGTGAGATAATGTCAGCTTCCCATATTTGCTGACCTTCCTTTACACAAGCAAATATTGGTTTTTTACAGTTCAGGGTAAATGATTAACACACAGCAGTCTGATAACACATCAAAATCCACAGCCAGGGTTTCATGATGCAACTAATACTGATTATGTGTCTACCTACAAGAAACACCTGAAAAAACTGATATTAATGTTTAACTTTTTTGAAACAGAAGAATGTCCCTGCAAAGCTTGTTATTTTGCTAATAATTTACCCAAGGAGTTGTACTTGTGTGAAAAACAACCTTGATTTAAAAAAAAAACAAAACAGTGATTGCAAATGTTCTATAGAAAGGTTACCAGCTGCTTTTTGAGAACTGTCTTTTTCTTATGAATTGGCAAGAATGAAAAACAGCAAAATAACGAGCACAAAGCAGAGCCAGATGACTTGGCTTTACTTACTTGAGTTCACATGTGTTCTCTGTAGATGTTTGTGTTGCGTTCATATGGAATCAGGCAGACGGTAGACAGCAGATGGACAATACTGGATGGTACAGTAAAAACACAATACACAGAATGGCAGGATGGTAGAATTAAACATACATGACCATATGTTGCAATGGTGATGACATATTGTTTACAGAGAATGGATCAAAAGTTTTCAAATAAAATAATTTTGTGTTCATTACTGTATGTATTTTTTCTAGCATTAGTTATCGGTGACGCCAGTGATTTTGGACTGTGTGAGGAAGCTATGTAACATCCAGTTGTATATTGTGTTGCAATGGACAGCAAAAAGTAAAAATATTTTAACTCTGAACAGCAATACCATCTACTATTAAGACTTTTGCCCAATGAGTGCATTTTTTTGTCCATAATTGTGTCTAGAAATAGATACAACTTCACATTGTGTCACTGACATTTGCACACTGACTCCGTCATGAAAGCAGTTGTAACAGGTTTGATATTCAGCTTTTTTTGCAGCCATCAAAAGACTTTCGAGAGTTTTTTTGACCAAGAAGCAGCAAAGAAATGATGGCAGCAAAGCACATATATCTGCTACGAGACAGAGGAAGGGGTCACACAGTATCATTTCATAACTCAGATAGCCGACTTTCAGCAGGTCAGATAGTAATATTCAGGCGGATGATGCTGACGAGGAGGAGGAGGAGGAGGAGAAGGATGTGGACTGCAAACAGACAGAAGGTGACAGGGTGGAGACAGGACAGCTCAGCCACAACCCAGTTTCACTCTGAAGTCATGAAAAGCTGACGTTTGGGTACTGACTTCCTGTGTCAGTCGCAGACAAAAAAAAAAAGCTGTCCTTTCCCATGAGAATGATATGCAGCTAGTAGCTGTTAAAGATTAACAGCAGGTGAGAGGGGTGGTGGATGGGTCCAACAACCACCGACTTTCACCCAGGAGGGCGGTGTTCACTTCCTCTCAGATTGTAAACCCAAACCCTGTTCTTTATTTCCTAAACCTAACCATGTGTGTGTTGGCAAAACGTGACCACGTGCATTTGTTGTTGGAGGAAAAAAAGCTTCAAATCACGGTGCTGTACTGATGTAATACGTTTATTTTGAAAGAGACGGTATATAAACGGTACATTTTCTGTGAAAACAGAAGTGTATTTTGCATGTAAGACAGAATTTGACAAGGCGTTCCAGAACATCAACAACCAAAGCACCCAGGGTACCTTGCAAGTCTTATCTGGAGAGAATGGGAATTTTTGCAATATAGAGAGCAATAAAACACATCAAACTTAGTGTGTAAGGTTTCTCTGTGTTACTTTTTTTCTTTTTGTTTTTGGATAACGGATTTTAAAAACATACGAAATAATCAGGCTCACTGTGCAAAGGTTGCTAGTATTCTTCGCTAGCCTCACCTTTTATTTATTTATTTTTATTCACAGCTGGAGATGGACAGGAAAGGTGGAGGAGAGAGTGGGGATGACATGCAACAAAGGCAATGGGTTGGAATTGCACCCAGGCTGCTACAAAGGACTCAGCCTATATGCAGGGCTCCCACAGTCATGTAATTCTTGGAAAAGCCAGAAATTAGAAAAACTGTTTTCCAGGCCTGTAAATGGTTTGGAATTAACAGGATGTTTTTGAAACGTTTTGAATATACATTGTTTGGCTATTGTTTAAAATATGTTCATTAAATTCCCAAAACATGTCTCATGTCACACAAAATACATTCCTTGTATTACTAATTTAAAATCTAGTGCTACACTGTGCTGCTGTTGAAAAATAAACGTTACCAGTATCACCTGATACAAATTGCTGTCTGCAAGTGAAATTAGCAATTGCTAGCAGTTTGCATATCTTCAGATGCCTGGGAAGTGCTTGCTTAATAACATATGTCTTTCAAACGACAAATATAAAAGGCTACATGGCTCGAGAGAGGCAGACCATAGCCGCTCTCTAACAAAACATTTGATGTTGGCACCATGGGGAAAGCAGCTCTTGACAGTCATGCTAAATGGAAAAAGCTTCAAGACAAACCACACCCTGGAGATGCATGAGAGACAGGTGTAAACAGCAATGTGTCTCGGCTGTCCACTGGTCTTTAGAACACTGAGACACATTTTAAATCAAGTGTGAACGGTGTGAAAATTCTTACAGGCAGCTGACAAAATCTGTAGTTTATGTTAAAAAACAAAGTAACATCATTTTCTCAACACTATAAAGCGACTGAATTACAGAAACAGGAATAAATGTAATTAGTTACTCCCCCCGTGAACAGATGTAACGTTTCTGAGTCATGAGTCATCGCCTGACAGCACTGACTCTGTTGATGGAACATACAGCCTGTTCTGTGCTATCTGTCTTGGCAACACATGCATCAAACGGTGGTTTTATCTTTGCCTGCTGCAGTATGGACAAGTGGTGTGTGTGTGTGTGTGTTAACAGATAAGGCCCAGCAGTCCTGCAGGAAGCAAGCCAAACTGTCACACATCTGACCCGTTTTTCAGCAGTGAGGGACTTCCTGACTTCCTGGAGGGAAGAGAAATATGTGACAAGCTAGCATCTTTTTCGGTGTATGTACTCTTCAACTTCTGCTTGCTGTTAGACCTTTTTTTTTATCTGCCCCAGAGTTTTTTCCTCTCAATCAGTACATTCATAAAGAACCTCAGACACTTATGGCTATAATTATGCTCATCAGCTCGACACTCAGGTGCGGTTTTAACATAAGCTTTAGAGGAACAAGTCTCAACAGTTACAAACTATTTCCCTCCGGTGGCTTGGAGAGCAAACATCAAGTACTTCATGTCCCACAGCTTTCACAGTACTTGCGTCTGTGTGAGAGTGAGTGAGAGACAGAGACAGGGAGATGCATTGTATAATTAACAATTTAAAATGCATGCCAAAACCTTTCATACACCTTTCATCCTATGCGCATGAGTTATACGCCTGGGCTTCACCTTGATTGACCTAGAATTAAACACGCCTCAGCAGACACCAACTATGTGAACAGTTGACCTTGTCTGACCTGGCTGTTTACACTGCTGAAGCATGGGTATCATTTTTGCATGGCATGCCAGATGTCTTCGGAGTGGGAAGGATGTTTTCCCCAAATGCGCCAAACTGAGGATCCACTGGTGCAACTAAATTTTGGAGGTGATATTAAAAGTGATGTTAAATGTGACCATTTTTAAACTTTATTTTTGATGGAGGATGACGTGACAGTGAGAAAGTAATTAGTAAGTAAATTACTTTACTAATAACTCAACAGCAGAAGTACTTACCAACATCACTTGTTGCTTGCAAGGGCAGCTACTTCATCCTGCTTTATGGGAGGAGGGGGCCGTAATAAACCTAAAAATCTCTTCAGAGCAGTTCTTAAAGGGGACACCAAAGGTGGCACCAAATATACTGTCATCATTACTGTACTGTTATTGGATTTCTTCTGATGCAGGTTCTATCACACAGAAAAACATTTAGGTACTAGTGCTGCCAGGTGCACTTTTCGGCAATGTGTACAATAGGATGTGTAATTTGGTTAAAGCTCTTCATTATAAAATAGAGACCAGTGATTGCTCTAAAGCCTCCTACAGACTGTGCAATTTTAGCAATCTTATTAATTTAGTGCAAGCGACATGGATACAATAAATTTGGGTAGGACATCAGGTTTGATGTATGCAGGCCGTACAATGACAGCACCTACTGAATTGCACGCTACAACGTACTATAGCTTCCCATACTGAGTGTGCGAAGATGCTGCATAAGGATGTGAAGCACAACATAGAGGGTAAGCTGAAGTTTTGTGGGCACTATACACCGTGGTGTGTGTGTGTGTGTGTGTGTGTGTGTGTGTGTGTTTGCTATCTGCTAGGTTGCTCACCTGGCATCTTACACATTTCTTTTAATGCATTTTGCCTCCATGGCAAGCTGCCAACTGTCTGTTTGTTTGGGTTTAGGGCCAGTGCCTCATTTCATGTTGCATTTCTATTGGTTGGTTAGTAGACGTAGGTGGTAGCAGCAGTCACACAGTGAGATGGTCATCCCAAATTTCTGACACCGTTAGAATGTTATCCCAGGCTGTCTTCGATCAAGACCAGCACAACAGCCATCCTTGAACCTCTCTCACTGTGCAACGTAGGACTACCCTTTTAGAGCCATGACCAAAGATACCACCACTGTTCTTTCACGGTGGTCATCTCCTTGGCCTGGGACAGCCCAAAATCGCATAGAGTATACCGAGCTTAAAATGTGAATGTTTTGGCATTAATAATGTAACAAACACAGTAATGGCTGAATCATAGAGCCTAACAGAGTCAAGTGTATATTAAATGCTCATCAGCTGGTCCGTGTTGTATACGTCTTGTGTAAGAAATGTCTGTATCATCACTGCAGTGCATTTTTACAGTCATTATTATATAAGTAATCTAGTCACAGGTCACTTACATCCTAAACTTAAATCCCATCTCCTTTATAGCATCTCTTCTTCTCTGCTCCTGCTCCTGTGGCAGCTCAACTTCAGTAAAACTACAACAGAGGACCACACACAGGGTAGGATGCCATGTTTTTGCTCCTCAGTTTTATTGGTAACAATCAAAAGATGACAAAATGCCATGGGTGAGTTGTCTATTGTACAGTGGTTTTCTGTTTCTATGCCTTTGCGCCGGTGACAGCCGTAGCCAGAGGCATTATGTTCTCAGGTTGTTCGTCAGTTCCATTCTCATGAACACAATAGCTCAAGAACACCTTGAGGGGATTTATTCAAATTTGGCACAAATGTCCTCTTGGAATCAACAATGAACTAAATACATGTTAATGGTCATTGGTCAAAGGTCAAGGTCAATGTGACCTTGCATCCATCTCATTCTTGTGAACGCGATATCTAAAGAACACCTTTAGGGGATTTCTTGTTTGACACAGACGTCCACTTGGACTGAAGAATAAAATGATTAGAATTTAGTGGTTGAAGGTCAAAGGTCAAGGATAGTTTGACCTCACAAAACGTTTTTGGCCATAACTCCAAGAACTCATACGCTGATTATGACAAAAAAGTTGAATAGAATAAAATGATAAAATGATATTATTTCCAGAGGGTCAGAGGTCAGCTTCACAGTGACATCATAATATTCTGCATAAGACACTTTGCTGACCATTACTCGGTGTCATAACTCAGGAACAGAAAGGGAGACATTTGGTCAGATGCTAAATTGGTGAAGCCAATCTTGGGTGCCCACCTACAAACTGTGCTAATTGTATAGATCCTCTTTGTGGCTGGGGGGAAGACGTGTGTGTGTGTGTGTGTGTGTGTGTGTGATGCATTTCATTGTGTTTTCAGCATGAGGCATGTCGGGGTCAATCTTTCGAAAGGTATTGCTTTGCATCTATAATTGTGATAAGTGCTCAGACTGCTTATTGTTATATTACTTAAAATGATAAGATTATGTTTAGAATGATATATTGGTGGGACAACTCAGGTTTTTTACCGTAATAGGGGGGTTAGGACCCCCTTATACCCTTTGTAATTTCCTCCTATGGTTACTTGTATTACTTGTTTTTCTTGTGCCCGTCTGTATTTAAATAGAAAATAAGATATTGTGATGTAACAAGCAGCCGGTCGACAGTTAGAAAGTGTTTACTGACAATCAACAGCTAGCTTTGTTAGCTTTGCCCTCTCCCTAAAGCTCTCCAGAGATGTCCCCTCCTAAACTGAAAAACCAAACAAAGCTACCAGAAGCAGGTTGCACCCACACAACACATAACTAAAATAACTTTTGATTTACTGGGACGCATCTTATTTTTGGTTAAAGCTAACCACCACTTTAGCCTCTGCACCAACCTAACGCATCCTCCAGGTGCAACAATTCCACCATAATAACTGAAACTGTAACCCTTACACTACTTGTATCAAAGTAATCACATTACTGTGATGCATTACTGCCCAACATTGCCACTGGTTGCACTTGTTTCCATGGAATACACACTGTCATTGTGTGGATAACGTCATTGCCACATTCGATTATGCTTGTTCCCCACCCATACCAAAGAACTGGAGCGTCCTGTACCATCCCGGAGCTGTGCAGCACACCATGACGACAATAACTTGGTTTTATTATAGTATTAAGACAATTCTGGACGTCCTACATTCAAATAAAAAATCTGGAGTATCTCAAAAAGTTTTCTCTCACCCCCTCATCTACGTACCGTATATTTGTTACCAGATATTGGCTTTATTAAAAATTAAATCATTAGACGAGCAGACCGTCAATTATATTTTGGGGTGTATTCTCCCTCTAACCTGAGCAACAGATGTTACTTCTGAGAGAGAGTGAAAGATTTACTTACTTGTTTCATATCAGATTTTAATGAGACAATCATTAGTCTTCAGTAGTGGGTGCTGGCATCTGTTATGATACTGCAGTGCCACACCTGTCCTCTTCTGCATTCCTTGACAATAAATGGGCTCTGATGATGATGGTTTAACTACAAATCTCTGCTCCACATGCCAGTCAGACTGTTTAGAAATGTGCATGCATGTGGGTAAGTGTGTGCATGTCGGCACACTTTTGTTTGTTTCATATTCTCCGGCAATTTCTCTCTCTCACTCAGTCAGTCAAGCACTCACTGACTACTGTGGAAATGTTTTCCTATTGGTGCTTTCCACCACTTGTCCCTCAGGCATCCTACAGGTTTCAAAACAAACTATAATAGCTACTTTTACCTACAAGGGCACAAAGGGACCTTTGTCTAAATAAACTGGCTCTCAGCTATAACATAATCACTTTAATTTCAGATTCTTCTCGTGGGTTTCCTCAGGCACACATCCATCTTTTCACACATTCATCAGCTAGAAAAAAACATAAGAGTCTTTTTTATTGACTAACAAGCTGCATAAAAGCGAGAACATCAATCTAGGCCACTTTATCCAGCTGCTCCTCTCTGTTTTGTTTCAGAGATTTTTGTGGTTTCCGTGACATGAGTGTGGACTGTGGTTACCATCTCTAGTAAGTAGATGTACTGAGGCAAATCAAAGGAGGAATAATGAGCCATTTCTACTTAAAAAGAGTCCAAAACCACAAGATGTACACATGTTTAAACTCCTGTTTATACCTTTTGATCAGCAATTTTCTGTTAAAGTATTATCTTAACAAAGCAAAGAATTATTTGTTATCATTATCAGAATATTGGCACTTGAAAATAAAACTGGAGCCAAAGTCAAAGACAGAGCTTGGCTTGTGGTTGGCACATAAATTCTTTTTGTTCAGACAGTTAAACATTGATTTCAGTTGTGATATCTGCATATGTTAAATATATATTATATGACATTAACATCACAATGATATGAAAACAAGAAAAAATATGGATTCTGATCATAAATCATCATCATCATCATGTTTTGTCTTCCTTGACAAAACTTTACTATTTAATGCCAATATTTGGTGTATGTGTTTTAAGGACAGGATGTGTCTGTATAGTGAGTTTTGCCCTGCCTGCTCATAGAACATTGTGTTTATCTGAACAAGGAGGAAAGTTCTGCCCCTTTCTACGACTCTCTGACCTCACATCCTGACATACAGGTATGATTCCTGTCCATCTGGACAAAACTATAGTCCTCTGGGCAGACATTCATCTTTCACACCTCATAAAACTAAAGGAAAAGGATATAGGTAAAACGTAAGATCGGTACGTGATGTGGGCTGTGTGAGGAACCTAACCTATCAATCGCTCAATACAGTATTTTTCAGCTGTATTGTATTCCAGCTTGAACGTCACTTACAGCAGATCCCAGAGGAACCAATTGAGTGAAATAGAAATAAAACAAGCACCACAAACCCTGTTTTAAACCTTTGACTAACTAATTCATTGATTTGCTTGTTTAAAAGTTCATCACATGAAAATATTGCTTTAAATATTGCAGCTTTAGCGGTCCTTTTACAAATGAAATATGATAAGCTCATGCAGCTAAAGAGGAATGATCCATGTTTCGTTATTGCACAGTCCGTCAAATCTGTGTTCCATTATGAGTGGAAAGCAGAGAGGGAAAAGAGCCAGGGAGGAGGAGATGGATCGAGAAGTTGGGAGTGAAAATGCGGGAAGGCAAAAGACAAATGGCTCTCTGCTTACATTTGTCTGAATTTAACTGAGCTTTGCAGGAAAAAAGACAGCAAAAAGAATTTATTTTGTGGCAAAGAGAAACATTACTCAGGCAGCGCTGTGTTTTGATGTTCCACACACTCAATGAACTGAAGCCAGTAGCCTATCCTTAAAAGGCCAGTGTACTTGTTCCTGCTATGGTGCTTCATACTGGTAGAGAGAATGCACACAGTTTGATCTTAAGATACCTGTGAAAAAATCTTGTTTTTTTTAGGTTTTTGATTTTCTTAGGGTTACATGGTCATTATTTGAACTTTTGTGCTCAAGAAAAGCACTCGCCTAACACAGTATTTTAAAGGACTGAAAGATAAAACGAGACAACAGAGCACCATTCCTCAATAAAAGTTTGAACATCTGTATTAATCTGCTTTTGACTGCTCAGTCATGATGGCTAAAGCTGCATGATTACTACTGTACCAATTAACCATCTGTCACATATTTGGAAGACACAAAAATGAATGTATAATTTAATGCTGTATTAATTGAGCATAGCGTTAGTTCAGGCAGGACACGACGTCAAGCTCAGCTCACATCCCAGCTACATCAGCTGATCTCTAACAGCCCAATAAACTCATGGAGCAGCTGATTAATGGAAGGGAGTCAGCTGATAGATCACATGATCCCTTTCTATGCAACCAATTGGTGAATCTCATTCAGGGCGCCCTATTTAAACTGCTCTGGCCTGCCTACTGTTGCTGCTTCCTCTGAAAGCCACTTTGCAACTTGCCTCCATCCCAGCTTCTCCTTCTCATGTTGTGTCTGACTTATTAATGTCATTTCTGTTTGTCACTGACGCTGCTCTGTTCTGTCCTCACAGAGTCTTTGCTGCTGCTCTCCCTGCCTTAGGCTTTCCATGTAGGTGCATGGAAGGGCAGGGAGGTTTGCTTTCTCTGCCTTAGGCTTTCCATAAAGGCGTGTGGAAGGGTGGAGAGGTGTGCTCTCACCAACCCTAGGCTTTCTGTGTAGGCCTAGGAAAGGCAAAGAGGCCCCAGAACAGAGCCATACTGCCAAATATAATACTGCAAATGGCAATTAGTTTGATTAAAGTGGCCTGGACTAAAATGGATTTTTTGTTAAAGGCGCCGTATGTAAGAATGTGGTCAAAACAGTTACTGCACTCAAATTCAAAATACTGCCGCGAGTCATGTCCTCCCCCCGTTTGAGCAAGTCTGGCTTCTCTGCTGCTAACGCTGCTGCTGGGATACAGCTAAGGAGGAGCTGGCTGCTAATGCTATGTACCGGGACACTGCTAATGCTGCTTGCCATGCTGCTAACGTTTGTTTCTCAAAAAAATCAGTTGGGTCGATGACCCACGTGCACATGGGCTAAAATGTATGATTGAAAATGAATAACAGTTGAAAGTATTCAAAATGTCCATCCCCGTCTAGCTATGATGCTAGTTAGCCAACTTTGGCTAAAGCTTACCTGTCGAGGAGAAGAGTAGCCACATCGACATCCAATTTCAAATTCTTCTCCGCTTTCAACCGTCTCCACCACTCAAAAGCATCTCCTATATAGACCCTCGCTTTGCCTCGAGTTTTGTCTTGGTGTTTTTGGGAATCATAACGAGGTCTTTTGGGTTTAGTCACACCGTCAGCCATTGTAGCTCAGTCGTGACTGTAACTGATGCTGAGACTCTACTGACTGCGTGACTGGTAGACGGCGGTGGGTGGCGCAACAGGCCAAAACACAATTTCAAAACAAACATGATTTGCGGACCATAAAATGTTTTTTTAAATGCGAATATTCTGGCTGTACTATTGTTGTCGGTGAGATCATTATGTTATATGAACATTATTCCTTAGTCTCTGTGACATATTAGAATGATTTTATGACTATTTGCTTTAGATTTCTTACATATAGCTCCTTTAAGTTGATTTGTTGATTGTATTACCTATTTAGATGTAGTCTCACCACCAGACAATCAGAGACCTCCGCCTTCTGATAGTCTGGGGACACTCCTTTCTAAAGTGTGTTTAACACACCGGAGAAAACTGCCGGCAACAAAGCAACGCCTCTTGCATTTTTGAAAAGGACATGCCCTCCCGGAAATGCGCGCAAACACACAGAGAGCTTGAAAATGGATGCCGAGAGATTTAACTCCTTTTTATCAAACGTGTGCTCAGTCCACAAGATTGTGGAAATGAAGGACTTACAGCGACTTGAGCCATTTTGTACCGCTACACGTGTTTCTAGTCGGACTATGTTTACAAGCACAAGAGTTCAGCGAGCCACCGAAGGACCGCCCTGCAGATTTACTATTGGTTCTGCAATGTAGGGAGTTTTTTTAAACTCTGAAATTGTATCCGCCCATCTAAACACAAAATCAGGGAGAAAGTCATCAGTCTTTAGTTAAGCAAAGCGTCTAAAGACTGACTTGTGAGTCTAAATTAGATGTCCAGCAGACACAACGTTAGCACTCATTTCATTAGCTCCATCCCCAGAGAGGACAATCTGTCTCTTTACCTGCTAAATGCTACTGTACAGTATGTTTACCTGCTATCGCTAACTTTGTCTGTTTGTTATTTGATGTGGAGCAGGTAGCATACAGTGGGTTTAGATTTTTTTTTGTTTGTTTTTTTGCTGACAACAGCCACGCCTGAAAAGAAGGATCATGAGAGCCATGAGAATGAACCAAAACAACAGCTGCAGGCTGTAAAACCAAACATTCACCTAATAGAGCCCAGCAAACACTAGTCAGACAGTGACGTCATGTCCCTGGCTAAAATTGTCTAATTCGGATACCACAACCTTCAACGTGGTTATGAGGCCAGAAAGTGATGTTCTTATCCATGTCCGATAATTGGTTGAATTTCACCGTCTATAGGACACATAGGAAGGAAAGCCACCTGACTGCCAGGTAAACTTGTTTAAGTTGGCACAACTTTCACTTTGGGACTATTTTTCTGTCAAAACAGGACGTCTTAAATTGACATTCGGTCAGTCATTCAACATCTCAGTGTTAGCTCGGAGGGGACACTGTGTATTTCCTCACTATAAGTGGCACCTTTCATATCGCAAGTTGTAATTTGACCAGTTGTTAATATAATAATATTGTTTGTTGCAGCTTTAAAGAGAGGTAAAGTATTTGAGGTGTAACGCCTTTTTGAGTTGAGCCAGTTTTAATTTTATGAATAAAACAAAAAGCCCATGCCACACGTCAAGCCACAATACTCAGCAACTTAGCCGTGAACAACTTTTCACACTTTAAAATGATATCTATTAACCAATTAAATTAAATTTAAATTAGGACATTGCTGATATGCTTAAAGGGGGATTTACATGCTTGATATAATCAGCTCTTACTTCCTGAGCTGTAACTAATTTTAAAATGTATCTATTTGTATTTTAAAAGGGGAGTGAAGGGAAAGTTGCAAGTCACAAATAAGGTATGGAGAGGCCATGAGTACCACATCTGCTGATCTTCAGCTAATTCAAAGAATGACCAATCATGTTGGCTGCTTCAAGTGTCAGCTGTCATCTTCCTATTTATCTCTGACATCTCCACCCACAATTCAGCTGCGGTTGTACCACTGATTACTATCTTTTATTGCTCACGGCTTAATATGTAATTGTATGAGAGACTTAATGTAAAATGGAATCTGGTTCCAATCATGACAAAAATTTTGTCATGATTACATCTTTTACTTCCTTATATCAGCAATGTAGATAGGCTGTTGCTCAATACAGGGCAGTCATGTTGAAATGCAAATTTATTTCCCACGGTATTTAAGAGTTTAACCGCATTTAGCTATGACTGGCTGACCTGGATTTGAATCTGTAAGACTGCAGTGCCTAACAACATACCTTTATACATAAAAGTAGAGTAAGAGTACAAGCAGTTTTGTATAAAAGCAACATGATGGTCTCAGAGCAAAACTGGTGAGGCAAAATAAGGTGAATAAAAAGGAGTGGTTACAGAAAACTCACAGTCAAAAGATATACTGCTACATCATATAAGTCAGATGTGTGTTTATTTTCACGTGTCCTTTTCAGAATGTCAGGACGGTTGTTGGGGCCTGCAGGCAGAATGATGAAATATTTGCAGAGAAAAAACAAAGTACTTCCTGTTCAAGGCGGGCGCCTCGCACAAGCGGGTTCCTGAATGTCAGACCAACTCGGTCAGGTTAAGCTCGCAAACTGACAGGAACACAAGACGGAGGGAAAGGCCGAGCAGAACGCCATCCATCTTCATCACGGAGCTGCGAGGCCGTTGAAACAAAAACAAGCACTGAGTTCATGAAAAAACAAAAGGAGAGCCTGGTTTTGCATCAGTGAAGGTGCACTGTGTAGCTGGCATCCTTGTGTGTCTGGGAGCTGGGAGCTGGCAGCTGAGCGGCGCGCCTTCGTGGTCCATCAAGAAGCACTGATGCACTTTCAAAACATGTCTGTCCCTTTCTTGGTTGTGATTGCAACATAACGCCTGATGTCTTGGACACCTGGCCGACCTCCAGTCGTCTTGTCCTGGAATAAACATCTACAGAACCCACCTGCTTGTTCTCACAGTCCGTTGGAGTTAACAGACTGAGACTGTTAGATAAGTTTGTTTAAAGTTACCACACCTGCCACATTCTAATCTTTACTCAACTGCCCATAAGGGAGGGTACAATACAGTATGAAATAAAGCAATATCAGGCCTTTGTAAAATTATCAAATCTTAACTTACCTATCATACTATCCTTTTCTCTTGTGCAACTTTGCAGCATATACATTACCACATAACGTATATGCAGATCCGCGCTGGGACCTTGCCAGGTCCTTGGCCAGTCCCTGGCTGGAATAAGAACCCCAACAGTGGTGTAGTTATAGCTGGGGTCATGTCATAATGCTCCTCAGTAGTAATGAGCAAAAAGAGCTGCGCACTTAACATCAGTCCAAAATCTTCTTAATTCTGGTGCGGTAGTCAGAGATGAAAGTCAAAAAGCAGAAAAGGACTCGCACACAGAAAACAATTGTAGACTGAGAGTCTTAATGAAAGATCATTTTACTGGGGATCTTCACAGACAAACAAGCAGCAAACGTTTCAGTCCTCAAGGGACTATCGTCAGTGCATATAATGAGAGGTCCTAGTGGCATTCTTATAGTGTAGTCTTCTCAATCAAACTTGATTGGGCACACCTGGAGCCTCTCACAGAGGGCAGGTAATCAATTAGAGGTATCAGCACTGTGTCACACATCACACCATTACAATATACATATATACAAACAGCCTTGGACAAGGAGCTCAAAGGTAAGTAAGTACATCAACAGATATACATCTGTACTCTAGCTTGGGAACTATTAGGGTCAGACTAGTGCACACAGACAAACCTACAAAAAGCAAGACATTTCTAATTCTTCATTTAGCCCATTGGCTTGTAGGGTTTTTAAATAGTAAATGTATTTGCATTCACATTGTAGAAGCGTTTGGTCCACATTGCCACCACGACGTTTGGGAATTATCATGTCAATGCCACAGAATATAAGATCAGAGAGAGAATGATTTCCATCAGCAAAATGCCTGGCCACAGCTGATTTAGGATCAGAGCGGCGAATGGAGCTTTTGGGCTCAGTGATTCTTAGTCTCAGTTGTCTCCTAGTTTTACCAATATATTGGATGCCACATTTGGTGCATACAAGAAGGTAGACAACATTTGTAGAGTTGCAAGTTATCAATTTGTTTATTTTGTATTCCTTTTTGGTAATAAAACTGGTAAATGTGTTAACCTTTTTGACATTAGAACAAGCAGCACAGTTGCGGCATGGGAAAAAGCCTGTGGCATTGTCCAGATGTCTCTGGTGGGGGGATTTTCTATGTGTGTCTGCATGCACTAGTGTGTCCCGGATGTTCTTGGCTCTGGAAAAGGAGAAAAGGGGAAGAAAGTTAAATATCTGTTTTCCAACATCATCAACAGACAGAACATTCCAGTGTTTTTTCACTACGGTACAAATGTCATGCCCAAGTGGTGAACAGGTGGTATTGAATACACAAGGAAATGTTTTTTGTTTTTTAGCTTTATCATTTGTTAACTCATTTCTGCTTTTCTCAGAGGCTCTACACAGTGCTTGCTCCAAGATATTTTGTGGGTATCCTCTTTTTAAGAACTGATCAAAGAGTTTGTGAGCTTCTACCTGAAAATCATCATCTCTGGTACAGATGCGTCTCGCCTTTAGGAACTGGCTGTAGGGTAGGCCTTTTTTGAGGGGAGAAGGGTGATAGCTGGAGTAGTGTAACAAACTATTTCTGTCAGTAGGTTTACTGTTGTTATCATTAAAGATTACCCATGTATCCAAAAAGCTGACTTTGTGACTGTCATGCCACTAGGACCTCTCATTATATGCACTGACGATAGTCCCTTGAGGACTGAAATGTTTGCTGCTTGTTTGACTGTAAAGATCCCCAGTAAAATGATCTTTCATTAAGACTCTCAGTCTACATTTGTTTTCTGTGTGCGAGTCCTTTTCTGCTTTTTGATAATGCCCCTCAGTGCCATGTGTGGAAACCAGTTGCAATGCTCTATCTATCCACCAGGCAGAGCTGTGATATGTAAAATGAAACGATTTACTGCGCCAGAAATTAGCTAGGAAATGAACTGTTCTTTTCATATTTGATGTGTAGGCTATGATGGTTTGTGTGTTGCACACACAGTATTCATTTATTGTTAATAATCATATCATGAAGACCAGATCATGAAAATATTATGCTGCAGGGTTTTGAAAAACCCTGATAGATTGTTTTTATGCATAAAGTATAAGCTGCAGTGAGATGGCTGAAGGAGTTATTGCATATGCTACCTTCTATTCTGTCCATTAAAGGAACAGTGTTTAAGATTTAGGAGGATTTGGCAGTGAGGATTTTAGATTGCAACCAGCTAAAACTTCTCCTGGCTAGAATTCCTTTCGTATTCATTGTGGTTTGTACCAGGAGCCAAATAATCTGCAGAAGTCTCTTCCTCTCCAAAACAAATGGACCAGGTGATTTAAATTGGTAAAGAAGCTAGGGAACATTATAGGGAAACAATAAAGGAAAACTCTCAGGCTATGAACTCTAAAAAATTATGGGACTCCTTAAAAACAGCCACCAATATGAACCCACAAAGACATCTCTGCATGTGGTAAATGACCTGGCAAAAGCTAATGAACTGAATGCTTTTCATAAGGGGTTTGACAATTGTGATTTCTCTGCTGAACATGGCATGGTGCTTGATGGTATTACTACTGGTGATGATGAGAGGCTACACATTGACCCTAAATGTGTCAATAAGGTCTTTGAACAAGTCAATAGCTATGTTTCCATTCAAAAGTGATTCGAATCATTGGGAAATGTGTATTAAAAGAAATACAGATCCTGTGTGTTTCCATTAAATGTACGGACTTTGGTGAAAACTACGAACTTGCGCGAGTTTTCCGCAGAACCGGGAACAAAACAAGTCTCGCAGTTGGCAACCAGCTTGTAAATGCATTACCGCCTTCCCGACCCGGAGTGTGGATATCACCATGGAGAGAGGTGCACTACGTCAGACTTAATTTGAACATAACTGTTTCCATCCCCCGTTTTGCGAATCAACATTTTTTCAAATCAAGCAAAACCCGGCTAAAGCGAGCGTATTTTAGTTTGTGTGAATCAGGAAATTTTAATTCGAATTTTGGCGTTTCCATCATAATTTTCCCATGCGATACTTCTAGATGCGCATCGAAACAGGCTGATGGAAACATGGCTAATGTCAACAAGGCCAAACCCAGTAGGTCAGGGTGACGCTTTAGAGTCCCCCAGTGTAGGCTTAATCACTTAAAAAACTCTTCTGTTCCCTTGTCCATTAAAGCCTTACATGGGAAGCTACCTGTAGCTTAACTATAGGCTACAGTGTGTGTGTGTAGGTGTGTATTTGCATATAAATATGTATGTATCATTCAGTTCAGTTTACTGAGATGATCCAGCTGGCAATGTAACTTACCATAAGCTGAGCAGCAAAAGCATTTCAAAACAATGACTTTGGTTAGCCAGTTAGCCGAGGCCTACAGCTTAGCATTGGGTGTACAGTCTAACGTTAGTTACGTTAGCTCCTACAGCCATCTACTCCACACTTCAACACTCAGTAGTATCATCCTTGTTTGTTCTTGCATAATAACTTCACAACTCATAAAGTATACAAGTTGTGATCCCAAATCTCTAGATTTGTCCAACAAAGGGAACTGCCCCATCTTTCAGGAGTAACTGCTGTAAAAATCCAGCTGTAAACTGTTGTCAGTTTGTGAAGCAGTCCTCACGAAAATTAAGGGAACACAATGAAATGTTGGGGTTATATTATAGAGGAAAAGTGGTAAAAATAAATCCCAACCACTTATTCTTCATCTCTTCTTTCTTTGGCAGTTCAAACAAGGGTAATTTGCAGTCGTAGTGAAAATAGCAGTGTCTCCATGACATGGCGATAACAGCTCAAACTCTCCACAGCTTCTGCTCCAGCTCCGCTCTAACTGGGTTTGTTTGGGAGCATGGCTTAGGAGCCCGCAGGCAGGCATTGTGTGCATAGATAATGTGTTACATAGTGATGTAACCAAGTTACCGAAGTAAAGGCAGGAATTCAAACGAGGTGTTTCAGGCAGCTGAGGAGCTTCTGTGTTTGTGGGGGGAGGGAGAGAGCTCCCTTTAGCCTTGGCTTTTTACTCTGCAGAGCTTATGGATGTGTAAAAATGCTATATCAAACACTAAAGAAAAGGGAAACCCCCCAAAGGCATAAAAGGTCCTCTTTAAAGCATGTAAACATGTTCCAGTGGTAACCCAAAATACAAGTATGAACCTGAGAATGAGGTTAATAGGTCCTGGTTAATATTATTGGTTTCACCTGTGCTACTCATGCTATAACAAGTCACAATGTTCACCGTGAGAAAGGTCTGTCAGTTGGAAAATAACAATGTCAAGAAAAGGTCAAAACTAATTAAGTGTCTGTCATGTTCACACAAGGCAGCAGGCAGATATGGGAAAGATCTAAAAAATCTCTATCAATTCGGTTGTGAGATGTTTAGCAAAGACTTCATATCCCAGTTTGCAGTGTGATCATGAGCTTTTGACCTTTTTTTTAACACTGAAAGCCAAATGACTCATTCCTTTCACAATACAGAAGCACTAAAAACATCTTTGCTTTTTTAGAAATCACTTCATGTCTCCACTCCACCTTCTACAACTCCTTAATTAGCACAGGTGAATCCAGTCAGCCGGCTGATGAGAGGCAGCCTTTAAAGCCCGTCCTTTGTTCACTCCTGTTGCTCAAAAACTGGAACAACCCAAGTTCAAAAATCTTTAGACCTGTGTCACCTTCACTTATATGGATTGAGCAGATACCAAAATGCTGTGAATATAAGGGCAACAAGCACTTTGTACTTTTATGATTAAAAGGTCCTATTTGGGTGGAATTCAGAAGTGAGATCTAAGCATGATAGCATAACCAGCATAAGGACTATGTGTTTAATTTGATTAGGAATTGGGAATATTAAGTGTAGAAAAACCTGTTAGTCCATTAGTTCATCATTGTTTTTGTTGTATAGCCTACTTTTTAAAATCCTATTGACATCTTGTCGCTTCACTGCCCACGGCTTCTTAATCAGCATAGGTGAATCTAATCATCCGGTTGATTGGAGACACTGACAACAAGCCTGAAAAACCTGTTCTTTGTTCACCCCTGTTTCTGCTCCTGTTAGTTTTGCCTGTCAGTTATCTTCAACGTCTTTACTGTTGTGACTCCAAACTGAACATAGATGGCAAGGATAGGATTTGATGACTAACTGGGTGAAATCCACGGTTCCAGCTTTTTTCCTGTGTCACAAATATGTCACAGTCCTGAACTTATGAATGATCATAAAGCAGCTGGTCAGGAAAGCTATGTCAAGTCATTAAGTGTCAGGTAAAAGGCTCCTCTTACTGACAAAGACGCTCTTGACTGTATTATTTGCAACTCTTTTTTTTCTCAATTTTTGCCACCTTGCAAACTTTTTTTCCATGTCCAAAGTCCTACAAGAGAAACATCAACGTTGCCACAATTTTCAATTCCTAGCAGTTTGGAGATGAGCCACATTCCAGGGCACTGAGGCATATTTGTGTGGCCTGGGAAACAGTTCTTAACCAGATTTCCTTTAATGATTAATAGTCCATTCTAAAGACATTATTTATACACAGGATAAAAGGCAACTATGCCATTGGTCCCCATCCAAAAATTCATGCACGTCACTAAGTTTGTGCAAAGCTGATATCTCTACTTTTTGCCAATATGTGACCATAAATTCCTTCCCAAATACTTGGGATTGTTGACCTCCTTTATCCCCCTACTTTTTTTTTTTAAATCCCAGAAACATCAACCCATAAGCCCATGAGACCTTATGTTTTCTCCAAAGGTTTTGTCTGTCATTAAAGTTTTCTGAACAGGTTTGCGTCTGTCAGAAACATAGGGAAATGTTTGACAAAGACACAGTAAATAAAACCTGGCATAACCTGCGGGACACATCCACAACAAGAGAGAGGAAAGGAGCGTACAGTATCAACAGGCCAGATAGAACAGTAATATTCAGATGGATGATGACGTGAAATTGAGAATGAAGACTGCACACAGACAGAGAAAGAAAGAGAGCAATAGCGTGGAGACAGGCAGACGGCAGTTCCTCCCCTTCAGGTAGCCACGGCACCGAATGCCAGAGGCGTGCAGGGAGTGGCGACAGCCAGGGAGGTACCTCTAAGTGCAGAGAAGCAAGCAAATGTGTCCTTGCAATATGTCTTGGATTACAAACTTTTGCAGCAAATAGAACAATGAAACACATCAGGCTCAGTGTGCAAGGTTGCAGTGCTAAAGATTTTTATCGGATTACGTTTTTTAAAAAAAAGTATACGTGAAATACAGGAAATACAGACTTGATGTGCCACCTTCCTTCTCGCTCTAAAAACTCTCTCTAGGCTCCGACGGATGCGAAAAATGCAGAAAATCAAACCTGTTCTGAAAACTTTAATGACAAAGAAAGGTTTCGGAGGCCATGTGTAAACATGGTTGACACAATGTGAGGTCATATTTATTTTTAAACGTGCAACAAAAAGACTGTAGGAAGTCACTGTGTCCAACATAGAAATAGTTCCAGCACGTAACACCATGTAAATTTAAAAAAAAACAAAAAAAAAAAAAACTTTTGATTTTACATATGTTTGTTGTGTGGATGAAAGTACAAGATATAATGTGTTTATTTGTTAAATTTGGAGATGCTGATAGTTAACTATGCTCTTAATACACATGCAGGCTTACGACCACCCACTACTGTCCCTTAGAGTAAATCATTTCAAGGAATGTGCATGTTTATTAGCAAGAGTGCAATGGAAAGAACTGCTCCCTAACAGGGCTTTAAACAGATTAATTGATAAGCCTGATGTTATAAATGCTACAAACATTAAATGATGATAGTTTATTTGCATTTTATTTGTCTACAAATGACTGTGAGATTTATGCCTCGGGCAGTGACAGACGCAGGCCTTAACATTTTAGGTGTCTGGCAAACCAGATCAGATGGTAAAACTATTTGAGGCCAGTAGAGGATACCAGCAATGGAAACGGTAGACAGACCTTGCTGTCCAAACTTAAATTTAACTCAAAAAAAAAAGAGGTTAACGAAGTTTTTAAAAAACTTTTTGCTGTCCTAAATGACAGAATTTACAACCAGATGCTACGTAGCTCCCTCACATAAGAAGAAAACCTAAGCACTCTGGATAAATAAAAATAAATAAAAGGACATCACCATTGCAAAATATCATCATGCATGTTTTGTTTTACCAGCCTGTCATTCCATCAGACTGTTTATTTTTCCAGTGCCGTCTAGAAGCTGTTTTCTTTCTGCTGTCTGCCTGGTTCCATGTGAGCGCAGCATCATGGCAATAAAAGAGAGAAAGTCAAGTATAACATTTCTAACTATGTAATATTTGTGAAAATTATTTTTTTATTTGAGATATGCAGTAAAAAAAAAAACAACAACAACAGTATCTTGTTATTCTGTAGATCACAAACCTGATATATTGGTGGACACATGTGCTGAATATTAGTTAAGATACACTCCACCACAAGTAGGAATTACGAGAATTGATCTTATCGCGAAGAGCCTTCTCATACTTCAGTGAAGTTACTTGGAATTGCTATGTGTTGAAATGTCTCAGAGTGATGATTTGACAGAAAAAAAGAACATTTCAACAGCTGCAACTTGTATTAACAAGTATGAAACTACATGGAAGGAGAAAGTGTCTGAGTTT
Source organism: Epinephelus lanceolatus (assembly GCF_041903045.1). Classification (NCBI taxonomy): domain Eukaryota; kingdom Metazoa; phylum Chordata; class Actinopteri; order Perciformes; family Serranidae; genus Epinephelus; species Epinephelus lanceolatus. Next base: position 12,549,252 of record NC_135752.1, read on the forward strand.
GGGAAGAGGTAGAGCGATTAAGATAATATCGTGATGAGTTCAAGCACTAGAGAAGGAATAAATGCAAGGATCATTAGCTTGGGGTAAATTGATACCATACTGGACAGTCTGAGCCAGTCTATTTCACAGGAAATAGCACTTTTAATTGAAAAGCACCCATATTCCCAGACTATTAGCAATCAGCTTCATCTGGAAGCATTCTCATTTTCTTTCCTGAGTCACATAAAAGTGGTCGGCATTATACCTTAAAGCAAGTTTGCTGATTGGTGGAGAGATGATCAAGTTGTTTGAATGTCTGCCAGTTTCTCAGTGGGGCGACAAGTCAGTGTTGTATCTTTTATGTTCAGTCCTGGTTACTCTTCACAGAATAAGGCCTGCCACAGTTCCTTGAATGCTATTTGCCATGATAACCAGTCAAGACATGAAAGGGAATGTATGCCCTAGATTTATGTGACATGGTAATGATGTGTATGTAGAAAGGTATGTTATGAAATGTACTGCAGCGATATAAGCTAAAACAACCTCTCATTAAAAAAGGTAAACATTCAAACTACTCTCACACTTCTTTCCTTGTGACTGCAGTTTATGTTAATGTGAACCACATCCGTGTGACGTTGAGCGATATCATCTGTCACTGCATGCTCATCAGGTGTCTGCTGATTTAAGATAGAGATTGAGAGTGATAAGACACATTGGTTCATACTGCACTAAATTCCATTTGCACTAATGTGGGGGAAACAGGAAGTTGCCAAGCTACAAGATGTATGCAGAAAATCAAGCCGTTTAATCACGATTATATTCTCACGGAAATATTCAGGGGGATATTTTCGTGCTTTAAATCAGACACAATCAAATTATTCAGCTCTCTATGTCCTATTCTTTCGGAAGAATAGTGTCTTTAAAAAGTACAAAGACCCAGTTTGAAAGTGCTTTGACAGCATGCATCAGTAGAGCTGAAACCAAATATCCACAAACAGGCCTGTGTACTCTGACTGTGACCTTTGACCCCTTGTGGAGGGAGACACATGAGTTGTTTGAAGTGTGTTCATAATTTTTTTTTTTTTTTTTTTCACATTTTGGGATTATGATTTTGAAAGTTTGCATTATAGCTGAACTTTTGGTTGTTGTGCTTAAAATGTAAGTGAAAATGAATTGCCTTTGTCAGACTAAAGGCCTTTGCAGTCTGTTTCTTTTGTATACTTTTTTTTGTCTTTAATCCATCATGGGATAAAAATCGTTATGCACAGAAACTATGCACACTAAGTCTGATCTGTTTTATTGCTCTATTCATTAAAAAAAAATTGCACTATGAGGCAAAATGTAAAGACACATTTGCTCCCATGCTTCTCTCTCTGCCAGCCTCTTGCATTGGCATCGCAGATACCTGAATTATGAAAAGATACTGTTTGGCTGTTAAATTTCACTCTGCTGTATTCATCATAATTTCTATAATTAATTAATTAATAATTTCTGGTTACACTCTCTTGTCATGGTAGATTTTAAGAAGGTAATTGTTTTCATATATTTTTTCTTTTTCCTGCTGGTCGGCTGTCCACTTCTGCCCTGTTCCTCTCTCTTGTTATGGATGTTATTTATCCCGCTAGTTATGCCACATTTTCTTCACTGCTTCTTGGTGAAATGACTCTGTAGGCTTTTGATAGATGTAAATGCAAAAAAATCAAACACCATTGACACAATCTGAGGTCCCTTTTTAAATAAACCATTTCAGACAAAAAACACAGACTTAGTTTGTTAAAGCTTTAATACAAAGTAGTTAGTATGCAAACTCTGCAAGTAGTGGAAGCAGTGTAAAAATACAAAGGTAGAAGAAGCATGCAATTTAAAGCTGCTTGTTGCAGCACTTCCATGTGTGTATTTTTTTTTGTATTTGTTGTGGGATCTTTTACTTTTGGAGAATAGAATGATGCTATTTCTGTACAGACACAAAAAAGACGCGAATACATATACACATAACTGTTGGATGTAAGAGAGTGGTGAGGTACCTCAAAAGCTATTTTCATTGTGTGTTGCCATGGAAGGAAGCTATAGCTAGCAGCCGATCAATTTAGAAAATGTTCGGCACATAACTCCTGTAAAATGAAAACTTGTCCATTCTACATTTTGTTTTGTTTTTTGCACAGATTAAAAAAACAAGAAACATGTTAATAAGGGCAGCTGTGGCTCAGGAAGTAGAGCCAGTTGTCCAAAAATTGGAAGATTGATGGTTTAATCCCTGGCTCTTCCAGTCTGCATATCAAAATATGCTTGGGCAAGATAATGAACCCTAAATTGTGCTGTGTGGAAGGCTAAAAAATGGCTAGCAGGTGTCATCTTGTTCAACAGCCTCAGTCACCAGTGTGGGAATGGGTGAGTCAATTCATAAGTGAGCCTTAGATGTTTAAAAAAAGAGCCAGCTAGCTGTTTTCCTGTGTTTCCAATCTATACATTAAACTAAGCTAACCATATTTTTATCACTCAGTCTTATGAATTCATTTACCGTCCGAGAGTGGTGTCAATCTTCTCATTTAACTCTTGCCAGAAAACATACAAACACATATGGGGGGTCGGGGTTGTGTGTGACAGTATTTTTGGCTGGAAGCAGGAGCTTAATACGTTCTCCTTGCACATAACTTCCTGTAGAAACTGTTGTTTTTACACTTAAGTTTTTGTGCGGATAAAAGAAACTACATTTAACATGTTAAAAAGTAAGCTCAAGAGATGCTGTCAAGCTGATACTGTTATTTCTGGACAGAGCCAGGCTAGCTGTTTTCCCCTGTTTCTGCTCTTTATGCCAAGCTAAGCTAACTGGCTAACTCTCAGCAAGACAGCAAATAAGCATGACCCCGAAATCATCAAATAAAAAGGGTCAGCACTGCAAAACCTCTCAGCAGATTGTGTCTGCAATCTCCTGAGCCACTGTTTCTTGTTTCCGTGGGAATGGAGTCAGAGCTACGCAGCACTTTGAATGACCCTGGCAGGACTACGTCTATGATCCTGTATCCCATCCTGACCGAGGACTCCGGGCCAAATAATTAGTGTGTGATCTGTTGAAGATAAATGCTTTCCCAGAGAAAGTGGAGACATTTAATGCTTCTCTAATTCCACTGGGGTGAGCATGTTTGTGGTGATGTGTGACTTCTCGGTATCCAAATTTTCACTGCTTCATTTGCACCACTGCCCTACTTCATCTCTGAGGAGAGAGAATCTGTGTGGTATTGCTTCTCAGGACTGTTGAGTGATCATTTCGTTCCATTTCTACAGTTGTCAAGAGCCTTAAAAGGCTCTTGGCTGTGTGTAATGCCCCTGGAATGACGGATCAGGAGACAGCTGGATTGTCGCATCGGCACCTTTTTAAAAAGCATCTCATTAATACAGTGCACAGTCCACATGCTATCTCTGTATGTTAAAAACACTAAACCAAGGCCAAGAGTATTTTCCCTATGTTTATCTTGATTATATCACATGTGAGTGTTTATTTTCTTTAAGCCGCAAACTATTTTGGTGAGCGCACAAACACATGCGATTTATTTCAGGCTGTGGTGTTTCAAAACTTCTTGTGAAGAAGAGAACTGCAAGGCATTAATGTACCATCATCAGTGTGTAGATCTTTAAATAGTGAAGAGCACCAGGATGAATTGAAAAAATTTTTATGTAATACAATACAAATGGGGACTCTTTTGGTTCCTTTGTTTACATAAAAAATGCCACAGCTAAGACATTTTGGTTTCTGAAAAGTCATTTCTCACCAAAGGAATAATGGCTATAGCCAACATTTTCATCAAGTTACTAATGAATTAAGTGTTGTTTTTTTTAATAACCTTCGAAATTACTAGTAATTCTCTTTGTGGATCCTCTCAGGGACACAGGGAGACTAGATGAGAAGTGAGATTAGGCAGTTCCCTGGCTCTTTCATGGGGGTCAATTTGCCAAACATGTGCACAGCAGCCACTCACTCATATGACGTAATGCGCATGTTTGATTTGCCCAGACAATTTCCAAAAACATTTCAAAAACATTCCCAAGGATGCTTCTCCCTTGGCCTTTTTAAAAGCTGGCTTTACATGGTTTTGTAAACACTCTGCCCAAAAAAAACGCTGTTGGCTTGGATAGGAGATCAGTGCAGTGACAAGCTGGCACTGCTGTTGGCAGAAGACAATAACACTGGCCAGACCTGACCACTGCTGCCACACACAGCAGATTACACTTAACAGACACATGAGGTCTGGTTCAGGTTTTTAAAAGTCCAAAGCAAAGATTAGAGAGAACACAGACAGACATACAGATATTGACCTTTGACATTTAAAACATTTAGATAAAACATTAAAGTATTATTAACAACACCCACAGCACCAACCTATGATATCAAATAAATTTATACACGCATCGTACACGTAGCTGCTTTCACATAGACACTGAAAAACTGAAATGACCTAGATATTACCCAGAGGAGCTGTCTGTGAGAACGTAAATGTGCAAATCAGTAGGATTGGATATTAAACGGATTTTATCTTACCAGCTCCCTAGTACAAAGTCTGTGTTCTGTCCGATTTAGCCCATGTGTGAATGGAACAGATAATTGTCCGAGAATTCTCAGCAAGTGGGCGTGCTAATGACGTTTCCATCACGAGGCTTCCTCGAAACCATAAGAAAACAAACATCCGAAGATGAAGAAGAACAGTCATTTACACGAACACCGCAATGAAAGTGTCCAAGTGGACAGATAACAAGCTTTAGGAAATTCTGTCAGTGAGGGCCAAAGCCAAAATCACCAGATAAATTAAAAGAAAGGCAAGAGACTGTGACTTACAACCAAATTACGAACCAGCTACATAACAGCGGTGTAATCTGCGTCATGTCCTGCCTCCTGCATGCTCGACCCAGGCACTAACCCTCTGTAAAGGCGTAAATACAGACAGTTCAGGCAGTGCGGTTGCACTGGTACCCGTAAGGTGGGGAGCCCATGGAGACTGAAAAACACAAATCCATCTTTCACGTTCATTTTTTCTTTTTTGGGAAATAGTCACTAGCATCTATAACAAATTATATGATTATTCTATTAATGAAAATCAACTATTAAAACTGTTAAATTAAAATAATAAATTCTTATTTTCTTTGGTATTTTGTTATATACAGATAGGCAATGATGATTGCTGGGTAGCATGTATGCTGATGATATCCAATGTCAGGTCTTGGATCATGTAACGAGATGATATGTACAGCTAACATGCACTAGGGCCCATCATAACTACCTCATGCCACTACCCCCTGCCAAAACCAAATGGAGTGTTTCCAGTAGGTGAGATTGCTCCGAACACAGACAGTCTCCTGCTGTGTACTAAATGTGTGAACTCTAGAACTCTGAACAATGTCTGGACCTGATTCTCTGAGCAATGTCCTGAGTTCATGTGAGAAAACGGTTTTTGAGGACAGTAGCTACAAGTAAGTACACAGAGGTCATGCCCTCTCTATTTTATTGGGACCTGAGATATAGCATTATAACTTAAAACTGCTCTAATCAAATTTCTTTTATAATCAATGGAGCAACTGGCTGTGTGTAAATGTAAAAGGTTTCGCTTGTCACTGGACTTGGGGAGCAACTGCACTATACTATCATCCCCAAATACAATACTTACAATACAGTAAATATTCTGCACATGTCAGAAGTTTGCCAAGCCATTTTCCAAGTCCTTTGTCTTCATGGCAAGACTATATTTCAGTATTTATTTTCCTGAGAATACATGAAACGAATGTCTTGCTTTTCTTTTTTTGTTGTTATTGTTTTGGTCTGTTTTATTACTCATTCATGACTACGTATAAATGGTGCATTTAACCATGATTGTGTAACTGTAAGTACTTGTCTGTCTGTCCTGTTTCTGTGATTTATGTGTGGGTGTGCCGTCATGTGTTTGTCCAGATCTCTCGTTGAACCTTTCAAGGACAAAATTTCCAGTAAAGGCCATTTCCGCAGAAACTCCACAGCATCATTATAAGCATCTCGTCATTGCTGCGATGTGAGCGTGTCTGACCAGAAGTTAGACCTGAGCCTCTGTGAGATCACTGCATTACTTGCATCACTGCACTGCTAATGTATACATTCATCAATTAATATTAGAATATGGCATCTTTATCGTAGCATGAAAATCAGCAATTCCACAGAGACTCATGAATCTGTATCTTCAGTCTGTTACAGATTTGGATTGTATTTGAAAATGTAGGTTTTGTGAAAAGTGTAAATCTGTGGCTTAAATACCTGGGAAAAGACTAATTTATGTAGTTTCACTGCAAATAAGCTACATAGTTTTTTGCTAATGTGTACATGTGAAATGCAAATTACAGTCACAAGCTTTTGTAAATACTGTACGTCCTTCCTCGTTTCCAGGCTGGCATACAACTTTCCATAAATATTATGCTTCTGTAACCCTGACCTATCAGGAAAACCCCATGGGAAGTTTGATGAGGTAATGAATGTGTGTTAAATTTTTTAGATCTCTATATAAAATAACTGATGTAATCTAATTAAATGAGCATTTTTTCTTTGCATAAAGGTACACTCACAGATGTTTTTAAAACTTACTCAAGGCTCTTGAATTCCTTCACAAACATTCAGAACAGTGAGAAACCTCATTAATATTTCAATGTCTTTCCTCTAAATAAGCTTTTGTCAAAGCTTTACTGATGATGTAAAGGACATTTAAAGAATATTTCTACAGAGCCTCTGTGTTATTTTGTTACCTTCATATGTATAGACACATCTCATAACCCTTGGCTGCATTATTGAAGACCATAGTACTGATCTTTGACATTACCATTTCTTTTGTGTGTAATTTATTATCACGCTGCAGCCTCTATCTGTGCTCTCTGTGTCAGGGCTGCTCCGCCTCCAACCAATATTACAATCATTACTGTAAGTACAATTAAACCTTCATGAATAAAAGGCCAATACTTTAACGATACACCTGTTCAACAAGCATTAACATGGAAATGTGCAAAAGTGATATTCTGGTCTCTCTGCAGTCTCTCATCCACAGCCGCCATGTTTTACACAAGCACAGTGCGCTAGCCTGGCTAATAGCAATTTGTTACATATGATGCTAAAACAACAGCTGTCTGTATGTAGACTAAGTGTGTGGTTTAGTTTGCGTATCTTAAAATTTAGCAGCAACACCTGCAGGAAGTGAATCACCTCAGCAGCAACGAAAGGAAGACAGAGGACAGGAAGAATGACTGCTGTCTGTGTTCTTCGTTCTTTTTCAACTTCACTCAGTATCGAGGTGTCTGGAATAAATGCCGTTCTAGAAACAACATTTAGTTATATTTAAAATATTCAATTCTAACCCTGTTCTGAAATTATTTTCATTTTAAATAATATTTTTTTTAAAATAAAAAACAATTATTTCGTATTGAAAAAGAATGGGTAAGAGTACTTATAAAGAACCAAACAAATAACGAGTATCAACAGAAGCAGTAGTATCGATGAAATCTCATCGATATCCATCAGTATTTCTCTGTCAAATGCAAGTGCAAAGCTTAAGCACTTGTCAGCTGTGTTACATATTCTGGACAACAGAAAAAAAGGTCATTAAAAGAACCTTTTCCACCAGCTCCCAAGAGAATGTTTATCTTAATTTGTTGACCTGAAGCTGTTACCATTGTGACAGCAGTGCTGCATAAATGAAATGACGCACTAGTCGCATTGATACCTATCTAAACTGTTCACTGGTGTGTGTGTGTGTGTGTGTGTGTGTGTGTGTGTGTGTGTGTGTGTGTGCAGAGCTTTGGATAAACATCAATCAACCCTTCAGTGGATGGCATACAGTTGGAGGAGTGCAATAAGAGGTGAAGAGGCCCTTTTAAACTGACAGGAACCAGAACAGAGAACAGTACAGTATGGACATGTCAGTTTCCTCTGAGCTGATCAGCACAGAACAACATGTCTTAACATATAATACTGAGGCTGAGAATTTACAGAGCTAACCACAGGAAGGACTGGTCTGATAAAACGGGAAGCCTTGGTTTTTCACTAGTAATGGGAAGTCTGAATTCCCACGTTGTCCCTCAATGTAAAATAAATACATAGTTGATATATGACTACCTTTTATAGCTACTATCATTTAGCCCATAAGAAAATATTTACATTAGATTCTATTTTTTCATGACTTTAGAATATTTTCATGATAAATTCTACCATTTACACTGAGTAATGCCAAACAACATGTCTTACTGCCTTAATAGGTTTAATAGTTGTTCCCAGCTAAAAGCACTTGTCAGCATATTTTCTGTCTCTGGTCTTTTGTCCACTGCTGGTTGAGAAAACAGTGTGACATATAGTCCTTGTGTTTCTCACAGTCAGTGGTGGAAGAAGTATTCAGATATTTTACTTAAGTAAAAGTAGCAATACTATAGTGTGGGAGCTCTGTGGCAAACAAATGTAACTATACACGTTTTGTTCAGCAAGATTATCCTCACAAATGAACACCACTTTTATAATTTTTGATGCATGAATGCAACTGCCAGAAGTAAAAAGCTAAGGTCAGGCTATAAACAAACCACACCACAGGTCCATGATGTCAGTGTCACCATCAATAAGTTTGTGACTTGACTTAGACTGGAAAAGACTATAGATTTATAAATCTACATGTTGGAAATTTTGAGTTAGAATAGTTTGCAAGAGCCAGAGTACAGACGCAATGAGGCTGTAAAGGCGGATTAGCACGTTTAATGTCCCTGACAACCTCTGTAGTCTCATTTAGCCACTTGTTAGCAATTGCGCCTTTTTAAAAAAAAAAATCACAAATGTTTTAAAATACAAAAGTGGGGTATTTACTGACTTAACCGGAGACCTTATGTCAGTCATCTAACCAAAAACTTGTTAAAAAAAAACAACCCCAATGACTTCGAACTGGAAGTGCAAAAATGCTAACTCATTTCTGGCTTTTAGGACTTCCTGAAGCACTCTGAAAATCTTCCTGTGGCTCTTGTTCCCATGCAGAAGCTCCTGCAGATCATTTCCATACCCGATATGTTATGATCCACTAAAATTTAAATAAAAGGCACTATATGAGATAAATTATTCTCCATTTTTGTTATCTTGGCCTCCATTTTGACTGTAAGGGAGCTGGGAGGGACAGTTCCATAAAGTGCAGCTGTGTCATGTTCTGGCTTCGACCCATTTTGTTCAATTCACGCGGCGCCATACCACAAGTACAGCGTTTGCCTTCCTGGTATTGTAGACTTGCAGATTTTGTTTATTTCAGCCTTATACACATGTATAGACATATGTTTAAAATCTGATATTTTCCCCCTTTGTATCAAAAAATAATTCTGTTGACACATCTTCGTTTTACAAAATATTTCTGTACATACAATGCAATGCAAAAACTACTCCAAAGGCTCACATGCGTGCAGTGTTTACGCAGACAGTGTTGCTGCTGCAGCTCTGCTATCCACTGCTGTAAGTACTTTATTTCCACAACTAAAAGCTCATTTATGGAGCCATTCAAGCCACTGCATTGTCAACAACACAGTCCTACAAATATTTCATAATAAAAAGCCTTGCATTTAAAAAATGAAGGCATTCTGTTGACAGAAATGTTGTCAGAGGGCCCAACTTTGATCAATGGCTGACATCAGCTTGGTGTATCAGGGCCTTAAGCTGCTGAAATCTGAAAGCTCTCCAGCAACTGAAATTGTTGCACAAGACGCTGCTCAGTAATTTGCTTAAGAAGTGAAGCGTTTGGAGGAGACAGCTGCTGAGGGCCCAAGTCCAATATCTGAACAAAAGTACAAACTGTTTATGAAAGGAAGAGGGACCAAGATCAACACCTTTTTTGCAAAGCACTTTGCCAAAGCCCTGATACATCCCATAATGGCACAACTAAAGACAAAATTCTCTAAATACTCTTAAATTGAAAGCAGATTCAAGGAGACAACGCAGTCACTCATACATGTCGTGAAGTTTGCTTCTGTCAGAGGATGGTGATAAAACCACAGGATGGAAAAGAGGCTTGTGTAGAGTTCAAGAATATGTCCAGAGGTGAAGTCCTGATTTTCACACAAGAATTTAGTGGTCTTCTCTACAGTCACATCACACATGGGATGGCCCCCGAGATTGTACCAGAACCAATTAAAAGTAAGGCATCTTGTAGGACACTGTCAGTTATTCCATCACAAGCTGCCATGTATGGTGATTTATGAAAAAAAGTGTAGCATTTCCTGGGGCTGACAAGCTGAAAAAAAAGTCTTAATCACTAAAACTGCAGCTGTTAAAGGTGTAGCTCATTTTAAATACTCTGTAGTGTTGGGTATCTTGTGAATTCATCAATGAAGTCCTATTGCATCATCATAATGTATTTTGTGATAGTATTTTGTAATATTGGAATCTGTAAAGTAACTTGAACAATCAGATAAACGCAGCAGAGTAAAGGTACAATATTTCCCTCTGAGATGTAGCTGAGTAAAAGTATAAAGTAGAGGTAATATTAAAGGGCCAGTGTGTAAAATGGGTTGAAAACAGTGACATCAGTGGTCAAATTCTAGATTGCAGGGCTCACTCGCTCACCCCTCCCGTTGGGTAAATGACGGTGGCCTCGTAGGGACAAAAAGCCTTGCACACGAGTTTTTCAGGAGTAGGTCTATCTAGCCACAAGGTGAATGTTTATTTAGAAATCTAAGCCATGTTACGATATTGTAATGAATCCCTCACGAGCAGGAGACCAGAGGAGCGTTCGGGAAAAAGGCCCATTTATTTGAGCACTCCAGAAACTCCGGTAACACTCCACTCCATCCCAAACTCTGACTCTTCTAGCGTAACAGACACACTTCATAACTTTACACACATACTTGTTTACCATACTGAGTGGGGACCCCCCCTCCCCTTTCTCCTCCGCCAATCTCCAGCCCACACACTGACTGACAGCGTAGCCGGTAAACAGTGCTCAGCTGTTTATTTAGCCTAGCGATATCTCCGGACTATAGTAGCTGCAATGGACGACTTTGAACGCGATTTTGAAGAGTTTCTTGTAGGGGACACAGACCCAGAGCCATACCTGTTTGAGCCGGAGCATACAGATGAGGAACTCCATGTGTTTGATGCTGAGCGGGTGAGAAGAGAGGCTGAATGCACAGAATGGGATTCGGTGCTACTGCTACCATCGTTGGGAGATATATCACCAGGAGGAAAAGCGCCGCAGAGAGTGCATCACAAGGAGTGAAGTTACGTCTTCTTTTCCTCGCAGATGATGGTTCGGGTTCATTCTCTCCTGTTGCATGGTAAGTGTGGTCCATTCGCAAACTTTATAACTAAAAAAACTTTTCACTACTCTCCATCGACAAACTACTAACACTCTGCTGTTTCCTCCTCCTTCTTCCTTCCTTCCGCTGTCTTCGTTGGTTCATTTATACACGCGAAACGCGTTCTCTGGCTGGCTGGATTGTCCGCTCGGTCTGCCGTACATACATGGTGGCGCAAGATGGCGATCTCTCTAAAGCAAGGCCCTAGCTATATATATATATATATATATATATATATATATATATATATATATATATATATATATATATATATATATATATATATATAAGCATAATTATAAGGCTACGAAAACCAAACAAATTTTATTTTATAGCGATCATACACTTGTATAAACATATTAATGGGTAGAATATTCAGATTCAGATTGACAATAAACCATGCCAAATATTACACACTGGCCCTTTAATAAATAATCAAATAAGGTACAAGTACCTGAAAACTGTACTTAAACATGGTTCTTAAGTAAATGTTAATTTCCACATGCGGTCTGATCAGTCGCAGCTGGATTGCCTGGAGGACGGTGTATGATGCTGAATGACCCCAAAGACCTGCCAGTTCTGGGAACATCACTGAAGACGTGTCCCGATTAACATCAGCAGATGTACTTGCACAGTTTCCACCACTGCCCACAGTTTACTTAGCGCTAAGCAGACTTGGCTCTGTAACTGCTCCAGCACACTAAGATGTCGGGAAGGGCGCTGCCATGTTTGATATTGTGCTGCAGGTGCCAAGCATTTCCACTGACATAGTGTCAGTGGATTTAATGTAACCCACCGTTGTTGTAATGCCCTTGTTGAAATGGAAACAGTTGGCACACTAAGTGCATGTGTGTATGTTGACGCTCATAAGTATATTAATCCTCTACCTCATTATCAGCAGCACTAGTGCATGACATGATCTGACATGACTGATGTATCCTAATCTCAATTTTAATTAATTAAAGGATCAGTTGTAAGATTTAGGAGGGGTTATTGGCAGAGATGGAATATTATGTAATAGGTATGTTTTTTCTTTAGTGTATAGTCACCTGAAAATAGGAGTAATTGTGACTGTGTTACTTTAGAATAAGCTGTTAATATCTACATAGGTAGCAGGTTTTCATCTATGGAGACCACCATGTTGCACCGCCATGTCCTACTGATACTGATACCCTAATGTTTCTACGGTAGCCCAGAAATGACAAACTAAACAAACGCATTTTCCCATCAGCCACTTTACTTAGCAGCCCCTCTGTGACAAGAGCATCGGCAAAACAGATATTTTAATGTGAAACTGCTTTATTAAGTGTTTTTACTGGTTGAAATCACCAGGTTTATTTGTTTTGGAGAGGTATAAAAATGGCTTTAATTCGGCTTTTGGTAAAAACCCTTGAATGTCTGGATCTTAAGTTATCACTGATAAGAGGTGAGGTGCTAGGTTTGCGGCCCCTCTCAGACATGCCAAACAGTGTCAGAGAAACACTGATTTGTAACATGGAACTGCACTTCTGTCGTTAATTCGGCTCCCACTAAAAACCTCCTGAACAATGAACACTTAAAGAATTCTAATCATGAGAAGTTTCAGCTGGTTGCAATCTGCAATCCTTTCTGCTCGATGCCACTAAATCATCCTAAATCTTACTTACTGGACCTTTTAGAAAATAAGGCTTTTAGAAAATATGCTTAATTGCTTAGATGAGGGAATGGATACCTCTTTTGTCTGTAGACCAAATAAGAAGCTACAGCCAGCAGACAGTTTGCTTATCTTAGCATTTAGGCTGGAAACTGGGGGAAACAGCCTGACTAGTGAACAAGTGCCTTTCCCAAAATGTGCCCAAATTATTCTTTTAACTCTCATCCTCTTAACACTAAAATCAAATCCAAAACTTTCCTAAACTGTGCTCTTACAAAGATGGGTGTACAGAGACACACTCACCCTTACAGGACAGACTATAGGAGTTTCCTTTCCTTCAGCAGGTGCTATTTCTTCATGTTACGGCACCACAGCTCCACTCACTGGTTGTATTTTAATTACAAATAATTGCCCACTACAGAAATTCAGATAATAGGCAAGCTGACGTTGCACTTACCCTCCATGAAATTGCTTCTGTGTAGAAAGAGTTGCGATACACTTGGCTGGTAATAAAAGCCCAGCGTGGTGCAAAAACAAGACCTCACAGATAGCAGGCTTCTCCTCTGTGCTTTCTGTAATTTATGTAGAGGTCATTGCCAAAACCTGTACTGTGTGTGTTTCTGTGTGTAAGTGTGAGTGTGAGTGAATTTCAGGTAATGACAAGTTTGAGCAGTTTAAGTGAGAATCATGGATGAAGTGCATGTTGTAATGATCAAGTTTTTTTTTTTTATCAGGGAGTAACGTTGATTCACAAATACCAAGCCTAGAGGTAGCGAGCTGAGCTCTCGTGGGTGGCAATGAAATATTCTCCTCTGTGCCAGGCAGAAATTTCCTTACCTGAGTAGGAGAGGACACTGGGCGGTGAATGTTTATTTAACAACGCTAAATTTGAAGTTCAGTCATCAGAATCTGTGCTTACGAAAGATCAAGACCAACTGCCAGTTTGGGAGAGGTTGTAGTGGTAATAGCATCTCCAGGGTGTAATTCAAGTAGTTTATATTGGGATCATGTTTCAAGAGTTTAGTTTGACATTTCAGTAGCCAGAAACCACTGAATAGAAACACTGTGGAATAAATGATGCATATACACTGTAGTATATCATGAAAAATACCCCCCAGTGGTGAAATGCAACCAAGTACATTCACTCAAGTACACGTTCTAAGTACAAATTTGAGGTACTTGTGATTGACTTGAGTATTCAATTTAATACAACTTTATACTTCAACTCCACTACAGTTCAGAGCAAAATGCTGTACATTTAATACAGCTTCCTGTATTTTAAAGTTACTTTATAGATTAATAATTATACATATGACACATTTAACTTGAAATGACTTTTTGCAACATTTGCATGAAGCTTTAAATCTTTATTCAAGTTTTTAAACATATTTCTTTGTTTTTGCTATTCTTATATTTCTTAAATCTAACTTTAATTCTATTTTTTTTTACTATTGTCTTTTGTGACGAGAGACGGTGCAAACCACAGAGTTTTCTACTGTGCATATGACAATAAACCTCTTGAATCTTGAATCTTGAACATTGTTATAGATGAACAGTACAAAAAGTAGTTAAAATTGGCTCCACCTTGTTGCACAAGTAAGTTGTAAGTTGCAAGTGCAAGCGCAACTTACACATCAGTTCATCAGAAATAGTATTATGAAATATTTTAACACTCGGGGGAGTGCATAAAGAGTACTTTTGATGCCAAAATTTGACATAGTTTTAGAATATTTTCAATGAAGAACATCCTACTGGAATTTTGTGGTATTGCTTCTTTTACTTAACTAAAGGATCTGAATACTTACTCTACTACTTGCAATAAGCATCCACAGTTTTAAATCTACAAAAGTGGGAGTGAAAATATCAAAAATTCAAGATATAAGATTGTTTACTCTCTTTCTTTTGAAGAGAAATGTTATTTACTCAGGGATCAAAGCACCAGCAATATAATACTGTATATAAAAACGCAATGATAATATTTTCAAAGCCGTAACAGTAACAGTATTTAAAATCTATATTCACATATGTGATGAAAGGGGGCTTTGGATGACAGGACAGAATGTCATTTTCTTTAATCCATGTCACTGTATAACCACAAGAGGGAGCTGTCTGTCTAATTATGGCAAAGCCTCGCCTGCACCCTCATCTGCAAGATACTAAACTGCCTATATGCTTTCAAATAAAAACAACCTCCTATATGTTGGAAGATGACATTATAAACTGTAATTCCTGTTTCTCTGCTGTGTCATCTTTGCATTTCACAGTAATTTTATACCACTTTTCATCACTGCGATGCATGTTTTCTGTGAAGCTGTAAAAGCCTTGTGGCATCTGGATATTGCTCTGCTCCTTAAATCAGTGCTAATGCCTCCTGGGATGGGTACCAAAAAGCCTTTTCACCTCGTTCCAGCCAATAATACCTTTCCTTTCTCAGTCTCGACAGGAGATCACTTAGTGAAGTGCAGATTAGAGGGTCATGGAGGGAGGCTATTGACTTTGCGGTGACCCTGTCTCTCCTCCCTTGTGAATGCCAGCCTAAATATATGACAAACCTTCCCTCAAACTAACAAAGAAAACAGAAAAGCTTCTAGGATCAAAATAGGGTTAGCAGGGTTAACAAAGACGTGTCTGAATGGTGAGAACAATCTGTTCTTTTCATACTGTATGTATTGATTTAAAAGCTTCAAGTCAGCTGCCCTAATCTGTACATTTTGTGCGAGTGATATAATTAATACAAGACTACAGCCACGCTGGCTGCTCTGTGTGGCTGTATTTAGGCTCAGCAGTCCATTAGGCTAGATGCTAACATCAGCATGCTCACAGTGACAGTGCTGATGTTTAGCAGGTATAACATTTACCATGTTTACCATTTTAGTTTAGTGTGCAGCATGCTCTTATTTGCTATTTAACTCTAAACATGAAGTACAACTGAGGCTGATGGGAATGTCGTTGGTTTTGCAAGTGTTTGGTAAATTAAGATTCTGGCTAAATGATGGCACTATGATGAAAAGTTAAGGAATCACCAATGTCATTGCATCCTGAGGGGGGCATGAATGTCTGTATCAAACTTCATAGCAATCAATCCAAGAAAAAGTAATTAGGATACATCCTCTGGGAAAAATGAATGTCTGTACAAAACTTAATGGCACTCCATCTGATAGTTCATGGCTAACACTGTCATCAGGAGGTGGAGGGGATGGTGGATGGCATGTTTCCAAGGGGTGACAGGTGCCAAGCTGCAGACCATGGTTTGAAATCAACACACAACAACATTGGTTGATTATTAGTGAGACATTGCAGCATTTCCAGCATTACCACTAAACCTTGGTGTATTTTGCAGACACAGCACAGCGTTTCCAGCAGCATTTGTGCCACCAACCTGGGTATTTTTTTAGCAACACAGAGCCGTGTTTCCAGCGGCATTTGTGCCACCAAACCTGGGTGTTTTTTAGCAACGCAGAGTCACGTTTCCAGCAGCATTTGTGCTACTAAACCTGGGTGGTTTTTTAGCAATGCAGAGCCATGTTTCCAGCAGCATTTGTGCCACCAAACCTGGGTGTTTTTTAGCGATGCAGCACAGTGTTTCCAGCAGCATTTGTGCCACTGAACCTGGGTGTTTTTTTTAGCAATGCAGCACAGTGTTTCCAGTGGCATTTGTGCCACCAAACCTGGGTGTTTTTTAGCAACGCAGAGCCACGTTTCCAGCAGCATTTGTGCTACTAAACCTGGGTGGTTTTTTAGCAATGCAGAGCCACGTTTCCAGCAGCATTTGTGCCACCAAACCTGGGTGTTTTTTAGCGATGCAGCACAGTGTTTCCAGCAGCATTTGTGCCACTGAACCTGGGTGTTTTTTTTAGCAATGCAGCGCAGTGTTTCCAGTGGCATTTGTGCCACCAAACCTGGGTGTTTTTTAGCAACGCAGAGCCACGTTTCCAGCAGCATTTGTGCCACTGAACCTGGGTGGTTTTTTAGCAACACAGAGCTGCGTTTCCAGTGGCATTTGTGCCACCAAACCTGGGTGTTTTTTAGCAACGCAGAGCCACATTTCCAGCAACATTTGTGCCACCAAACCTGGGTGTTTTTTTAGCGATGCAGCACAGTGTTTCCAGCAGCATTTGTGCTACTAAACCTGGGTGTGTTTTTTTAGCAATGCAGAGCCACGTTTCCAGCGGCATTTGTGCCATTGAACATGGGTGTTTTTTAGCGATGCAGCACAGTGTTTCCAGCAGCATTTGTGCCACTGAACCTGGGTGTTTTTTAGCAACACAGAGCCGTGTTTCCAGCAGCATTTGTGCTACTAAACCTGGGTGTTTTTTAGCAACGCAGAGCCACGTTTCCAGCAGCATTTGTGCTACTAAGCCTGGGTGGTTTTTTAGCAATGCAGAGCCACGTTTCCAGCAGCATTTGTGCCACCAAACCTGGGTGTTTTTTAGCGATGCAGCACAGTGTTTCCAGCAGCATTTGTGCCACTGAACCTGGGTGTTTTTTAGCAACGCAGAGCCACATTTCCAGCAACATTTGTGCCACCAAACCTGGGTGTTTTTTTAGCGATGCAGCACAGTGTTTCCAGCAGCATTTGTGCTACTAAACCTGGGTGTTTTTTTAGCAACGCAGAGCCACGTTTCCAGCAGCATTTTTGCCACCAAACCTGGGTGTTTTTTAGCGATGCAGCACAGTGTTTCCAGCAGCATTTGTGCCATTGAACCTGGGTGTTTTTTAGCGATGCAGCACAGTGTTTCCAGCAGCATTTGTGCCACTGAACCTGGGTGTTTTTTAGCAACACAGAGCCATGTTTCCAGTGGCATTTGTGCTACTAAACCTGGGTGGTTTTTTAGCAACGCAGAGCCACGTTTCCAGCAGCATTTTTGCCACCAAACCTGGGTGTTTTTTAGCGATGCAGCACAGTGTTTCCAGCAGCATTTGTGCCATTGAACCTGGGTGTTTTTTAGCGATGCAGCACAGTGTTTCCAGCGGCATTTGTGCCACTGAACCTGGGTGTTTTTTAGCAACACAGAGCCATGTTTCCAGTGGCATTTGTGCCACCAAACCTGGGTGGTTTTTAGCAACGCAGAGCCACGTTTCCAGCAGCATTTGTGCTACTAAACCTGGGTGGTTTTTTAGCAATGCAGCGCAGTGTTTCCAGCGGCATTTGTGCCACCAAACCTGGGTGTTTTTTAGTGAGGCAGCACAGTGTTTCCAGCAGCATTTGTGCCACTGAACCTGGGTGTTTTTTAGCAATGCAGCGCAGTGTTTCCAGCAGCATTTGTGCCACCAAACCTGGGTGTTTTTTAGCAACGCAGAGCCACGTTTCCAGCAGCATTTGTGCCACCAAACCTGGGTGTTTTTTAGCAACACAGAGCCGTGTTTCCAGTGGCATTTTTGCCACCAAACCTGGGTGTTTTTAGCAACGCAGAGCCACGTTTCCAGCAGCATTTTTGCCACCAAACCTGGGTGTTTTTTAGCGATGCAGCACAGTGTTTCCAGCAGCATTTGTCCTACTAAACCTGGGTGTTTTTTTTAGCAGTGCAGAGCCACGTTTCCAGCGGCATTTGTGCCATTGAACCTGGGTGTTTTTTAGCGATGCAGCACAGTGTTTCCAGCAGCATTTGTGCCTTTGAACCTGGGTGTTTTTTAGCGATGCAGCACAGTGTTTCCAGCGGCATTTGTGCCACTGAACCTGGGTGCTTTTTAGCAACACAGAGCCGTGTTTCCAGTGGCATTTGTGCCACCAAACCTGGGTGTTTTTTAGCAACGCAGAGCCACGTTTCCAGCAGCATTTGTGCTACTAAACCTGGGTGGTTTTTTAGCAATGCAGCGCAGTGTTTCCAGCGGCATTTGTGCCACCAAACCTGGGTGGTTTTTTAGCGATGCAGCACAGTGTTTCCAGCAGCATTTGTGCCACTGAACCTGGGTATTTTTTTAGCAATGCAGCGCAGTGTTTCCAGTGGCATTTGTGCCACCAAACCTGGGTGTTTTTTAGCAATGCAGAGCCACATTTCCAGCAACATTTGTGCCACCAAACCTGGGTGTTTTTTTAGCGATGCAGCACAGTGTTTCCAGCAGCATTTGTGCTACTAAACCTGGGTGTGTTTTTTTTAGCAATGCAGAGCCACGTTTCCAGCGGCATTTGTGCCATTGAACATGGGTGTTTTTTAGCGATGCAGCACAGTGTTTCCAGCAGCATTTGTGCCACTGAACCTGGGTGTTTTTTAGCAACACAGAGCCGTGTTTCCAGTGGCATTTGTGCCACCAAACCTGGGTGGTTTTTTAGCAACGCAGAGCCATGTTTCCAGCAGCATTTTTGCCACCAAACCTGGGTGTTTTTTAGCGATGCAGCACAGTGTTTCCAGCAGCATTTGTCCTACTAAACCTGGGTGTTTTTTTTAGCAGTGCAGAGCCACGTTTCCAGTGGCATTTGTGCCATTGAACCTGGGTGTTTTTTAGCGATGCAGCACAGTGTTTCCAGCAGCATTTGTGCCATTGAACCTGGGTGTTTTTTAGCGTCACTGCTGCATTTTCAGCAGCATCTTTGGTGGCGTCTCCAGTGGTGTCTTGAGTGGCGTTTGTGCCACTGAATCTGGGTGTTTTTCAGCAACACATCACGGTGTCCATAGTGGCAATGGTCCCACCAAACCTAGGTGTTTTTTAGCAACACATCTAATAATAATCTTATTAACCTAACCATAACCAATTGGTTGTTATTCCTAAACATAACCACACGTTAACCACAGTGTGGTTGAAATATAAAATTTCAACGTATCTGCTACATAACATACAAATGTAACGTACCGTGGTTTGCAGAAATGAACAATGCCAACATTTATTCTAGCGAGTGAGTTGATGTTCCTTGCACAGCAGTTGCCCCAAACAGACACAACAGGGTTCAGCTGGTTCAGACAGACATACACACGCACAGACACTCACACCACTGCTGTGCACAGAGTTAGCTTGTCTTTGTGAGCCATGTCCTTAAAAAGGTCAAACCGTTGTATATTTTGCCTGGCGTTTTTAACAAATTTGAAGCCAGGACAGGATAAGGGTCTGACAACAATAGAAAGGTAAATCCCAGTTCTGCTATACTGAGTGCTGTATGTATGCTGTACAGAGTGTCACGGCTGAGCGTGTTAAATGTTCAGTGTGCTCATGTAAACTGATTGATTGAACTCCCTGCCTCTCCGTTTCTGTCTCTCTCAGTCAACTGTATGTTCAGACACCCACGCACTTGCACACAGACACACTCACACACACACATAAAGGGGTGACACATTGGTGTTGTCAGCTCAGCAGGGTGTAGGCTGGCCCAGAGAAATACCACAGAGATACCAGGCAGGCCAGAGAGAGGGACTGCTCAGTGATGGAGTGCAGTCTGTGCATCTGTGCTTTCCTCTCCAGGATAATATTTATTAGTCCTTGTGTTTGCTTCAAGACCTATACTTATTCATTTAATAAATGCTCTTTTAGAGAAACAGTGTTTCTTTCAGTTACTTGGTTTTTCACACCAGTGTGTTTTCTAACTATAAATTGCAATCCTCCACATCACCTAAGACCTCTTGTTATCTCTCAAGATGCACTATCCTTTTTTACTCTTTCTTGCACAAACACATACTAATTCACTGCTCTGTTTTGTTTTGTAAGTAGTTAAAAATTTAAACAAATGATATAACTGATAAACAGAGAAACATGGATGTAATGAAGGAATCAGTGTCGGTATTAAGTGGTATAAGATCCTTTAGTTAAGGCAATACCATACTGTAGACATACTCCATTACAAGCAAGGGTCCTCCTTACTTATGTACTTACTTACTTAAGTACAGAAGTATTTTCAGCAAAATGTACTTCAAGTATCAAAGATAAAAGTACTCACTGTGCAACAGAATGGCCTATTATCATTATTATTATTATCATCATTATTATTGATGCATTAACATGTAGCTGATCGAGGTGGAGCTTTAGGTAGTTGAATCTATATCAATGTATCATGTTCTGTATTTAATTAAAGATTATCATATGATTAATATTTATAGTTTTTAATCTGCAATGTAACAACTATTGCTGTTAGATTAGTGGATTCTGAATTAATACCTCTCTCTGCAGTGCAGGGGAATATAATTACAAAATAATACAAAATTGTACTCAAGTTCTTAGCTACTCTCCACCAAAGGTCAGCTGATTGAGGTACTAGCTTAATTTCCTTCACTGAATGACAAATAATTAATGTTTATGAGGTTTAACCAGCATAATTCCAACACTCAACCTTGCTCAAGGTGAGCAGTTTACTTCTCAAACACATGGTGCTTGTTGGCTGTGTCATTGCTTGGCCTCCATATCCTGGATCTTGGCATTCATATGACTTAAAAGGACACCTAAATGACACGTTTTTAGTTGCATGCCTGTTGTTATGGTAAAGGTCTGTAGTGATTTATAGCAATTACAGTGCATAGCTGAAATAAATGTATTTAATGTTGTAATTAATGTAGATTGTGATAACTGTTATGCACGCATGTGCCATTATGAACATTATGTGCCAGTTCTGCACAGGAGGAGCCATTCAGATGCAGCCAGTGAAAAGATGTTTTACCCACTAACCCATTCTCTCATCGTGGCAATAAGGTCTTAATTGTGGCCTCATGCCAAGTCAGGGCAGATGGCTGTCTCCATGCCAACAAATCATGAATATAACCTCTGTCATAGTGGATGATTGTCATTAATGCATATAATTTAAGGAATATTTTGTGCCTCACTAGTAAAGCAAAAAGTCAGCAAGAAAATATGCTTAAGTAATCCGTGTATTTTAAAGGTAAACATGTTTGTTTCAATTTTCACTTCATTGCAAACACAGTGTAGCTCCAATCACTGTCGTACCTTATTGACATCAGTTGATGAACAACAGACGCAAAACACAGTGGGGAAAATAGCTGGGTTCATGAAAAGGGACAGCAAACTCAATAATGGTGCAACTACAAATTAACACACAAGTGACAATAACTAGCATAAACAATCATGCTCTGAACAGGCAAACCACAGACAATAACAAAAGATGACATTTGCATTATGGAACAGAAAACAGAAGACTTAACAGCAACTACAAACTACTAGTTGAGCATGCTTGGAAATGTGGGCGTTGTTACAATATAAAAAAAGTATGACAGTTAAACAATGAAAACCATGCAAAATATTAAATCCAGAAAAGTTAAAAATAGTACATTTAAGAAATGGCTAGCCTAACATAATACCAGGGTTGAGTGCAAATCGCAAGTCTTAAATCTTTGCACTCAAGTCCTCAGTCAAGACAGGCAAGTCCCAAGTCCTAAACTTTGAGTTTTGAATCCTAAACAAGTCATAATGTGCTCTTCAACAAATGTAATGCCAATGTTAGATTTATAAATGCTTTTTAAAATCTGGACTTTTTTTTATAAAAAAAAATAAAAAGTTACTTAGCTGTTAAGATAATTTTATCTTGGCTTTATCTTGCTAATTTTGTTATTATTTGCCTCGACGTCCTGTTCTTTTATTTGTGCAACTTTAAATTCTAAACACAGTCACAGTTCGTCTACTATTCAACCTACACGCTTTGCATATTGCAGTTCTTTTTTTGTTGACCACCATGCTGTTTTTGTAGGTGAACAAAATTATCTTTGTAATCATTTTTTCCAACTGGCGCTCAGTAACTTAATGTTAGTTCTTTGTGGTTCTCTCCTGCAGCTTAACTGGATGCTGTCGGATTGGTTCAAACTGGTCAAATTAAGGAATTAAGAGCCAACTTGTTGGGAATGAATAGCGTTAATTAATAGTTGATTCAAGAAATGAAGGGAAATTACTTTATTTTAGTATGAAGGGAAATTACTTTTTTAACAACATACTTTTACATCTTTTGGCTTGGGGGAAGGTTTCAAGTATTTTCAGGTCAAACGGCTCAAGTCAATGTGATGTCACAAGTCATTGGTGAATTTTACTAAGTTAAATATAAAGTCCTAAAATTTGTGACTTGAGTCTGACTTGAGTCAAAGTCCTGTGACTTGAGTCCACACCGCTGCTTCATACCCATAATACTTGGTCAGCAAACTTGAGGTTGGAGTCAATTATAACCCCCTGAGCAGACTCTACTGATTAAGATTTGTTAGTAAATATACGAAACACTGCTAATTAAACATATTTTCATAAAACGGTTTGTAAGATATCCTATAAAACATGCATGTAAAACAGGTCATATGATATCCTAGGAATTTGCTCCCCAAAAATAGCGTTACGTCCTTAACGTACGTAATTAATATAAAGTTACTGAGGTTAGGTTTAGGAAAGTAAAGTCACTGAGGTTAGGTTTAGGAAAAGAAGCATGGTAGGGACTCAAAGTTCACACAGATCCAAACGTGACCTGGCGAAAGTCTGGTTTTGTTTGTGACCCATCCACCACCCCAACCTGCCACCTTACAAGCGCTGGAGTCTTCTTTCTTGTTTACTACCGTCAGTCACTGCAGTTGGTCACGTGATCGCAGCCTTTCAAAATATGTGGGATATGTACGAATTTTGGGTGCATTGCTTTTTGTAGGAAAACGTATGAAATATTTGTGAGAACAGCCTGGCTAATTCTGTGGACTTGTTGAAAATAAAGGAGGAACTTGAACTGATCCTTGGGGCACACCACAGGTTAGGGAGACTGGTGTGGAAAAGGTCCTGTCATCAAAATGGAGTAGGCGACAGTATTAAATCTAACCAGAGTTGACAGAAAGCAGTCACTTAGGGGTTTCAGTGCTAGGAAAGGAATGAAAGCCGCACTGAGCAGTGGACAAAGGAAAAAAAAAGACTAGCTCTGAAGTAGTCACCATGTTACACTTCTACTTTTGAAACACTTAAGTAACTTAAAAACACTGCTACCAAGGATTGTCACATTAGGTTAAATTTAGCAGCATTTCCAGCACAAAGAGGTGTGGGGGCACGCAAATTTTCAAAGCAACTTGAGAGAGCTAAGAGAGCTCAGACAGAGCAGGTGCACTATTATATATCATATAAAAAGGACAATAGTATTGAAAATAATGACGCATCCAAACTGAAATAATCAACAATGTGGAAGGCATATACAGTGTACAGGTGGTTGGAAATGGTTGTTGATTTTGATTCAACCTATTTTGATACTGATAAAATAATTTCATTATGTGTTACATCATTATGTCCTGACAAATACTGTTGTCAGTATGTGTGTATTTACATTTCTTTCTTTTTTGTGTCTTTACTGAATAAAATCTCTGGTTTCTAGACACACCCAGTGCATTATACAGTGTATCTCACTTCTTTGTTGTTTTTACAAGTGACCTGGGGCATTGCGAATATGATGTTTTGTAAGACCCACAGGGGTTTAAGGTTTTTAAATTATTAAAATCCTTCCATTTTCATTTTTTGGACATGAACACAGGCACAAATGCATGTGCGCCAGCGCTATCCTATAGTAATCTTATCATCATCCTCCTTCGCACATCCACACCATCCTCCAGCCTGTCTGGGAGACTTTTGGTGGCAGCCTGTTGTATTTTTAATGCTTTCCTTCTTTCCCAGCTGTGTATGATGAATGTTTGATTTGCCCTCCCATGGCCTTAGGAGAATATGACCAAGCCCAGCCCACCAGGCCACAAAGGCCCTGAAATATTCACATCCAGGAGCTGCAGAGTGGACTCCTGTTCCTGATAGCCTTGTTAAAGTCAATAACGCACCTGCAGTGACCCCGTCCAGGAGACCGAATCACATCAATGAGGCTTGCCAGAGGGAAATCCACGATGAAAGTCAGGGTCTGAATGTGTGTGTGTGTGTGTGTGTGTGTGTGTCCTGTCTATGCATCCTTTTGTATCTGTGCATCCTTTTGTGTCTAAGCATCCTGTGCCATCAAATTTGTGCCGTTTGTTGTTGCAGCAGTCGGCTGCAGTTCTGAAGTCTGCTTTCACGGAGGGCAAAATTTCAGCTTTTGCTTTAGATTATCCTCTTGGGAAGCATCTTTTATGTTGACATCATAGACAAAATGGCTTTATTATTCACTGCCAACTGTATTTAACATCTACACATACCATACTTACACATGCACACCGTTTCCTCTCTCTGATAAGAAACGGTGTGCATGTGTAAGTATGGTATGTGTAGATATGCACACCGTTTCCTCTCTCTGATAAGATATGATGGACTGGAATCCTGTGATCTCCTTTCTTTTCAGTTGCTGTTCATTTGTAGTTGTTTCTCTTTAACCCCCCTTTTGATTTGATATTTCTTTCATGCAAAAACTTTTTTTTTGTCAGATGGAAGTTTTCCAAGATCAAAGAGGCTTCGTTTAAAAATGTATCTATCTATGTATTGAAACTCCCTTTTAGACTGTGAGGGACCAACCTGAGTGAGATCAAAGCTGGATATTGTGATCAGACATTTGTGTCCATTATCTCTACATATGAGGGGTACTGGTAGGGTTAGAAGCCAAGCACCTTATACATAAGGGGGTTAAGTGAATAAATAGATGGGTAATAGTGGTGATGTTGGTCTGCATTACTAAAATTACATTAGATGAAGTTATTTTATATGCCATTGAGTTCATTTCCTGTCATCTCCACTGTGAACTCTCTAATAAAGACATTAAACTTTAATTTATTTCCTGTTTTTTAAAATGCGACCACAGCAACTTTTGAATGCATTGATTATTTTAATTGCACAATGGCACTCTACATAGCAAGCTGTGGCATTTAAGTGGCTAAAAAAAGAAACCAGTACAGTATCACCCAGAATAAGACTAAAACAACTCCTAAGAACCTTTGTGTCTACCTCATTGAAACAAAGCAATCATCACTCCAGAGCATTCAGTTGCACGCAGAAACTAGAGCTCCTCCATCATATTTACAGGAGCATCACCTTTGTAAAATATGTCCTCAGAAATCTAAGCTTAAATCATTTCAACAACAAACACCAGTGGAGTAAATAGAGCACTTACATGGGTGGATTATGAGACAATGGGCCCCTGGGCACACATGAAGAAGGCTCCACCACCTCTACTATAAAGGAGCAAGACACACGGACTTTGTGGTGGTGCCATATAGGACTGGGCAATATGACTTATGTTATCACAGTTAAAATTGTCATATCAGCCAATATCAGTAATTATAATGATTAATGTTGAATCATAATTTCTTTTAAGGCTGATTTTTTGCTCCTGATGCAAAAGTTGAATAAAACAGATGGCTAATTGTGGTTTAAAGTATTATTCATAATAACAATATAACAACATTTGCCAAACAGCAGTACAAACCACAAATCTGAGAAAGATTCAGAGCCATTATAATCAAAATGCATGGATAGTTTAGCTGGCAATATAAACAGAATAAATAGACAAAAAAAAATCTCAACTGCGCTCTGTATTCTCTGTACGAGTTTTAAAAACACACAGTATTTTTTATATACTTTATATACTTTATTAATCCCCGAGGGGAAATTCAATTTTTTTTTCACTCTGTTGTCAATTACACACAGGTCCGAACACACACATGCGCAAACTGGACCTATACATGCACTAAGTGGAGAGATGTCAGAGTGGGCTGCCCATGACAGGCGCTCCGAGCGGTTGGGGGGTTCGGTGCCTTGCTCAGGGGCGTCCGGACGGGGACTTGAACAGGCAACCCTCCGGTTCCCAACCCAAGTCCCTATGTACTGAGCTACTGCCGCCCAGTATGTAATCCATACTGCCATTTCTCAATCAAAACAATAAAAGCCAGACTTGGAATACCTTGTGAAGTAGCATGGAGTCACTCACTGCTGATTCAGATTGAAATCATGATCACGGAGGAGTTTATTTCTTAAAGTTTAGTTACATTTAGTAACGTAATATTGTATCATTTTAATGAAATAGATGCTGTTAGAAGTTAGTCACATCATTTGCTAACTTACCATTAGCATTAGATAAGTCGGCTATCCATTCAGCCACTGTAGCTAACATTATGTGGTGAATTTAATTGTTGGTTAGTGCTGTGTGTTATCTGTGTTAAAAATAATCATACTAAAAATAACTTCCTGAGCAGGTTGAATGTTGAAACGTTAAAGTGTTACCATGAGTATTAGCTTGGTGGCTGATCTGTCTTCTTCTTCCTAACTACTGCATCTACTTCCACTACTCTTCTTCTTCTGGTTAATTGGGGGTGGCGACTAGCGTTAAAGCTGCATTACCTCCACCATCTACAGGCATACGAGTGTTTTAATTATGATGAGGTTTATCAGCATTAACTGTATGGATGATTATTATTATTGTTTCATCACCTAGCCCAGGGGTTGGAAACCTTTACTATCAAAAGAGCCATTTTTGGCCAAAAATGAAAAAAAGAAAAAAATCTGTCTGGAGTCACAATTTGAGCCTCATAATAAAGGTAACACAGCCTTTTAAGTCAAATTCAGCCTATCAGCATGTGAATGTGGGTGTGGTTAGTAGTCAGCTGCAGGGGAGAGGTGTGAAGGGATGGCTCATGAGAGTAGCACCAGGTGAGTTGATTGACACAGCTGCTGCTGGTTTGTTCTGATTATATCGCTCCCTTTTTCATGCAGTAGTGTGCTGGCCCTCAAAGGACTGTGGCTTAGAGCAAGGAGATGGACACTGCCTGAGTTTTTGGTTTAAAACTGGACTGACTGGGAGACATGTGCTGGAGCAGCGGGGTTAGCCATAGGCACATGTTGAGGACTGATGTTGTTGCTGTGTGCTGGGCAGTATTCAATAAAAGTATTGCATAGTGTTACGAGAATGACTGATAGTTTGATTCAGGTCGTGTCTAGGCAACTTCATTCTCTAACATAGAGTGTGCAGAGAAGACACATGGCCGGCTGGCGGTGGGGTTGTGCGCGGGGCTTACCTCTAAACAGCAACAGAGGCGAGCTCGGACAAGGCTCCCCACGAGCGGCCAGCCCAGGCGATGTCGTGGCAGACAGATATTGTTCAAATTTTTATAAAAGTGTTGGTCAAAACAAATAACAAAACACAAAACTGGAGGTAGTCGGCGGTCAGGTTCACAGAGCGAAAACCCAGGTGCTGTCCCCAGGTCTCTCGCTAGCGCAGTTCCCCCTCACTCTCTCTGAAGACACTCATTATCACACCTGGACCACTGAGTTAATTGATAATTATTTGGTACTTTAACTTTGCAGTGTTGCCGATCAAAACAAACAAATTTGTCCATGCACTATTAAATTCTCTATTTTCCCTTGAGATTTTTCCCTTTTTGGATTTGGAATCCACAGTTAGCCTAGCTAGGGACACTCAAGACTACTGTAGCCATCACTAGTGATGTTTTTAGAGGAAAAAGGCTTTAGGCCAGATGTATGATGCATATTTTAGTCGACAAAATGTTAAAACATTTTTTAAATCTGTGTATAGGCTACGCATTTTTACAGTTGAAGAATGTAAGAATCACTTTAGGCTTACAACAATAAATGAAAATTAAAATGTAAAAAAAAGAAAAGATTTTTCATTTCCATATAATTTTCTGTCCGAGCCACAGGGACCCACTGGAGAGCGGCTAAAGATTGGCACGCGGCTCTGGAGCTGCAGGTTGCCAACCCCTGGTCTAGTCCTATAGTCTGATTTCTTTGTTGTTGTTGTTGTTGTTGTTGTTGTTGTTGTTGTTGTTTATTGCATCTCTTTGTAGTCACTGTGCATATTTTTGTCATTTTGAAGCTCTCTGTGGTTGTTTGGCATTTCTCTATGGTCATTTCGTGGTCTTGCTGTGCTTCTTTGTAGTTGTTTTGTGTCTCTTTGAAGTAATTGTGTGTCTGTTTTATTGTTTTGTGTGTCTTTGCTGTCATTTTGTGTTTCTTATGGTTGTTTTGCCTCCTTCTGTGGTTATTTTTAGTCTCTTTGCAGTTCATTTACATCCCTTTGTGGTCTTTTTGAATCTTTTTCTGGTTGGTATGTGATAATATGAGTGACATTTTGCAGGTGATGTCAGGGGGGTAGGCCCTTTCAGTTATTCATCCATGAGCACTTAATGGGAGTACAGTAGCAATTTAGTCAGTCGACTTGTAGAAGACAGATGATATGTTACCTACTACTTTATCCAGGAGATAATATCTATACAAAAATAATGAGTCAACATTTGCAGTTTTTGCAGAATCACTGCAGACAAGTCTTGTTTCAGGTGTCAGCAGTCTCACAATCCTCCTGCTCCTCTTTATGTAGGGTATAGTGCCTATTTTCAGGGCCTCCCAGTTGTAGTTTTTGATTCAGTCTTTGAAATAAAAAAAGAGAATATGAAGAGTAGCACAAGAATCATCTATGAAGCTTTTCCCAAGCAGAGCATGCTAAAGTACACTCTGCAGACCTCTTTAAACCAGAGAATGAATCTTTAAATCAAGTGTTTATTTAAAGAGAGCTCTTGGTTACAGTGGTTTAAGTGCTCCACACCACATCAAACTTGTATTTGTATGGAGTAACAAGTAGTACTGAGATGTCCAGCACTGATGATTATGTACAATACAAAGCATCGAATCTCAGTGACTTCCGGAGGCGTTTGATTCGTTGCGGATGACATCAGATGTGGAGTGAGTGTGCGAAAAAACCCCGGCGCCCTCTTCTCTCCCCGGTTACCGAATATGACACAATGTCTGCTGGTATAAAAAGCTAGGGCCACTCCTATCAAGGCTCCACTTGCATGTCTGGAGACCACTCCGGTGCTCTGCAGCGAATAAAGGGAGGAGGCTGCTATTGGGATCCTGCGCGCCTATACGGGAGATAGAGAGAGAGAGAAAGAGAGACAGAGGAGAGAGGATGGCCACCCTGGTAGAATCTGCAGAAATGGAGACTTTAGGCGGCCAAAGCAACACCGGGGCGTCTCCGACATCCTCAAGCCCCTCGCAGCACTTCAACGACAGCAAATTTTACTTGTTGGTGGTTATCGGGGAGATCGTAACGGAGGATCACCTCAAGTGTGCCATTGCGGACATAGAGAAAGGTAAGATGGAGCTTTGTGAGGTGGGTGTAGGCCACCCAGAGCTGAACTTAACTTCACCAGAGATGTTTTGTAAATAAGTTAATTCTTATCGCTGTAAAAGTCATGTAAGCTGCTGATGCACCTATTTGTACCAGGAATTTACGCACGGTATTACGCTTGAGCAAATTACGCATACTAATGGTTTATTAACAATATTTGACCCTTAGTTATTGGGTAAATATTTGAACTAGAGGTGATGCAGTTTATAATTGGGGATACTGAACAGCCCCTCCCTTTAACATCCTCATAACATGAGGCCAAATCCAGTCTCCTCACATCCTTTGATAACCCGCACCCTTACCGCCCACCCACTGTATTTAGGGGCAGTTTAGTTCAGTATAATTATCATATTAATGTCACTAGGCCCAATTGTTGTCATCCACACACGTGGGCCAGGTCCTCTAATAAAGCTGCCAGCAATGATTCAGCATTAAATCTGGACTATGCGTCAATAATGCAGCGTATCACATTTCTTTGGCTCCGGTGCCGCTGCATTTATCTCTCCCGCAGCATCTTGCCAGGGCTTTTTTATTCAGGTGCGTCAGGCTTTTGTTTCATGAGAGCGGAGGGTCCCACGCATCAGTTTGCAGTCAGGAAGAGACAACGGGGGTTTATAGCAGCAGCTTTTCCCTCAGCTTGTGCTGCGATGTTAGAAAGCGTCTCTGACAGAGCTGAATAAAGACGCTGCGTTAAGGCTGAAATGGCTGCTGGGTAACAATAACGGAATAGTAATAGATTAAATCCCCCTTTAATGTTGTGGGAACATTTCTCCATCATCATCAGTCACCATCATCATCATCCCGCATCCAGCTCTCTCATCTCTCACCGGCTGGTGGGCGTGGCTCGGTCCGCACTGCGGTCCCTACGGAAAGCCACAAGGAACGCTCTTCAGACTGAGCATGCAGGGCGTTTCAGAAATGCCACAGCTGCTGTAGTGGTTTGGCTCTCTGGCCTGAGTGCACTGTTTGTGTGAGAGGAGGAGGAGGAGGAGGAGGAGGGGGAGGAGGAAGAGGAGAATATGGCGCAGTTACTATGTGGGTGTGAAACCAAGTGAGGCAGGAGGAAGGAAGCAGATCAGAAGTGTTTACCTCTGGAGATCACCTGATTTTAGCATCACCTGGGAGTTTAACCTGTCAGAGTCACAGTTTATTTTTTAATTATTATGTTAATTTGATAGAGTATTATGTTGGCCCTTGCTGTGTCACATCTTGAGACCAAAAGTTTACGACTGACCTTGGAAAAAATCAATACAAGTGGACATTTCTAGCAGTTCAGGAGGTTTTGATTGCATCACAACTTCTTGTGGTTGACTTTTCTTTTATTTGTGACTATCTATTTTATTCATACATTCTTAAAATGTACTTTGTAATAAATTGTGACATGTAATTGTCATCTTCACCGCTGTTGCGCATGTCAGTCTTTAATGCTTTCATAATAAAGCCACACCCTTTGCTTTCAGTTTAAGCCCTCTGTTGTAATATCCTATGAACATAATATTATTGTGAGTAAAATAAACTTTCATGTCCACCTTTTGTGTGCACTTTACCCCACATAAAACCACTTTAAACCCCTTTTATCTCCATTCCCACTTCATGTCATCTGTAACTTCACGGAGGCCTATGTTAGGCCTTTACTCTGCATGATCATGGAGAGAGGATGATACCATCATGACTCAGCTCAGATGAGGCTGTTGAGGCCCATGGCAAAATAGAAACAGGGCTATAGATATTTCCTATTATAGATTTCTTTTCCCACGCCAAACCAGTAACAAGTCTATACATATTCCCTGTGAGATTTTCCAGTCAACTGGACGCAAAGGATCAGTGAGATTCGTGTGTGGGTGAGGGTGAGACTTTGCACATTTGTTATAGACCTGTTGCCAAGTTCCCTGTGTGTTGTCTGCCGTGCGCATTGATTCATTTTCAGACAGCACCGTTAACATATGGTTTTCTTCATTGGCCTCTTTCTTTCTTCCTCCTTTTTTTATTTCCTTGTTGATTTCTTTTGTGTGTGTTTATCTTGCAGGCATCCGCTCATGGGACACCAACCTCACTGACTGCAATCTGGATCAGGAACTCAAGCTGTTTGTCTCCAGGCACTCGGCTCGTTTCTCTGCAGATGTCAGAGGTAAACTTGGATTAAAAGACATATTCACTGATCATTTCACAGTCTAATTATGCTTTAATATGTTTCTAACAAATTCAGTTGCATCCTTAACACATCTGAGACACACTCTTTTCCTATGCAGATCATTTTCTTTAGTAAAGTAATACTACAATGATGTAAAAATACTCCAAGTAAACTTAAAAGAATTCAAAGTAAACTTATGTAGAATATGTTTTGTATATACTGTATTGTTGGTAAAAATGTTTATTTGTCAATACATATCAATCCTGAACATTTGAAATGCTTCCAAAAGTTATTTTCCGCAGTACTGATGCACTACTCCAGCACCAGCTGTGTTTTCTTGCATGTTTACTAAAGTCGTTCTGCTGTTCTCGGATACTAGCTAAGGAAATTGAAGTCAGTGTTTTCATGTTATAGCTTTGAAATTTTACATTTTATGACCTCATTTTTTCCACATGGTATCAAAAATAGCATTAGATATTGATATTTTTCGAGGTACTGTATGAAAATTAGAGACTCTAGTATCATGACAACGCTAATATATTGCAAGATTATTATCACTGATGTATGATACATGAGCAGCATTGTTGTAGTTGGTTTAGGTGATTCTTTTTTTTTTAATTTAAATGTTTAGTTTTAAAATATTCTAGAAATGTATGTCTGTTTCTTGAAATGAGACAAAATAGTTGCAGCACTAGAATTTAGAAAAAAAAAATGATGTTAGAAAATGTTGAAATTAGTTAAAAAAAATCCCACTAAATTTTTTCCACTTTTTACAAGAATATTAAACTTAAAGTCCTTAATAAGAGAAAGATGTTTTTTTTCTCCAAAAATGGATGTCATTTTAAAAGCTACATTTGTTTTGTATGAAAAATAACCTACAAAATATGT
Organism: Epinephelus lanceolatus; assembly: GCF_041903045.1. NCBI lineage: Eukaryota > Metazoa > Chordata > Actinopteri > Perciformes > Serranidae > Epinephelus > Epinephelus lanceolatus. Next base: position 12,582,177 of record NC_135752.1, read on the forward strand.
ACAGTTGTCAAAAAATAGAAAACAATATTAAGCAAATGAAAATACTTGTGTATTGTAAACTATACCTGACATTCCAACGCTGCACTTTTCAGCAGCGTACACTGTCAGCTATAACTTCCTTGCAGTACACTAAGCAGAGGGGTTTTATTGCCTTTCCCTGGATACACCCTCTCAGCATTTTGTTGCATGGTGCTTTTATAGCTATATTATTTGCAAGGTGAGGTGGAGGCTGTAAAGATGGAAGAGATCCAGTGAGGCAGGACATGTGGTCTGTCAGTGGGCAGTATGGCCTTGACAGGCAGCAGCAGTTAAAGCCTCTGCTTGGCACCGCTCCATATTGGATATGACCAGCAGGGCTTCATACCTCATCATAGATTGATCCAGCCAACAACTGCTGCTGCAGACTAAATCAGGTGATTTATTTTGATGCAGTGATATCAAATCTCAGAATTAGGCTTACAGAGGTGAAACACAATAGGTTGAGAGGGAGGTAAAACATGGAGATTTATCTATGATAGCATTCAAACAGACTCCAAACCCCCCCACTCCCTTTCATCCAACCTTGTTTTTACCATTTTACCATCCTCCTTTCTTCTCCCCTTCTTCCTCCATGTGTGCTGTTGCCTTGCAACCCAGTACGAGATGCGCAGTTGATTTGGGAGTAATTAGCAGTGTAGAATCCCCAGTGGCAAGTGTCTGTCCATGAAAATAAAGCAGGGAGGGGAACAGAGAGGGTGAGGGGAATGGCTGTGAAGAGAAAGAGGATGAGAGAAGAGTAAACAAGGGAGTAAGGGAGGGAGGGGAGGTGGGGTGAGGAAAAAAGACAAAAAAGGGAATAGGTTAGGAGGAAAGAATGAGGTGAAGATGGATGCGACACAGAAACAGAAATGCAGTTCTGATCAGTGAATTAATGAGGCCAAGACTATGAGAGATAATGCTGCATAAGTAGTAAAACTGGAATACTATTTTTCTCTTATATTCTGGGCCTCAGGCTATTTGCCTGGTGTTATTTCTCAAGGGAAGGATTTTCATTGTCTTTTGAACTTTTAATACACGTACTGCATTATGAAAGGCTTCCTAGAAATGTTTACAGAGCTTTATTGTTTGTTAAGGGCAGTTTCCCGGCATTAATTCTCTTTTTTTCATTCATAGAAGTGTAGTTAAATTCTTAACTTGGGTATTACCCTTGCATCACTGTGTGACACACAAAAACAGCTTTAAATCAATACTTTGACAATTCATTATACTAAGACATATATACTTTTTTCTCTGAGAGTTAGATGAGAAGCTTAATATTGTACTCTAATATAAATTTGCTAATATAAATCTGCAGCCAGCCGCTGCTTAGCTTAGCTTAGCTTAGCGAAAAGATAAAACATCTGGCCTGGCTTTGTCCGAAGGTAACAAAATCCGCCTGCCAGCGTCTCCGAAGCTCACTAATCAACATGTTAAATCTCGTTTTATTAATCTATACAAGAACAACAACACAAAACAGTGAAGTATAAAAATAGTTCTGGGGTTTTATGAGGGTTATGTGCCACAGTATTTCTTGGCCAGGAGCAGTAACTTCCCAAAGTTTTAAAGAAGAAGTTACCACTCTGAGTGAATAGATTTTGTTACCTTTGGACAGGGTCAGACCTGCTGTTTCCTCGTGGTCCGAATGTTTATGCTAAGCTAAGCTAACTGGCTGCTGGCTGTAGCTTTATATTTAATGGAAAGATAAGAGTATAGTATCAACCTTATTATCTAACTCTTACCAAGAAAGCAAATAAGCATAGTTCTCAAAACATAGAGCTATTTCTTTAAAGCTGGTATGTGCAGAGAGCAAAGAAACGTCAGAATTTGATACTACGCCCTCCTCTTGCAGTTCCCCCCTCTCTGTCCTAAGCCCCTCCCACCAGACAAGCATGGGCGTATGCACACAGTGTTTCCCATACATCGATGTGTGGACTGCTCTGCTGAGGACAGACCTTCAGTCAGCAGCTGTAGCGGCTCAAATTCAGTGGTTGCAGTTGGTTGGTGGCCAGCGCCAGCGCCAGGTCTAAACTGTGTGACGGCAGCAACAGATTCAGGACTATCCAGTCCCCCGGTGCTGGCTGAATTTGAGTTGCTGCACCCACTGGTTAAGGGTCAGTCTCTGCGGCTGCTGCCCACTCTCCTCCCAGTAAGGTGGACTGCAGCGGTAGGGAGTGAGTCGGAGGACAAACTGTGATTTGAGGCTCTAGCTAGGTACATAAACATGAGCTAGAATTAGCTGTAGACGTTAGACTTTGGCTGTGGTTAGCAGAAGGCTAAACTATTGGAAACATTTTCCCTCCATCTATAAAATGCCTTGCTGCTACTGACATGTTTTATAATGTTTATTGTTAGACTGTATTTTTTTTCTTCTGTCTTCCTTTTTTGGGGTCGCTTTGCAGTGGTGGCAGTTGTTGCCAATGCTGAAAAAGCAACTTTCTCTGCAGGATTATCCAACATTGAATCAGGCTTTCACCATCTGAAGGGATGTGCTCACGCGTCTGCATTTATTGAGCAGCCAATAGGAACGCCCTCTCTCTGCAATGGACTTTGATTGACCAAAGTCTCCTGTCATGGGCTAGATTATCTAAAGCCTGACAACAGAGCCAAGAGGAGGTGCAGAACCCTACATCTCTCTCAGATCACTTGAATTTCAATATGCTCAAAGGTTTTTATTGGATTTCTGCCCAATGACGCCAAAATAAAACTGCCTACCCCTGCTTTAACTCTGTGAACTTGTGCAAAACATCAATCAAACAATAAGTGCATGTTTCAGGATAAAGGTTGATGAGGATGCTGATCTGCTGACCATATCTATAATTTAGATATAACTTTATAATCGTTGTGAATACATTTTTAATGTTTACCCTTTAGCTTGTGGTGCATTTATTGTTTAGTGCGCAGTGCTTACAGGAAAACACAAACCAGCAGATGGTATCAGGCAGAGGAAGATGAATGTGATTATCTGTCTGCCTGACAGATGATACATCATCCATCACACCGTGTTCATACATAGGAAGCCTGGACCCAACAGGAAGGAGGAAGGGAAAAGAGGAAAACAAGGGCAAGACAGGAGACCCCCTGGTGTCTCCCTGATGGATATATAATACTCCTGGTTACATATAGATTTCCCAGCACTCTGCCTTCACTGCAGACAGCGCTGAAGTCTAAAAAGGCTCTCTCTAAACCACAAATCCACTCAAAACCCTCCTTGTGAGATTGTTGAAGACAACATTGCAGCTCACGATCAATAGTAATTAAGAATTGTGTTGACTTTCCCAAATGAATTTGTCTGAGATAAAGATCCTCTTGACGTTTTTGGTGAATACGATCCTGGGTTCTCTCGACATCTGTTAAACCGATGATCCCGGGTGGTCGATTCAATAGCTGTAAATCAACAGACTGATTGATCAGTCATGCATCTACTAAGCTGCATTACCCTTTACATTCATAGCTGGAGGAATTGAGAAAGAAACAGGTGGTGGGCAGACATAATTATTGTCCTTCTCCTACCAGGTTGTCGTGTAATTTGACAAGCTTATTTCTTAAGATAAAAGCTGTAGAGAAGCTGAAACTGAATGTTATTTGGAGGCATCAATACTACGACACAGGTGATTGACTCTTCTGTGAGTCAGCCTGCTTAACAGCAGTGGCAGTGTCATTAGCTCCATGCCCAGACATATTACGTACACCAGTTCCCTTTTTAATCCTGTTGTGTGGGGACACGGGGACAAGTGACATTGAAAACTGCGCCCAGGGGTGTGCCCCCATCTTTGCAGCTCAAAGTCATCATGGTCAATTATTGTGTTGCGGTGAAAAACGAAACAACAGGAGGGGAAAAGGTGCGACACAGACAGGGCATCCACCTGAGGACATACATTTATAATTCTTTCGTGTGAGGTCTTTTTCTGATGCTAAATGGAAGGAGGTGCTGAATTTAGTTGTTCCACTGATCTATTTCTGGTACGGTGCCATCCACATTGATGTTCCCCCGTCTGGTTCAATCTGTGGCAGCCAGGCTATACCAGTCTTGCACTTTCTATTAAGCCAGAAGGAGAATGCTCAGTGGTGCATGTCACATTACCTCGCCTCCCGCTGAGACAGAGACGCACTGGGCATCGAGGATTTTTATATCGATCAAGGTAATTGTCAGGGTCAAGCAAGCCCCAGTGCACAATCTGTCATTTTTTGATGAGCTGGCTTAGACACACAGCAATTTGCCAGTGTGATGGTGGTGGTGATGGTGGCTGCCTTGTGCTTCACTAGTCCTTAACATGTACGGGCTACTGTAATTTCTGCCTCATCACATAAAATGCCAGTGAGCAGGGCGTAACCCACAGAGAGACAAAGAAAAATGCTCCACTTTACATTAACAATGGCTTGTGTACAATAGCATGACAGGATGAACGATAGACTTCCATGATTGATTGTTCTCTCATTTCACACACCACTGGAAACTGTTTCCTCAGTCTCTTGTTCTTATGGAGGCGCTTCGGTCATCAGTTTAAGACTGCTGCCTCTTCAGAACAAAGCTGAGTGAAGCTGGTTTCTCCCACAGTCAACTGGGATTTTGATGATGGTGGTATTAGACTGACACAAATCTCTGCTTCAACCTGCTAATGTAATGCACATGCAAAGGATCAAAAATCAAGACATGACATTTTGGTCTCATGGATATCATTAGGTTAAACACTGACTTTTATTTTGTGGTCTCATATTGTATGTCGGTTAAGCTGAATCTTGAAGTCAATCACAAACATCTTCACATGTTTTGGACAAATGTGCAAAAATTAAATCGGCAAATATCAGATATTAAATCATTACAGTCACAGGCTCATCACTGCAAAGACCTGTTCACCTTAAAATGTTGGTATCTTGCTTGAACTACACTGCCGCCACAGTGTTTGGTGGTACTGCTCCATTTTGTTGGTAAGCTTTCAGAAAACATGCGCAAATATGGATGAAATGAACACAAAATACTGACAGAAGGCTCCATCTATGCCTAACATTGAGCATAAGTGAGCTATGTAAAGCTAAGTAAAATGCTCAAATAGAATTACACGTCACTTCAACCTAGAACAACAAGGGAGTCTACAGCCATGCTAGCTGCTCTCTGAGGCTGTATTTATAGGCATGGTTTAGCATGTTAGCATGACAAACACTTACTAATTAGACCAGTTTAGCACAGACGTGGACCTGCTAATGGTGCCTGTGGTATGTCTGGGGATCAAAAAATGTCCATGCCAAATTTCACAGTAATTCATCTAGAAGTTCTCTAGCCATTTCACTCAAAAGAACAAATGTCAAATTTCATAGCAATCCATTCAACAGACCTACAGTTGCCAATGGTGAAAGTATACTGTCATTACGGTAATTCGACTTAACTATATAGTTTTAAAGGAAAATGAAATTGAAAACATGTAGACAGACTCACATGCTAAGATGCTTCAAACATAGATATTTCAGTCTTATGCTGTCTTATCCTGGAAGCAATTATTTGGCTTTCCAGTAAAGTAGCAAAAAATCAGCCGCCACCTGATTCCCCTCAGGTGCTTGCTAGCATGTAGTACCTTAGTTTTTAGCCTTCTGTTTATAGATCTGAATTAAATGTGATTAAACAATTGAAAGTAAAGGAGGCATCAACAAAATATTTCAATCCAAAACTTGCAGAAAAGAATTGCAAAAAAAACATCTACCCCCCAACCCTGCCAAAAAAATGAGAAGAAAATAATTGTTATTTTTGTCATTTAAGCATCTGCCATGATACTGAATTTATATAAAAGCTCAAAATCAAAGTCACACTAGAAATATTATTCCCTTCAGGCAACTAAAACAAATGGAGTGCAACATTGGAACTGGTAAAGGGTTGACATGTAGAGAAAGAGTCATTATTTCTACCATCACTGAACCCCCCAGAATATTATAAGCTAATAGTAATGTACTTTATAGGAGCCAGTTCACTATTAACAGCAGTGAATGAAAGAGCTCTTCCATGTGGAGTGACAGCCCTGTGGGAGAAGGCGGCAGGGTTAATGGCTGTGTGCTCCATAATGAGAATCTGCTGTATGAAATATATATGGAGGAATCGGCCCAGCAGCCAGATAGCTGCTGCGGTATCTTGTCTCTGGAGACAAGGTATACTCTGTCTCCTGAATATAAAGCTTATAGTCAGGCAGCACCTGACTGCCCTCTGGACCTAACGGAGAACATATTCCTGTTTGTCTTATTCTCAGGATGTTAGTGGTACAATTTCCTTTGGTTTTAACAGCGGAAATTAATCCAAATTAGCAAAATAAAAACAGTCTGTCAGTTGGCTGCAGGGGAATTCATTAATTCTTCAAAAAAGAAATGAGATAACAAGGGGAAGAAACAAAGACTGATTGAGTTGAGTACAGCCTGATATGTTGGGATGAATAATGATGTTAGAGATACCCTGTCTCGTCAGCTGGACCGAAGGATAACCCCCCTAATACACACAGAGACACAAACAGTGGGGACAAAGTCATTATCATAATCAATCATCCAAAACCTAGGATGATTGATTATGAGCCTGTCACACCCCACTGTTAATTTTCTGTGTACCAGCTCTGTCTTATGAGGTGAAAATGTTACTGGAGAGAACAAATAATAATTATGTCTTGTCTATATTGTTTGACAGAAGCAAGAGAGTAACCTGTGTTTTGTTTAGAGAATAAGGAGGAAAATATATGAAACGGGGAGTTTTAAGCTTCAAACATTTAATTTCCCACATTCTGGTGAGTTTGTAGTCACCATTTTTTGCCTTATTTGCAAAATTTATGGTGTTAATGACTTTAATTTTGTCAAAATAAAAGTCCTTTGCTACCGCATGTTTTTATTGGGCGGGACAAAGCACATGTTCTAAATATTGAGGGGGACATGTCTCCTGTGTCCCCCCTAAAATCTTTACTTAAAACTGTCAGTCCAGTCCAGCCAGTTTGTCCCCATAGACTCTTTTGTTACAGTGCCCAAAAATATACATGTTTACAGCCTGGTACAAAAAACAGTTTTGGTCTCTGTAGCTAATTTCAAAAGTCATAACAACTTTACAGGGTTTAATTTCAACCTTACTTATCTATTTACATTTCATTAAGGCTGAAAGGTACAGATATTTAAGGGCACAGACAGTTGAGTGACAGGCTCTCTGTGGGGCGCTGCTACAGTCAGATCTCCCCTTTGCTCCTCCACAGCTCCACTCTCTCATTGAAATATCGTCAAGTCTGGCTCCAAAAAAAACCAATGGCAACGGCCAAAATATTAAACTTGAGGCTTCAAAACGGGAGTCCAAAAACCAATGGCTGACATCACTGTGGCTATGTCAATTTTTTTAATACAGTCTGTGGTCAGAAGTCAAGTAGAGCTGAAATGATTAGTTGATAAAAATTGATCAGTCAATCAACAGAAAATGAATCAGCAAATATTTTGAAACTAAATTAATCATTTTTCCAAGCCAAACTGCCAAAAATGTCCTCCTTTCAGCTTGAAAGATGGTTTTCTTCATGTTGTGTGACACTAAATCCACATTTTCAGATTTTGGACATTTTGTGCTTTAATTTCTAACTATTTTCCTTTTTTTTGCAGGGCAGAGAATTCTTCATCATAAAAGTAATGTCCTGGAGACAGTGGTGCTTATCAACCCTTCAGATGATGCAGTCAGTACTGAGGTAAAATGAGCTATAAATGTTGTTGACAATCTCTTATATAATTATAACCTCTTCCTTAGTCTTTCTGTAACTTGGTGTTTTATCTTCCATCCTTATTAAGGAGGGATGATTCCAAAATACATCAAGTAAATGCACATTTATAAAGCAATTACAGGTTGAAAAGGATTATTATTCAGCCATGACTGTCCACCATGTTTAGCCAATTATCCACCCTCTTAATAGGAACTGCTGCTGTTACTGTTGGTTGGAATTTAAAAAAAGGGAGCAATTAGGAGCTCAAGGGACAAGACTATTTACTGCGACGAATAACAAGTGCAGCCTTTTACCTTTTGTTACTGCAGTACATCTTTAGCTACATTTTGATGGAAAGAAAGACAGATGAGGGTCAGGAGCACAGATGACACAAGATTTTCTCTTGTCACTGCTCCTTTTCAGCATTGCCTCTACCCCCCAGCTATGTCTGCAGTCAACTGTGCATTAATAATATCTCACAGCGCAGCAGGATTGACCTGGCCAGCTGCCTAGAACAGCTGATGTTGCTGAAGTAGAAAAAAAAAGAACCAACGAAAAAGAGGGGGAGAGGAAAGAGATAGAGGGATAAAAGAAACTTAGCAGAGTAAACAAGTCAGCTAATTAGCTAATGGATTTGAGTGACGTGGAACTGGTGATATTTCAAATGCACTAAATCATTAAGCTGATTGCTGCAGCAGCAAGGTTCTGTATTTCCAGTTTCTGTAGCAAGTAATATTATTATTGCATTGTATTCCTCAGCAGTTCCAATAAATTAATCACTTGTGTCTTTATTTCTTAAGTGTCATACATGCTTTTTTCAGTGTTTCTTTAACTTATTATCTGTTTATTCTTCAGGTTCGTTTGATGATCTCTGACACAGCCAGACACAAGCTTCTGGTTCTCTCAGGACAATGCTCTGAAAACAGCGGGGAGCTGATTCTTCAGTCTGGATCTTTCTCTTTCTTCAACTTCATAGACATATTCACTGACCAAGAGGTGAGCCAAATTTTAGGTCAGTTTTGATGTTTTATATTGGTGGAAGACTTTCATAGTATTTTTTCTGGAACAACAAAATTATATTTTGTCAGCAAAATCCTTTCATTAAATTAAAAAATGCATGGTGGTTGCCCGCTCTGTAAGCTTTCATTCTAGCATTACATAATAGACTTAAAACGTACTGACATTCCCACTGTACAGGTACGTATAGGTTACACATACTGAAAGTGTGATTTCAGAGCACAATTAATTTCAATTTTGACTCAGGTATATAAAAAATTGAAGCCATTTATTTTTTTCATGCACAGATTGGTGAATTGCTCAGCACTATTCACCCAGCAAACAAAGCCAACCTCACACTCTCCTGCCCTGAACATGGCGAGTGGAAAAACTCCAACTTGGACAAACACAACCTGCAGGACTTCATTAACATGAAACTTAACTCCACTCTCATACTCCCTGAAATGGAGGGCCTCTCGGAGTTTACAGAGTATTTATCTGAATCAGTAGAGATCCCATCTCCTTTTGACATGTTAGAACCACCAACCTCAGGTGGATTCCTCAAACTCTCCAAACCATGCTGTTACATTTTCCCTGCTGGTTGCGGTGACTCTGCTCTCTTTGCTGTCAATGGCTTCAACATGCTTATCAACGGTGGCTCAGACAGGAAGTCATGCTTCTGGAAGCTGGTGAGACACCTGGACCGGGTTGACTCCATCCTCATGACCCACATTGGTGACGACAACCTGCCAGGTATCAATAGCATGCTGCAGAGGAAGGTTGCAGAACTTGAGGAGGAACAGTCACAGGGATCGACAGCTAACAGCGACTGGGTGAAGAACATGATTTCTCCAGATATTGGTATTGTGTTTGTGAATTTTCCTGAAAACCTGGATAACCCAGAGCCTAACTACAGAGTGCGGAAGACTGTTGAGGAGGCAGCATTCACTCAGCAGTTCCTCACCAAGCTAAACTTGAGGTTAGAGCCTTTGCAAAGGCCTGTTGGAAACACTATAGAACCACTCATACTTTTCCAGAAAATGGGTGTTGGAAAGCTTGAGATGTATGTGCTTAATCCATCAAAGAACAGCAAGGAGATGCAGCACTTTATGAAGCAGTGGACAGGTAGTGAAAAAGACACCGGCTCCATTCTGCTGCCAAATGGAAAAGAATCTGAGTTCCCCATCTCTTACCTGACATCTATCTCTTCACTCATTGTGTGGCACCCTGCAAATCCCTCAGACAAGGTTGTGCGTGTTCTCTTTCCTGGAAATGCCACCCAGCATCACGTCTTTGAAGGTTTAGAAAAGCTAAAGCACTTGGACTTTCTGAAGCAGCCAGTTGTCACTCAAAAAACGATGTCTTCTAATATGCCGTCAACGCCAACTCTAAAGCAAGCTAAGATGAAACACAGAACAGACAGCAAAGAGAGCCTTAAGTCTACCCCAAAGCCATCACCAAGCAAAAGCATCAGGAAAGATTCAAAGGAGGAAGCACCAGAAAAGGCAAAGGCAGATGCAGAAGCATCTCATGAAAAAACACAAAAGACTGAGAAAAAAGAAAAGGCCCCGCTGAAAAAGGACAAGGCAAAGGCACCCGAGAAAGAATCAAAAGCCAAGTCAGAGCAAACAGCCCAAAATGAAACTCCAGAAAAAAAGAAGTCTGAAATAAAACCCAAAGTTGAAAGGATTGTTAAAAAGGAGACCAAAGTGTCTGTGGAAAAGAAAAAGGAAGCAAAGAAAGAAGTAGCAAAGAAAGATGATGCACCCAAACAGGACATTAAAAAGGAGGAAAAAGTAAAGAAAGAGGAGGCAAAGAAAGTTATAAAAAAGGATATAAGAAGGGACTCACCTATGAAGGAGAAGAAGGAAGAAAAGAAAGATGTCAAAAGGCCCTTGAAGGACATAAAAAAGACATCCGCTGCGGGTGAAGAAAAGAGTCTAGCACCAAAACCAAAGCCCCTGAAAAAAGACAGTGCTTCAAAGAAAGACGCAGGAGTCCCGTCAAAGTTAAAAGAGAAAGGAAAGCCAAAGGTGACAAAGAAGGAGACAAAGGTGGATAGTGGCGAACTTGCAGCTAGTGCAGCAGCTGTTGTAGATGATCTAGAAGTAGTAAGATCTCTTATGTCCACACCAGAGGACCTCACTAAGGACTTTGAGGAGCTTAGAGCTGAAGAGTTGGTGGAGGATGATGCAACTGTGCAACATATTAAGGAAGAAGAGCCTGTGTTGATCCACCATGAAGAAATAATACAAACCAAAGAATCACCTGAGGCATTAGAGTCTGTGGATGAGGGTATAACCACAACAGAGGCTGAAGGAGACAATGGAGAGACACCAGAAGAACAAGTTATTAAAGAAAAACTCAATGGCAGCGTCAGTGAGAAGTTTGAAGATGAAGGCACTGTAATGGAGGAGACATCAGAGGGAGGGGATTATGAAGAGAAGGGAGAGACAGAAGAAGTTTATGAGCCACAGACAGTGGAACCAGATAAAGATAAGCTTACACCCAGTGAAGATGAACACCAAGACAGAAATGTTGAAGTCAAAGCAGCAGATAGTGTTGAAGGCAACGATGATATAACTAATAAAAATGTAGAAGTTCCATATGTATGTGAGGCAGAAACAAAGAAACATAGTCTGTTTGTATCAGCATCACCCAAAGTGTCCTCACCTGTTTCCCCGGCTGCATCTATCCATGACGAAATCGTTCCAGTTGGCTTAGAGAGTTCAACAGCCTCGGATGACGAGAACAGAGATGAACCCCCTGAGGATTACACCGTCACCTCTGGCCACACTCAGTCCACCATGGAGATATCCAGTGTGCCTACTCCCATGGATGAGATGTTGACTCCTAGGGACCTAATGAGTGATGAAAACACCAATGATGAGTCTCCTTCACCAGATGTTGGCAAGTTTGGGACATCAACATCTGGGGAGTTTGATAGGAAGAAACTGTCTCCACTTCAGGGTATGGCAGGGTTGGATCACACTCAGAGTGATGTCACAGAAGGCCAGGACTACAGCCACTCCGCTTCCACGATATCTCCCCCATCATCACTAGAAGAGGATAAATTTGGTAAAGGGTTTCTCTCCACAGGGAAAGCTGAAGGATTTTCAACAGCTCAAGAGCCATGTGACAAGTTTGACATAGATTCAGCTAGACTCAGTTCAACTTCCACAACAACACCTCTTATACGTTCTCCCTCAGTAGACCGCAAGGACCAGTTTGATTCTCCAACATTGTTTGCTGCTCCAATAGAGCTGTCCACGACGCTGGCAGGCGCCAGGGCAACAGTGGATCCCTCCCTCAGCCCAGATGATAAGACACTGGAAGGAGCTAACTCACCTCAGTCCTCTGGTCACACACCTTACTATCAGTCACCAGTAGATGAGAAAGCAGGTGCTCTACCACCTATGTCAGAAGATGAAGCACAGGGTCCGGTAATTGTGGAGGTGACAAGTGATAAAGAGGACACCTCCAATAGAGTTACTCCAGAACCTAATGGGCAAGAAACAGGAAGTTCCTCCCCTGTAGAGAGGGCAATGTTATCTCCAAAAAGCCCACCCCCAACTGACTCTGATTCCCCAACGAAGAAGGACAAGTCATTCTTTGATATAGATCATAAGAAAACTGGAGATTCCATTTTGTCCTCAGGACCAATGACCAAACCTGAATCAGACACTAATCTTTTCACAGCTTTCAAGGAAGAGAGTAAAATGTCAATTTCAGAGGGCACCACATCAGACAAATCTGGAACTCCTCTGGAGGAGGTGGTAGCAGAAGATACATTTTCACATTTAGCGTCAGCATCCACCGCCTCGCTGGCCACCAGCTCATTGCCGGAACCCACCACTGACTCTCCTTCCCTTCATGCTGAAGTAGGCTCTCCTCACTCAACAGAAGTAGATGACTCTTTGTCTGTCTCCGTGGTTCAGACCCCGACCACCTTCCATGAGGCTGAGGGATCTCCATCCAAAGAAGACAGCCCAAGGCCCATGTCTATCTCTCCAGACATCTCACCAAAGACAAAAAGCAGAACACAGGACACAAAATCCCCAGAGCACTCCACCATGTCAATCGAGTTTGGCCAGGAGTCCCCTGACCACTCCTTAGCCCTGGACTTCAGTAAGCAATCTCCGGAGCACCCATCAGTGGGAAGCAGCTCACGTGCTACAGAGAATGGCCCAACTGAGGTTGACTACAGTCCCTCAGATGGAAAGAATGGAAGACCATCTGAAGACCGGGCTTCTCCAGTGGAGAAGCCTTTTCTTTCTGAAGAGAACGATTCAGTCCTTGCAACCTCTGCAACCCCATCAGATGCATCTCAGTCCACTCCCTCTGTTACAACCCCATGCCAGATGACAGAAATACTTAATGCCGTGGCTGAGCAGACAGATAAGTCTCCAGTCACTCCAAAGGCATCCTCTCTCACCCACTCACCCCATTCCAATGAGCCATCCCCAGTGCTAGGAGGTCCTCCAGCTAAAGACAGTATCAGCCCAGTTTCACCATCTGTAGAGAGCATTACTAATAAATCTGACACACAGCAGAAATACGACAAGTCACCCTCACCTCCCAAAGCTCCTTCCCCATCATCGTCTTTTACCTTTTCAAAAGAAGAGACCATTTCCCCAGCAAAGGAGACTAATCCCTTTAAATGTGAGGATTCCACACCTGAGGCAAAATCCCCTGTGAGCCCCAAAGTTCCCCTACCATCATATCTACCTCTCTCCTCTGATCCGTGTCATTACAATTCTGCTTGTGGCTCCAAGGACCCAGACTCCACCAAGAAGAGCCCCTCTGCTCCATCTAAGACAGATGTCGACCTCTGCCTAGTCACTTCATGTGAGTATCGTCACCCCAGGACAGAATTGTCCCCATCTTTCATCAACCCCAACCCTCTAGAATACTTCATCAATGAAGAGAATGCTATGGATGAGGAGAAGCCTCTGGCTAAGTCAGGAGGAGGGCCCCCACCTCCAGGAGGTAAGCTCTCTGTCAAGCAGTGTGAGGAGACCCCACCTACATCCATCAGTGAATCTGCCCCCTCCCAGACTGATTCAGATGTTCCACCAGGGACGGAGGAGTGCCCTTCCATTACAGCAGATGCTAACATTGATTCTGAAGATGACTCTGAGACTCTGCCCACTGACAGAACGCTGACCTACAGACATGCTGATCCTCCTCCGGCGGCACTCAGGGACTCTGCTCCATCTTCAGGCCACCATGATGTCTGCATGGTGGATCCAGAAGCCCTCAAGGCTGAAGAAAACCTCCACAATGCTAATACAGATGGGGGAGAAAAGGCCAAGAAGAAAAAGCTCTTGAAAAAGTCTTCCTCGCCAGCCAGGAAGAGTGCTCTATCAAAAGTGAAAGACTCCAAGACTTCCTCTCCAAAGAAGAGTGTCGGAGAAGGGAAAGATGCCAAAAATGCAACCAATACCTCTGCATCCAGAGGTGTAAAAAGTGCCACATCAGGTGAGTACTTACTCATTATCATAATTTGGATCACTTCACTGCTACACATAATTTCTCATATGTATTGAGAGTTTTTTCAAAGGTAAAGGTTTTGTCTCTTTCAGGTACTAACAGTGGAAAGGCATCAGGTGGGGCATCTCTGCCCAACTGTCCTCCCATGTACATGGATTTGGTTTACATCCCCAATCACTGCAATGCCAAGAATGTGGATGCTGAGTTCTTTAAGCGGGTGCGCTCCTCTTACTATGTGGTCAGTGGCAATGATCAGACAGCTCAGGAGCCCAGCAGAGCTGTCCTTGATGCTCTTCTCGAAGGAAAGGCCCAATGGGGAAATAATATGCAGGTAAGTTTCAAGTATTAATATGACAATTATACGTAATAATGTGATACTGTAAAAGTATCTGTATCTGTAATATACCATATGTTATTTGTTTTTTAAATTAAGACAGTGAGGCTACAACTGAATTGAGCTTGAATTTAAGCTTTTTATTGATGCCGACACCCCAATTTCAGGGTGCCAGAATAGTTTGAATGCATATAGATTATATTGAACAGATTTATTGGTTATGAATAAATCCATACATTTATAGGACATAAATAAATATCGACATCTTTATTTCTTTGTTAAAATCTGCCAGTATTATAGCTGAACTTTGTGTGCAAACATCATAAGGGAAGAAGAGACAGAAAGAGAAAGATAATTTCAGTTGTCAGGATGAATCTTGAACTTTCTGAATGCTTTAGCTTAGACACTTCCCTCCTCTCTGGTGTCAGGTCACTCTGATTCCAACCCATGACACTGACGTGATGAGGGAGTGGTACCAGGAGACCCACGACAAGCAGCAAGAGCTCAACATCATGGTCCTGGCCAGCAGCAGCACTGTCGTCATGCAGGATGAATCCTTTCCAGCTTGTAAGATAGAGATGTAGGCCTGTTCAGCAACAGACTAGAAAGGCCTAGTAAGTGATAACGAGAGGGATCATTATCTGTGAAAGAAATCCACGTAGCATAAAACCTAAGCAGACACTTAAACACTTATATGCTAAATTGCTACTTCTTGTGTACTTAACCCTGAAAAAATAAATATCTGCAATGAGGACTAACACCAATACAAATTAGCTTTGAGGGGCTCCATGCAAAAGACAATGTTTTCTAAAGTAAGACATCCTTGACATCCTCAAGATGCTATCTGAATTTTTTGGCATAAATGGATGGTGCTAGGAGAAAATTGGAAGTCGAAACTAGTCAAGCCATCATCGTCCAATTAAACCAATCTCATACAGATCAAATAATGATGTTGTTGTTGATGTATTGAGTTTCTACTGCATCCCCATATCAAATTACATGAAAGCTTTTAATCAGTTTAACTGCTGTTAAGGAACAAAACAACCCTGCACATGGTATATTATTGAATAATGGCTGTTATCCACACCAAAGGATAAAACAAGATGTTTTCTGTTATTGCCTTAGAGAGTCAAAATGAATGTATAAGAACCGGTGCAACAAGCAGAAGAGTGGGCAGGCACAGTAAATCTACAGGTCAACCCCAAAAAGGACTGTTAACTGGTTACATAGTTGAATGATGATATGAATTAACTCGAAGGATACTCAACACTGATTAGCATGATGTCTGAACTCATATTCATAAAGGGCAAGACGAAGAGCCCCTACCATTTTGAAGCCTTTTGTTTTCAAGACAGCTGGGTTTAATTTGGTTTGAAATGGATGTTTTAAATTGGGTTTATGTTGCTGCTGATGTGTGAATATTAATTTATTATGTTAAATATAATTTATTATGCTTGATTGTTCAGATAGTCTTTTACACATGTACAAAAGGAAATGCATCAGAATGCTGTGTGCATGTGTAAAATCGTATCTATTTCCACAATGCTTTGTAGAGGATCGCCTTTTATTGCAAATTGTCTGTTTTATTTACAGATTTTAAGTTATAAAAAAGAAAAATCAGATCTTATTTATTATTTGTTATTACTTGAACTTGAACTTGAACTAGACCCGTTTTTTATGTAATCATTGAGCTATGGGGGAGCTAGCCTTTTCCCATTGTAGAGCTGGTGAGGCAGGATATTTTCATAAACCTTAAAATGTCTTGTTTTTCTAAAGCATTGTACTATAATTATAAATAGCTTTGTGGCCGATGGAGTGGTTGGAAGACATGCATGATATGTTAGGATTTTTCTCTTTTTTTATGGGGATTTTGCTCTGACTTGCATTAAGAACAGCAGGGCTAGGCTGAAAAATAAATATAAGGAGCATTTTATGATTTTTGCAAGTTGTGCCATGACATTGTATACTACAGTAACTTCAGTGATCGCCTACAGCACTGTATTGATATAAAGCTGATTTTCAGGCTGACAAGAGCTTTTTTGGAGCTGAAAATATCTTGAGACAAGAGTTTCTCCTCTTAAGCCGGGATGAAAAGGTAGCAGTTTCCAGCAGAGGCAGAGTCTTAAGAGGGTCTGCACACAGAGGTGAGAGTGAGTGACTTGTGTGTTTTAGATGAAAGTATGTGAAACAAAAACTAGACACTTTAACCATATACATGACACAACCAAACTAACAGTACAGAGGCCACAGATCAACTCTGACAGGCCACCTTCTGGAAAAACAGTTAACAAATCACAACTTGACAATAACAGGCTTTGGTACTTTGGACTATTCCATCCACTCACGAAGCTCACCAGATATTTCTGAAATGACGCCAGGTGTTCACAATACCACCACAAACCAGTTTTCCTGCAGGGGAACCTTAAACCAACACCATTACCAACAACAAGCCTACAATCTCTGAACTGACATTTTTCTCTTGAACTGACATTTCTCTTTTCTCTGTCTTCTTTCTCTGCACTTCCTCTCTTTTTCTCTCTCTGTCTATTTATCTCTGCCTTTTTCTCCTTATCTTTCTCTTGGGACAACTTTAATAATGTTTGTCTGCAGCTGTGTGGTATATTTGTCTTGTGATCTTGCATCCTCTCTGCCCCTTTCCCAAACTCATATGTAACTTATAGCAATTAGTTTGAAGTGAAAGTATTCCTTAGTGCTTTCTGATGTTTGTGTGCAATATTTCCTCTACCCATATGGCAAATCTCACGTAAGAGGAACCACTACTAAAGAACAAACATTCAAAAACAACCACAATAAAATTTGTTGTGAAAAATAAGAATTTGTGTATTTGTCTTTTTAAAACCTATTTATTTATTTAAGCCTGTTATTTCCTTTGATATTATATTCAGACTGCAGGGATATTTGGGGAAAAAAGGCTTTTAATAAATAGCCTCTACTTTATAAAAATAATGTTGACACGCAAAAAGATGTCACATGTTTTCTCTACAGCTTTGTTAGCCTATACAATGGTTTGAGCTAAAGCTAATGTCAGCATGCTAACATTCTCAAAATAACAGTGCTAACACACTGATGTTTAGCAGGTGTAGTGTTTATGTTCTCCATCTTAGTTTAGCACATTAGCATGCTAACATTTGCAAAATAACACCAAACACAAAGCACACATGAGGCTGTTGGGAATGTCATTGGTTTTGTAAGAATAAATTGAGTCATAAACCATAGCAGTCGATAAATAAAACATTGACCAGACATAATATTATGTTATTGTATCTCCCCTACATATGCTAACTGTGGTAACGATGCTAACACTGAAACAAAGAAAAATGGCTTCAAGATTGTTTGACTGTCCAGTCGAGTGTGTTACAGGTAGAAAAGTAGGAATGCACTTATTGAGTAGGCATTCCTAAAGTACATTTTATGCCTAAAAATGATGAGTTTATTTGACCCCAAAATACACTAAAACTGTAACTACTGCACTCTTCATTTCTACAGGCTACCTCAAACAGCTATAGGTAATGCAAAGACAAAGTGCAGTAGCTACAGTTTCAGTGTATTAATTTTTTTCAGGATGAGGAGAGTTGTTTTAATTTTTTACCAGATTAGATTTGTATTTGATGCATTTACAGATGTTTTTTTTTTTAAAAGTAGGCTTACAGAGAAAAATGTAACCCTGAAGTATGACATTGTTACAACATTCACTTCATTGGGTTTGACTGAAATTAAGATTACTTGACATCATTACATTTCTGATCACTGATTTTGTTATGGTCATTGTCAGACTATCAGTTGTTTTATTGTTGGCATCATCCTAGTACTCATATTCACCATTTGCCATCATACACGTACTCCAATTTTCCTTGGCTCAATAATCCCAAATATTTGGAATCCCAAAGCAGAGTGCCGTGGATTTTGGTTGGAGTTTGATGTTCCTGCAATTTTTACACCTTCCAGGACAGAATAAAATTGAACCAATACATTTTGTCACAGGATCGAACACATCTCTAAGGGTTTAATTTCAAGTATGACTAAATATTGACCAAAATTTTAGTAGTCATTGTAAATGTACTGTGACAAGCCTATATAGGGCCAATATGTCCAAGTTATTATAGCTCATCCTGGTGGAGACATGAATGTCTGTACCATATTTCATGACAATCCGTCCAATAGCTGTTGCTTAATTTCACCCAAAACCACCAATGTGAACCTGCCAGTCAGGGGGTCACCAAAGTCAGCTGGCTTCCATGAATGTCTGTACAAATTTTCATAGCAATCCATCCGGCAGTTGAAAAATTTTAGTCTGGACCAAAGTGGGAGACTTACCAACCTTCCTAACAACAAACCCCTCTGCAGTGATGATGGCAAACAGAAAGCTAGCCGCCAAGTTAATGTCCTGTGCACACAGATGATTGGCTTCAAGTGACAACACAGCCCAGGAGGGAAGTTGTTTCTTTTGGCATCCTTGGTGACAAGTGTCCCTGAGAGCCAGACAGGATTGATGGGGGATTTACATTCCCTTACAGGGATACAGTGTGAAGAGAAACTTAGTTTAGTCTTAAAGTAAGAAAGCCAGGATAAAGAGCTGTTTGTGAGTGTTTTGACACTGTTCTCTACTTTAGGTAAAGGTATGTGCCTGTATGGAAATTGTTTGAGTGTTTTATCCCTGCAAGCGGCATAACTCAAGGTATGGCCATGGTAGTCTTTTGGACCATGCTGACAGGCAACAGTGCTAAGCCACTGCTTTTCAAGCAAAGGAAAAGTAATGAAACAAATGACTAGAATTAATCCAGCTTATAACAATTTAACGGGTCTAAAACATAATATAAGAGTATGTAGAACATGAAACATGTCATGGGAAAAATAATAGCAATGAGCGTGTGTTAAGATCCTCCAGTATGCAGTGAACTGAACACCCCGGGGACACTGACTGAAAATCCAGAGCAGGAACAGAGCAGGATGAGAGGACATGTCTCCACAGTTTAACATCCATTTGCTGTACAGTGAAAGACCTCAAGCCCACATGTCTGATGTCAGTCTCTCAGAGCTCTTTGAGCTAATATACTACACACCAGTAAGTGGAAACCTTGTATATTTCCTTCCATATAGTATAACAAAACAAGTTATGTAACTGAGAGAGCATCCCCAAGGTTTATACAAACCTAGCACGTAGCCATAGGTGTTTATGTACAAAATCAGTCAAGGCTGGCTATAAATGGAAGCTAACCTACTTAATTGTCTTTCAAGGATAGCGACTTTAGAACAGTAGCACACAGTCTGACACAATAATTGGTACCAGCTGTTTTTCTTTTTTTTCTGTGCCAAAACTGTTTCAGCAGGGACATTTATTAATGATGATGGGACACCCCAGGCACTTTCCAAAACCAAAGGGAAGTGCACACAGGGATAAATCAAAGTAGATGTATCAGTCAGCAGAACCTGGCTGTTTGGGAAATCAAAGCCTGAGTGCTAAAATAGACCTCCCCTACAAACAGTGTGATGTTTCCCTGTTGATTATTGCATTATTTGAGCAACTCAACAGGGACTGCCACCACCCTAAACCTTCAACCTGTAGCTTTAGATGAGCTGTATGTCAGATAACCTGTTTTTAAATTCATGCAAACACATGCATATGCACAGAGAGAGAAACCCGCAGAGACGCATACACCTTGCAAGATACTATAAATTATCCAAGGCCCTGCGTCTGATTGGCTGAGCAAGCAATCTCAGCTGGATGGGCTGAGATGTTGTTGCCAAGGCAACAGTGGGGAACACCCTGTCCCAGCCTTATTTCCTCTGTGTGAGATAGTCCATTTTAGGAGTTACTTAAAGAAGCACTTTAATCATTGTAATGAACCTTCTCCAAACTCACTTCTCCAAATGGCTGTGGGTTTAGCAATTATGTTTTCACAGAAGTCTGTCTACCGCCTGCGGTGGAAAATCACATCTTATATCCTGTATGAAGAAACACGAGAAAGACCATTAGATTCTGGGATTAAATTTAAATCTGGAAATTGAATCTTATATTTCAATATAGAGTTTAATTTCCACAGTATGGCCATCACAAAGAAAATGCAGCAGTGCTCCTGCGTGAGGACTTAAGTCCTTGGTTATGTAATGCAGTGCAGGTCAGTGGGTACACCAACTGGTGGCAGGGTTTAGTGTTCATCGAGGCCTGAAGTGAGAGTAGAGGTGAATGTAAATCACTTTAAATGAAATGAGAGACCTACTTGTATCTTACATGTTTTACAACATAACATTTGAACCAAAAATAATTATTGTGGAACAAATTTAAAGGGTAATTTGATTTTGCCAAACCACAGCTATGGTATTTGTAACCATAATCAGATCTCTTTTTAAAAAGGCACATTTATACATTTTTTTTTTAATGTGTTTAGCCTTTATTTAACTCGGGAATCTCTTGAGACACATCATGAGACACTCATCTGACCTGTCCTGAGACCTGTCCAAAACAGCAGTGTAGTAGATCACAGTGTCACATAAAGAATTTACAGCAAGGCATAGAGGAGAGAGTGTGACTATTCAAACAATAACATTCTTTACAGCACATGTTTTGCATATAGCATTTGAAGCTCTGATATGAAGTTTGTTAATTATCCAAGGAGCGTAGTGCATAGTGTTTTCATGCAGTTTTGCCAATTTCAGAACAGAAAAACAGAGCAGAAATTCTGGTGTGACAGCTGTTTAAAACAAGAGAAAGCATTTCACAGAGGCACATACTGTACGGTGTGTACATAACTTACTTAGGCACAGTGTATACATGAATCTTCCCCTGTATAGGCCTGCTTCAGCACTCTAATGTTGATGGTTGCATGTCAAGGCCTGAAAAAGTATTTTCATTTGAAAATAAACGTCAGATTATTTGATTTAGCATTAATAATGGCATGATTACAATATAGAGTGTCTTCCCTGTTGTTACTGCCTTTTTTTATAGTACAGTGTAACAATTCAACACTCCAAGGGTGCATTTGCAATTGGAGCAGAAATTCAAAACAACACAAATACAGACCATCTTAAACAGAGTAGTAAGTATTCATTTGAACAAAAGTGTTTACTTCCAACCAAAAGAGACAAAAGCAATGGACATCAGAGGTGTGCCTGGAAGATGTGGAGGTCTACTCATTCTCAATGAAAACATTCAGAATTCCTTTTTTATTTGATTAGATTCAAATGTAGCCTACTTTAATTGTCCAGAGTAGCCTGTGAGTACTGAGAAAATTAAATGCAGTTTAGCCACTGTGGAAGCCAATTTCTGCCAGTAAAAAAAAATCCTGTAAGTAATGTAAATGGGAAACTTCCTCAAAATCAGTTGGTATCTCAAAATATTGAGTATTTTGTCTACTTCAGCATGCTCCATAAGTTTTGTTGCCTTTCAGTCTTTTGCAGTCAGCTTTATTTTTTAAAGCTTGCCTTTTGTTCCTTAAACCTGCCTGCAGGAGTTTCTCAATATTTTGACTTACAGGATGTTTTTTTTTTTCATCACAGTGGCAAAAATGGACTTCCACAGCAATGGGCTTTCCATAATACAGTATCTAACCAGAAGTGCAAAAAGCAGGAGAGTGCAGAGTAATGTGCATATGTGCAGTGGTAATACAGATAATATATAACTTTAAAAAGTAAGGGGTAGACATGAATATGCAAACATATGGACAGTATGACATGAATACAAAAATCATATTGTTAAACTAATAATATGTAGCCTATTGTTTGTAAATGTATGGTGATGGAAACCAATATTAATAAAGACAAAACGTGCAAGTATCTGCATGTGTTTCTGTGTCTCGCACATTTATTACACATTATTATAACACATATTATTGGCTACATTACTGTGTCCAAAACTGCCTCACAGCAGCAAACTCATGAGACATGTTTAAAGTGCAGTGCAACAGCACCACCTGTAGGAATAGAGATTAACGCTTTTTTGCTGATAAAATGCTCATCCCGTTCAAACATGCAGCAAAAATGATAAAAGCTTCATGTCATAGAGAAGAAATAAATGACAACAATACTAATAATGTAAAATTAAAACGCACTTTACTCCTGCGTCGGATTACGGGCGCTGCCATGTTGGAAGATACCAATTGTGTACTGCGTACTATAAAACATTTAAAACAAATAGCCACACACGCTGTCTTACTCGAATTAAAATATTCATCGATTACTAGTAGATTTAAAAAAAATATTTTCTCCTATTCGGGCAGTAGTCGGCGTTTTTAAATTCTATAGTAGCTCCAGTAGCAGCCCTTTGTTTTCACTTCAATGGTACAGTCAGTGGGCAATATGGCGCTGGCCATGGTAGGTAGATGTTGTCGGTCGTTGGTACTTGAGCCCTCTAAAGGACTGTTTTGTGGTGTTTTACAGCCAGGCTGGATTGAAGGCTGCATAGGAGGTAAGACAAAGAAACCCCGGCAATATGTTTCCTGTCTGATACTCAAATGGCTGATGAAACTGTCTGGTTTAACAGACAGAAGCTACATTAGCAACTTGTCAATAACCCACATGTGTACACAACTAACTACAGTAACTGAGTGTAAATGGCTTTAACAGCTCATAAAAATCCACCAAAACTCGGTTACCCGAAGGTTTTACTTGCAGGATGTGCTGCATTTGTATGTTGGCTTTATAAAAAATAAAATAAGGCATATGGCATTGTAACTATTAGTTATCCAGCTGGCCTGAATAGCTGAGGCTGGACCAAGTAATTGCTTTGCAAGTCACAAATAAGTCTCAAGTCTTTGCACTCAAGCCCCATATCAAGACTGACAAGTCTCGAGTCAAGTCCCAAGTCCTAAACTTTGACCTTCGAGTCCTAAATAAGTCAGACTCCTCACAAAATACAATGCTATGCAGAGTAATAATATATTAACTTTACAAGTGCTATTGAACTTAATTATAAAACAAGTAGGGCTGACAATATGTCAGAATACAATATGTATGTTTTTGTGTTGTTACATCTATCAGATCTCATATTAAAAAAAATGTATAACTCTCTCCTCGTGAATGTGTGAGACTGTTCTTCCTTAAAAGACATATTATGTTGTGGCATGCTTTGTTTTACGTCTCAATGAAATGTAAACATTAACGTGCATGTCACTAGATTCAAGAGATGAAGGGAAATCAACTGATCAGTGGCACAGTTTTTGAATAATTCTCAAGTCCAAGTGAAATCATGAGTCATTGGTGTTAAAGTCCAAGTTGAGTTGCATGTCTTCTCTTGATTTTGTTAAGTCAAGTCTAAAGATATCAGAATTGTGACTAAAATCTGACTCAAGAACAAGTTTTGCAACTCAAGCACACACCTCTGCTAAATTATGATATGATGGCTTCTCAAGGGAGCACTTTTTTCCTTGAAATGGAATCTAGTTTTACTACACAACACCACTGCATTTTTATAGTCATTGGCCACTGTCTTCTCTGCAGCTAAGAGACATCTATTGTCAGAGGATGTCATCAAACTACGAGACTTTCAACAAAGGAAGCTGGCTGTGGCTCACCGTGCCGTTGGAACGAAAGGTGAAGTAGTTTTTGTTGCTGGCTCTAAAGCTGCAGTTTTTGTTATGTGTTATGATACGTGCAGCAAGAACTCATATTTTTACATTGAATTTTTACAGGAAATTATATCGCGGAATTCAGTCAGAAGCTACAGAGGAATGAACTGATACTGAGAGATGAGCTGAAGCTTCTCCTTCACTTGTGCCACTCTGCAGATGACATGGTGATCGCCAGAGATGCCATTTCTAGGTATAGTACATCCTTTATTTAGTGTTATTTTACACACAAAGTTTGCATTTTCAACACAACAAATGTCAACTCATCCACTGCTGTTTATCTGCAATGTGTTTCACAAACATTGGAATGAAGGAAATTAGATTCTCCCCACTTCTTAAAGCAAAAACACATGTCTTCAATATGGCTATTATCATGTAACAAGTATCTCATTTATGTTACGATCCTTTAATTTGCACTCACTAGGTATCATGCAGAGAACCGCAGCTTGTTGTATGGAGATTTCAAGTTTGGTCCTCTCTTCATGAGACTGTGTTATGAACTGGATCTGGACGACTTGGCTGCCTCTACACTTACAGATAAGGTAAAACTCGATTATTGGAAAAGTGCCATTAGGGAGAAAAACAACAGGATTGATACTTTTCTAAGAGCTGTTTCAGACTGGTAACATTTTCTCTCCCTTGTCTGATCAGAGTATGAGGGGATTTTTCCACGATGCAACTTCCTTTAACATCGCCATAGACATGTTATTCACTAAAGGCTCTTATGAACGTAAGTGACAGGTTAACCTTCCAGTGTTTTTTCTCCTGTGAAATTATTATCACGTGTGTCAAACATTCCAAACTTTGACTATTGCAGATGCCCTGGAGGTACTAAGAACCATGAGGAATCAAGGCGTGCCATTCAACAAAGACACAGTGACACTGGCGTCTGGCACCTGCTATAAGCTGGTAACATTTTAATGGGTTTATCTCTGAAGGAACAGTGTGTGAGATTTAGAGGGATTTAGTGGCATCTAGTGGTAAGGATTGCAGATTGCAACCAGCTGAGACTTCTCCAGGTTAGAATTCCCCCACTGTTCATTGTTCAGGAGGTTTTTACCAGGAGCCAAATCATCTGCAGAGGTGTCACTCCAAAACAAACAGATCATGGGATTAAAACCTCTACCACTGATCAAAGCAGTTTAATTTTTCAAATCAGTGTTTCTCTGATCCCATTAGCCCAGCCCCTGCTAATGTATGTGTGCACATCTTTTTCATTTTGTGACTGAAGATCCAGATGTGCAAGAGGTTTTTAGCAGGAGCCTAATTATTAGAGGTGTGCTTCTCTCTAAAACAAGCTGATCTGGTGATTTAACCTGGAAAAAGCACTTGAACTTTAAAAAAAAAAAAAGTGTTATTCTGACACTTACGTCGCAAAGAGGCCGCTAATTATGGTGGTCAACACGAAAACACACATGTCCCTATCTAGACTCAGTGTTTGGTTTGTCCATTCTGGGCCACTGTAGAAACATGGCAGTGCAACATGGCAATCTTCCTAGATGAAGATCTGCTCCCTATGTAGATGTAAATGGCTTGTTCTAACAAAAACACAGTTCTTATTTCAGGTGATTATACACTAAATAAAACATACTTATCATATTTGTTTCCATTTCTGCCAATATATCCTCATAAATCCTACACACTGGACCTTTAAAAAGTAATGTCTATTTCAACATTACAGTCCCAAGGATTATAATTGTTTTAGGATGTAAAAAGTCTTTGCAGTCAGTTATTATTCTGTCTTTGTCATCAGAACACAGCTGAGTCCTACAGGATCTGCACTGCTCTGATAGAGGAGGAACAGGCCAAAGGGCACTTCATCCCCAGACATGCTTACTGCTTTGCTGTAGCGTTAGCACTTCGACTGGTAAGTTATAACTTCTTCTATTTCTTTCATTCATGCAGAAAGATGTAGAGAATATTATAATATGTAATCAATAATCTGTTTTATCTTCCTTTTTTGTTCCAGAATGATGTAGAAAAGGCACAGTCATTGTATTCACAAATTATGAGCTCTGACAGCAGATTATGCCAAAATATAAAGGTAAGTGCTCATCATGTGACTGTAGTGTGTATTACTTCTTGCTGTTGTTGTTGTTGTTGTTAAACAATTAATATATTCTTTTTACTGTGATATAGGTTTTATTGCTAATAATGTCAGGAGCGGTGACAGATGCCATTTCCTTCCTGTCTGCAGCCACTGGACCTAAAAGCCCTTCTTTTGTGAGGAAGCCTGAATTTTCTCAGGAGGTGGTAAGGCAAACATTTGTCTGTTTGCTCAGTAACACAGATACTACTTATACTTAAAAGCTGAGGCAGGATAGCTGAGGATGCAGTAATTACACTTTTGAACAAAGTATGATTTACTGGGATTGTTGATGAGAATATCTGTGAGGAGTACTTCTCACAAAAGTTAATACAAGCTACGGAGATGTATAAATCCCTGAAAAATTGCTTGGTAGTTCAGTGGCCTCTTGTGACGTGTTTCAGGTGGATTTGCTGCTCTTGCGGAGCGAGGACGGGCCGCACATGATGAAAGTGGAACAGATAGTGAGTGATCTCGAGCAAGCCGATCAGGTGACCCAGCAGACCCTCGATAGCATGCTCTGCTACACACCCACAGGGAAGAGGAAACCATTGCCAATAATGGAGGGGAGGAGGACCAGCCGAAGGACTCTGAAGCCACTGCAGTCCACTCTGCTGTCAGAGTGAGAGAAGTCGTGTGCAAAGCCTGCCGTTAAGGGTCTAAGATGAGGCTGTATGCAAACCGACAAAAAACACTAACTCTGGCTAGAGTAGACTTTGTCACGATTACTTTTATCTACCTCTCCGTGAACACAGTCACCCCTCTGCAGAGTGGACTTTTGTCCCTTTTTTGTCATCCCTATTTAAAATTTGAGGTCACAGTTCATGTTTGTGCAACAAACACTTTAACAGAAAGCTGTGTAATGAGGGATTTGGGGAGAAAGTGTTATATGTAAGTGTGGATGAGTGATTAAAGGTTATATGGGATATTTAATAATGAAAATAAGATTATTTTTCTTACTTTTGTTGTGTGGGGATGCTGGTGAAGTCAGGTTTGTGTTTCCATGTTTAAAGGATAGGTTCAAAATTATTCAAGTCTGTTTTAAAACAACAGCCAGGTACGTTTATGTTAATTGCAGGATGTTTTGCAAGCTGTAGTCACACCTCCTGTTCATACTGGCCGTTCAGCGGTTTCAAGAAAAATATATTCCAGAGTTATTTGAAACACGGTTCCCGTTTTTGTTATTTTTCTTCCAGGGAGACACAAAGAGTGGGTTCTGTACTAAAAGGAGACTTTGAACATGATTGATTAACTCAGACTGCCATTAATAAAAAGAAACAAGAGCAGTTTGTTTTTCTTATGAAAACATTTAAAATAATACTTAGATATATTCTCATTAATTCAGAAAAACAGGGTTTTTTCTCAAGTGAATGCATTATGCTGCCATACTTCTCTGTGACTCAAACTTAATGTAAATCACAAACACCTGTCACGTTATCATTTCCATTCATACTCAGATATTAAAATCTCAGAAACTGCTGCTCCCAAGCTTTTCATCTGTATCCTGTGATAACCACAAGTGTGTAGTAAAATATATTTATTACAACCCCAAAATCTGCTGATAAGAACACATATAAACAAACCATGACGCACTTCAAATCCCTCCCACAATGCACCGCTGACATCGGCTGGGGCAGCCAGGGAGGAGAACAACGGAGCTGCGACTTGGACCAAACCCACGACTAGATAGTGTAGAGTCGTAAAAAACTGTAAAGGAAATACTTTTTGTTCAATTACAAGGTTACCAGAGGGTTTAGGACGGATGCAGCGGTGATATCCACTCACAGCAGCAGCTGGGTGGCGGTGCTCTTTAGCATCAGCTAGCCGGTTAGCTGGTGCTAACAGACGGGGGGAGCTGTTGGTAACATCAGCCCAGCTGGCTCCAGCAACAACAGACAAAGGAAAGACAAGATATAAATTGCTTAAAAGTTTAAATTACATCACATATCACTGACAGGGACCGCTGTGTGGTCAGAAGCACAGAAGCAGGTTAGCAGTTAGTTTGTTGAGGCCAGCGTTAGCTAAGTTAACATAGCTATTGTTGGGTCGTATCAGGCTCGACATCTGTAAATACTGGATTTGGGTAGCTTTAGCTAATACAGCAAGGAAAACACAATGAGCACCGAGGCGGAGACTGCAGCGTCTACTAAAGCCACTCCGGAGGATGACGGCATGACATGGTGGTACCGATGGCTCTGCAAAATAGCTGGAGTCTTGGGAGGAATATGTAAGTATTTGTTAAAGTCTTTCTTTTGTCACTTGATGAGTAAATCAATGATAAGCCGCTACCTAAGTTACATGTACAGTAAAAACAACTGAGTGTGCTGTGTGCCAGTATACAATCATATAACTTTGTGCAATTTTCTATATCAATGAAGTGACTTTATTATCTTGTGAGCACACTTTCATACAGTTTGTGTGTACTCCTCTGCATTACCCGCATTAATATGAGGATTAGAGGTGATACAGGACAGAAATGGCATCAGATTACTATTTTAAAAATCATGTTTTTGACTGTGTATAAACCTCACTTCAGCTGCTCAGCCACGCCAGACAAAAGCTTTGCCCCAGCCCATTGTCCTCTCATTGCAGCAGGCACTGCACCGCCTATTTGCATAGCTTGCTCATTCCATAACAGCCTGTTATTCCTAGATTAAAATTGTGTCATATGAACACCCATAGTCCACAGGAGGTACAGTCACCCTTTGCCTCAGGAGTTCAGTGGGAGAAAGAAGTGGATTTATTGCTGGCTTTGCAGTTTTCCAGCAGCATTGCAGCCCTCCTGTCTCTCCCTCTCTCTATCCTCCTCGCCTTCACAGTGACACCAGAGTCCCAGTGCCTGTATCACATTAACCACCTGGGGCACTGCATATTCAATGGGCTTTGTATTATTAAGGAGGCTGGATGGTCTAAAGGAGCAGGATATGCTACATAGCTTTTCCGCTGTTTGTGGCAGTGTGGGCCTGTCTGGCCTGAGAGCTCACACAGACATTAGATATTTACCCTGACTTCTCACTGAGGAGTTTCAGTCTGAAACTGCTGTACAGTCTTCAGTCTCAAATACAAAAGATCATACTTGGTTTTGGTGTATTGACTGGCAGTCAGAAGGTTTAACAAACAGTGTTTTTGCATTTGGTTGAGTATCAAACAGTGTGTGCCATTCAGACATACCACAGAATTATTAATTAGAAATAATACACATTGGTAAATTAAAAGGTATTTGTGACTTATTGTGAGATGAAAGAGAGAAATGTTAATGGTGCTTTTTGACATCTTTTCTTCTCACTTGTGAAAGAAATAGGCCTTCACCTCATGTGTTAATTGGTCTTTCTCACATTTTGGCTTGTTCAAGCAGGAATAGCACAGGTGTAACAGACAGCATCAATAACTGCTTTGTTCTAGACATGCAGCTTTTGGATCGACATTGAATTAATCTGCTATTTTGATTTTTTTTTTTTTTTTTTTTTGCACAAAAGATCCAAATGCACACAAATTTCAGCCTCTAGTCTATTCTGGTTCCAATTGGCATGAATATTTGCACGTTTCCATGATACCTACGATTCCTTCAACAATAATGACGTGAATAATTTTTCAAAAGTGTTTGGACTTCTGGTTGGAGAAAACAGACCATGTAAAGATTTTACCTAAGCCTCTGAGAAATTGTGTTGGTCACTATTTGCTGATATTTTACTGTCTAAACAGTTAATTGAGAAAATAATTGCCAGATTAATTGATAGGGAAAAAGTGTACCCTCAAAGCTGACATAATTGTCTTTTGTCTGTCATATATTTACAATAAGCCATAAAGGCACTACAGCAGATAAATCTCACGTGTTGTACAGTTAATTGCTTTATGTCAGTGTGAATACAACTTTTATACATTGAGTGGCATCATAGGTTGATTTACCGCTGCTGTGGGCATTGCTTTAGCTGACACCCTTGAACAGTGCGTGATGTTGTATCACACATTATGTCAGAGGCTTCCATTAATTCCTACATGTAGAATGTTAACATGAATATTTCACAGTTTTTGCACGACTTTTGAACACACCTCAAGCTGTGTATGTTAAGCTCATCTCATATTGCAGTAGAAAGTAGATAATCAGATATTGGATTTAAGTAGGTCCCACTGGACCTGTGTGTCGGGGGTTCAGACAGAATGACGGAACACAAATCATAGCCATGGCAAAAATAAAAAGATGTATTTTTTTTTTTTTTTTTTTTTAAAAAAAGGCCCCAATTGAAAATGCTCAAATTATCATGAAATAAATCTTGTGCATGAAAAATGTAGCCTGCTTTGATTTTTACACAGTGGTTTCAAATTTGATCTGGGTTATTAATTTTCAGCCCAAATATGCTTTATAATAGCTGTTACATCTAGATATGAGAGCTAGGTTCATTTTATTTTTTATTTAAGCGTTTTTGTTTTTTTTTTGTTTTTTTTTTAGACATTTTGAAATTGCTGTGGGCATATAGCCAAAGGTTGTCATGTGCTGCTCTTGAAGGACATTTCTGTGTGTTCATGCGTGGCACATTTTCATCCACATACTGTACATGCTCTATACGTTCCACATTGCTGATTTTATTATGCTGTTTATAGTGCACAGGCAGTTCTAATCTGGAGCACATAAATGCAAACTTAGAGTGTAACTATTGTACCTTTAAAAAGCGAAGTGACTGAGCTGGATCTCTTTTAACAACCACATTGGTAATCCAACAATCTACTCTGGGATATTTCACATTTAAAATTGCCAATAGCTAATGGTCAGGCTTGATAATATTAGAATCTGTCATATGTCTTATATCAATAACAGCCCTTTTGCCTTTGCTTTTCTCTTGTCCAAACCATGCAGCCTGCGCCATCTCAGGAGTGTGGAACTGCGTCACTGTGAACCCGTTAAACATTGCAGCTGGAGTATGGATGGTGTAAGTCTTAAACACTTGTTATGCTCACTTAAATGTAGCATGCATAAATGAGCTCAGTTCACATTCTTAGGCCAAGGCAGTTTTATATGCTGTTGGTATACAGGAGCAAAAAACAATAAACAGGCTATAAAACCACTTCTTTAGACTATGCAAAGTGCTGTATTTTATTGTTTATTTAAACTCTGGTCCATTTCACTTGTACAATGCACAGTGAAAGTGTTTTTTTAAACAGCTTGATAATCATTTAATCTAGTTTAATGTTTCCACTGCTGTTTGGTGTCTGCAGCTGTCACTGTCACAGTTACAGATACAGATTTGAGCTGGTTGTAGTCAAATTTTACTCAACATCTACTTTAAGTCACATATAAACTAGTGTAAATATAAATGATCTATCAGAGCTTCGCTGTGCAGATTTACAGTCATATGTATCTCATGCATTAGCCACTTACATTACCTTTTAATTTACATTCCTCTGTTTGTACATACAGTATTATCTTACATTGATAGTGAGCAGTAGTCTCATGTAGCCATGTCGCCACAATTACTGCTCAAATGACAGAGGTGTGGATAAATTCAAAGACTGCAGTGATTTGCTCAGACTTTGATGCTGCATTGACAGCTGAGCGCAGTAGCTCAGTCCATAGGGACTTGGGTTGGGAACCGGAGGGTCGCCTGTTAGAGTCCCCGTCCGGACCAAAAATATGGAGCGTGGACTGGTGGCTGGAGAGGTGCCAGTTCACCTCCTGGGCACTGCCGAGGTGCCCTTGAGCAAGGCACCGAACCCCCCAACCGCTCGGGGCGCCTGACCAAAGGGCAGCCCCCTCACTCTGACATCTCTCCACTTTGTGCATGTATAGGTCCTGTTTGTGCATGTGTGTGTCTTTCAGACCTGTGTGTAATTGACAAGCAAGAGTGAAAACATTGAACTTCCCCTCAGGGGATTAATAAAGTAAATAAACTTAAACTTAAACTAATGTTAGCTAGAAATAAAGACTGATATATAAGAAGTAAAATCAAGACAGTCAGCCTTTTGTATTCTTTACACCAGATCACACCAGAATCAAAGGAGCCTTTTAGAGCTGAAATGAGTAGTTGATGAAACAGTGAGTTGATTGACAGCAAAGAAACCAGAAACCATCTCAATCGATGATTGAGTAGTGATTTTTCAAGAACAAATGCACTGTTAAAGTTCCTCAAATGTAAGGACTTGCTGCTGGTCTGTGTCACATATGCTAATTATAATATTTCAAGGTTTTGGACTGTTGTGTTGGAGGAAACAGGACATTTGGACACTCATCTTGGTCTTTGGGGAAGGCAACAGAAATTAACTTTTGTCACTATTTTCTGACATTTTTTAGACAATCTAATCAATCAATCAATCAATCAATCAATCAATCAATAAAATAATTGCATGTTGATTGATAATTAGAAAAAGATTATTATTAGTTGCAGCCCTGGAGCCTTTTCAGTTTCTCCAGAAATAACATTTTGTGTAACAATAGGGATTAAAATGCCTTAATCAAACACTGTCCCCTACCAACTGTCAACACCTCCACAGATTAAGAAAAAAGACCGAATACCAGATGCAGCTGTGGCCACACTGTCAGCCAAACTGACATCATGCCAGTTTTATATCACTTACTGATGAAACAGTTAATCAATGAACAGAAAATTAATCAGCAACAATTTGACAGTTGATGTATTGTTTAAGTCAGTTTTCTAGGAGAATTGGCAACTATTCAATGGTTCCAGCCTCTTCATTGTGAGGATTTGCTGCTTTTCTTTTATGTGAGAGTAAAGTAAATGTGCTTGGGTTTGAGACTGTTAGTTGGACAAAACTTGACATTTGAAGACATTCCTTTTCCTTCAGAAAAACAGTTCATCAGGAAAATAGTTGGCAGATTAATCGATTATTAAAATAACACTTAGTTGCAGTCCAACCTCCACTAACCAGCTCACCATCCAAACCTTCTTGCTGTTTCTATGACAGTAAACACGTGAGCACTTGTGCTCCAGCCCAATTTGAAAACCTTGAATAATGACAATGACAGCATAATGGGTCTTTTCTACAGTGTTCAAATTTCTCCAGACGTGAGTTGTGCAGTATTTGAAATGGAAAAGATAATTCTGTGTTTGTGTCCTCCCCTCCTGTCTCAAGGTTGAACGCCTTCGTGCTGTTCCTATGTGAAGTCCCATTCTGTTGCCAGTTCATAGAGTTTGCCAATGCAGTAGCAGCCCGTGCAGACAAACTGAAACCTTGGCAGAAAGCCTTCTTCTACTGTGGGTGAGAACAACTATGCATTGTATACAGTTTGTGTCAGTGGAGGATGTACGTCACTGTATGAAAAATACCAGTTTTGGAATGTGAATTTATGATGTTATTAATTATCATTGCATAAGCCGTTGGATAAACTTTTAGGAATGTAGGTCTTTTATCTCTAGTGTGTACTTCAAGCTGTGGTTGGTAACTTTTTACAACAATAACTTTTTGTCTTATTTGCTGAAACTGTCACTTTGTTTACACAGTATTACATGAGACAGATGCTCTGTGAAAAAAATCAGGTTCCTCCTCTTCGTATGCTTCTAATAGCATTTGCAAAAATCCACCCCACGTGAACAAAAAGAACCAATCAGAGCTGAGAACTCGGCAGCGCTGATCAGATATGAGTCAAGATTCTGTTTCTCGCCTTAAATGTTTTCAGAAACGTATTTTAATGTACTGTTTAGCTGTAAAATGAGAAAGTTAGAGAAAGTGATGGCTTCAGCAAATATGACCAAAAGTCATTTTATAAACAACTGTAGCTTTCATGTGATTCACTGACTTGTTTTTGTCCCTTCTTGTCTCATTTTCAGGATGGCTCTGTTTCCCATATTCTTGAGTTTCTCCTTTACAACCTTGTTTGGAAATGCCATCGCCTTCGCTACAGGAGTTCTGTACGGCCTTGCCTCTTTAGGCAAAAAGTAAGATGTCTTTTTGTAGCTAGTCACATGGAATAACGTAATATAAGCTCTTATGAAGCATCAGAAAAATGCCAGCTATTTTGTGTAACAATTTATTATCAGTATCTGTTTGAATGAAAGCTGTACAATACAGACGTTTTGTAATTACTCATATCTCTTTATGTGTCACTCATAAAAACACTCCTCTAAAAGGTTACGTTAAAACAGACTCCCATTAAAAGCAGTATCCCACATTCTAATCAGTTAATAAGATTTTTATTTTATGCGTCTAACAACCCTAATGAGTGTCTTTATTCATGCAAATTAACTTCTGACAAGGTGAGCCGTGTAATAACCTCACAATTAACATTGTCATCCCTTCTTGTCTTACCCGCTTTGCCTTTGTTTCTACCCACCTCTCCTTCGTCATAACTTTTTATTACCCTCCCTCTCTCGCTTCCTGTCTTCCTTTTCTTTCCTTCTCAGGGGAGATGCGGTGACTTATGCCAGACTGCAGCATCAGAAACAGGGCGATGAAGAGAGGATGACAGAAATGGCAAACGGGGCTCCGGAGTGAGGCACCTGCCCGTCCACCCTCCTCTTCCCCTCTTCAGTTCTTTCTGTCCTCCATCCATCCTGCCTCTCCCTCCATGCTCCTTCCCTCATTTCTGTCACCCCATGATCATGGTATTGAGTTTATTTATTGACTTTAACTGCTGCATTCTCGTTGTCCTGACCTAATAGTATCCACACAGATTGACGTTGGATTCAGTCCATTATTTGGTACCTGGCGTGTAAATGGAGATAGTGTTAATTTGTTTTTATGGTTTTGAACCTTCCCATGGGTTGTATTTATCATTTGTTTCCCTTTGTTGTTTGTTGCTGCTGTCAGTTGTACACTTTATTTTGGCAGGAAAAATTGTGAGGTACATCTTTTTAGCCCAAGAGCCTTTAAGGAAATCCGAAAATTAATGTGATTGTAAAATGTATATAATTGACTTCAGGTTATTCACTACCCCCTCCTCTCATTTCTCAGTTTGTACATCCTTTTCTTGCCTCCTTTCCTCACATCTTAATCCCTCCCACCGGAGAGATGAGCGGAGGGGGCAAGGAAAAGACACAAGGAATGAGGCATCAGGCATTAAAGAGATGAGACATCACCGCTTTGGAGCCGTCACTTTAAAGCGACAATTAAATATGACGTGTGGCCAGCTGCATCATCAGCTGTGTGTCACACCTCCTTTATGCATCATGGGTGCCAAAAAGACTTATGCAAGGTATACATCTCCGCGTCCTAGCTCATAGCTCCTCCAGAAAGCTTCCTCTCTCCTCGAGATGTATTTAGAAATTGAGACATCCTTCAAGATAGCACACTGAGATTGACTTCCAGGTCGCAGGCAGGAGGCAGGAGGATGGAGGAGAGAGGAGGCACAAAACAGAGAAATGAGAAGACTTTGAGGCTGTGATTCAGACTTGTCTGACTTAGAGAGTAGAGTGGGTAAAGACAAGTCAATGATAAAATGAGCTTTAGACTTTTGCGATTAATTCAAAGAACCTGTTTTACTGAGTGAACATAGTTGATAAAACCAACTGAGGTACAAGTGCAAGCTAGTGCTACAAGAGCTCTGTTTCCATGTATGATTGAGAGTCTCATTAAATTTTATTCTTATATTTAATGAAAGAAACGGCCTGACTTTTTAAAACCATTCAGACTGACAGTTACCGCCACAGATATGTAAATAGCCTCAAGTGTTTCCTAAAGTATGTTCCCTGTATTTGAGCTCTAAAATGTACCCTTATTGGACTACTTTTGAGTAAAGAAGTGATTTTTGTATTGAAGTATTGAAGCGACTGAGCAGACAAACTCTGACTTGCAGCCTGAATGCATTTTTAAACATACATAGGCATTAGGGATACTTTAAACATACATTGGGGAATGTATCTGGTATACCCAAAGATAGAGACAGTTTATGCTTTCATTTATTTCATTTTTTCTTCAGTTGCCCACCAGAGGCATTCCTGCACTAAACTTTTGGTAGCATGGACTCTGGTATAGAGGGAATGTCATTAAAAGCTTTAAGTGCATGTGTCAGCTTGTTTACGTATGGTCCCTCATGATCAAGCAGCCGGTAGCTAAGTTGTGGCTGCAGATTTTGTGGTACATGATGTCATGGAAAAACTGGAACGTGCACTTGTTTGTTCAGATTTTTTTTAAAACATGTTGCACCTTTTTTTTTTTTTTGTTCGAGAATCTCTTACTGAATTTTTGCTGTGTTTATTATGAGTCTTAATTAGTACACACTACCAAACCCCATGGAAAATTGAATGAGGGGAAGTGTCTTGATTCAGGGACTAATTGGTCTGTATCCCACACAATCACCAGAGCCATGGTTTGCCTTTGTCACTCAAATGAGGTATGCAGTGGTCTGCAATGTACGATTTGTGTTTGTGCTGTTTTGTTGCCTTGTCTCTGTTGTGTCATCGGTAATAAGGATGCTTTGGGAATAACTGTTTACACGTACCTCTTACAGCTGTTTCCATCCTTAGTCTATTACTGGCTGGTCAGTGACTGAGTGGATTATTCACACATTACCACCAGCTCTCAGGTATCATACTCAACAATGCACAGCGTAAAATAAGTAGTTTATGCATAGATCATAGATGTATGGTAACTAGCATAAGCATGACTATGAAATGTAATATCATTTGAACTGACAGAAAAGCATTTGTGTAGCACTGAAAACGTGCACAACCAGCGTTCACAAGTGATGAAACACTACATGCACACCAGCAGTATGCTACAGTCGGACACTACACACTCTTACACTACAGCTTTAACAAGATGTAAAAACAAAAAACCCTGCTTTCCTTCCCCACATCTATCCATCTGTCCATCCAGTTTTATTTTATGTATCCAGGACTGCTGTGAATTGATTGACTTTCCATCAGCAGGTGTTGAGTGCATATTTTTGCTGTAAGGGATATGTGTATAATGTGTGTTGTGCTCTGAATCCTGATCCTGTGAATTAAACAAACTTGCTACTATGATGGTGTTGGCTTCCTAATTTGTTGTCTTGGTTTTATTTTTATATGTGGCAGCAATAGCTGTAGCCAGAGGCGTTATGCTTTTGGGATATCTCAAGTACATCTAGAGAGAATTTCGTCAAATTTGGCACAACAGCCGCTCGGACACGACGATAAATTGATTAGATTTTGGAGGTTAGAGGTAAAGGTTACTGTGACCTCATCTGTCTCATTCTTGTGAGCACAATTTCTCTAGAACAGCTTCAGGGATTTTTTTTTTAAATTTGGCACAAACATTGACTTGGACTCTGATGAAGTGATTATATTTTGGTGGTCAAAGGTCAAGGTCACTGTGACCTTGCATCCATCTTTTTCCTGTAGATGGGATATGCCAATAACCCCCTGGAGAAAATGTCTTCAAATGTGACTCAAATATCCACTTGGACTCAACAATGATGTGATTAGATTTTGGAGGGCAAAAGCCAAGGTCACTGTCACCTGGCATCAGTCTCATTCTCGTGAACACAAAATCTCAAGAATACCCTAAAGAAAATTCTTTTAATTTGGCACAAATGTCCACTTTGAGTCATAGATGAACTGATTAGAATTATAATTCTATTTTTTTTATTGAGTGGTAACCAATGGGCCAAGTTTATGTTGTGGCCTGTTAGTAGCTCGTAGCACCATAAGCCTCTGCATTAACTAGGCTAAATCCCCTACGCCAGTGATACTCAACTTACAGCCCATGGGCCAAATGTGGTCCGTGATGGGGTGCCAGGTGGCCAGCTGAACATTTTCTAATTCACAACAAAAATAAAATGATTCACACTTGAATTTTTTTATTCATATTTTTGGTATTTTGAATGTAAATAAGTTGCCAAAATGTAACTTAAATATGCAGGGGAGGCCCCCCTGCACCCCCAACAGAGGTCCAGGCGATTCATTGTTATTAATGTTTGTTTAATGGCCTCTGGCTAAGATTGAGTATCCCTGCCCTACACCCTAAAAACAAACAAAATATTTTACCAGTACTACCTGTGACAGAAGCGTTAGCTTGAAGTACTGCAGTACCAATAAAATGTCAAAGCACGGTTGTAGGCCATTGTTCTCAAATGAAAAGTTTAGCTAATTTATACAGTATATTCAAGTTTCTGTTATTTATGAAAATGTAATAGATGAAGTTAGCATAATTTCATTGCTTAAATACAGATAAGTAAGTAAAGCTGTTACACTTCAATCTGGTGAAGCACCCCGGAACACCTGAATTTCCCACCATCTCCATGCTCTGTGGCAGAATCTGAAGGAGAGCAAGTGAATGCAATATTTTTACAAGAATAAAAGTAGATGTCATTGAACCCCTCAAATTGATGGCCCCAACCACAGGTTGGCATTTCCAAAAGCCGAGCCACAGTGGATTTATATTAATAACATTTGAGTTTTGTCTTCTGTCAGACAAGAACAGAGGACGCATAATGTCATCAAAGACAAAGCCTGTCTCTCTTGTGACCACGGTGATTCTTGAGTGTGATGTGACTCAAATAGTGGTAGGCCTATTAATGTACGCATTCAAACAAGAAATGGTAAAAGAAACAATATCTTCAAGGAAAACGGAAAGCTACTAATGCAACACATCCCCACTGACTACTGCATGGGTCTGCAACCTTTGCTATCAAAAGAAACCTTTCTATACAGAGAAACAAAACAAAACAAGACAAAACAAAGGAGGAGCCACAGAACATATTTGGGTCGAATAATGAAGGTAACACAGCCTATTAAGTCTAAATTAGCCTATCAACATTGCTAATTAGACTAAGGTCTAAATGAGCCTTTTGAAGCCTGGATCAACATCAGTTTTCCTGTGCTCCATAAGACACCCTTTTACAAGCATTTGAACCTTTGAAACCTGAGCAAATCCCTTTGATTTCTTTCAAAAATGTGAACAAAAGGCAAAGAGCAAGAAACTGGTAAAAGATGATGAATCAACGACTTCGAAAATTAGTTTTTAAAACGAGAGTGGGGAAATTATTGGAAAATGATTTTAAATAATTATTTTGTTAGCACTTTTGTCAGGTCTTTCCTTGTGTACTTTTTTTTTTAAACTTTTCTTGTTAATTTTCAAGTAATTTTCTTGTACCTTAATCAAGCCAATTTTCTCGGGTTTCAGGGGATTATATGTTTAATTATTTTTTAATTATTTGGTACTCCAACTTTGCAGCTTTGGCAGTAGAAAAAAGAAATCTGTCTACGCACTAATAAATTCAGTATTTTCCTCAGAGACCGTTCCTTTTTTAGATTTGGAATCTATTGCCTGTCTGGCAAAGAGGACTCTATACTAGCTGTCAGTACAGCTATTAAGGTTTGTCAGACTCTAGAGGAGAAGGCGCCAGGCTGTAGACATATTACGCAAAGCCGCAGGTTGCTATGGACTAGTGTGTAGGGTTTAGTGGCATCTAGTGGTGAGGCTTCAGATTGCAACCAACTGAAACTTACCCCATGTGCCAAGCCTGTAAGAGAACTACGGTGATAAGAAAATGCAAAAACACAATTGGCCCTATCTAGAGCCAGCGTTTGGTTTGTCAGTTCTGAGCTACTGTCAAAGAACATGGTGGACTCTGTGGAAAAGGACCACCCTGTTATGTAGCTCTTTCAATGTCACACACTGGTCCTGTAATGATCCCCTCAAGACATGTATTAATATATTTAAAAATACTCTTTGCTTTGAATAGTAATGTGTGTATGATATGGGTTATTTCCCCACAAGAAGTTTAATTACCTGGTTAAAAATGTAAATAACAAAAAAGTTAAATTAAAAAAGAAAGAAAGAATAATAATAATAGTAATATAATACCTCTTTTCCTTCACTCACATTGTAAAATTCTGAATCTATTACTGTTGCACTAACAAACCACCAACAAACCACCTGTAATTTGAGCACTAATTTGGTCCCTTTGGATATCTGTTAGTTGTCTTCTTTGTGGGTTGCTCTGAAAACTTGCATGTTAAAGCGTTGATTGTTGAATCTCTATTATAGCTTATAAATACTACTATTTGGCATTCAACCTATGTGACCCACAATGTTTGTGATTAAGCTCCTCCAGAGGTAGTCCTTCTTAATGAGATGCTTTCAATGTTTTGTCCTTCCTCTGTACATGGAACACTGTTTGTGACATGAATGGCCCTTGAAACCAGACCTGTGATCATTGTAACTGGATTGCTATTGGAGCCAAGAGACCTTGAGGATTCAAATAAAGCCTTTCATGTATTTGTGTTTGTTTAGAGGACACATACCATTTGAATTCATCAAATCTTTTAGTATACTTTTTTGGGAGGGTACTTTGGCTTCTTTTGTCTATGAGATGAATCTGAAATCTTTCTTTTTCAGCATGTACCGGCTTCTGTGGAGCTGTGCATTTCTGAACAAAAGAAAATACTTGAAATTAAAGTGCATAGGATAGATATGAGTTATAATACCTGTGATACCTGGTGTGTGCGTACAGGTAAATATTTACTGTTGTAGATGTATTTAAAAATTGCTTATTTATTTACAGCAGATCTGTCAACCACTCATAGAAGTGACAGTATATATATTTAGTAACAGTAGATATCATTTTGGAACACACCACAAGTCAAACAGAAATGCCAAATTCTTTAAAGTAAGTGTAAAATTTCACAAGTCTGAGTACCTTCACAGTCTTCTCAGAGGTTTATACCTCTGGGTGTCAAGAATTCTCTTTAATTTTTTTCTTTTATTTATGATCAAAGAACATCTGAAAGAGGATTTCAGGTTGTGAGTGCTGGAAAATTCCTCATGACGATGATGTCAGGTTCTTCACACAAATCCAGGTTACCCTAGAGTCACCATTTTTCCTATTTTTATTTATATGTTGTATTGCACCCTTTTGTTTTGTGACTGGTTGTTTAGAGTATTTAGATGTTAAAAGGGGGTTTGTTCTTTTTAATGAAAATATAAATATATTTTTCTTGATTCTTTTAGGGATAAAAAGTTAGAAATCAATCTAACTTGACTTTTTCTTTTCAACAATTTTTCCTGATGGTACAGTGTGGCATAAAAAAGACATGCAAGTTAAGAAACAATTTCCTCCTACATGTCCTTTTCCACATGAACATGTAAATAAACCACACCGTTTGTGAGGCACTCAACTCACTTATATTCTTTCATGTGGATTGCTTTAGTTTGTTAGTTGTAATGTTACATTACACGCAAGTCAAATAGACTGCATACACCACAGTAAGCACTGCTGAACCAATGTCTATCTGTGAGACCAGCCATGACATGAGGATAGGATGTCTTGAGGTTAAAGGTTATTTCAAGTGATTACATCATCAAGATAATGGTCATTACCTCTTGGGATTTAATTCAAACTGCATTATGTCAGATTTATCCCTCCCTTGTGAGGCGTCTTCTCTCACCCATACTATTTTTCAATGTTAATATCTTGCCACTGAGTGCAGACTGTGGGGATTTAATTGCCTCTTTCTCATATAAACTGATCTTAATTCATTTGATTTGCAAGAATTCACCCACGTAAGTCTATTTGCTGCATCTGAACTGTAAAGTTACCCACTAAAAACAGAGACGTTTCTTTATTATGCACTATTAATCCTAAAACCTATCTGAAAACATGTAAAAAGGCATTTAGCTGATACTGTTAGTCATGGTGAGGAATCAACAGAGGGCGCCATTGCATCATTTCAGTAATGTGTCTTAGTTTTAATTAAGTGTTTAACCAATAGTATTTAATTATATAATTTTTTTCATCTACTGCCACTAGTCTTTTAATGGGAATTGAAACTGTGGTGCTCTACTTGTGGGGTTATTATTGGCCTGCTCATGCATGGCAGTACTGTGACAACAACATGGTAAGAGGTGGAAGCTTTATGAGAATCAACACTCCATCATTTCTACTTTATGGCAAACAGCCATTTATTGTCTAAATTGAGATGTCATTTTGCGGTCACCAAAACAATTTGTCATGCAGGTAACAAAGGCTGTTTAGTGACTGAAACTCTTTTTATCTGCTAATAGGCTCATTGGGCTCCTGTGGGGGGAAACTCCAAGGACAATGAAAACAACCAAATGAGGTCTGTGTGGTGAATCTTAGCCATCTGATCAGCAGCATGCTGATTCTGTAACGCAGTTATGGAGAGCAAAATACAACTTGAAAGATGACTTTTATATTAAGAAAAATAGCCCGAGGCTCATGGCCTGCAGTAGAATCAATGCATGATGCAATAAGAAAAATTTTTAGCCTAGATCTGGAAAGGAAAAATAAGTTGTTTAATACAGGGAATGCCATATGACCTGACTAAATATCATATCTTTGAGATAATGAAGGAAAAAGTACTAGATCACAATAACTTACTCAGAAGTAGTAATGCTGCAGTGTATAAATACTCAACTACTAGAAAAAGTTTAAAAAAAATACACATGTATTGACAACAGGTGCTTAAAGCATCAAATTATCATTGATGCTTTAACATGTAAGCGGTAAAGTTTGATGTTGTGTTTGGCCAACATGGAGTTCATTTGAACTGCTTTATGTAGGCCTACCTTGGGGTAGCTAAATCTATAACAATGCATCAGATCTTCTTAAAGTATCAAAAGTAAGTGTTTGTTATGCAGAATGGCTCCTTTCAAAGGGTTATATTATTACAAAATATTATATTATCCTGCATTTTAATGTTATGGTTTCTCAGTGTGGAGGCAATTTCATGTTAGTATGTTATAAAGAGGTCATAAAATGTGATTTTAAAAAAGTCATACGTACAGTAGTGCACCATTCCTGTCCAGCTTCCCATATCATCTTGTTCATGATAATACTGGTATAGTTTTTAATATCACATGAAACATTCATATTGGGATATTTCAGCTTGTTGACGTATTGACGTCATACTGTTACCAACGGCAACAAAACGCATGGCTGAAAGCGAAATTATTACAGACTGCATGGTGGTGCCAAGAAGAGGAGCAGCTTCAGAGGAGTGGGATAAACTGTGGCGTCCTGAATGTTTTAAGAACAGCCCCGGATTTCTCAGATTCTTTTAACGAGTAACTGTGAGTTACCGTCCCTGCGGAGGGAACTCATTCAGCGGCTCCTCTGGCAGCAGCACAGCTTCTCTCCCTCTCCTCTCTTGCCGTGTGCACAAGTGGAATCAGTGTTGTAAAGTGATTTTGTCATAAACCTTTGTTAATGTAAACCTACCTGCGGCTCGACAAAAAACTACATACATGTGAATGTGCAAAAGTTATTGCAGCACAACAGCCTGTCACAGGTTACAGCATAATGATGAGAAGAGGAATGGGAGAGCATAAATGTCCAGGCGGAAAAAATAACGACTCAATTATTTAGGATTTTTACTAAAAGAGAAGGAAATCGCCTGTTGATTTATACATATAGATCCCAGGGTACTTTTGTTTTTTTTGTTTTTTTACTTTTTTGCATTTGGGAGCTGTTTAAATGTGTAATTTGTGGTAAATTTTATTTAGCTGAACCATTAATATTGTATACAGAATCTGAATCTCACTCTGAGTTACTGTTGTTGTTTACAAACTAAAGAAATGAGGGATCATTTTTGTTTCGTTTTTTATTTGAGGGCAAAACTATCACTTAGTTTGCAATTCTATTTTCTTACATTTATAATACTTTTTTTTTTTTTTACTGATTTGTGATATCATCAATAATATCGTTATCGCAAAAACACCCTGAAATACAATATTATTTAAGGGCCACATTGCCCACCCCAACTCCCTAAAATGGCACTCATTTATCAAAACTTTGAGAAGGCCTGATATCAGGTTTTTTTTTTTTTTCCAAGATGCTCTAAAATGGTTAGTTTTGCTATTAAGTTTCCAAAAAATTCTCTTGGGGGCAATTTCCACCTGAAAATGGTCCCCCTTAATTGTAAAAGGTGACTACGGCCCTGCCTACCTCTAAACTGTAGCTATATGATGAAGCCCACTTGGTCACATTCCACCACTGTGTTTGAGTAAATGTCCCACTGAAGATATTTTAAAGTATGAGACACTGAAATGTTGAAATCCTTTGAATTTTTCTGCAGAAAGCCCCCCCCCCCCCCCCCCCACACACACACACACACACAGTAAATCCACGTCAGGTTCCAAGGAATAAGTGAATCAAATGTTAATCTCCTGAGGGGAGGACTAACCAATTTGTGTGCTGCCTGTCTCTCAGCTCCGGGTTGCATCATGCCTGGGAACTTTGCTCCAATGAGGGACTCGCTTTGTGCTTTGTTGTGGAGGCAGGGAGAGAGAGACGGGTGCAGCGTTGCCACCAACAGGACGGGATTAAAAAAAACACACACAGCGAGCAACAT
This sequence comes from Epinephelus lanceolatus, assembly GCF_041903045.1. NCBI lineage: Eukaryota > Metazoa > Chordata > Actinopteri > Perciformes > Serranidae > Epinephelus > Epinephelus lanceolatus. Next base: position 12,626,621 of record NC_135752.1, read on the forward strand.
CACCTGCGGAGAGAAAACACCGCTTGTTACACTGGATTCCCCCCGTGGCTTTGGAAACAGACACCCTCCACGTTGCTGTGCTTTGGTTATTTAGGAGAAGCGTTGGATATATGGGAGGAAATCCTTAAGTGTGTCTCGGTGTATTGTCACAGGGAAAGGGGCGCCCAAATCTGTCCCTCTTGAGAACGGGACCTTTTTGGAGCTCAAAGCAACAACAATGGACTGCTTCTCCACTGGGAACTCTCTCCTGGCGCCGAGCACACACACATGGGACTGTAGCGTGTCAAACAAAGGCGACATCTGTCTGTTTAGTTGTTAAACAGTGTTTAGTGTGTCGGCGGTCGGAGCCCGTGATGCCCGCGAGGAACAGGTACAACCTGGTGGACGATGTGGCGGACTCGAGGGTGCCGCTGCACAATGAGGAGGCGTACCAGCATGGGATTTCTTTCCAAGCCAAGGTGAAATGATCATAGTTAATTTGACACCGTTTAACCACACAGTCAGGTCACAGTTATTGTGTTGGAGCGGAGTGGCAGGTGTACTGGACCCTTTCAGTGAGGGTCCACCATGAAGTTTGAACGCATGGCAGTGCACTCTGCACACACATGTGATTCAATGCTGCATGTCTGGTGGGAAACAGTAGCATGTGTGTAATCCTTAAACACTGAGGTAGATGTTCTTATTTTTGGTGCTCGGAAGTGAATTGAACTGAGTGTATTTTCAGGTTTTCCCAAGTCATTAAATTATTAACCTCTTAGGGAAGCAGCTTGACAGTTTTTAGTGGTCTCACACACATAGACACACACCAATCCCTAACTTTATTTTTGGCTGTCTGAGCTGATCTGCAGGGCAGGAAACAGAACGCAGTGAAAGAAAGGGTTAAAACATGGATGTGTTGCTGGTCCAAAGTTAAATCACATGGCTGTTTTTTATCTTTTGTAATATTAAGACTGCTTAGGGACTGTTCTTTACTTATCAGAGGAGGGAAGTGGCTGGGATGTGACCTTGGTTTTTTGTTTGTTTTTTACATTTTGACCTTCCCTGAAGCTACACATTTGGAAAATGCATGACTCTCCCTTCACCATAAATAAGTTATTAGATCTTTTTAAGAAATTAGGCTTTGATGTTTGAAAGTTTAAAGTTGAAGATGAAATCCTGGAAGTGAAAAAAGCCTGGTTTCCCACTCTTGTGGTGCATGCTGGTTCGTTTGTGCAAACGGTTTATTTTTGGCCAAAACTTAAATGAGATTTAGACTCAAGTGATTTTGATGAAATACCATAATTTTAAACTAAGATTTGGATTTGATTTCTGATGGAAACGTTCTTCACACATAATGTGTCCAAGGAAGGACCATCAGAAATTTGAAAATCCAACGACAATTTATGCTAAATAGTGTACTTTTTGAGATTCTTTAAGAAAACATACCTTTGGAAGACATGTTGTCTTTAAAAATGGCAGTAAAATGAATACAAAATACAGCCATTTAAAGTTGTATGCCCCCACCCTTAGCCAAAATAAAAGATATAAGTCCCTCCCAAGTGCTTGAAAAATATTTGACATGCCTCCCTCTTTTTGCACCACCCCCTGCCCTCTCATAAATAACGACCAGTCCCTTTTCAAGTAGCATTCTTCGCTCAGTTAGTCTGTCCTTCTTTCTTAATATTTCTTTATCTCACTGAGTGTTTCAAAACAGTCACATAATGCATCCATGACAGTTCTCAGTGCTTAAAATCTGATGGCAAATGGCATCAAGAACACACACTAAACACATCCATCTTCTGAATGAATACATGTAAATAACAATAGTTAAATAAAAAATACAGATGAACAAAAATCCTTCTCCTTTACGAAGTTAACAGTGGATTGATGTTCACATTACTCACTCATTTTACGCCTTCCAACTATTTACAATAGTCAAAATAATAACAACAAAAACAACATGGTCCCCAGAGCAGCTTGATTAATTACACAGCCACAAATTTGAATATAGGAAAGACACAAAGAGCTTGTTAAGAAGACAGAGACAGTCCTTTGTATGGCACATTAAACACATTTTGTCTTAAACAGAGTAGCACTAGGTCTACGTTGTAGACTGTGTGTAGGCAGTTTTTGCCTTTAACAAACTAAAAAAAAATAATCTTATAAATGATAACTAATTTTGCTGCTCTGGATTCCACTTTGGGAGCTGTTGGAGTTAACCGTGCAGCTGTAGTATGTGAGATAACATCATTGACTTTCATGCTCTTCTTTACAGTATGTGGGGAGTCTGGACGTGCCCAGGCCTAACAGTCGGATGGAGATCGTGGCAGCCATGAGGAGAATCAGGGTAAGATGAAAACATCATGTCATGTGTCTTTAAGAGCAAAAGCACACACATGCGTGCACACACATACACGCACACACACTCACATACACACACACACATTCATCATCAGTCCTGTAGTGATTGCTCCATAATGGAGGACAGAAACTATCTTTACAATAACGCAGTAACACACTCAGTATAAAGAGTGTGCATCTGTCAGATGAGATTTGTACTGAGAGTGTAGTGACGCACGCACTGGCCGGACGACAGATCACGACTCCTGAAAGCAATGTGGGGATGAACTCTGCAGAAAGGAAAAGCAATAAGAGAGAGCTGGAATGACTTCTTGTGCTGAATAGTGCGTTGCCCTTTCTAGATACGTTTGTGAAAGTTCAAGGACACAGTGTGTGTGGGCATGTTATCACTGCCTTTGCTTTAAGTCAGACTGTGGCTTGATATCATTGCATTATGTTGAGCTTCACATTTTTTTGCACTTAGAAGGTTATTTTTTCTCTCTGTCACCTCTTTCATTCACACTATCATATCATATAGAGGCTTTTTTTTCTACAAAGCTATCAGTGGTGTCACTGTGGGGATCTTGTAGTCATTTTTTCCCTCTAATTGTCCCAGTGGGCCGGCATTTTTCTCCAAGCCGTTAGCACAGAGCTCTATCAGAGAGCAGGGGTGGTTCTGTAATTTAAGTCTGACTCACTGTACTCACTTGGTTCAGACATGACAAGGCTCTTAGCTGTAGCTGAGTGAATATGCAGGAAGTAAAGGTGTGATTTCTTTTTTTTTTTCTTTTTTTTGAGCTACCAAAAAGCCCTAATGTGCATTTATCCTCTGAAAAATGCATGAGTTTTAGGCATAACATTTAAACTTATTTTGGTGGAATCCTCCCATGTTCATTTCCAATACTTTGTTTTGGCCCCTCTAGCGGAAAAGATTGGGTTTGTAGGTGGCTGCTGTGCTGCTTCAAGTGTGAAACTGTGTGTGTGTGTGTGTGTGTGTGTGTGTGTAAAATCAGAGGAAGCCCGCTGTTAAAAAGAGATATTTTAGGCAAACTAAACCCATCTACAAAAGTAGGTCTATGGAACAGAGACAGAGCCAGACTGTTTATGAGTCTGTGTGTCTGTGTGAATGGGCTGAGTCTGCAGATAGTGCCTGTTACTTCCTGCGATTCCCAAACTGACAAATCAATAAGGTTGTAAAGTAAACATGATCATCTGGGTGATACACCGCAGGCTGAGGCAGAACGTAACACAGCAGCCATGCAGGTACAGGCAGGCGGGGAAGATGCTTTTGATTGCTACAAGAAAAAGATGTTCTCTCTGAAAAGAAATACATAACCTAGTTTTTGTGTCAAATGCAGAACTCTTTCAGCATATACTTCTGTGATGTTACTATTTAAAGACACGCGCACACATACACAGTGCATCATTAGTGCTTATTTATGTCCGAGTGTGTGGATGCATACGTGTTGGGTTTGTGTATAATTCGTTCCCTTGTGGTCCATAGAAAGCCTTGAATCAATAATGAATGAGTTAGTGTATTTAGGTCGTAACTCTCAGCCTTTTGTATAGAATATCTTTGTTTCTGAATGACTAATGAATGAAGCTGCTGTGTGACTAATGAAAACAGCAGAGTCTACCTGATGGGAAAGACTGGTCAATAAAGAAACAAGCTCTCATTTATTAATGTGTCGTGTGTTTAATGCGATCGCAGCTGACAGTGACTACAGAGATGTAACTATTTTAGACTTGTATTAGTACACTGACCACTGGATGACTTCAGCTTAGATTTTACTCATGTCATGACATCTCTGTAGTTGAAGCTTAAAAGCAAGACTATATGACTTTCACTGAACAGTGGCCACTGTGGCCACAAGTGGTCATTGCAAGATAATGGGAAAATAAAATCCCCTTAATTTTGCAAGATTTCTTTTGAGTCAGTTGCTCTAATTAACATCAATATGGTGTTCTGGTGGCCTGAGGGTCAAAAGGGATGTACTTTGTTCAAAGGGATAGTTTATCATTTTAGGAAATATGCCTATTTGTGTTCTTGCTGAGAATTAGATGAGTAGATTGATACCTCTCTGTAAATGTTAGAAACAATGGTTCATCTGAAAATGAAGGGAACTTTTCTTGCATTCCTCCATTCTGAACGAAGAATCCAAAAAAGGCAAACATTCTTCATGAACTGAAGTCGTGGGGGTCAGCGTTTAACAACAGCAAAACACCATTTACAAACTCTCACACAGTTTGTGCCAAGTGTTATTTATCCAATCAAACGCTCAGTTCTACACATGCATTTTAGCTTCAACGATACAATGTATGCCTGAGCATGCGTGTGTGTATGAGCTGCGCTGAGGTGTGCCCAGGCATGCTCCTCGGCCGTTCATGAGACTTTTGTACTGACAGGTTTTAAATCATAAGCCCAGTTCAGACCAAAGATTCGCAACAAGACGAGTTGAAACAGACAACTGCTCGCAATGCGCCGTTCTGAGATGTTCTAAAAACCCGGCGGTTTACACCAATGCAACTAGATGGGATGGTGTATCATCTCTATGCAACAACTCTCTGTGCCTCCGTTCTGATTTCCAGCTTTTCAGCCTTATTTTGTGGCTGAATGTAATTTGTAGCATCTTAAAATATGAATGAGGAATAGTGATAGTGAGATACTGGCTATGGCAAAAAACATAAAATAAGCATCAGATGGACTGTATTCCTAATAGATACACCACAATAATATAACGCCAAGTTATCAGTGAATGAGAATGCGTGTGGAGGGCAATAAACACTTACAGCGAGCAGCAGTGACCCACCCCCACACCCCCAGTCTGACACTGACACACCATGAGGACAGAAACAGAGCACCTGCTGCAGCAAGCAAACACGCCATCGGCGGTCGTTTATACTTGACCAGCAGACTTCACTACAAGCAGACTGGCTGTAGAAACAGGTGATGTTCTTTACATACTAAAACCTTCCCCCCGTCCATTTGACCAGCTGAGTTGCTGGTGACACGATCAGCCGGCTTGAGTCGAGCTCAGACCAACCAGTTCACACCGCTGCATCTTCATCTCGTCGTTAATCATTGGTCTGAAACTGGGTTTAAAATTCATTAAGAATGTTTCCATTTTTTGGATTTTCCGTTCATCATTGAGGCATGTGAGAAGAACAGTTATCCTTATGAATTCAAGGTAACACGTGGTGGATAAAGTACAAATAGTCATTTTGCAGGTGAAGCATTCCTTTAATATGAAGCTACAGCCAGGAGATGGTTAGCTTAGCTTAGCATAAAGACTGAACAAAAACAGATGTGGAAAAATCTACATTTTTGACCCATCTCTACAGGTTGCCTGGCAACCTAACTGTGATGACAATACTCCAGTAAGTGGACTGCACTCGGCCAAAAAAGTCCAACACGTAACATTATGGTAAAAAAAACAACAACATTAAAATCTTCATCTCAGCAAACTGTCTCAGTAATGCTAGCTACACAGCAACAAAATATATCTAAAGTTTTCTAACTGAAGCTAGCTAACAAAGGCATCATAGGCTACCGGTCACACCAGACAGAGTGAGGCTGTAGCAGTAAAACCTCTGTGCATTGAAAGTTAGTGAGCCGAGCATGTGTTTTACTGCTAATGATTTAAAGTTTTTATTTATAAGGGGGAGCTTGAGTTTTTTCTTCTTTCATTAGTTAAATAGTCTCCTTTTAAAAAACAGTCAATGTCCTATGGAATTGCCAGTGCACATTGTGTGTGTGTGTGTGTGTGTGTGTGTGGTCCCTGGTTTCAAACACATGGGGAAGTAAAGATTGTATTTTCGTGCCAACTGCTTCTTTTTTCGGTGAACCCTCTCACACTGTGCCTACACTGACTGAATGCAAACACATGAGCATTTCAGGGGGCGTGCGTGTGCGTTTAGGGTCGGTTGCCAAGTCAAATGTAATTAGCTTTGTGTAACTGAATATTGACTGGCCTTGCTGACTTTCTCCTCAACTCTTTTCACAAAAGCAAGGGACTTGTCTTTAATTTAAAAGCGCAACCCTTTAGCTGAGGGACTGTGCAGAGGAGTAGAGTGTGATTAAAGAGAGTGAGGAATGAACTGATGGCAGTGAGGAGAAAGACTTGAGAGGAAGTCCCGGAACTGAGAGGGCTTGCATGGTGGCTGGCAGAGCCGTAGTCGTTTCATCTCCCTCGGCTAATCTCTTTCGTCTCAGTCGATGTGAGAAAACAGGAGCAAACATGAGAGGAGAGAGAGCGAGGGGGAGAGCAGACAACACAGCCTGATCGTCTCTGAGCAAACAGAGAATCTGGGTTTGACAGAGCAGAGGAGCTGTGCTAGTTGAGTCAAGTCCTCATACACACCTGCCATTCCCACAGCGAGGAAGTGAAAAGACACAATTTTGTATCCTGTGGATCTTTTCAGAGTTGTGTTTTGTTAAACCTTCTCCCATTATGGCTGACTGGTCCCACTGTGTTGGTTTATAAGAATTTGTTTCATTCAGTTTGACCAGTGGCACAGAAACCATCCCGCCCCAGAGCAGTGTGCAAGTGCATTCACACACGCGTTTGTATTTATGAATGTGTGAGTGTGTGTGTGTGAGAGAGAGAGCTCCAGTGCTCCATAATAGCGAGACCCCTTGCATTCTAACAGCCTCCGCAATTGATTAACGAGGCTGAATGACAATGGCTGCCGTTGCTGCAGCCCACATGGAGAGGTTTGGTGTAGTCGTCCACAGCTCACTGCCTCAGAAAAGGACGTGTGTATATACTGGAACTTCCTTGGGAAACAAGCATGCACTATTTACAGGAGGCCGCTGTCTCTTCACAAAGGAAACAAGTTTAAGGCTATTCTCTCCTCCTCACCCCTGTCTTATGTTTCTGTCATTCCCCTCTCTCTTACTCACCCCCCACCCCTACCCTACCCTCCATCCACTGCTGTTTTCTTTCCATCCCCTCACTCTCCTCCTACCAAAATAGACTGTCTCAATTTAGCCCATCTCTGCTATCTACTCAGTGCTGACAGGAATAGATTTTAGGCTGAGGGCAGGCTATGCATGCTTCCCTTTGAATTTTGATCGGCTCTAATGGGATTTTAAGCCTCCCTCGCATGTCCGTCAGGATGCAGCCGCCTTCCTCAGACTGCCAAGAGTCTCGCTAGAAAATGACATGGCTCCCTTTCTTTCTGCATTTGTCCCTGTGTCTGTCTGGAACATCTCATGAGAGGGTCTCTGTCTGCCGTGCGAGACAGAAGCAAACCTAATGTGTTTTTTTGGTTCCTCCATTTCAGTATGGGTCCATTGAGCCTGTGTGTGTGAGCATGGTGAACTGTCATGACTCAGTCAGGAGCAGATGTTTGGTTGTCAAAAAGGATGTAGTGGGGAAACACGCACTACGGACCTGTCAGAGTGCAACAGAAAATCTCACTCTGCCTTTGTTTTACTTTGTCTTACCTTTGTTTTACTTGTCTCTGTGCTTCAGATTTAGACTTTTTAGATTTTGACTTTTAGATTTTGAGAAGCAGTGACAGTTACATTGTGTTGAATAAGTATTGGCATTTCATCTTTCAGTTGCGGCCTGGGTGCAAGGATTTGTCAAGAGAAACTGTTTTTTACTGCCAAATTATCAAGCAAGACTCAGGCATGTTTCCTATTAACCACTTTGTTTCTCTTCTCTGTGCTCATGTGACCACCTGTCACTCACTCAATACGACACTGTGGCAGCAGTTAACTCATTTGCCATCAGCCATCAAATAAATAACTTCCACCAGAGAAATATCCAAATTTCTCTTCCTCCATCTATCCTTCCTCTGTTTCTTTCCCTTCATTCTTTATGGTCAGATGTTGGCAGCGAGCCATAGCAAATGCTTCCCCATGCCTAAAGGCTGCAGTGCACACATAACACGCACAGATTAGTGATAACATGATATGACTATGCATGAATGTGAAATGAGGCATTTCACTACAAAACTATGGTGGAACCAACGTTAGACACAGATCAGACGACACAACCATTTAGAAAATTGAACCAGCGTCAGGACCCAACATAAACAATTGCAAAATATCAGTGAATCACATTTTTGCATAACAATAAGACACCCTGCATGTCCCAGAAAGCCAGGGGAGAAATGAGAGCACAGCTTAACTCTGGGGAGGGGGGTTTACAGATCTATAGCAAAGTGGGGGCGGTTGGACGGCTGTTGTTCTGTGTGCACTCACATGTGTGAATGTGGGATGTGCAGTATTTAGGGAGGCATGACACATATCGGGGGGCATTGTTTTCACTTTTTATTCACGCTAGCTTAATGGCAGATGTACAAGAGCATAGTGGGTGACCTATATGTGTACTGGATTAGACGTGATTTCAGCTTTGAAAGGGTGCCGTTACCCTTTGTTTATCCAAACCCCCACAAAATGGGGGTCCCATTCTTCTTGATTAACAGTTACTTGAAAAGTAAGTCACAACCCTGGATCAGTGTTTAAAGCACTGCTGCATGATCTGCTCTGTTAAGACCCTCTTACACCAGAAAGTGGCACAGAGATATTCGTCCAGGCGTGATTCTAGGAGCTTGGTGACATAGTGACTGCTCACAGGGCTAATTGCTAGGCATTTCACGATACCAGAAATGAAGCAGTCGACAGCAGCACCAGTTAAATTCCATGATTTTCGAAACCCAATTCGATACCACAGTAGAAAATGACAACAAAACAATGAATCCCATGTACTTAGACGTACAGTCCTTGATTAAAAACATTTAGGGCTGACCCGAATGCTTCCAAGCTGCGATCATTGCCATGGTAGTTTTGTCCAAACCAATGTTTAATTGCTTCATTTCTCTATACCATTACCCCAAAAATCCCAAATAGCCCGTAGATTAAGAAATATCAATCCACCATAATTCATTATGCATCAAGATTAATTATTAGTTGTTCTCATATAAGGACATTTAAACTTAGTTATAGGCTCAGTTCTGTGACTCCCACAGTTTGACCATCAGTGACAGGTTTACAAATACGCTAGCAAGATGTCAAAAAAAGTCAAGGGACTGGAATAGTTTCAAAATTTACGAAGATGACCCCCAGAGAGTTGAGTACCAGATATGCCAAAGGAAACTGGCATATCACAAATCTACAGCAAGCTTTGCAAATTACCTGAAAACTTTCAGTAAAAGCTATACCATCTTGCAAAGTATTCTGGTTTATTCTAGCTATTATGTCACCTGAAGCTTCGATTAATTACAAATATCTCTCACTAAAGCCTCAATGCCCCAAAACTGGTATTCGGGACAGTCCTAAAAACATTTAAATTTCATTAAATTTGCAGTTTATTATGATGATCTGCCTCAAACACAAAGACTAGCCTATGTGGGTGTATGAGATTTTGTGGGCGAGGAAACATATTTTAATTATATAGCTCACAGCTGTGGTTCCCAACTGGTCCTACGGGGTCCAGATTTCTTCTTGGTCATTAGTTCAAGGTCCACACCATTTAATACATTCAGAGTTATACTTGTGTTTGGCCATGTTGTTGAGCTAGTTTTCTGTCTCTGTCAAATAGCTGTCAGTTATTCACTCACTCTACAGCAGGACATGGAACTTCAAAATAAAAATTCTGTTCATAAATTCACTGTACTTTAAAATAAAGTGTGTTTTTTACATGTTTGTGAGTCACTTGCAGTTCATTCAGAATGGACTTGTGTCCTCATGACCTACGGTACTGGAGAAAAAGGAGTATTGACATAGAAAAGTTTCTTTAAGGCCACGGAGATGAACTTTTTCTCTGTGAGCAAATGCACTACTTGCAGTGATTACACTGAAGTAAACAAATTTCTCCTTAAAATTTCACCATTTTAGACACTGGTGTGACAGAGCTGGTTTGATTTTTTTTTTTTTGTAAAACCTGGTGCTACACACTGGAAGTGAGTGGACACTCAGATTCTCTCAGAACCACTTAGATGAGATTTTACCAGACCACATGGAAATTATCTTCTCTTCATGCTGAGGTGCCTTAAAAAGTGCGTGGTCATGTTCAGGCACTTAACTTAATGGTTGATCATGTAACAGTATTTCTTTTTTTCTTTTTTTTCTTTAGCTGTATTTTATGCTGTGCTCCTGCTTGTTTCAAATCTGTTGTGTGTGATGGAAAAATATACTGCAGGGACAGCAGGTCTTTGCTCACATGGATGGACAGACAGGTGGTGAGTGGTCCCTGCCTCCACAACCAGCATCATGTCGCACGCATTCACAAACACACAGGCCTCTGCTTTCATCATCGGCCCTGAGGGGATGCCGTGTCTTTCAGGGCCACAATTAGTCAAGTCTCATATACTCTGGTCTCCTCACACTCGCCCAAAACAAGCCCCGTGCTCAAGAAAAAACATTTCTAAAGCCATGAACTCAATCCGGCTGCAGAGCCTAAGGGCACATTTTCTTCAGAGACGTTCCCTGACCATTGCTCTCTGCAGCATCAGCACGCAAAGTTAGGGCAGTTATGGTTTTCAGTTTCCTCTCTGTATTGGATACATGTGTTGTTTGTAGTATTTCCTGATTTGAAAATCATATTGTCTAAAACTAACACTACACAGGTGATAGTTGTCAGAATGACTTAGTGATTCTGACGAAAAAAGGTCAGAAAGAACCGTAAAATTCAAATGTCACACAAACTGATTAGGTTTGGCATTTCCAACCAGGCCAGCTGTATAAAGACAGTGTTGTTTTTACTCTACTTGAGTGTATTGCAATATGTCAGCAAGTTCAAGCTTATAGTTACATTACAGTGTGAAGATCCCAGAGGAGCTCATAGCCGAAACTCATAAACCGTCATTTGTTACTGCCTGCTGCAAAGCCTTCAGTAGCTAATCTCAAGTACAAACACAACCTAAGTCAACAGACCTGGACACGTGTGTGGATGTCCTGCGGGGGTATTGTGTGTGTGTGTGTGTGTGTGTGCAAATGTACAGGTGCACACACAGACCAACAGTCATGTGAGTGCAGTTGCATCAGGGTGCTCATATCTTCTTGGGTTTGCACAGAATATTTTATGAGAGTTGTGTGGACCTGCAAAGAGTCCTGTATATGTACAAAGGGCGGACATAATAAAAAGAACAGTTACAATTTGATGCAATGCAATAGAAGAGCAACATAATCAAGGATAGGGCTGATAGTCACAACATCTGGCCAGCTCACTCAATATAAACGTCCATGGTACAAGCAGGCAGTCCAAAAAAGCATCTGAGGCACTCTGACTGTAGTTAAAAACCTTTATTTATTCACGGATAAACCAACATGTTTGGACTAGAGAGTCATCATCAGGGTATAAAATGCATTGGAAACAGGTGTGAATGTACAAACACATGCAGAGGTAACAGGTCACATGATATGTTGGTGTAACACACTAGATAAAAATGTTGAAAGAAATTGCAAATGAAAATGAGGTAAATATATGTACAAATATTGTGGACAGACAACAAACTCATGCGCGTACAAGGTTGAAATATTCATGAAGAGTTTAACTCATGATAACTAACATAAGGACAGGGATAAAATGAAGCCCAAGTATTCAAAGGCAGGGAAACCTCATAGGGCTCACAAAGGATCGCCCTCAGTAATATTCGTACAAAGGCATGTCAGCCTCAGTGACACGTGTCCTGAAAACATGACAGAAAGGCAATAATCTAAAATAAAAAGCCAGAAGGAAATAATAATGATGGTACACCAGAGACAGAAAAGAACTGCATAGGAAGAAATCCAGCAGTTTGATGCTCGGGTGACATCACTACATATAATGGCAGCAGTTTTCCTCCTGCAATTCAATACTAAGGACATCACAATTACATTTCTTTCATCATACCTTCCTCTCAGTATCTGATTATTATTGTTATGCTTTTGAGTATTAGTAAGGGTCTTTTGAGTGTTTTTATGCACTCTCTTTTAAGTGTGCAGTATCATTTTTGACATGCCTTTGTACATATATTACCGAGGGCAATTCCTTTGTGAGCCCCATGAATTTTTCCGCCTTTGAATATTCAGGCTTCATTTTATCCCTACTGTCATGTCCTTTTGTTGGTTCTCATGAGTTAAACTCCTTATGAATATTTCAACCTTATACACGCTATGAGTCTGTTGTCTGTCCACATTATTGTACATATTGTTTCTTGTCTTTGTCATATACAGTACAAGCCAAAAGTTTGGACACACCTTCTCATTCAATGCGTTTTCTTTATTTTCATGACTATTTACATTGTAGATTCTCACTGAAGGCATCAAAACTATGAATGAACACATGTGGAGTTATGTACTTAACAAAAAAAGGTGAAATAACTGAAAACATGTTTTATATTCTAGTTTCTTCAAAATAGCCACCCTTTGCTCTGATTACTGCTTTGCACACTCTTGGCATTCTTTCGATGAGCTTCAAGAGGTAGTCACCTGAAATGGTTTTCCAACAGTCTTGAAGGAGTTCCCAGAGGTGTTTAGCACTTGTTGGCCCCTTTGCCTTCACTCTTCGGTCCAGCTCACCCCAAACCATCTCGATTGGGTTCAGGTCCGGTGACTGTGGAGGCCAGGTCATCTGCCGCAGCACTCCATCACTCTCCTTCTTGGTCAAATAGCCCTTACACAGCCTGGAGGTGTGTTTGGGGTCATTGTCCTGTTGAAAAATAAATGATCGTCCAACTAAACGCAAACCGGATGGGATGGCATGTCGCTGCAGGATGCTGTGGTAGCCATGCTGGTTCAGTGTGCCTTCAATTTTGAATAAATCCCCAACAGTGTCACCAGCAAAACACCCCCACACCATCACACCTCCTCCTCCATGCTTCACAGTGGGAACCAGGCATGTGGAATCCATCCGTTCACCTTTTCTGCGTCTCACAAAGACACGGCGGTTGGAACCAAAGATCTCAAATTTGGACTCATCAGACCAAAGCACAGATTTCCACTGGTCTAATGTCCATTCCTTGTGTTTCTTGGCCCAAACAAATCTCTTCTGCTTGTTGCCTCTCCTTAGCAGTGGTTTCCTAGCAGCTATTTGACCATGAAGGTCTGATTCGCGCAGTCTCCTCTTAACAGTTGTTCTAAAGATGGGTCTGCTGCTAGAACTCTGTGTGGCATTCATCTGGTCTCTGATCTGAGCTGCTGTTAACTTGCGATTTCTGAGGCTGGTGACTCGGATGAACTTATCCTCAGAAGCAGAGGTGACTCTTGGTCTTCCTTTCCTGGGTCGGTCCTCATGTGTGCCAGTTTTGTTGTAGCACTTGATGGTTTTTGCGACTCCACTTGGGGACACATTTAAAGTTTTTGCAATTTTCCGGACTGACTGACCTTCATTTCTTAAAGTAATGATGGCCACTCGTTTTTCTTTAGTTAGCTGATTGGTTCTTGCCATAATATGAATTTTAACAGTTGTCCAATAGGGCTGTCGGCTGTGTATTAACCTGACTTCTGCACAACACAACTGATGGTCCCAACCCCATTGATAAAGCAAGAAATTCCACTAATTAACCCTGATAAGGCACACCTGTGAAGTGGAAACCATTTCAGGTGACTACCTCTTGAAGCTCATGGAGAGAATGCCAAGAGTGTGCAAAGCAGTAATCAGAGCAAAGGGTGGCTATTTTGAAGAAACTAGAATATAAAATATGTTTTCAGTTATTTCACCTTTTTTTGTTAAGTACATAACTCCACATGTGTTCATTCATAGTTTTGATGCCTTCAGTGAGAATCTACAATGTAAATAGTCATGAAAATAAAGAAAACGCATTGAATGAGAAGGTGTGTCCAAACTTTTGGCCTGTACTGTATGTCTTAAATTTTATTGCATATTTTTTATTTTCGGTCACATAATGTGCAGGTTTTTCACAGTATATAATAATTCTTATTTTATTTCACTGTTGTTTTCTTTCCTTTTATTTGGCTTTGAACCTCTTTTTTCTTGTTACTAGATGTGTGAATCACTCCTAGTATGTATTTACCTCATTTTCATTTGCAGTTTCAATGTGTTTTTTTTCTAGTGGGTTTAACCAATATATCATGTAACCTGTGTCTCAAGACCTCTACACGAGTTTTTCTAACTGATGAAGACTCTCTAGTCGAAACACATTGGTTTATCCGTGAATAAATAAAGGTTTTTAACTACAGTCCCTCGGATGCTTTTTTGGACTGCCTGCCTGTACCATGGACTTTTACACTGAGTGAGCTGGCCAGTCGTTGTTTTTTTATCTTTATTTAAAATTACATCAAAGTTTGTCAAAAGCAATCATGTTCCCAGTGGGATGAATTGCACTAACTTTGGTGATCCCCTTACTTTTCAGCTGACACTATTACCAGGGCAAAATTGCCTGGTTTGCCCGATACTTTATGACCAAACATACCCTCAACTGTACTTTATGTTAGTGCAGATTAGCAAATGTTAGCATACTTAAATTAGACAGTAAACATGCTAAACGCTACCTGCTAAACATCAGCATGTGTGTATTGTTATTTTGAGCATGTTAGCATACTGACGTTAGCCTGTACCTCAAAGCACCACTGTTTCGTAGTGAAATTGGAATTGAAACTCATCAGCATCTGCTCCTCAGTGCAAGAGGTCAGTGCTTTATATGCATCTATAATGCTGCATTTCGTCGAAGTTGGGGGTTTCAGTTTTCTAGTTGAAATTTCCAACTTCCAACCTCCAAGCTTTCCAGGTGCAGGATGGCTAACATAAACAGAAAAAACGTGGCTGACAGTGACAAACTGATGTTTCTTTGGCAACTCTCTCTAGACTTTTTTTGATGACCAATATGGCCGTTAATAGATGAATAACTACTGGAAAAACACTTCAAATTAAATATCTTTAAAATCAGCTAAATGAAGAAGCAGTCTGTCAAACAGAGTAATAATCAGGGGTTCGGTGGCAGGGGTGGAGGAGTAACAGGACTTGGTCCACTGAGCCTCCTCAGTGATCACATCCAGGAAGTCACCAAGTCTGCCGTCTGCCATCTGGGTTGCTATGTTGGAGTGAAGCTAATCTCTGGTCTGATCTACAAGGAGACCTGTGGGGTGTTGAAGTTCCTCCTGGAGAATGTGATCTTTCATGCTGTTACCCAACTACACCGAGCATGCAAAGACAAAGAGGGTGATTGCCATGGATGTGGTGAATGATCGGAAGTGGCAGGGACGTATTCTGTACGGCTTTGGTGAAAAGATAGATCCATCCATAACAAAATCCTAAAATTTGGTCTGCATAATTTAAGTTTATGTTTAAGTTGTCTTAGCAACATTTTCTATAGGTCACAGTTCACTTCAGTTTAGGACTAGATGTTACAATCCCTTGATGCACATACTTAATGGGAGTAATAGTGCCATCTTGGGGTTTCCTATTGGGAGCCAAAGAATTAAGGTTAGTTGGATAGAAAAGCAGGAAGGAGCATACGTAGACAGAAAAGTAAGAAGGGGCATAGGAAAGTCAGAG
This sequence comes from Epinephelus lanceolatus, assembly GCF_041903045.1. Classification (NCBI taxonomy): domain Eukaryota; kingdom Metazoa; phylum Chordata; class Actinopteri; order Perciformes; family Serranidae; genus Epinephelus; species Epinephelus lanceolatus. The sequence goes on from NC_135752.1 coordinate 12,642,388, forward strand.
CAAAGGAGAGACGTCTGTAGTGAACTCTCCCCCGCCAGACCGGGCTGTACACTCCCCCCTACTCCCTCATTTTGATGAGTGAAGAGAGAAAAAACTAACAGGAAGAAAACTTACCAAACTTTAACTGAGGTGGAGTTCAACAGGTCAGTTGTTGTTGCACATATTTGAGATTGTGAGTGAAAGTTGGAGCCATGCTTGGGAAGGGGGTGGGGGTTTAGGGATGGTAAAAGCTTCATTCTGGTCATCAGGTGAGTACCCTCCTTCACTGTTGTTTCGACAATAGGCCCACAGCACCTCCAGAGGGCTCAGCGGCAACACCCTGCATCCCTGGTGCGCCCCCCTCTTCTTTAGTCCCTTGAACCCTGCTGTTGTTTGTGGTATTTTGGGGCCTAAATGGTAATGGTAATGTTTTCTCCCCTTCATCCCTAGCCATCGGCTTGCCTGTTCAGCTGCACTAGAGAGAGCTTTGACACTGGGCTTGGCCTTGAATTCCCATTTTACAGTACACAGTATTAGGCTACCTGATATGCTATTAATGAATTTATTTATTTATCGGGCATATTTCCCACCTGACATTTTAGCTGTTGATACATTCATCTGCCAGACAACTACACCAGCATGATGTGATAATGGCAAAAAGCTTGTACATGCAGGCTAACGTAAACCCTGTCGTAACAAGCTACCTAATAACATAGTTGATATATTTTTACATCATGCAGAACAGGGTTTTACTACATGATAGTATCTATTATTTTAACTAAATACAGGCAAATATACTTTACCTTGCCATTTATTTGATGGTTTACCATTTAAAATGTGCGCTTTCAACTGCTTCTTCATGAAGCCAGGGTAGAGGCATTTGTCCCGAGTTTACAAGTAGAAATTCCGACTTTGATTGGCGTTCGATTGTACTTTTTCTAGTACGAGGTCGGACATTTTGAGTTTTGAAGAACCATGACTGTTGGTATTGCTCCCTTTTCTTTTTGCTGGTCACTGTGTCTATATTCGGTGAAAGTAATTCTCTGCTCTGTAAATGTGCAAATTCGGTTTGACCATCCTGATTGTCCCAACAGAATGATTAGATTTGAATTAGATGAGATTTTCAATTGCACGGTTTGCCTCTGTACATCTTTTGATGAATGGCACTGTGAAGCTCTTACTCCCTCTTGCTATTATTCTGCAGATCTGAATTAACCACAAATGTCAGGCCACTCCTCAGGTCTCCCCTGGCAACCAGCTCTGTCGCCAAAACATGTCTTTCTCAACTTCTCCTCAGGTTTGGGATGGGCTAGAAGTTTGGAGGGGATGGAGAAACTAACCCTGTTTGATTTGTCTAGAATGTATTTGAAAATAGTTGCACAGGAAAAGCGTATCGAAACAGCACATACAAGGTTAAAGTAATTATGCACATATTGACACAAATTAAAACTGTTTTACCATAAACTCATATTACTTTTAATAAACATGTGTTAGGTTTGCAAGCTTCCCTGCCTGGAAGCATTGTTCCTCAGCATGAGTAGGCAGATAAACTAGGCCTATTGTATTATAGTTATCGTTTGTTGGATAATGATTGAGAAAAGTGCTGCAGGCTTTTGAGTTGGCAGATAGGCTGCCCTACTTCTAAATGTTATTTGGAGTCGTGTGTGTCCGTGTGTGTGTGTGCGCATTCATCTCACTTCTCTCATCTTGTTCCAGCGTGCTACATAGAAAGCCTCAAGGTCTCATTCTCCTGCTCCTGTATCGTTCAACCTCCTCCCTATCCTCCCTCCCGATTTTCTTTTTGTTTCACTACCTCCAGCTCCCTTTCACTACAGCTGCATTTAGTTCCCCTTCTCTTGTCTCAAGTCTGTGTTGGTTTAAACTAGCAGGAAGCAGCTGGGGTGGAAAAGCTCAGAGCTCAAGTTAACGCAAATTTGTTACTGACTTCTAGTGTTAACACTAGGGGTGGGAATCTTTGGGCACCTCACAATTCGATAACGATTACGATTCAGGGGCTACGATTCGATTATAAAACGATTATTGATGCATCTTTAATTTATGTATATTGATGCACTTTTTCACAACACACATTTCTTTTTGTCTCACTGAATAAGCATTCAACACTTGCAATTTTTAAAAACAGTGCATTTGTAATAAGAAACAGTTGAATTAATTTCCATTATATTTTATTAAACATATAAATGGAAATGCGTGCAAACTGGAAAGTTACAATTTTGTTGTACGGAACCAAAGGTAACAGCAGGTATCTTAAATTACAAGATAAAATGCGCAGTTAACTAAGAGTAACAAAGGATTCGGTGACGACAGACGTCCACGCATCACATGTAACTGCGTTCCTACCTGCCTTCAACAGCAAGGCCATGACTTCTGTTTTGGTTTGATGGTAGAGTGTTGGTGAAATAGCGTCGGGATGGGATGGTGTATCTGGGCTCCAATGTATGCAGCAGTGCTCGAAATCCCTGATTTTCCACGACGGAATAAGGACGCAAATCCTTGGCAATAAATGCCGCGATGGCCTTTGTAATTCGCTTGGCCTTTTCCGATGAGGGTGGCAGCTTTCTAATTGCTTCCTCGATTGTTCTCTGGTCGGTAGCGCCACTAGTAGCCGCAGCAACAACAGCCTGCCGTCTCCCTGACTCCTCCGTCAGGTGGAATCGAGTTACATGGCTTCTCATGTCTGTTGTGTTGCCAAAGTATTTTATTTTAGCACGACACAGCTTACATATAACGTGGCTCTTGTCCAGTTCGCTTCCGTCGTCAACGTTGTAGAAGCCAAAGTATTTCCACACGTCTGCTTTTAAATTAGAAGGAGCTGTTCGGATCTCACGGCGAGGTGGGTGGCGGTCAGCCATGTTTGTTTTCCTCTGTGCGCGTGTTGGCGTGTCCGCACCAGGTGCGCATCCCAAAGTGTCCCGGAGATGACACGTACCGCACTTCTTAGTTCCGCATCATTTAGAACCTTCTGTATTACTCTAATTAATCGAAATTTGGATGTTTGTGAATCGATTCAGATTCGTCCACATCCGAATCGCGATGCATCTAAGAATCGGAAATTTCCCCCATGCCTAGTTAACACATCCATTAAACAGTTACCTGCACCATACTTTTTATAGCTGTAACTTCTTTCTGCTGTCTATTTGGAATGACATAATAATCTTAATAAAGCAATATTATGTTTTCCATATAGAGACACAGCAAACCATGGCATCCGGGCTAACTGACAGGGTCAGCTCACATCAGCACACCGTTCACCTGACCTGGACTAGACATAGGACTGGGCAATAAAATGATAACGATAGTTATTTCAATGTAATTTTCCTATATGAAAATATAACAAATGTTTGATAAATGTTTGCTATAATTAAACCATCCATACGCCAATAAACACAGTGCCTAATGTCCCTTAAATGCTTGCCACCCACCATTAAACAAAAGAAAGTTTAGTAGTAGTAGAAGAAGATAAGAGCAGCAGCTCAGCTCATGTGTACTGTAACATTATAACTTTAAAACAACAGTACACATCCTTATAAAGTTAAGATCAGTGTGTTTGTTTTGACTACAGATAACAGCACGGGGCTACTCCATGATTGAATGTGCCACATAATGTTAGCTACAGTAGCTGCATGGGTTGTCAAACCATCTAATGCTAATGGTAAGTCAGCAGGTTAGCATTACATTAGCTCAAGTGAATTGTGGCTATTTAATTAGAATGAAACGACATAACATGTATAAATGTGACTTAAAATGAATAAAACTTAAATATATTTCCTCGTACGTGAACGTGATTCCTGGGTCACATCAGATACATTTTCATTGGCAGTGGTTTTTGTTCAAAAATGAGGACGCTACTTCACGATGTCATCAAAGTCCATATTTTGTCATTTTTTTGATTGAAAAATTTCAGAAATCACATACTGTGGGTGTAAAACTTGTACAGAAAAAAACTGACCACAGTTGAGATTTTTATTTTGTCTTTTTACATCATCAGCAAAAGCACAGAAAGTTTTAAACTGTTTGTTCAGAGCTTGAATTAAGATTTCTTTGTTTAGTTATTATTTTATTCATAAATAATTTTTGGATTATATATTTTTTCAATCTAGCTGATGAGAAGAAAATGCGAACCACTGCACCACCATGCAAACACTTGCCAGAATTGTGACATTTCTGGCAAGTGTTTGTCATGTTTTGACACTAAAGAATAGTTCAAACAACAATTAAGGTGGTTTCTTCTTTCATGATAACACTGTTGGTGGTGCAGTGGTTTGCATTTTCATCTCACAGCAAAAGGTCCTTCTGTGCAGAGTTTGCATGTTCTCCCTGTGTCAGCAGCGTGGGTTTTCTCCAGGTACTCCGGCTTCCTCCCACAGTCCAAAGACAAGCAGGCTAGGTCAATTAGCGATTCTAAATTGCCAGTAGGTGTGAATGTGAGTGTAAAGGGTTGGCTGTCTCTATGTGACAGCTGTGATTGGCTGGCGACCTGTCCAGGGTGTACCCTGCCTTTCACTCAATGACAGCTGGGATAGGCTCCAGCCCCCCCGCGACCCCCAACAGGATAAGCGGTCATGGAAAATGAACGAATGAATGAACATTTTCGGTTGTATAGCCCAGCTATAACCCACATGGACTGACTTTTGCATAAATGGGTATGCTCTTACAGATTGCCATCTTTGGTTGTAATGTGAGTTGCACAGGTATGGCATAATAGTTTTTATATTTGCAGTGCCTATTTAAAGGACGCTTAATCAACTATGTCCGTCAAACTGCCAATCCAAGTCTTGGGGGTGACCCAGTATGGAGATCAAGTATATTTATATACATTCAATAGTGTATTAGCAGTGTATCATGAAATGATTGATAATGCTGTTTACTGTATTTATGATACATTGTTTAATGTATAACATTTTCTTTATAAACAACGGTAGTGTATTGGGGTGTGTTGCAACGTATACCGTATGCAGAATCCCTCCCTATACTGTATTAGACTGTACAGTTATTTTGCGTTAGATCTGTATGTTTCTAGACATAATTATGTTACAGGGTGTGGAAAAAAAATCCGACTTGGGACAAAAAAAAAATCAGTCATGTTGATTTTTATGTATTCATGCATGTATTCAGTATGCTGCTTCTGTAAGGGACAGTTAACTGTATATAGTGAATATATGGATCCTCGCACACACTGGGTGCACTCTACATTTACAATTTGCCATTGTGTCTTTCTCCTGTCACTAAAATCCTCATTTTATCTGTTGAGTTTGACTGATGTGTGGTTCATGGATGCTTGAAGGAATCCAAGACGTGTCAATAGGACTGTGTTTTTGGCTTTCGTCTGTTGGGGACACAATGGTTGCTCCCTGTTCTACTCTAATTGGATAAATGATGTGAGCAAACTGCTGCCGCTCACCCTACGGACTCTGCTTCAAACTGCCATCCACACAGCCGCTAACAAGATAACGTATTCTCTGCAGCCCAAATGACAGGGCTAATGTGACTGTCACTCAGATTAACAACATCTCAGTCTCACAGAGGACCGCGTCCCTGCCTGTCAAACTCTGTCCGTTCATTAATGTCCGCCACTAACTGTAGGCAGCAGAGGTTTTCCAGTCAAGGCTGCCTTTCAGTTGTTGATCGAACAGAGAAGTTATTATGCTGAGCGACTTTAGTATTGTTTATGTAACACACTGCTCTGCAGTGAAAGTTTGAGAAACTGTTTTGCTGCATTCATTGTTATCTCCACTTGCATCAACCTATCAGGGCAGAAAACCTGAATGGATAATGAGGGAGGAGACCAGCCATAAGCAGTCTAATCATATGCACTGGAGGCATTAGCATATTTTTGGAGCAGAATCTCAATTTCCCAAACTCTGTACTTTTTTCATGCTTTCCTCTGCTTCCTTTGAATAATTTGATCCCAATTGGATTTCATTATAATCTTTGCCTTTGACTGGTTTCTTACTTTCTGTGTGTGTTTATGATAACGCCTGCTCTCCTCACATCTATTCCTTATTTTTCTCTCTGGTTGTCTCTGTCTCCTTTTGCCATCACCTACATTAGGTACATCAAACAAGTACAGGAGTGGTGTTCTTCTCAACATTATCCAGGCTCCATTATCCCAGCTACAAGTATTACTGAGCTGACCTTCTCTAACAACCTGTGGTCACACCTACAATAGATACAAGACAAAGAAACCTCTGTCACCAAACTAAAATCACTTTTGGATGGTAATACAGTAGCTAACCGTCTCTCTAGTCTTGTTTTTGAGTGATATCACAAAGACAGTACAGTGTCTTGGTTATCACACTGAATACTGAGCACTGCTCATCTCAAAGTCCTTTGATTCTGCACAAAGGCATTCAGTGCTTTTGATCCATTTGATTGCCTCTAATCTGCTGCATTGCATTAGTGATAATGAAACCCAGGGCCTCAGCAATACAGAGCCCAAAAATGAAAACACCAATTTTTCTGTTTTTTTTTTTTAAGTTCATATTTTGTGAATTGTACCAAGATTTAAGCACTTCTCAGGAAGGGCAGGGTGATAGGGCCAAAAATGCTGTCACAATAAAAATGTTCATATCAGTCAATATCAGTAACCATCAGTAAATGACAAATCATTATTTCTTTCAAGTTTAAAGGCTAAATTTTGAAGAAACAGTACTGTTAAACTATTATGTATCGTCAGAACATGACAAACACAGCAGAACATTTCACAAATCTGAGGTAGATTAAAAACAATTATGATCGGAAATAGACAAAGAAATCTTAATTGTCATTATTGTTGTCAGAACATAGACTGAATATAAAGATGTACGATGCATGTCCATCCCACTGTACAGAAGTAAAGCTAAAATATTCTGCTGCCATCTTGCTCTGGTGACGTCATTTGGAGCCAGAGTCTGCACAGTAGCAATCCCTGTGGTATCAAAATTTTCTGCCCATACAGCCATCAGACCAATCATGCGCTGTGCCACTGAATGCAAGCCCATCGATTAGCTCACACAATGGTCAACCATGTTCTAAAAATCCCTGTTTTATGCTTATAATTAACTCATTAATACCAGTTATTAGAAAAACAAACACTTGAACATACAGCAGAGTGATAAAACTACCTTAAATAGAAAAATTTATTTGATGTGTACTTTTAGTTTGTAGTTTGGCTCATGTCCCACCCACTAACACAGAGAGGGTAGGCTTTATGTCCTGTACTGCAGCCAGCCACCAAGGGGCGATTGAAATGTTTTGGCTTCAATTTTGGGGAGCTGTCATGACAAGTTTTAAAAGCATAGTATGTAAGGAAAGGTATTAAAGTTTTATTCATTTTTACATTCAGTCACATTTATTCGCGTTATTTCATTGTAATAGCCGCGAGTGAGTCTTGTTAACTTGCTAACTAATTATTAGTGTTAGTTGAGTTGACCACTCATACTGCTGATACAGTTGGCATTATGTGGCAAATGCAATTATCAGGTACCCCGACGCCATTTTCCAAGGTCAAAACAATCACAGTAAAAATACATTGTAAAGTTATAACAATACAGTACACATTACCTTAGTGGCTTTTTCTGGTTAATGGCAGGTGGAAACTAGTGTTTTAGGTGCATTAGAGCCCACTTCTGCCAGCATATGGGTGGTTTTAAATATATTGAACACTTATCAAACATTTGTTATATATCTATCAAGGAGATTTAAATCAAGATAGTTTTAATTTTATTGCCCAGCCCTACTCTCGGGTATGAATTTATTCATTCATATTTACAGTAAGAGGAAGGAAACAGTCAGGGACAGGAGAAAAAAAAAATACAGACAGCAGTAAGTGTAGTGGAGCTGACTGCCATCAATCAGTGCCATGTGGTGGCACACTTTGCCCATCCTTCTATTGTCACACAAGTTGTTGCTGGTGTGGTGGGCTACATGAGGACCTGTCTTCGTCCTCTCATACACGGATTTAAGCTACTCATGATTGAGCTTTATGAAAGCTCTCACACACTCTTAAAGCCTCTTCCAAGGGGATTTTGGGGGGCATGTTTGTATGTAAGGCACAGATGGTACCCCTGATTCACACCCCATGTTTTACCCCCTCAAACATGTTAACATGTGGTGAAGCAGACAGTTGCATTTGGCCTCAAAAACCTGGCATTGTTCTTTACAATGGTCCATCACCTACTTACTTGTGTATCCTTGGTTTCCTTTCATCATGTACCCCCTTCACATCAGCTGTGGTCTCCATCAGTGTCCTGTCCATTCATGTTGGTGTTTTCCCTTTGTGATGGCAGACATGTAAAGCTTCAGCTTAACAAAACAGATATGTGTGCGTATGTGTGTGTCTTCAATCAATATGTTAAGTACACACACAAATCACTGCTAAAAGATTGTAGGTTATCATTGAAGTCTTTGTTCGTACTGAAAGAACTGGTTAATTCTTCTAATTGTCGCCATTTGGAAAATATAATAATCTTTTGAGTAGTGTAGTGCTGCAATCAATTTTCATGATTAATTCGTTCACTGATTGCTCTATGAAATGGCTAAAAATGAAAAATATAACATTCCTCAGAGTCCAATGTGACATCTTTAAATGTCTTGTTTTGTCCAACTAAAACCCAAAGATATTCTGTTTACAGTGACATAAAACAAAAATGTCTAATCTTCTCATTTGGAGGAGCTGGAACCAGAGAATTGTTGGAGTTTTCCACTGAAAATGACTGAAACCATCAGTAGATCATCAAAATAGATCAATTAGATGCTTCATCCTTACAGTTCTTCAGTCGTTTTATGATTTATTAACTGACAATTATATTTCAAACTAGTTCTTAAACATGTCTCTATTCAAAACCCTCGAGGTACGGAATCTGCTGCTGCCCTTACTAGAGGTCATCACTGATTATATAGTAGCTTTAGTGTGTGTTTTTACAGTGTATGGGTGTAGATGGTTAATGGTTACCCCCCTGCACTGGGTGCTAAGGGGATTTTAGGGCCTGTGATCTGACAGTGTTTGTCCCGGTAATCCTATTACTCAGACTGCTGCTTTGCCAGACTACTGCATTGGGCAGAGCCACGCTCAGCATCTCTGTATCACTGTGGTCCTTATATTAACAGATTGCTCCAGGATGCTCTGTTGCCCCGGTGCTTAGCCGTATCCCTCAACCTGCCAGCCTGTCTGCATTTAGACAGTTTGTTTCCAGTTTTGATTGATCTGAAATAAAGTTTAGCAGATCAGTCTAGACACACTTACTGAGGCCAGAAAGACTTATGTACTCTTGGCTGAATAAATCCTGAACGATAACCAGACAGCCTCGCTTGTTGAGCCAGTGAGGCACTTTATAAATGATGAGCATATTTACAAGCTTTAGAAAGCAGTGGCATGTGTCACTGTTGTTACAGCGTAAGCTGCTCATGTTGAGCTTTAAGTTTCAATCATTTGTGTAAACAGACAGACGCTGATTAAACACTGAACTGAATATTCACAAGCACACAAATTTCAAGTCTACAAGAAAGGTTACAAAGCAAAATAAAATATATAATCAAAGACACACTACATCATAATTACAGCACAAATGAGACGGCAACACTAACCCTATCAAGATTTATTCCACAGATCTACAAACCCTAAATCAGTACTAGTACATTTTTATGAGTAATCAAACCAGATGTCTTTGAAATGCAGTTGTTTTTAATATTACCCTCTGGACATGTTTTCAGATATTCAGTTTTGAATATTTCCACATAAAAGCTCAATTAACAAGTTCTTAATATTCCATTGACTCTTTCTCCCCCTTAAAAATCCAAACTATGAATATGCAAATATTTTTATTTCAAGAGTTTGAGTACTATACACAAAATATGCGCTACTACTTCTCACTATGTGTGCACTGAAGGTGTCCAAGTTTCCAAATCATAGAAGCAACATCCTGTTTGTACATAGACGTACATAGACGTCTTAAACTCAGATGTTAGTTAAAGTTCCCCTCCACTCAAAAATGTATTTTTCTTATGTTTATGTTCCCTAAAATGTCTGACCTTGACTATACTGACTTGTATCTGTGCAGAGTTAATCACTAGAGAGGTGTTTTTCTTCTGAACGAGGTGATATCTGTGCCCTTGCCTTGAAATCTGAGATTCTGAGATTGAGGTACATCACTAATATAAAAGCCAGTCACTGTCTTATATGAGAAACACGTATCGACTGGGCAGCAGACTTCAACACAACACCGGCAAAGAAACCTGAACCCTCCATGACTTGTCAGTCCAGAGAGCAGAGTTAGCATTAGCATAGTGAAAGTTATGACAGCAATCATGGTAGTGTGCAGTCTTTGAATGTAAACCAGACCCTGGAGCTTCTTTTTAATATCTACCAAAAACCCCATTGCACCTATTATTGTATGTTCCAGACTGTGTCAGCCAGTGACAGTTAGTCTACAAGCTAACAAACAACATAAAGAAAGGAAACATGCATTTACCATTCTGATTTAAGTGCTCATCTGTGTCTGGGTCTGACTGAGACCGAGACATATTTTGCAGAATCTCTGTGATGTTTCCTCTGACACTAACACCAGCCATCTTGATGCACATTGCTCTTTTGAGGAAATGGAAAGCAAAACCTAGTGCAAGTAGCAGCGGTGGGTGCGGCACAGGCCAGTTCCAGAATTTCTCAGTAAGGGAGAAAAAGAAGATGTGCTTCTGGCCCCTTTTTGACAGCTGCAATAACACTGTCTGCTGGTATTGTTTCCAACTTGTGTGTGTGTGTGTGTGTGTGTGTGTCATCATGAAGAAATGTGGTCCAGGTGAGGTGAATTGTGTTTTTCTAGGTGTTTATATGTCTGCCAGTGGACACGTATTTGTCAACACTGTAATGTCACAACCGAGCAAGATGTAGTCACCAAACTTTACAGGTGTGTAGTTGAGATCAAAATGAAGGCTGAGTCTCAAGATTGTTGTGGTCCAAGCAAGGGGGACAGAAGTAGTTGAGTAGGAAATAGGGAAAGGGCCATTCCCCCCTACTTTACACCCCTGACTCATGAAACTTCACAGGTGTGTAGTTTAGTTCAAAATGAAGGCAGAGTTTGAAGATGGGTGTGGTCTGAGCAAGTGCGCCGGATCAAAGGGAATAAGAAGGAGCCCCTGGCCAACAATTGCTTTAAGTCGTGAAATACTGTATCGCAGCTCGAGTGATCCCATTGCAAAGTCTTTAGTCAGACGTTTAGTCAGAGTGTAACTATAAGAAAAGCTTGAGTTATCAGTCATTGTGTTAGTGAAGATGCAATTCTACCCGCAGACACACTGCTGGACAAAGTGGGATATTTACATTGTATAGAGAACATATAATTTCTTTAACACCAACCCAAAATCTTCTTACTTCATGTCAGTACCGCAAAAGATATATAAGTGAAGCCCTCTTGCCACAGCCACATAAACAATAATCAGATATATTATATTGTTATATTGTTTCTTGTGACTCAGATTTGCATTCAAAGGAGACACTGCCACTGTCTCTTAATGTAGTAACTTTAAAGAGGATTCAGATGAGGTTTTCAGTGTCAGACTGTTTGCATGTGTAGTACTACTTTTCCTCCATCCTTCCGGATGTTAGGACATATCTGCTTGAATCCCCCTTTTTTTTAAAAAAAAAACATGTCGACACCCATCTGAGTTCTTTTGTCTGAGACTCAGAGGAGATTAGCTCTCAGTGTTACATCACTTTGGTTTTTTGTAAATTATGAAATAATATGAATAATTTTGTCATGACTATAATTAATTACTGTGGTGTTTTCCTTAGTGCACATGTGGATGTATGTGTTTAGTGTGTATCCGTGTGCACCTTCCTCCCGTATCTCATTGAAAGTGAGTGTTTGGCATGCTCAGGTTGTTCCTTTGTATTTCCTCCACGTCCCATGTGAGTAACCCTGAGTAGCCGCCGTCAGCGCTCTGGGACTGGCTGTCCTTTCACCGTGCCTGTCAGCAAGTCACTCAGGCGTGGGCTCATTCTCGCTGCAAGGGCACCGACGCTCGAGGAGTGCCTGCCTGGGCCCGCGCCGGGGCTTAGCTGTTTTCTCTGTCAAGCCTGCTTCAAGTGGAGTTGATGCCTCTCCAAAGGTACGAGCTGACTCATCCCGCATCACGGTTTCATCTGTGGCGGATTTTCGTCCTGACCTCGCCACTTTAATTTGAGATGGAAGGGCATAATGATGATCAATTAAGTGTACCACATGGTGTGTTGTAATGCCTGCCCAGAGTTGGAGGGCTTTGATTCCTTCCCTGCCTCCGTCCAGACATATTAACCCAGGCCACAGGACTGATCAATTCTGTCTGTCAGCCTCTATAAACACACTTGCAGTAGAAGTAATGAAAGTCATTTATCTACAGAAGTCACAGCTGTAGCTCCCAGATGGAGCTGGTGCAGTGTCAGTGACAGCTGTGGTTGCTTATCTGTCTTCCACAACTGAATCACTGAAATCAAAGATAAATATGCTGAAAGAAAGAAAGAAAATGAAACCAAGCACTTCAATCAAAAACTGCTCTAATCTCTAGTTGAATCTATTTGAATTTCACAATAAAAGCCTCAGTTACTCACAACCTTTGCAGTAAATTCCAGTGTTGCGTGTAACCCCGGCTGTCATGGAGAAGCCCCCGTTAAGCAGCCCTTTAAGCAGGCTGTTTCCTGTTAGCACCGTCTCTCCCACGGGACCAGACTGCTGCTGCTCGCTGGAGGCTGCCAACAGACTGGAGCCCAGGAGTCCAATCCATAATATGTGCACTCAGGCGGAAACCACTCACGTAGGCACAGACAGGCAGCAGCAAGCATCCAAATGCACGCAGACACACACTTTAAAAACATTATCTGCCTATGTATCACTTTTATTTTTATTCTTTACCTCTTTTTCACACATTAAACTGCCAGCATGCGCGAACACAAACTCCCGTCCATTTCTGGTTCAAGCCAAGGTCATCGTCCGTGGCGACTGTCGAGGTAATTGCTCCCTTATCACAGTCCTGCTGACTAATGATGAGACGTGCCAGTTCACTCTGGAGGTTTGGGCCTCTGCAGCGTCATGGGAGTCACTCCGTCCTCCCTGTTTGGCCGCGAGGCTGAAATGCCTGTCTGAAAATACCACTCAGAGAGGGGGAGACTAGTTGAGCAGCAGTGATTAAAGCTCCAATTCTTTGTTTAACTAACAGGACATTGTGAGAAACATCTGCTCGATGGCCAACACGTGATTTCCTTCTCAGAAAAGTTAGCACCCGCAGTTGGAGTTTTACATAAAATAAAAGTGCTAATTTTACTTCAGATTATTTCCCGCTACTTCGATTTCCAGGAAGCCTTTTTTTAAGTTAAATGCCAGGCTGTCGGGCAGCTGTTGTATTTCTCAGCTCAGCTCTGCTCCCAACAGTCATCTCTTTGTTACTCAATTGGGGAAAAAAAGCAGTGAAATTCCTTGGAACTCCCCAAATCCTGGGAATTGTAATGAAGGGGTTGCTAGGTTGCGATCTATAGAGCCTATTGTGGACTTCTGTATGGATTCAGTGGTACTACAGGGAGCATCAATGACCCACAATGCACCCCGCATTCCACTGCTTTTCAGGATCAAGGAGAGGGAGTGGGGGTTGCCCATAATTTCCATGATTTGAACCTAAATCCTGCTCATGTATTTATTTTAGAAAATATCCATGAAGAGCAAGAGGAGAGACAAATATGTCCTTATCCAACTTTTCCTTCTTGGAAGCATTGAACCAAATAACATTAGCTGAAGGAATCAGTAGCCTTTCATTAGAAGTCTGCTGACAGGTACTTTTGGAGCCAGGAGGTTTATTTACAGTATCTGCAGTACAACTACTTCCACATAATGACTGGGAGCCTTGTTCCTCGAACTGCGGCCCGACTAGAAAAGAGGACGTAAGTGCCAAGTTCAACAGAGTCCCTCATGTCCTCTGGGGCGTCCTCTACAATTTCCTCTGAGACTCAAGCCTCCTTATCAGTCGTGGTATGGGGACAAGATTAGATCTTTGTCTTTATGTTGGGATCATGAGATCAAATTTTTTTGGTCTCTGTGTGTGTATGGAGTTTGATAATTTGTCTAGGAGGTACTTTTAAGTTTCTTTAAAGGGGAACACCACCTAAATTAAGACATGTTATTTCCATGGCTGAGGAAGGTTCAATCAGTATTTGTGAACATGAGCTGCTCTCTCTCAAAGCCTGAAATCTCTCAAACTTGTGATGTCATAGGGTGGGTCGGGGACTGATTTTGTGGACCCACAGAATGTCTGGTTTATTCTAACAGCATCGCCGATCTCTTTTAACCAAATATTCTCTGGTCTGGCTCAGCTTAAAACACAAAAATGATTAATCTGTCAGCATATCTTTGAATCACGTGTTCAACTGACTTTAGCAGTGTAGATAACAATTGCCTGTCCCGCTGTTGTTACAGACATTTGAACTTACCACAGACACTTGCATTGGTTATGGACTCACTGCGGTGCTCTGCTGCAGTTCACGGCTCGCAGTGAACAATAATAGAGGAAACACCGCCTGAAAACACCGGAAGTTAGTGTTGCATGATATTGGGGGAAAAAAAGGCTTTTTTTTTGTTTGCGATATATATGTTGCAGTATGACTAAATATATGAATTTATAGCAGTTGACTTGATTAGCTCTAATTGATAAAGATTTATCATGCTAAAATTCTTGGTGTGATTTTGTAGGGTGGTGCATCTGCATAGAAAATGAATATAATAAATTATATTAAAAATGAAATCTGAAGAATGGCTTTTTTCTCTGAAGACTTTTCTGTGAGGGAGTAGGGGGAAATTAGGTCATTTAATACACTGGTTGATGCAACATGACACCATTGTATTCAACGTAATGCTCTTCTATCAATCCAGGCTAAAGTCTAACATGTCATATTAATAATGCATCTTGCTTATTCTCACAAAGCGAGGCTTCCTTGTGTTGTTCCCCTCCTGTTCCTCGCTCATTATCAGGTTGTGGTCGACAACTGCTTGTAGATTAACATTAATTTTAATGTTACTTTTTTATAGTTAGGTGACCCCTGGTTCCTTTAGGCGAAATGAGTTAGTTTTAACCTGGCTAGTAGCTAGTAACTAGTTTTCATGGTCCAGCAAGTCTGCAGTCAAGAATGGTCCGGAGACGTTGTGGTAACGTTGCATTTTGGGTACTTTATTTCTTTTGTGCAGTGAACACAATACACAGCCCTTATTACAGTTGTTATATGAGAATCTGAGCTTATCTAGAAGCGTACTGCTGTAGCTTTGGAAGAACACATGCTTCACTGCACCTGCAGTATTTGCCGGCCTGGTTATGGTACTTTTCCACACACACAAGAGAGTCTCACTTCCTTTAACAAACACTGCCAGACTACATCACATATACACGTAACCTGTCTTAAAGGGGAAGGCTTAACTGGTAGCAATTAGTCATGGAAAATTAGTTTCCTTTTAGTATTAAGCAGCAATACAGCTGTAGCATGATGTGTTTGAGTTAATTTGCCTTACTTGGCATGACCCGTCCTGCAGTGTGGGTATTGTGCATGCGGTGTTGGTACTTAAACAATGTACTGTGCAGCCCTACAATGTAGATAATAATAATTCAGATTTGGGGTAAATGTGTTTCTTCAAAATATGACGTTCTGACTTCATGAAGTCCCAAAAAACATCACTCATCTTTACACATTGGAAGGAATAGTTTAACATTTAAAGGAAATATGCTTATTCACCGTGTGTCCAAGAGTTAGAGAAGATCAATATCGGTCTCCTCTTATCTCAGCATAAAGACTGGTGGCAGGGAGAAACAGCTAGCCTGGCTTTATCCAAAGATAAAACCCTCTAAAAGGTTATGTAAATCCTTGTACAACCACAACTTGTCAATTTTACATTTCATTTGACACACTTGCCCAATGCTCATATCACAAGCAATGGCTAATATATGTTGGCAGAATACATTACAGACAGAATACAATTTCAGAGAAGCTGCTCTGAAACTGTCACACCAATTTCTGTTGTCTTGGCTGGCTCAGATAACTAATAAAAAGTGAGTGGGCTCTTGCCTCCTCTGGTATGATCCTGTAATATGTTTGTCTCTGTTTTAAAGCGGCTAACTCAAAATTTATAACACTGGGATCACAAAATCTACAGAGAGCCAGCTTCTTCATCTTGTGCACATAGCAACAGCCATCACTATTCTGTCTGACACTTTCATAATAGATTGCAGAGAGAAACGCTGGCTCAAATTTGTTACGCTGTCTGGGAAGACTGATGAGTCTGATGGCTTAAATGCACACATCCAGACTGAGAAAGATTTGAAATAAATGCTCCCACTCTTAAGTCTGAACATTTTAGTAACACTGCAGCACTCACAGCCAGCAGTGGAGGCATAGTTTTAAGGTGTTAAGACAAATCTTTGAAGAGTGCATCTTAGATTTAAAAGCCCATGTCCTACGCAGAAGTTTTCAATCCACATATTAGTGATACCTTTTTTCATTACAACCCGTGTTTTTCCTCAAGTGTGTCTCCCTAAATGCCTCAAACATGATTCAGAAAGGTTCAGAAACCAAAACAGCAGACTGAAGTAAACTAAGCTCTAATTTTAATGCCTTGCTGAAAGTTTTCTAACCTGACGTGCCTAGGCTTCGGGGAGCTCGTTTCATGAACTTTTTAAGTGTTTGCTCCGCTGTTGACAACAGGAAAACCGTAACAATGCAAGTGCATTAAAAGCTTGAATATTTCAGAACACGTGGCACTTAAGCAAAGAAAATATAAAAATTTCATCCTTTGGATGAAGTTGCAAAATCCCACTTTGCTTCACCAGGATGCTGGCATAAACTGTGAATTATGAAAGAGCTGTGTGTGAATGTTTTGACACTGATGTGGTGGTAAATTTCCAGGCTGTGCAGGTGTGTTAGACTTTGTAATGTGTATGTCATCTATGGATGGAAACAGGGCTGGGTATTATGGAGGAAATGAATTATCACAATACTTTTGACCAAATATCTTGATATTAATATTGCAACGATAACGTAGGTTGACAGCTGGTGCTTTTACAAAATATTTACATAACAGGATTTTTGATAGATAATTATCGTCAATGTGGATATAATGACTAAGTGGGTAAACAATATTAAGATATCCAAAATCTAAGATGACTAGTCCATACCCATTAGTAGCTTTGTCACCTTCTACCTATGCCAATCCTCAATACCTATGTGCAGTTTCACATAGATTGACCACGTCAGTGAGTAGAAAAACGTGGGACTGACAGAATGACTGACTGACAGAATGACACACTGACAGTTTCTGTGATTATGTACAGCATACCATACCATGACTTAGTCATACCAAAAATTAGAAAAACAACAACATTCGGCCACAGGGGGAGCCACAGTGATCGGTCGCATTTTAGCCATTTTTAAGCATTTTTCTGTTGTTATAGCGCCACCCAGTTGCCAATTAGAGTTTAATTTCTCCAGTCACCTTGAGGCATCCTGTTCTACATATCTACCAAGTTTAGAAAAAATCGATATGGCGGTTAGGCCTAGATAAGAAATTAGCTCTCTAGCGCCCCCATTTTGTTTGATCGGGTCAATAATGGAGGGGTCCCCTCAGATTATGTGTGGTCATATGCCTACAAAGTTGCGTGGTGATCAGTGAAACCCTTGAGATGTTATACACCTTTATGTGATGAGCCACGCCCTCCGCAATATTCATTGCCTTATAGAAGCTTAGTTTTAGTAAGTTTTCCAACTTTTGCCAAGAGGGAACTTTAGATATTGGTCCCTAGATTATTTTCACCCAGTTTCATGCAGATCGGTCAAACTTCCTAGGAAGAGATCGATTTGAAGTGATTTTCAAAATATTCAAAATGGCGGAAAATCTATATAACTGGAAGTATGGGTTCTTGGGGCAAATTTGTTCCTCGTGAGGAGAGGCATCTCTGTGCAAAGTTTCATGTCTCTGCGACATACGGGGCATGAGATATGCCCATTCAAAGTTTGCAATTTCAATCAGTTGCTATAGCGCCCCCCTTTGGTCAATTGATGTAATATTGCTTCATTCGGATCCTCCCATGACCCTCTACCACTGTGCCAAATTTCACATGGATTGACCAAGTCAGTCAGGAGAAAAACGTGGAAAAGACACATAGACAGACACACCCACAGACAGAATTGTTAAGAGCCATTATATAGTAGTGCTGCAGAATTTGATAAAAATGTGCGATTGCGATTATGGTGGACAATATCGCGATTTGCGATTGCGATTACAATATAATGTAATAAATAAATGGTATCATGAGTCTTTTTGCTAGATTCAGTGTTTCCCTACATTATATCAGGGGAGCACTGACCTGACGTAGTTATTGTTATGGACAGGCAGTGTGTCAATGACCATCTACAGACTGAGCACGGAACTGTACACACAGCGGAGCAAGCCTGTGTTGCGTTCAGGCGTTGTCACGTAAATGACAAATTCCAGCACGCCATAGCACAACACAGCAGCATGTCAAGTGGGCCGAAACCAAGCAAAATTGCTCAATTTTTCATTTGTTATGGAGTCCATGATTTCCCTGTGACACTTACAAATGTTTGCTTAACTGTGCTTGGATGTTGTTTTATGAGGCTCTGGTGGCTTTCAGTTGTCTCATTGTCTTTAACGTTACACGGCTTGGCTTTCTCTCACATGCACTCTTCCTACTTTTCCCTGTGGTGTCTCAAGTGTTGATATAGATTGGTCGTGTTGCCGCGGGACGTGGCGACTTTAACTTTTAAATTTTTACACAGCACATCTTTCAGGTACGGCGACGTTGGACAGAAAGACATGCTGTGTAAAAGTTTAAAAGTTAAAGTCGCCACGTCCCGTCTCAAGTGCTGATATAGATTGGTCGTGTTGCCGCGGGACGTGGCGACTTTAACTTTTAAACTTTTACACAGCACGTCTTTCTGTCCAACATCGCCGTACATGAATCCAAAGTATCGCCATGTAATAGACGTTTTTTTCGCCACCAACTCAGCCTGTTCATGGTCGAGCTCATGCTCCTCTTCATCGTCTGTGTTGGTCACTGCTGCACGCTGGCTGCACACACCAGGATAGCTTGTGGGCGTGATGTCAACAAACTCCACACACTACAGGAGAGGTAGTCACATTCACAGGCACACACGTTAACATTTATTAAATCGCAAATCGCAGCCTTTTATGCGGTTATGTAATCGCACAGCCTGACATCGCGATTGCGATTAGATTAATCGTGCAGCACTATTATATAGTAAGATATCTAGTCTCATACCACGATATCGATATATCAACATATCAATATTTCCCTATATGGGAAGGTTTTTTTCTTGTCACACATTCTCACCCTGCTTGGTTTTGCAAAGAGTTTTGTCTCCAGATTAGAGATGCAAGATATTGGATTCTTTTGGTTGATATCTGATATGCTAATGTAGAACAACTCATTTGACCAATAACCAATACCAATATCGATATATCCGCTTTTTTTCCCCACCTAATTTTAGCAATCATCAAGTCTCTTTTGTAGTGGAATTAACATCATATTATGCATGCATACTCTTATCATGATGGCCCACCAGCAGATGTAGTCATTAAATAGAATACTTTTCAATGTATGTAATATTCATTCATTGTGCAAATTAAGAGAAGGCATGTTTGCAACTTCTGATTCTGTTCATTTTAAAGCCGATATTGGCTGATACTGATGATGTGCTGGTATTTTCGTGTTTCCCTCCCGATGTCTTGTTTGCCTTTGGAGCCCAAAAACTTTCAAAAGTTGGCCAAATGATGTTATCACGATACAATATTATTATGATTTCAAACATTCTGCGATATAATGAGAATTGTGATAACATATATTGTGATTAATTACCTTTTTTTTTTCAAGCATGCAGGGCAATGTTCTGTGTATATGGGCACATTTTCTGTTTAAGAACTGAAAACACTACGACAGAATAAAGCTAAGTTGGGCAGAAAAAAAGAAAATAAATATTCTGTGGGTCCACAAAATCAGGCTCCCAGTCACTGTCTGTGGAGCAGCTCCAGACTTTACACCATATGGCATCACAAGTTTGAGACTTCTTTAATTTCTGGCTTTGAGAGGAAGTAGCTAATATTCACAAATATTAATTGAACTTTCCTCAGGCATGGAAATAACATATTGAAATCTTAATTGAAGTGGTGTTCCCCTTTAAGTTGCAGACCATTTTCTTGTATAAATCACTATGTGTATAAAATCACATTTTCCAAGAGTCCTTGTTGAGGTCAGCAAATATCTTGTTTTGTCCACCCAACTGTCCTAAACCCAAAGATACTTAGGTAACTTAGTTTGTGGTATAAAACAGAGAAAGTCAGCAAATCCTCACAATGGAGGAGCTGCAACAACATCATTTGCTTAAAAATGGCTCAAATGTAGAGTTCCCAACTCTAATATTGCATCTTGAGTATTTTCTAAATATTGTAGAAGAGGCCCTCCCCCAAGATATGATTTGTTCATCCAGTTATTGATCATGTCTGAGATCCACATCTTAACGGACAGTGTGTCTTTACTTTTCCACATTGCTCACATTTTCCTGCAGCAGTGACACAATAATTAACAGAGACCTGATTGGGATTGCAAGAGTTTGTAAAGTTCTTGAAATAAATTAAAAACAGCTGTTTGACAGTCTGGTTTTATAAGTTTGTGTCAAATGTCAGACATGATATAAAGTGTATAATACCAAAAGCTCACTACTCTTGGGCATAAAACATAGCTGCGATGAGTGATTAAAGGACATAAAATAAAGTTTTAATGTAATTTTTATCAACTTATTATTAGTAAAAGGAGGAAAAAGCTTCCTCTTTTTTATTATTTTTTTTATTTAAGCGCTCCATTTTAACTAAGAGCATTGTTAATTAATCCACTCAGTTGTATTCTTGTCTTGTCTAATAACCTTTCCCTGCCTTTTGTCGGCTTTGGAGCTCAATGTGTGGCAGGTTGATGCCTAAAAACGATCAAATTCTACTCCGTCACAGAGCAGATCTTGTATTCTCAGTATCAGTGGATTTTTGCACAGAGTTCATAAGCATGCTGCAAAAAAGATAAATGAATCTCAGCACCTGGTTTCTGGTTTCACACTCTCCTTTCATCTCACCACCACACCTTCACTTTGCAGTATGAGCACTTCCCTGTTTCTCGTCTTTAAACCCCGGCCATTCGTCTCTCTCTGTCTTCGTGGTGCGTTTCCTCTTCTCCCTCTCTGAACCTATTCTCCATTTAATCAGCTCTCTCAGGACTCAGTTCTGTATAATTAGAGACTGAAACTTTAATCACCATGGATCCAGGGCAGGGGAGAGCAGGGCATTTCAAATAGACACAAGCAGGAAATTAGTATGAAAGAAAGTATGGAAAACGTAGAAACGGATGTGATGAGAGAAAAAAAAAGCTTCATTTTAAGTCATGGCACTTATTTGCTGTCAGTCGGCGCACACATTCACACAGGCAGTGAGGATGTATTCTGGATACACATGAAACAGATAAAAGCTAAACTATCTCATGATCATGTCCGGTAGGTCTTGACATGTTCATAATGCTCAGCTAATTGTTCCACTGGCAGCAGTGTGGAGCTGGATTAAAAGGTCACAGTTTGCAGGATGTCCTTACGTAACAACAGCTGTCTCCTCACCTCCTCTCCTTCTGTCTCCTTCTATCTGCTCAACTTCTTTTATTTTTCCCTCTTCTTACCCTTGCCTTGTTTTCACATTGGCATTCATTTGATCCTTTCCCTTTTAACCAACATATTCTCTCCCTCTCCTCTTTACTTATTCATCTGGCTCAAGACATTTTGGCAGGATGTGGTAAACAGCAGACTGGACATTTATTGTTTTCAGGATAACTCTGCCAGCTCCAGTGGGAAGCTAGCTGCCTGTTCTGTCTGAGGCAGATTTGAAAAACAAAAGAGGAAATTTGTCAGACTTTTGCAGATGATTTAAAAAAGGGAAATATGGCAAAATGAGCCTGGACTTGGGCCAGTGACCTGTGGTTTCCATCCATTTATGGTGCAAAATTCAACTTGGAAACATTTGGAAATTAAATCAGATTTTGAAGCAGCTATAGTCAACATTTTTGTAATATTGAAGAAGATTAATACCACTCTCATGTCTATATGCTAAATATGAAGCTACAGCCAGGACATGGTTAGCTTAGCTTAGCTTAGCATAATGACTGGTGGCAAGGAAACAGCCAGAGTCAACTTAAAACTAGTTAATTTGTGAGCTTCCAGGGTACAAGCAAATACATTTTCCCCCTTTGGACCAACCCAGGCTAGCTGTTAACCACTGTTTCTAGCCTCTATGCTAAGCTAACTGCCAGCTGGCTCCGCTTTGTATATAAATGGACACTCACTGAAAATCAAAAATACCTAACTCTCCTCTTACCTGTAGTGCTATTTATCAGTCTAGATTGTTTTGATGTGAGTTGTTAAGTACCAGAGATGGGACCAAGTCACACATGTGCAAGTCTCAAGTAAGTCCCAAGTCATTTTTTCTTGGTCAGGTCAAGTCAAGTCACAGGTTATGTCAAGTCAAGTCAAGTCAAATCCTGTAATAGGTCAAGTCAAGTCCAAGTCAAGTCACCTTATTATTGTAATTTTACCTGCAGAATCTGATCTTAATAAAGTGAAAAGACAAGATATAAGTAACTGTCAGTAAACATTGACTTCATCGCTGCAATGTTTACTTTGCAGGGACGACCCCCATGCGCGCACGCGCACACACACACACACACACACACACACACACACACACACACACACACTAACCAAGGCAGCGGCCAAAATCACCCATTTAGCTCATTTAACCCTGTGTTGCTCGTTCATAAAATGTACAGCCGGTCTTGTGATGAACCGGTTGGAATGTTCGCTCACGTTTTCTGGGGTTAATGTTAGCAAATAAATTAAAAAACAAGTTCCACCAAACCGTCCCGAGTCTTTAACTTCCAAGTCTGAGTCAAGTCTCAAGTCTTTTATTTTTTGTCAAGTCAAGTCACAAGTCATCAAAACAGCGACTCGAGTTGACTCGAGTCCAAGTCACAATGACTCGAGTCCCCATCTCTGTTAAGTACTGAAAATATCTGACGTAAAGATGTGTGCCTTTTCTCCAATATAATGGAACTAGATGGTACTCAGCTTGTGAAGCTCAAAATGTCAAAAAATGCATTTAAAAAACTCAACAGCAATGACTCTTTCCAGAAATCATGACCCAGTTACTCAAGATAATCCACAGACCTTGTTTTGCGCAGTTTCATGTAGGAACTATTTTCTTTCAACTTAACTACACCCACTAAGCGTATCACTGTGCAGAAGGAAGAGTGCATCTACTCATGGACGAGAAGTTCATATTTGTGACAGGGTGAGATGTAAACATTAGTGGCATTATCTTTGGCTTAACTGTAATCTTAGCTAGCTCAGTATTGGCAATACGGTTGGTGGGTGTACTTTGGTAGAAAGAAAATATTTCTTACATGAAACTACTGACAACACGGACTGTGTAATCAGGTCTTGAGTAGCCAGGTGATGATTTCTGGAAAGAGACATTGTGTTGAGTGTTGAGTCAGATGTAGTTTTTGGGTGCTTTGAGTAACACAACCCGAGTGCCATCTAGTTGCATTATATTGGAGAGAAGGCAGACATCTCTACGGCTGATATCTCCAGCACTCAGCAACTCACACCAAAACAATCTAGACTGATAAATAGCACTACAGGTAAGAGGAAGAATATGTATTTTTGAATCAGGGGTAAACTGTCCCTTTAACAAATAGTTAATACAGGGTTATAAATCTTTTCATCAAATTCTGGGCAAGAAAACAAATTACCTTCTTTTCCAAAATGTCAGATTATTGTTTTTCATGTGTCTGAAGCCAGACAGTTGTTTTCCCCTGCAGTTTATACCCCACTTTGCTGGCATGTTTGACCTTGTAAAAGCCACTGGATAAAACCAGATTTATGGCTCAAAAAGTCTAACACCTGCATTTTGCAGCATGATAGATGGCTGTGGTGGCCTGACAGACCCCACTGTAGGCCTTGATAGCTCCTGGCTAACAAGAGTTGAACCCTGCTTCATGTTTGAAAGTGACGCTGATTGGAGTCGACAGGCCAGACTTGCTAAGTTCCTCGGCAGAAAGCCTGGCCAGCTGACGAGGTGGAAACACGTTAGTCGCTCAGTGCAGACACAGCTGTTCTACCACTCAGCAAACAGAGTGGAGACAAACCTACATCCTGGGCATTGTACTTAAATGTTGTTTAATTTAGCCGGTGTGGTTTATGTTCTGTGCCCCTGAGAAGCAGAGGTGGGGTTCGGCTGCCACATGATGATTCCTTGTCATTTTATATTTATCCAACATGATACTTATCAGGCCTGGGGCAGGTCCTGGGGAATTGTACAGAATATTTTGTAAGATTAATGAGGTAAAACTGCCAGCTTTTAATACTATTAGTTATAATCAGGCAGAATACACCTGATCATTACAGTCAAGGTGAAGTAGGCAATCTATCTCTGTTATCCAAGTGTCCTTTCTCTTTTCACTGGCATCAGAGAGCTTTCTTTTTTTTTTTTTTTTTAAATCGGCTTGGCTATCAATATTCAACAGACTCAATCAGTGCTCCTTTTGTGAGCTGCCAAGCTATTAAAGATGCAGATATATTAAAGTGCACCGCAGATCATGTTTTAATGCTGACAGATTGTTCCCAATTATGTCCTTAATTCTGTAGGCCTGCCAAATGTGAAGCAGGACATGTACTCTTACTGCAATGGAGAGGTCAAGTGGTTAGAGAAGGTGTGTGTGTGTGTGTGTGCAGGGTGACTGGATGCCAAAACATATGCTTGCACATATGGGTGAAACAAGTAGAAGATTATGCAACAATTTTGATAATTAATCAAGTTTCCAAAATGTGCTGGATTTTCCTTTTTTTTCTGATACCAAACTGAATTTATTTAGATAAACAACTGTTCTTTCGACAAAACATGCATTTTTAATAAGTCATCTTGGGCTCTGAGAATTTGTGATGGGCATATGATCAACAAAGTATTCAGCAGATTAATTTATAATGAAAAAAATATATAAATATATAGTATTATTTATAATGAAAATAATCATTAGTTGCAGCGGGTAAATTGTTTCCAAGCTCATGACTGATTTATCATGCATATTTGTTCAGCTATGTGTAATCAGCTGTAATCAAATCATCTCTATGCTACCAACAAACATACTAAATAAAAGCTTCAGAATTAAAGCACCAGGGGTCCACTTTGATTTATTTCATTATAACAACACTTTATTCAAATGTATTATCATAACAGTACTTTATTTCACTTTATTATGAGAGCACTTTATTTAATTTTATTGTAACAGTACTTTAACTTTATTTTAACAGTACTTTATATAACTGTATTATAACAATGCTTTAACTTAAACTATAATAATACTTTAACTTTATAATATGGATACTTTGTTTAACTGTATTATAACAGTACTTTATTTAACTTTATTATAACAGTAGTTCACTTAGTAGTTTAGTATTTTAGTAGTGTAAAACCTTAATCACACAGAAAGTGGGTTTTTTTGTAACTGTTTTAAGAGTTTTGCATTGCTGCACACCTTGCTGGAGCACTCTGAACTCCTCAAGTTGAAGTAACTTCAACTAAGAGCGGAAAAGCTCCGCATGTCATCTCTGCTTCTGTCCCATCGTCCAAAGGATGATTTGAGAGGCGGGCCTTCTGCGGTGGTCATGAAAACAAGTTTACAGTTGGTGAACAATGGAGGACAAACTGGTGTTAGCAGTTGTTGGATACCCAGAGCTATGCGACGTTACAAACCACAGTTGCCATGATCTCAATAGAGAATAGCTACTGATTACTGTGAAATAAATTAAATAGAAATAAAAAATAATGAAAATAATGGTAGAGTGATTACACAGGTAAGTTAGGGTGAGGAGGTGATGGGGTGGTTACCACAATAAATAGGTGCAGCAAGCATTTTTTTATTAGTGGCATTCAGTTAAAAATAAAAGCAAAAAAATAAATAAATAAATAAAGCATTGTGGTGCACCTTATGTTTTGCAACCTGCAAAACACTTTAAGTGTGATCAGGGCCTAAGAGGAGATTTCAAAATATCAAGGTAAATATTGTGTATGGCGATATATAGTCTAAAAATATTGAGATATTATTTATAGGCAATATCTTCCAGTCATATTGCATACACACAAAAAAGAAAAGACACTATAAATATGTAGTTCTATTATTCTGATGAGCTCTCCTTTGTCTTTTTCTTTTAGTATGAATTCAAGGCCAAGAGCATCAAGAAGAAGAAAGTCAGCATTGTGGTGTCTGTGGACGGAGTGAAGGTGATTCTGAGGAAGAAACAGAAGGTAAGTCACTAGTGACAAACTCTTAAAGGAATATGCTGTAACCATTTTCATCTCAATTCAGAAATTAAATGCCAGGGTTGGTAACAAAAATCAGTTTTAGCATATCAGTAATAATAAATGTATAAATTCTTTGATATAAGATGATAAGATCAGTGCGTAATCATGGTTATCTGTCTCATACACAGAGGAAAGAATGGACATGGGATGAGAGCAAGATGCTGATCATGCACGATCCCATTTACAGGTCAGTCACACCTCAGTCTCTGACAGTTTAATAGCTTCACACTGTGAAAAACATACAAAATGTTGCTATCTTTGCCACTTGGTATAAACACTTTATACACTCAGGGGATTAAACTGTCAAATATTCAGTCCGGCCTGTTCCTTGCACTCTGCATGTTCTTGTTAGCTTTGACCACAGTGATTACCATGCGTATACTGCGTATAATACAAACTGTATGTCTCAGTGGAAATTGCATCTTCCAGCTCAACCCCTGTGGATGAAGCTGAGGCTTCCATGTATTTAACATGCAGGACTAATGTGCTTAAATGTACTATAGCGTATGTGCCAGATGCACTTACATTCATAAGATAATGAATAATCTATAGCTTGTGCATGTAGTTAGTAGAGCATATGTTTGTCAGTATGTAATTTTTTCCAGGGGAGGCATCCTACTTTCAGAATAAATTCACAGTGATCTGGCAAGAGTACTTGAGTTTGTATGAAAAAAAATATACAAACGTGTCCAAAAATACATTCATTAGGGCCCCAACATCCCATCAGCCATCTTCCCTGTCTACATAGTGATGGAGCCTGTCAAGCAATCATCTACGGGCCTGTGAAGCTGTCAGTTTCTGCTAAACAACTCACAGCAAATAAACTGCAAAGTGTCAAAATATAATAATACTGCCTGTCAGGTGCTGAGAAGTAAAGGGAATTTTAGAATTGAAAGTGCAGGCAAAAATTGAAGATGAACTTTTTGGTCAGGACTGTGAACGTCTGGGTTTTTTGTTCTTCTTTTTTGGCTGACTTAAAACAAGCAATTAGAGCTAATAAGGCAGCCTCTTCGTGGAAATGAAAATCTCAGAGATGGAAAAGAGTATGCAGCCACTTAAAAGTGTCTTAACCAGCTTGTGTGTGATGTGTGTGTGTTTGTAAATTATGTATACATCTGTGGGAGGATCTCATTTGGCAAAGCCACACCTCGTCAAGGGGTCGTGTGTGTTGGATACATTTATCCTTAGCTAGTGTTTCTGTGGCTGTGTTTGTGCAGTGGGGATACATAGTACATTCTACGTAGTGTGACTAGATGGTCATAATTTGTTTGCCCATTTCCCATTGGAGTTGTTTTATAGCAGTGAGCAAAGCTGCAGATGGAGATGCAGAGCTGACCCGCTGCTCTGCCAGTTTACTGCAGAGTGTGTGCAGGGTTGCTGGCAAGAACAGAGCCAGACGGGACAGTTAGCTTGGACGGTATAAGGCACAAAGAGATTACAGTAATGTGGTGGTGTAGAGCAATATGCTGTAAATATTGCCCCTTCATTTTATTTATATCTGCATTAGATCAGTGTTATCTCCCTGACTGCAATATTGGTTTTGATATTATTTTTCATGAAAAGGTACCGTAAAACTCGGAATATAAGTCGCACTGGCATATAAGTCGCAGTCTATTTTTTAAGGTCTCAAACAGGGAAAACAAGGTTTTATATTACTATTTGTTAATAAAAACGTTATACAAGTTATTCCTACACTGTTTCCCTTTATTTTTAATTTGAAACACATTCAAAACACAATAACCTCTTGAGCAGCTTTGGTTACTTTTCAGATTGCAATTTTCCAAACAACCTCTTCAGGAAATAAAATTACGGTATAACAACATCTGAGCCATAAAAATGAGTTTAAATTAACGTTAAACTTCTTTTTTCTTTTTTAAGAAGACAGCATTACAGTACCTTATTACAGTGTGGGCTGTAACTATACATGCTTACTCAAATAACAAAACAAATGAGTTTAAATTACTACGTAGTGTAGGGTGACCATATTTTGATTTCCAAAAAAGAGGACACTCGGCCGGCCACGACATAGCCTACTTAAATGACACTCGCAGTTTACTCAAAGATGCCTTATAATTTTAATATATTTAAAATTTATATGTATGGATAGAAAATTCAGTTATATTACAAAATAATATCTCTCAAAGACAGAAATTCAGATAGGCCCCAATAGGGGACACATACACACACTAGAGTGTGGCTACCCGATCTGAGCCCGACGGTACCCGACAGGTCGGTCGGGTTTGGTCAAAAATGTAGCTGTAAATTGTATTCGGGCTTGGGTCGGATTCGGTCAGCTTTCAGTGAAAATGTAGTGTAAAAATAAATAAAATCCTATTGTCTGTCCTGTTTATTGCTTGGGCACTGTTATTTATGTGACAACACCTGAACATAACACACACAGACACACATTGGCTGTTTGTTTCTACCTCTCCCTCGCTGGAAGTCTCGGACCTCCAGCCGCCCACCTCCGCCTTGATTAAACGCTGAAAATAAAATAAAAGAGGGAGACAGGTTTTTCCTATTTTATCTTATTTTGTTTTATTTCTCTCTCTCCTCTCGCTAGAAGCGTCGGACCTCCCGCCTCCCGCTCCCGTCTCAAACACGGAGGTCTCCCTCTCCGCTGAGCACACCCGGCCTGTTAAATAGCCTGTAACCACTGTGTGACACAAACTCAGTGCTTTGGTCATTAAATAATGTCGGGCTCGGTTCGGGTTCGGACAGAAATATGCTGCCCGTGCCGCACAACACACACACACACACAAACACACAGAAAACTGGACATTATCATCAGTTTATAAAAGACCCCCGGACGGGACGTGAAAAGCGGACATGTCCGGGCAAAAGAGGACGTTTGGTCAGCCTAACATAGCGCCATCTTGTGGGTCAAATTACCTATGTCAGCATTTACCTTGGTCTATAGGTTGCACAGGTCTATAACCCGCACCCAACTTTTTAGATGAAAAAAAGGGAAAAAAAGTGTGACTTATACACCAAGTTTTACGGTAACTTCAGTGTTTTTCAACCTGGACTGCATTTCCCATGTTTTGTGTCTAAGTGACTGATGGAGACAATCATTTTTTAATTAGTCCGGTATTAAATGAGACTGCTGCCGCTAACAGCAGTGAAACAAGGTGCATTGAAACAGGGCACTTGTGCATAGTCAGCGTATGTCCACCAAAAGGGCTTGTTTTTGCCACTGACAGGTTTAGATTATCATTCTCAATGTCTGACAGCATTATGGAAGAATCCCTACAGACACTGTCCTTTTTCTTCAAGAGTAAGATCCTTTTTGTTAAACCAGAAACAACCCAGAAATGGCTAGCGGCAAACCCACCAGACTCCATTTAAATAAACAGTCATTTAATTATCATAAAACACACTTCATTCAAAGTTAACAGAAACAAAATAAAGCTCACAAAAGCCATCTTGGTCCATCTTCCTACTGTTCCAACAATCACCAACTCTGAACTGGCTGAAATAAACCCAGAATTCACCCAGTTAGATGTGAAAATATGCTGGCGCTGTGCACACTAAAATGACCGTTTATGTGAGTCTGGTGTGTTGGGTGATGCTGCTTTTGGGTCTGTCTCTGGTTAAACAGAATGCTCTTAGACTCTTAGAATAACAATCTGAGCTAGTCAGTGGCAAAAACAAGCTCTTTTAGTGGATGTAAACTGACGGTGACCAATGCCCTGAGTGGTTACATCGCAGCCTGTCCACTGCTAGCGGCTGCAGCGGTGTCCTCAATACTGGACCAACTTCAAATTTGTTGTTCCCATTATTCACTTAGACACAAAACATGGGAAAATAGAGTCCATGTTGAAAATTACCACTGTTTTCCTTAAAGAGTGACTATAAAGAAAGGGTGGATCATGTAAAGAAGAACCTTGTGTATTTAAATTTGCTGTCTTATTTTCTAGGATTTTCTACGTTTCTCATGACTCCCAGGACTTAAAGATCTTCAGCTACATCGCAAGAGACGGTTCCAATAATTCCTTCAGATGTAATGTCTTCAAGTCAAAGAAGAAGGTACAACAAAAGACTGCTCACACACCCCCTGACTGTAGACATACACAGCTGATTACACACACTTTTGTAAGAAATAGAACTATCCTGCTGCTTTTACATTTCATCACCCCTGAGATTTACCCAACTGAAAATGAAACCAACAACCACACAGAGAGAAAGCTGCATTAGTAGGCCTTAAAGGGACAGTTCAACCCAAAACCAAAAATACATATTTTTCCTCTTACATGTAGTGCTACGTATCAGTCAATATTGCTTTTGTGTGAGTTGCAGAGTGTTGGAGATAATGGCCGCAGAGATGTCTGCCTTCTCCTGAATATAATGGAACTAGATGACCCTGGGCCTATGGTGCTCATAGTGCCAAAAAAATACATTTGAAAAACTCATCAGCAATGTTTCTTTACAGAAATCATGACCCACTTACTCAAGATAATCCACAGACCTTGTTGTGAGCAGTTTCATGAGGGAACTATTTTCTTTCTACTGAACTACACCCACCAACCGTATCACTGCACAGAAGGAAGCGTGCATCTACTCATGGACAAGACGCTAGTGCTCAAGACACAGGAGATGTAAACATTAATGTTGTCTTCCTCGGCTGAGCTGTAACATTAGCTAGCTCAGTGATGCTAGGTGAGCTAGCAGTAGATGTACACTTCCTTCTGCATGATGATACAAGTGTACTTCAGCAGACAGAAAATAGTTCCTACTTGAGGCTGGACATGACAAGATCTGTGGATTATCTTTTTTTTTTCTTTCTTTTTTTTTAAGATTATTTTTGTGGGCTTTTGCCTTTAATTACAGGACAGAGGATAAAAAACTGACATGCAGCAAAGGGCTGCGAGCCAGATTTGAACCTGCGGCCGCTGCAGCAAGGCAGTGCCTCTGTACATGGGGCGCTGGCACTATCCACTATGCTACTGACGCCCCTAGATCTGTGGATTATCTTGAGTATCCAAGTCATGATAAGGAGACATTGCTGTTGAGTTTTGCAAATGTGTTTTTTGGCACTTTGAGCACCACTAGCCGAGTGCCATCTAGTTCCATTATATTGGAGAGAAGGCAGACATCTCTACAGCCGATGAAAGATGTAGTTTTGATTTTAGGGTGAACTATCCCTTTAATCCAATGCAGCCATTAGATGTGTCGTATTCAGGACGGCTCTTTCTTTTCCCTAACTGGAAAAGGCCTGTGCACTTATTCCTCACCACCCAATTTGCTGCTGTCATTGCTCCTTGATTTGTGTTAAGCACTCTGTAGACTTAAATGTGATTTGCTTCAGCTTTCTGCGTCCAGCTACCTATGACCAAGGGCTGTTTGTTTCCTGTGTTTCTGAATTTGGATCTTTTAATTTAAGAATACATTTCCTGATTATGTCAGCTCAGTGAATCAATTTTGGTTTTAAATTTGATTTCCGGTGGTTTAGTTAATATCCTGCTGCTAACCGCTCTAGATCCATCACCTACAGTGAATACAGAATAGATGCACTGCAAGACAAGGATTGCAGCTGCATATTTCAGACAAGTACCTCTTTACCTTTCTTCAGTTTAAGCTGTTTTTTATGTGTGTTGCTGCAGTTGTTGTAAGTTACCGCAGTCTTGGCTCATAGGTCTGGTATTATCAGTTAGATGTAATGAGAATTGTTCCAAAGAAGCGATGTTATTAGTCTTTGATCGAGGGTGTTCAGCTGTGTGCCAAGAATGACTCAGTGTTCATGTTTTCAGTCCACCAGAGGCTACAGCAGGTGAGTTCATTTAACTCATCTCAAGGCAGGCAGGAGGAACTTGTCAGTGAAATGACTTGATGTGGTGTTTGGGGCTTATTGTTGAATCCTTCTGCTTTAAACATTGACCTTTTATCTCAAACTCTCCACCCTGTTCTTTCCGTCCATCTGTCTCTGCCTCCTCTCTTTCCCTGTCAGACGCAGGCCATGCGTATTGTGCGCACAGTGGGTCAGGCCTTTGAAGTGTGCCATAAGCTCAGTCTGCAGCATGCTGAGCAGGATGCAGACGGACAGGCGGATGGAGAGAGTGACAAGTCTGCAGAGGAATCCAGCAGCCACGGTGAGGCCTACCTGAAAGGATTTACCGTTACCTGCTGTGCACAGTGTTGCCTTTGCAGAGTACAGTCAAATTCACATTTTGGGTTATTATGTTGTGGCTGATTTACATGACTACAAAAAACTGTGCATGACAATATGTTGAAATGAGGTATTTAAAGGTATAGGGTATTTAAAGGGAGCGATAAAATCCTGAAAACTACTAATAGTACTGATTCTTTGACTGTGTTTGCAGCTAACTTTGTGAGCCAGAGACTGTGTGCAAACACCTGCGGCTTGCCTTCCAACTGTTAGGGAGCCCAAACAGAACAGAAACAGCACAAAACTTTGCCAACTTTTACTTGCTGGATTTGTTTTAGTGAAATGATGGAGTGCATATACCCAGTTATGCTATTAGATAATTAATTGAGAAGTTTTTATTCACCTTCATTACGGTTTGCCAGATGCAAAAATGCTAAAGCTTGTACAGATTTTTTTTGTTCTTTCCAATGAAAGAAAAACATACAACAATCATGAAAACTGCACATTGAGTAAGTTAAACTGACAATATCAACAGCTTATCATATCACAAGAATGGCTGAATTATGAGTACAGATATAGCAGAGTTGGGTCAAAGTCAGTGCAAGTCATAAGTAAGTCTTTGCTATGAAGTATCACATCAAGTCCCAAGTTATATATAACATTAAGAACATTTTAAAGCAAAATGTTCATGTGTGCCTTGGTATGTTTTTCCTGATATCACAGTTAGGGTTCGATCTAATTTTTTTCAAATCTGAATATAGTTAAGGGAGCCCAGTAGCATTGTAGGTAGGGCGGGCTCCCCATGTACAAAGGCAGTGTCCCTGCTGCAGTGTCCGCAGGTTTGATTCGGCCCCTTTCCATCATGCTGTCCCCTCTCTCTCTCCTGCTTTTGAAGTTCAAACTGTCATTAAAGGCAAGAAAACCTTTTTAACAACATTTAATCAATTTGTCTTTATAAGAAAAGTAAAAACAAACATGAAAGAAAGATCAACGCAAGAGACCACAACCTGAAATGGATATGGGTTAGGGGCGTAATGTGGGGGGGCAATGGCCCTTCCCCTACTTCCTACTCCCCCTACTTCTGGCCCCCCCTGCTCGGACCACACCCATCTTTGTACTCTGCCTTCATTTTGAGTTCAACTAAACAGGGATGCATGATATTGGATTTTTTGCCGATATCCGATACGCCAGCATTGAACAACTCATTTGACCGATAACAAATACCGATACTGATATATCCTCTGTTTTTTTTCTACCTAATTTTAGTGATCATCAAGTCTTTTCTGTAGTGGAATTAACATCATTTTATACATGCATACCCTTATGATGGCCCAGCAGCAGATGGAGACATGAAATACAACACTTTTCAAAGAATGTAAGATAGATAGACAGATAACTTAATTGTCCATCTAAGTGGAAATTTGTTTTGGCTTCTCTCAAAAATCAAAGGCACAGACAGACACACAACACAATTGACCTTTAAAAACATACAATTTAACAATGTATATGATACAATAGTCCAAATAGGCAGGTAGGACCAATAGGTTATATAAACGGTAAAAGAGCACATCAAATAGTATTGTTCCTTGATACAGTCATTCAGTATACATTGCCTGTCTGGCATAGGGAATAAAAGACTTCTTATATATGCTCCGACTGGCTCTAGGGACCCTAAATCAACACCCAGAAGGGAGCAGCTCAAACTCTGAGTGTAATGAATGTGAAGCATTGGCAATTATATGTTTAGCCTGCCTACGTACAGCATTGTCAAATACATTGCTGAGTTGTTTCTGTGACTTGCCAATCACCTTCCCTGCAATGTTGATAATCTTGGAGAGGTTGTTTTTGCTCTTTGCACTCAGGTTGCCGAACCATGCTGTAATGTTAAATGATAAAATGCTTTCAACCAGGCTTCTGAATGCTATCTCAAGTATGTGCTATATGCGGAATATTCATTCATTGTGCAAAATAAGAAAAAGCATATTGGCCGGTTCTGATTTTAAAATTGATATTGGCCGATACGGATGACGTACCATTATTATCAGCATGTTGGCTGATTCCAATATTTCATTTTAAAGCCAATTTCAGCCAATAATGATGACCTACCAATGTTATTGTGCATCCCTACAACTGAACACCTTTAAAGTTTCATGACTGCATCTTGCATGGTTGTGATGCTGTTGTGGTGACAAGATCAGTCTACAGACAGACATTTAAACACCTGGCAAAATACTCAAAACACCCCTGTGGTAGTTCCAGTAAAATCGGTGTCTGCTAAACCACTTTCTGCCATGTTCAGACTCACAAGGTGAAAACAAGCCCAGCCGTCCCAGGATTGTCAAGACTGGCAATAATTAGAAGTCTGCTTACCTGAATGTTTTACTGTCTTAATGTGATAATGTGTTAGTGTGTGCTGTCAAAAGCACATTTCCCTCCTTTCAATGGCTTCGAATAGGTCTGTTATCAGAAATATAAGGAGTTAATTGACTGCACACCTCACTGGTTTTACAGCAAACTTTAATTTTTTTTCAAGTACAGTCTGAAGTAATCACATTTTAACTTCAGTCTGACTCTAGGCAAAGTCTTGCAATTGGACTCACACGTCTGAGTGAAAAAATGTAACAGAAAAAATGTGACCCAGCCAAATAATTGTGTAAACGAAAGTACACAATACACAGAAAGCTTTGTGGTTACTGAAGTGTGTTTCTTAATGCCAACCATTTTTCACAGACACGCAGGTATTTTAAAACTCTCATCTGACCTTTAACATCTGGTGTGAACAGTGTTAATGTGGAGAACGTGGTATTTATAAGCCTTTATTGTTCATTTTGGTCACACGCTTGCAGACTATCTCTCTCTCCTGGCTGAAGCTTGACCTTAGATTGATTACACGCCTCTTTACGACCTAAGTGGAGCCATCAGACCTCACCAGCTCATTAATTCAGCACAGCGGTCAAACAGCAACAACACAGATGTCCGGTTACACTGCCGTGTAAACAGATTTAACAAACAACATCAAACTAATCTGGATTTAAGTGTTCTGTGATGCTGTGTTCATTTCATGTGGGATGGAGGGTAACAATGACAAAGATTGCCATGATTACAACCGACACGTCATTGGACAACACAAGAGGTTGATTGCCAGTGTTACAGTAATTAGTGTAATTTGCTCAGTGAATGAATAGTTGTCTGCCACTGAGCTGCAGTTGTGTGACAGGCAGAGATGATCACGCAGGAGTAAAGTACTGTGTATGTGCTCAAAATAGCATTAATTTAGGGTTTAGTTAACCAAAGGAAAGCATCCCTGTTTGTTCCTTTTTATGGACCCTTATGCATTGTTTTAGGTGATGGCAATGTTTGCTGAATTGTCCTTGTGTGTTCTTTCACAGGTCGTAAGCTGACGGGTGCAGAGCGAGGGGAGGAAGAGGAGGACAGCAAAGTTGCAGGAAGACGAGGAGGAGAAGATCCTTCAGCTGGCACTTCACTGTGTGAAAAGGCAGTCAGTGAAATTCTGCAGAGTCTGGCTGAGCTGAATGTGGTCAAACCGGGACAGACCATAATGGTAAGATACTGCAGCACACACACACACACACACATATTGAATTGCTAAGGGCAAGGAGGTTAAAATAAGCACACTGTATTGTGCTTGATAGATGGTGGTTGTCCACAGTCCCTACAGTGTAAAGTCAAACAGCCTTTTTTAAATTTCAAAGGTCAAGAATAAGATTTAGATCTAATGGACATGGTTTTAAGCTGGAAAAACATTAGATTTCTCCTCACTGTTTGTGTTTGGTATATTGAAATTTTAAGGATACTATGGCTTTTGCACTTTTCTTCTTTTTTTAGAGGATAAAACAACTTTTTGGATGTATTTGTGAAAACAGCATCTAAGGTTCAAGCCATAGATTAGCCATGATTATCAGAAAATGGACCCCTGGGCACAATTTGCAAAAATGGTCCTTTTTCATTGTCACTTTTGGCCTCACCAAGTCAAGCCACATTGCGCTGGTTTGCATTTCCATTATCAGTTTAGACACGTTATACCCATACCGGGCTGCACCAAAGGCGGACCTTCTCCGGAGAAGGTCCAAAAGCCTGGCTGCCCACCCTCAAACGGTGTAGCAGTGGCGTCTCGTCATCCACAGCCACCTCTCGTTGACCTGCTTTCTTTCCCTTAAACAAGCTGTGTGTGTTGCAACACTGACCTCACCTCTGTCTACAGGAGCCCAGAGAGAAAGGTCTCTGTGTGTTCAGCTCTCAGTACTTTGGAGTTTTAGTTTAGTTTCCCTCTTGCGTCCTGTTCTTACTTTATTTTACTTACTGTTTGATGTTCGCTATCAGCCGTATTAGTTTTTGTGCTGCTTCAGAATAAAAGATTTAGATGACAAAATAACGGGACTTTTATTGTGAAGGATCTATAGGAAATTAAATGTGTTTATCACTGAATGTGAAACTTTGTTAGCAGCTTTTCTTCAGCAAAGACAAGTTTAGCCACGGATCAGCTTGTTGCTTTTAAACATCACTTAAGACAAACCACCATCAGTTAAAGACACACCTTCAAGCAGGTAGCACTGTTGTAATGGAAATACAAATCCCTGCCGCACTGGGCTGATGGTGAGCCTCTTTTTGTGACATTGTTTTGCATCTCTTGTAGTCACAATGCATCTTTATTTGTTTTTGAGTGTATTTGCAGTTGTTTTGTGTCTCTTTGAGGTCATAGCATTGGTTATGTACTGTATAGACAAAATCCGTCCGTCCTTTTATTGCAATAAAAACTTTGTGAGGACCCATTGTGCTCCATATGGAAAGTAGAAGCTACTAAACTAAGTTACAAGGTTGCATCTAGACAGTGGAAGCTGGTTTGCCTAACTTGCTAACATTAGCAATGATTCCCACCAGACTAGACACTTTTTGACTCTGTTACTGTAACACTTGCTGAGTCATTGGCTCAATGCTGTGTTATAAAAGGATGTCAACCTAATTTTAAATGACTAACTTCAGTCTAGCTTTATCATCAGCTATTATTATTCAACAATCTTTTGAATAGAAAAGACCTAGACAGGGGAATAAACTGACTCATGTAAACTCTGTATTTTGTGGGAAAATTAAACCATGTTTAATAGTCAAATTGAATAATTCAAAGCAAACACAAAGGAGTCCCCCGCACAAACAATGGGGATCAGGGATTAGTCATCAGCAATGCACATCCACAGGTCATTCACATTTCAGTCTGGCTGATGATTGCTTGACTGAACATGCTCCTGCTGTGCCCCACTCACTGGAAACAGGCAGTGCAGAGAGGCACAGCTACTGTGAGCAGGGAGTGTACATATACTGAGAGGTATTACGGACTGTCGTTAAAGAGAATCTTTGGTATTTTCTAACCTGTTTTCTCATGTTTTTATGTCTAAGTGACTAATGGAAAAACATGTTTAAGATTGGTCCAGTATTTAAAGAAAGAGCAGCTATGAAACAGGCTGCTGCGTAACTACTCAGGGTGTGTTCGCACCTCCAATTTACATCCACTGAAAGTGCTTGTTTTTGCCACTTACAGGCTCAAATTAATATAACTGTCTGTCAGAGGAATAAAACATTCTTCTTTACCTTTTGCTTGATCCAGTATGTTTGTAATTGTGTCTAACTAAGTCTTGCTCAAGGAGAAGTCTCACTCTGAAGTCACGAGAGTTGATTTTTTTGCAGAAAGACAGTAATTAGCAGACTGGATCAAGCAAAAGGCAAAGATAGATAGATGTTTTATTTCACAGTAGGGATCCTTAATGTTGTGAAACACTTAGAATAACAATCTGAGCCTGTCAGTGGCAAAAACAAGCACTTGAGTACATGTCCATGAAGATGCACTCATGCACCAGTGCTTAATTGCAGCTCATTTTGCAGCTGCTGGCTGCAGCACTCTCTGGATCAGACTTAAAGATGTTGTTCCCATTAGTCACTTAGACACAAAAACATGAGGAAATTGTGTCCAGGTTGATAAATACTGAAGTTTCACTTTAAGGGAGAGGAGGTAAGGGTTGGCTGATTTGTTGCTGGGGACATTAAAAAAATCGCCAAGGGTGGCTGTAAAAGTTGCTAAACCCTAGAAGCAAAATTGCCAAGTTGGCAGCACTAACCACTGGAATTTATGTGATATTACAAACTATTTTTAGTCGTAGTCTTTGGACAGCTTAACCTTACTACACTGAAATGTAAGGGCAGTCTCACATTCACAAACTCAGCTCATGAGCACCACTTTCTCATGAGAGTTAGTTTCCATCACAGTTGTGGTGGAGGTTTATCCCTGACACCAGGGGCGAGGTAGGAGCAGCAGCATCCACATTTTAATGATTACATTTTTTTTTTGCCCCAGACTGCCTCTGTCTTTTTAACTACAGGAAATTACTTCTGATGTGATTCATTGCTTTGGCTTTAGTGGTGTTTTGATGCTATAATCCATGCATAGTGCTGCCAAATGGCTCATTGACCTAAGGAAGTACAGTACAGTGGTTTGTCATCTACTGCAGTACCTGACCAGATCATTGACTGCAGCTGTCCATGACTAACCACAGTTGGCAGCAGATACTGTAGGTGTGAAATAACGCGGTCACGCTTGCATGAGGTAGAAAGACTACATTTTTGTTTCTCTGTGTTTGAGATTTAGCACACTTTAAATCCTTATGAAGTTCAGAGCTGACGATTATCGCACACGAATATTTTCAGTGTGACAGGATGAAAAGATGCAAACATGCAGGCTCTGGTGTGTCATGATGCTATTCCTTTGGATTTGTCACCATAGTGAGAGTGGTAGACACTGCTGTTATCAAGCTGCTGAAAGAGAGAGAGCGTTGGATTGGAGTGGGGAACCTGAATATTCCTGCTGGCTGTGAAAGGGGGACACTTAATCCCAAAAACCCCAGTCTGTTCTCTTTGATTTCTGGGAAACGCCACCATAATCCCATTGAGGGGTTCACGAACATCTGCTCTATGGAGATAAGCAAGGAGAGAGGGAAGGAATAAGAGAGAGGAGGAAAGAAAGAGATGGAGGGAGGAATAATGAGAGATCAGGATAACAGGAAAAAGACTGGCCAAAAGATAAACTACACAAGATGCTATAAACAGGCACCACAAGTGTGGACAAAATAACAGAAGCACTTCCAAGACCATCTGAGCTGTTGAATTGACTGAATTTGAGGTCTGCTACTAATGATTATTTATCATTATCAATGAAAAGCCCTGAAAGCACATTTTCTCAATGAGCTTTTTACTGTAAACAGAGAGCAAAATGTTGCGGCAGAGTTTGAAATGCGTCACATTTCTTATATTTTCTCTGAGCTTCTCTGACTGGTGGAGCAGAATGGTAAGCGGCCAAGAAAAAGACAATGAGGATATTAACTGACATTGGCTCATATCAATCGTGGCCCTCAGAACTGATTCAAATACAAATCGTACCATGAGAAATATAGTATGGCTCTCCAAGAAATTGATATAACATGGTATCATGATAAGACTTGTTACTAACACTCCTACTAAACATGCAACTGCACGGTTGAACAGTGGTTAGCATTGTTGCCTCACATTGAGAGGGTTCCGATTTCACATTGTGGAGTTTGCATGTTCTCCCCGTGGGTTTTCTCTGCATTCTCCGGCTTCCTCCAAACACATGCAGGTCTATGTGCTGGCCCTGTGATGGTCTGGTGACCTCTCCAGGGTGTCAACAGCCTCTCACGCAATGTCAGCTGAGATCGCCTTCAGCCCTCCTGTTACCCTTAAGATAGTCTCGCTCACCAGACCTTTCTCAAGAAAAGAAAGGTCTGGCTGCGCTGACTCTCACTTTAAGATTGGAGAAAAAAACGCCCCGGCTTTTTTTATTTCTTTCAACCAATCACAATCGTTCTTGGCGGTGCCACAGCAACGGTGCGCTTGCAAAAATATTGCTGGGCAGAAACAGGTTTTGGTGTAACACGCCCACAAAAATATCACCTACAGGACGCGATCCATGGCAGAAAAATGGCTACATCCCCGCAAGATCAAACACCACAAAAGTTAGTAAAGGACGTGTTGAAAACTGCTACACAATCGGAGGTGGTAGGGCGGGACTTCAGCGGGTGGCTCGTTCCGCCCAATGAGAGGCTGATCTATGCAGCAAACTTCCGCCTGCTCAGACTACCCTTAAGAGGATAAGCATTTACAGAAAATGGATGGATGAATGAATGAATGGATAGATATGCAACAAGTTAAGCTAAATAAAACACATTTGGTTATTATTCAATGATAGTCCAACACTCAGACACTCTCAATCTGCTTTATCACGACCTTGTGGGTGTGATCTGATCAGTTTTGATTGACCCTGACAGCCCATGGTATGGTATGATGGTAGGAGGTGACAGTTGTTCCTTTGCGTTTTGTATATGTCTTAAAGGTTTTGTAACTGGCAGCAATCCTAGATATTAAGTCACGGTGTACCTGAAAGATTAGATCATCAAAATGTATCAGATATATAATCTTTATGGTATAATTTTATGGTGCCAAATTAAAATTTACCTTCTTTTTACATGCATTTCAAATTATCAAGGGTAACTGATGATGATACACTGAGGTCGAAGGCTCTCTCACTCATTTGTGGGACCTTCAGTTGAATAGGATGCACTTTATGGTGTACTCCATTGCCCTCTAGTGGTGTGATGTAGGAGTTACAGTGTATTTGTGTCCCACTGTAGAGAAAGTAAGTAGTTTTGCATGACAGCAGAAGCAATTTGTGTGATTTGTAGAGGTGAATTGTATGATTAAAACATACTTACACAATAAACCCATCTCTCTTGGTGAGTACTGATGTCCCTGAAGACAGAAACACACAATTGCTCTGTTTCTGCTATCTGTGAGAACACCGTGAAGTGTAAAGCTGCTTGGGGAATGTCCTATAAACATGAGTGCTACCAGAGATCATCTGGAAAATCATTTAAAAATCCAAAGAGGAAGCAGACTGGGAGAGATAAACACAGGCAGATAAAGGGAGAGTATGGTAATGAGCTCAGAGATTATTCCAGTTCTGATGAGGGGTTACAGTCGGGCTCCAGATCAGTGGGTCGCAGCCCTGCTCTCAGGGACTCTAGAGGACTGGGCGGTTTCTGTCCTACTGGTTCGTTAATTGCATTCATCTGGTGTCCAGGGTCTAAAAATAGCTCCTATTATGTAGTGAGGATGAAAAACTGGCAGCACCATGGGTCCTGAGGACCAACATTGAAGTCCATTGTGTCTTTGATGTTTTTTTATGTGGTTACAGTATGTGTCAGGGAATATGACGTGAAGTATGTTTTTTACAACCATTTTCTATCAGTAAAATGATTTATTTTTTCTCTGTGTGTTTGTCTGTGGTCAGGACTTTGATCGAAGGTCCCTCTTCACTGTGACGTCCCAAGGCATTACTCCCAGCAGCCCTTGCTCTCGCTCTCTCACTCCGCTGGCATCACAGCACTACCTGCAGCTTCTTCAGCAGCAGCTGCAGCAGCAACAGCAGCACACACAGGTGGCCGTAGCACAGGTAAGACATACATCACACACCAGGGGTCATCAACTACATTTGTCTAAGGGACAGAATTTTCTAAGCAGGCATCACGGGGGCTGGACTTTAAAAAAAAACAAAAAACAGATTTTTAAATAGTTACATGTTGGTGAAGATTCTCAGTCATCCAGGTCATTGTAATCCTGAGTGTTATATCATATGGAACTGGACTTGCTTGGGTTTCTTGAAAATGTTTCACCTCTCATCCAAGAGGCTTCTTCAGTTCTAACTGACTGGTGGGAAGTCACAGGCTTTAAACCCTGTGTGGATGTGAACCCCTACAGAGTCATTGACATCACATGTGAGCATTTGACAGTGACCTTAATAAGTTTAAAGCCTTCCACTCCACAACACCAGTCATGTAAAACAGAAAAAGCCTCTTGGATGAGAGGTGAAACGTCTTCAAGAAACTCAAGCAAGTCCAGTTGCCTCTGATGGAGCACTTTGTCAAAATGCGAGAATGCGCTGCACAAAGTGAAAGCGTAGATTTACGGGACTCGGTCCGTCACTCAGCTATGTCCATCGGGGAACTAGATATTTTAAATGGTTCGGCTCACAAAAACGGAATTAAAATAAAACAAAATATAATAAAATAATATCCTGCGCCCAATAATTCGGTACAGGGTCGTGCCGAACCGAAAGTCGCGTACCGAACGATTCGACACAAATACATGTACCGTTACGGCCCTATTAAGTACCCATGGATGGGATGCACATAAATGGGGATGGTAAATCGTTTTCTAAAGGCCTTGACACACCAAGCCGATGATTAGCTGTCGGTCAAAACTGGGCTGTAGGTGAGCGTCTGCTATTCTCGTCAATGCAGTCGTCAACCCCCATCAGCTTTTTTCGTTTTTTGGCTGATTCAGCATATTGAATCGATGAGGGGTGAATGAAATCACTCTGACTGGCAGTTCAGCTCAGCACAGGAGAAGTGAGAAAAGTCAACAAAGAGCTAAAGTCAAGGGAACTGAGACCAAAACAAACTTGTTACATAAAGTAAGATTATTTTTCTTTAGCCATTGAGCTCTTTAGCAGACATGCTTCCTGATGGTTTGTGTTATTGTTCACTGGTGCACAGTAAGTATGCTTTATTCTTTCAACATTGGATTGTGTTGTCAATGTACTAACTGGCTAACTAGCTTCAAGTTGGTCATCCAGTTTCCATATTTTGAATCACGATTACAGACAACCACAATCTGTTGATGGGGAGGGTTATTTCCTCTCACACAGGTGCAGAATGTACGTGCTGTTGACTGTCACCTGTAGTGTTAAGGGTGTGCTCATGTGCAGCTTTCTGGGACTTGGCGACGTCAGGCGACGCTTCATTGCCACTAGTTCTCTGAAGTCGGTTTGGTGTGTCTGGGCCCAAATAAAATTATTTCCATGTTAATTGTTTTTTAAGGTGCTTTAATAACGGAAAAAACATTCTAGATACCTTTAAGACTGAACAACATTTTTTCCCTCTTCACATTTTCTGAATTCATAATTATTGTTTTGGCTTTGGTGGGCTGTGTGTGACCCTTGATGATTACTGTTATACACAGTGGACAAGCTATATCTTTTTCTGCATTACACCTACAATACAAGCTCAGATTTAGGGCTGCAACTAACAATTATTTTATGACAATTATTGATGATTTTGATAATTGATGTGATTGATGAATTGTTAAAAAATGCCCATCACAACTACCTAGAGCCCAAAATGGTGCCTTCACGCACCTTGTTTTGTTTCAAGTCCGAAACCTAAAGATATACAATTACCAATGATATATAACTAATCACCAGAACCAGAGAGCTTTTTTAACTGTTTTTACTTAAAAAAAATACTGAAACAATTCACATCTTACTGAAATTGTTGATTTTTATTTATTTTTGTCAATCATTAATCAATTTAGCTCCACATTTCTATTGCTTTTTCAAGCGCTTTCATCGATAAGATTAACATTTCTCATTGTCTTTGTTCTTTGTTTAATCTTTCATCAACAGGCTAATTTAAGATCAAGACTGAAACCCAATAATCAATATCAAATTAATTAAGCTTGATACTCACCTGTTTTCAGTGAAGCCAGTGCTTGCTGTGTACCTCTTGTTTTTCCAATTTACTCCATCTTCAATTTCAGCAGGCCTAGGTGAACCTGAGAGATTGATCTGGACTCATGGTGTGGATTTAGCTCTCCCAGTATGGCATCATTTATTACCATTACTTGGCTTATTCGGTGACATGTTCACACAGCTTTGTATTTATCTCAGTCAGCTTATGAAAACCTAAAGTATGGCATAAAATAAAACTGGAATTATTTTGTCAGCTAAACATGTGATGTTTTTTCTCATTAGAGCCACACAAAGACATTGTTGTAGCAGTATTGTCACAATATTGACATTTATTCCACCCAAACCTCCCTTGGTGCACTTTTACTGTGCTCGAGGCCAATATATACACTAATATACACACTATTACATATTTAGGTAGAACAGTTTGGAAAATCCTAAAGCACAATTGAGCAGGATGGAGACATATTCGGGTGATCTTCATCTTGAGTTCATAGCTTTCCCACTAGGGGGCAGCTCCAACACAGTTATGGAAGAACAGCCAGTGCAGCATAATAAAATACAAGCGGTGCAACATTTGTAACTGAGCATCTCATGGGATACATCAAGCCTCCATTTATAGTGTAATCTGAGGAAGTGCAACACAAATGCATATTTACTTCAGTATTTCATGTCCGATCCAGTTGATTGCACTGCCACTGCAAATCATTAAAGTTAATTATCCGTTTAAATAGCCATTCCATCGTCACTTTCAGTTTCAGTCTTGGGATTATACTGTGGT
Source organism: Epinephelus lanceolatus (assembly GCF_041903045.1). Lineage (NCBI taxonomy): Eukaryota > Metazoa > Chordata > Actinopteri > Perciformes > Serranidae > Epinephelus > Epinephelus lanceolatus. Next base: position 12,687,339 of record NC_135752.1, read on the forward strand.
TATAGACAAGATTATGAGTCCATAATATTGTCAAAAACATATGATGTGGAGGCGTGAAGGTGATTGGAATTGAGAAACGAGACAGAAAAAATAACTATTGAAACACACATCAAAATGGATAATGCATCTAGTTTTGCATACAAATCAAATCACATGCAAACATCACACCTCGCCCTTTGTTTCCACCACAGGTGCAGCTGTTGAAGGATCAGATGGCAGCAGAGACCGCTGCTCGGATGGAGGCTCAGGCCCGCGTCCACCAGCTGCTGCTGCAGAACAGGGACTTGCTGCAGCACCTGGCCCTGCTCGTGCAGCAGCTGAAAGAGCTGGAGGCCCGCTCCCCGAAAACACAGCCAGGACAGTCACAACAGGAGCCTCAGGCTAATGGACACAGTAAGTGACTGGTGGGAACAGTATGATCCCTCAGACAGACTCATGTCAGGTCAGGTTGCCTGTGTGGTGCCGTCCTTGTCACTGCTCACTCCTCTGTTGGTGTAGTCATACATGACACAAACCATGACCCCTTACTGGCTTCCTGCCTGTAAACATCCCCTGTTGTGTCTGATGGGGCAGAAGCACAGCTGCCAGGTACTCAACTCCGCTCTGTAGGTGGAACAAGAGTGCCTTTTTTCCTTTGCATCACCTGGCTGTCCTTAAACTGAGCATTTTACTTTGATCTGGACTGAGGAGAAAGAAGAATTGTATCCTTCAGGTGTGAGCAAAACCAAATTAAAGCATTGGTTTAGATACAAGTAAGGGAGGGTTAATGAGGACTAATGAAAAGCCCCAGTCAATGTAAATGATAATGAATGAGGAGCAAAGGAGAAGAGACTGAGTTAGTGCTCACACATGTTATCTGGTCAGTTATATTGGGTCTTAATTTTAAATTTTACAAAGGCATCTTTGAATTTCAATTTTTTTTATGAATTTTCTCTTGTTATATAGCTACCATTTCAAGTTTTTATATTTTAAATCTTTGTGTAAAATAAGTCTAATGCTCTCGGGTAATGTATATTATAGTAGTGGCATATAGTAGTTTAGTGCAGTGATACTCAGTTTACAACCTGAGGGTCAAATCTGGCCTGTGATGGGGTGACATGTGGCCCCCAAACCATTTTCTAACTCACAATGAAAGTAAATTGGCTCCCACTGGGATTTTTTTTTTTTTTTTTAACTTTTAATGTAAATAAGGTGCCAGTGTGCATTAAAAAACATCAAAAAAGAGCTTGGGCTAAGCCCTGAATGTCCTCAATTCCTTGAAATGCCCCTGCATACACCATACCTGTTCAGGGCTGCTGTGACTGGCCCCTGGCCTCTTGTCAATTTGCAAAAATGGCCTCCAGACAAAGCAAGTTGAGTGTCCCTAGTTTAGCATTTTAGCCCGCTGACATTTGCTAATTAGCACTCAATACTACAAACTTCAGTATAGGCTGAGCATTAGTTGGTTATGACACTAGCAGAGAAGTCATCAGTATTCATGCCCTCAGCACCAAAAACCACTGCACAAAATTCATGGTAGTCCCTTATTTTATACAGTCTATGGGTAGTGCATCCAATAATATTTGGGATATTTTAGTCTAGACCAAAGCGGTGGACCAGCACTATTTTACGGTTAGGGAAAAAGGTCTTGGTTAGGGCAAGTACTAGCCAATCACAGCACAGTAGGGTGAGACTAGCCAGGAAAGCAGCAAGATCCATAATAGTGGACCAATCAACCAACAGATCCATCAAACCACATCGTTAATGTGGCTAATATAAACATACACTCCCTGAACACTCCAGTAGTTTCACCTGTACTGCTCAATGCAATCCAATACAACAGATTTGCCACAAATTCTACTTTTGGGAAGGTTATAAGGTTCAGTTTTTGTTGACACTGTCAGAGAGGCATTCAGTTGTATGTTTATTCCTGAGGTTGTAGTGGTGGTGTCATACTGGACTGCATTATATTGAAAGGAGTTTCTAATATTCTTCCCCCTCATGTTTAGAAACACCCCTCGATAAATTGGGATGTCAGTCACAACTGAACATTATTGTCTTCATAATGGTGGAATTTATGGCTGAGCTGTTGTATTGGATTCCATTGGATTTTACCGGTGTAATAAAGTGGCCACTGAGTGTACATAAAAGTTAAAATGTAACTAAAGTTGTGTCCATTACAGGAAATATTTCAGAATGGGATGGTTAATCTCGATCTTCTTCGTTAATCTTCGAAATGATTAATATATTTAATAGGCCTGATAATTAAAATAAAGGGCCGTGCATCTGCATCACATTGTGTTAAACACTGTGCTCACTTTGCGTCACATGATATGTGTAAACAACGTATTTTTACATACAATAGCATCTCTACGCTAAATTAATAGCAGTGGACTTAAAACCACATTCTGTCCGTGTTACCTCACACTTACAGAATGTGTTCTCAGTGAGAGTTTTGATTGTGTTAACTACCTTTATTTTGATACCCTAACACACACACACACACGCACACACACACACACACACATTGATACATGTCGTCCCAAAGGAGGATTTTTGGAGGAGGACTATATTTACAGGAGCTAAAAGAACGATAAGTGTTGCCAAACTAATAATGAATAACCACACACACAGTGGGCAGAGCTGTGTGTGTGTTTGTTTATGTATGAATTAGGCCCGCACAATTAATTGAATATTAATCACAGATATTGTCTCCCCACAATTAAATGAACATGATCGACTGTGATATTGATGTTTACAATGTGTGCTCCGCTCATAGAAAACTCTGCTGCATATCAAATGAGGTGCTTCCTAAAATAACAGTCATGGCAGCTGTTATGCGGCTGCACACACACCCTGCAGCGTCAGCCCGTGGAAAACTTCTTTAAATGTTGCAACTCCAGTCCAGATTAGAAAAGTAATATACAACAGGGATCAGAAAAAATTTAGATCAAATGTCCGGAACAGATGGTGAAGAGCTTGTCTCCTCATCATTGGTTGTTTGGAAGTATTTTGAATTTAGACTGCATGAGACTTGTTTCTGTGACGCAAAGTAACACAACTAACTTATTCAACCACCTGAAAAAACAAACACCACAATCTGCAGTACAGTGAACGCATGAAGGCCAAGAAAAATGACATCACTCACTGAATTCCTGTCATTGTCCAGCGTCAACTCAGACAGCACTAACAGCGTCGCTGTACAGCACGTCACCAAATCTATCAAGTTGGCACATCATGTTTTATGCTTGTATTAATCATGTCAGTCCCTCTGATAGAAAATGCTAATCTCAGACATGGCTGGCCTAAGTGCTCCCAGTGGCACAGTGCCAAGTCCTCTTTTCTGTAATGAGAGTCAGCACTTAGAGAGATCTTTAGAAAAAAAAAGCCTTTCAAAAAGTCTTTCAATTTTGTTGATTTGTCATTTAATTATTCCAGATGGTCAGCTGTCACCAGCCAGCTCTGTGTCCACATCAGCAAAGGCTCTGTCTCTGAATCTGAAGAACCACTACAGCCAGACCCTGGACCAGCTCATCACCTCCACACCTGCATGGCCACTCCAAACCTCACCACTCTCCCCCACCCAAGTGGACTGCGCTGAGTCCTACCTGAACCTGCTCAACCTGGAGAACAGCACTGAACCAGGCGCGCCAGTCAACGGAGACCTGGACCTCTTTATCAGGACCAATGGGACAGCTGACAGCAAGAAGAGCTCCTGCAATGAGATCGTCCCATTGACGTTACGAAACTCCGCCAACATGAATGAAAAGTAAGACGACTGTCCTTGTGTTTATAAAAAATCATGTTTGTTAGTACTGTACAACACATAAAAACATCGTCAGTCGGCCTGCAGTGTGCAGTGTTCCGGCAGATCATTGCAATGATCGCATTATAAAGAAATCATAAAGCATTTTGGGAAATACATTTATTCACTTTCTGATGAAGGGTTCCCACTCTTTTTTGACTGTATATTCACAGATTTTTGACAAAGGGCAAACATTAGTATATTAGTGGATAGAAGAAAGTGTTAGCATTCCTGGAGTGTACGAACCACACCAAAGGGACTGAAAGTCGACGATTTGAATCATCAGTCACTGATCCCTCAGTCGACTGAGATTCTTCGAGTTGAGCAGTTGGTTTTTTTGTGTCAGTCAATGTCCAGTGTTCTTCTGGGGACGTTTCCGCCCACGGATTAAGCTGTGCTCCTCACTTTCATGCTGCTCTCCAATACAGGCAGCTGGTGACCCAGACCCAGGGTGAGTCTGAGTGAGACGGAGGCAGCTGCCTGAAGGAAGAGAGGCTTTGCCCGGTCAGGCTCAGAGATAAAATTACCTTCTACATTCTCTGGCTTTTGTTTTATATCTAGTGTTGGCAAAAAATCTTGTTCCAAATTTCTGATCCGTTGGTTCGGAGGACTAACCGGGCTTGTTTGCTATATTACAGGTATGCTGCTGTCAAACAACAGGCCCTGCTGACATCCATTCAAACACTGAAACTCTACAAGGAATAAAAGGAACAAATAGTCAAATATTCAGATTGATCAGCCAAATCTGATTCAACTGACATATTTCTGAGTCAGTAACAACTCTATGTATTACGGTCAAAAAATATTGATAGTGTATTGGTAGTGCAACGTGACATTTTTAATATTAGTGTATTTGTCATTCCCATTTTTGTTTTCTTTGTCTTACTTCTATTTGAGAGATAATCATGCTCTACATTTTGGAGCTATGGTTCACATTGTGTTTTGTGGGTTGTAGGTTGTCCGTATGTACATAGGTCCATCCGTGCATCCTATTCTCATGAACATGATATCTCAAGAACGCCTTGAGGGAAATTCTTTGACACAAATTCCACTTGGGCTGACTTGGGATCAGATTTTGATGGTCAAAGGTCATGGTCACTGTGATCTCCATCTCATTCTTTTGAGTGCGATATCTAAAGAATATTTGAGGGAATGTCTTTAAAGTTGGCACAAACATCTACCTTGACTTGACAATGAACTGATTAGATTTTGGTGGTCAAAGGTCAAGGTCACTGTGACCTTACTCTGTCTCATTCTTGTAAACGCTCTTAGAATTTGGTGGTCCTTGGTCAAAAGTCAATGTCACTGTGACCTAGAAAAACATGTTTTGGCCATAACTCAACCAGGCATTCAACTGCAAGGCGGTATTCTGGTTTTTAGCCTATATTTGATTTAATTTTGGCAAAGTGGCACCATTAAAGTTTGCCGAATTAGCTGTTAACAGTTCTTGTTTGCAGTGTACCTAGGGCTTATTATTTTCGTTATGATGTGAATTTTTCATATACCGCACACTAGAGCACGGCTCAGCCCGCATTTTCCTGACTGAAGCCGACCCTAGTCCGAGACAATTATAACCGAGCACGGCAGTAATGGAGCAGAGCCTGTGTTGCGTTCAGGCGTTGTCACATAAATAACAAATTCCAGCACTTGAATAGGCCATAGCACAACACAGAAGCATGTCAAGTGGGCCGAACCCAAGCAAAACACTGTCAAATACTGTGAAACCAATATGATTTTTTAAAAAAAGGTGATATAAATTTTTTTTTCATACCGCCCATCCCTAAGTGTACCCCTGGATGTATAGACAACCATCACTGTATTACCTTGATACTGAAGAAAACCCTGAAAATGACACTGTTTCTTTTCTTAATTTATAAGGCATCTATTATCATCATTTTTGAGCAGAGTTTTGTACATTGATACAGGTTAGACTTGGAGATAATGATATCCACAGACAGTATAAATCACACTGAATCTAAAAATGTGTATCACCTGCCTGCTCTGCAGTGAGCCAGATAAAACCCCCATTGTTTTTGCATTTTAATAAGTAAGCTTTAGAGTTGCTGGTAGTGCAGATTTTGTAACCTTTAGACAGAGCCCTGCTAGCTGTTTCTCCCTAATTCAAATCTCTGTGCTAAACTAAGGCCCTGCTGAGTAATGGGAACATATATATGAAAGTGGTATCGATCCTCTCATTTAACTCTCTGCCAGAGAGCAATTATTTCCTAAAATGTCGGAACTATTCCTTTAATGTACATACACACATTCCTAATGTGGTACCAGTCAGTTTGTGTTTGAGGTAGCCGGGCTACACAGTGACATACGCAGCCTGTAGCTTTTAGTGTTATTAGTGGAGAACAGCTCAACTCAGCAGAAACAGCCTGCAGCTAATGAAAGTGTGACTGTAATCAGGGGATTACAGAACGCAGGGAGAAAAGGGCTGGGGTTAGACAAACAAAGAGGGGATCAGGTTTGAGGTTGAAAGAGAGAACCAGAGAAGCTTGTGAGAGAGAATGAGATTTAAGAGAAACACAGAAACTCTGTGCCAGTGTTTCTGTTTCTTGAACTAACTCATTCTGAAAAGCCATTAAAATGCACGTCGAGAGAGTTAAGACAGTAAATGGAATCATTTTCTTTGGAATAATTCATGATGAATGTGTTTTGCTTTTCAGGGATGTCTGAGGTTCTATTTCTCGCTGTCTGGCACGTTTTATCTCGTAAAGTGCTTCCACTACTGTACTTTTGACTTTCTATCTGAATGCTCTGCCATGCAGCTCACTGATACACAAGCAGCCCTTACCTTGAATGCATATATGGAGCCACAGCATCTAATGACTTTTTAATGAGATTTTTAATGAGCTTTTAATCTCCATCACAAAGACCAGCTATGGTAAAAAAACATTTCCTACATGAGATCAAGCAGAGCTCTCAAGCAGGACAAACTCTTTAGTCCTTTTTCTTTTATCCCCCTCCTATTCTCTCATCCTCGCACTTAATTTGTCTGTCCTTTTGCTTTCCGCTATCTCTCTCTGAAAGTAATCCACAGCCAACTCTCAGAGGAGAGCATGTTAAAGTTGATTTCAAAACAGACAAGGGGCAAAACAAGGAGCTGGAAGTGACTAGGCAGCATAGTGTGTATTTGCCATGCTTGCGGATGTTGTAATTTTGTATAACTGCTTTTGCGTGTGTGTATGTGTGTGTTTGTCTGAGGCTGCAGCTTAGTTCCCTACAGTCAGACTCGCATCCTGTGGTTTCCTGCAGCACAGACTCCCAGCCAATCCCAGCTTCCCATCCTCTCACAACCTGAAACTCTACCCCACTACATATGTCGGAATATTTTTTTTCTTTTGCATGAGTGTGGGGGGAAAATAAAAAGGCAAGACAAAAGGGAACTTTAAATCTCTTCCAGAGAGAGGCATCTTGTTACTGTACATTTCCATCTGAACATTAGTTTCATCTGGGAATGAGTTGTGTGCCAGCTGAAACCCCTTCCTTTTTCCCTTTATTTGTAATTATGTAACAACTGACTTTTTTTTTCTATCTGCCATTCCTCCTTCTGAGTGTCTCCGTCCCACATCTTTTTCTATTTCCTGTCTCAAAGGCTTTAAGAAAGATTCAGTATCTTCGAAATATACCACTGGGGCATTTTTGGTCCTTTTCCTAAAGTGTGTTTCCCCTGTCTGCCACCCTCCCCCTCTTTTATAGGCTATTGTCTGCCTCTGCTCCTGAGTGACTTCACTTTTCTGTAAATAGTAATCATAAAACTTTACGCTAGATTTATACACAAATGGCTTATAAAAATAATGAATGGTCAGGTTATTACTGCATGGAAAAAAAACACAAATTATTTTCATGCTGAGCAGAAAAATGGGCAGTGAAGAAATTAGTTTATGATATGACCTTTCAGTGTTTTTAATTGGTGGTGTTACGCTTCTTAGGTGGCTCAACTGAGTCTTAATCTCACTAAATCATAGGAAAAATGGGGGTTGTGTAAATGGAAACTTAAGCTCTGTTGTGTTATTTCCACCGTCAGACTCCTTTGCATTACCTTTGGTGCAGTCAGACCCCTGTGCCCGCCTCCTCTCACCACCACACGGCACATTTTATTGCTTCCATTTGCTTTTGTTTTCTGGATTTCCCCAGTGAATCAGTGTTTACAGCCTGAGTGGCTTTATTTTATGTTCTGCGAACTAGCAGACAGACACTGCCCTGCCATCCTCTCTTGCCATCTCTCCTCATCCACTTCCTCCCTTTCTTCGTCCTGCTTAAGCTAACCTCCCCCCTGGGTCCAGCCCTGGTCATGCAGGGCGATGGAATCCGTTCACTTCACTTTATTAGTGCAATTTAGCTTTAAATCACGCAGGAATTATCGCCCAACATGGAGTATATCCGTGTGTGCTCTCCAGCTGGCCCACTGACTCGAGCGCTATATGATCACTGCATATGGTATGTTGGCATACCACACAACCCAAGACTACATCCAACCATGTAGTGAGTCACACTTTACACAACAAACAGAACAGTTAAGGCAGGATCAAAACAGGATGTAATAGTAGGCTTAAAATACTCTTGGTGGCCAGAACATTGATCTGTGTTATTTGGCAACTTTTTGAGTCATCAACCTCTTAATCTGACACACACGAAAACAAGAAAAAAAAGAGTTGACAACTATGCTTGTGGATATTTTGCAAGCCCAAGGGAAGGGGCAGGGCTTTGAAGCCAGTTTAGCATAGTGGCCAAACTTTGGAATTACAACTTCTAGGTCCCTCACGTGATGCCAGACTTTTTCCTCACAGATAGCATTGTAAAGAGACCTCAGTAAATCTTTTTTAGGGACATTAACTTCCCAGTATGAACACTTAAATAGACCTTATTGAAATCATTATATCCTGAAAGTTGAAAAATTGAGTTGAGACCAAGGGGTTGGGAGTCAGGCTTAAAGAAAACACACTTGCTCTGTTGACCCCATGATGCAAAAGATCCAGGTCATTTTTTATGTGTCTGTCACAGGATGCCATTGGGCCCAAAAAGACTGTGTAAATGTCATTAATACATGTTATGGAAGATTTAAAAATCAGCTTACATCAGCAGCCTGTGTCAGTGCCGACACAACACTAAACCTGGCTTGTATTGCATTAGTTATCAGCAATGTGACAACATGATTAACAATATATATAATTTTTTTGTATTATATATATGATATTTAATTTATAATACATGTATGTTTATAGTAATTTGTTTATAAATGGACTAACGGAGCCACTAGTGTCTGATGTGCTGTGAGCTATGGCCAGCAACATCAAAGCATAAAATTTCAGTAGAGTTAGAAGGGGTACGAGTGCACATTGTGTGTTGCTTACTAGAAAGTGAATATGTTTTTTGGGGTGATGAGAGTTAGTCTCTCAAGAAAACTAAAACTGGGCCCACATGGGAACATTTGGGATCTGAAGCCGATGAAAGAGGTGTCCTAACTGTCCGCAGGTGATGCAATGGCGAACTTTTGTAGGACGCCGCGTTTCTATTTATTCCTGTTGCTTACCTTGAAAGCACCACGTTGACTGCAATTGATGACAAATGGCTGATTGTTGAAGTTGAAATGAGGGATTATCTGCATGATACTTCCTTATTTCACAACCAAAAACAAAAGGGAGCTGAAAGTTTTCGGTAAGCTAAATGGCCATCCCTAATAACAACCTATGCTTCTTGCTGGTGGCTATATTGTATGTCACTGTAAATAGTAAATATCCCAGTATAAATTGTGTGGGTTTTTTTGTTTGTTTGTTTGTTTTAAAACAAACATTACAAACATACAAAGATAGCAAATAGGCTACTCAATAATCTCTTAAGTGGTAATGTCTCCAGTATGATCTCGAGTGCGCAGCTGATATTTTTTGTGGTTTGTTTACATGACTTAACAGAAGTGCATGTTTAATAGATTCAGTGTGAACAGAGAGCTCAAACGTCACCCGATGCAAAGTGATAGTAGGATGTTAATTTGCTGGAGGGACACGGTGTCATGCTCTCACTCGGGAGCAGCAGCTGAGTCAAGTGTGCCACCTGGTTAAATTCAATCCAACCCACTGTAAATTAGTATATGAATCTATTGAACATCATAGCCCCTGTGAAATGACTTGTTTCAGTATTTATTTCACTATTGGATTTGATCCATTTGGTCCAATAACATTTCGAAAGTGTAGAAGAGCCGCGTGATTAAATAATTTTATTGCCATTCAAGTTCGCAAAGGGCTAAACCCAAAGTTAGCCACTTGGCTAGCTAAAGTGTCTAGTGCGCCTACTCTGTGGGCCCCTATGATGCAGAAGATCTGGGTCATTTTATACCCTGGAAGTCTTTTTTGCTATATATGACACTGAGCAACTTTCATAGGAATGAACAGGACCTTCAATGCTATATCTACAGTAGTTCTCTCTAAATCCATGTTATTTGGTCATAAACTAAAGTATTGGGCAGTTAAACATGTTGACCTGCTGATATGTTAGAGGAAAAGTTAGGGGATCACCAAACAGTTCATCCTGAGAGGTACAAGAATGTATTTACGGAATTTAAAGGCAATCCATTAAAAGTTGTTGATTTAAAACCACAAATGCAAACTTCATGTTGGTGCTATATTGAAATTCAAAGGATCACCAAAGTCAGTAGGATGCATTGTGTGGAAAACATGAATATGTGTATAATATCTCATAACGATCTATTCAGTCATCCCTGGAGCCATGCAGCTAAAAACTGCAGCATGCCCACGCAGAGCAAAAACAAACACATATGGTGACCAGCAGCTTATATGAACACCCAGCTATATATTATCACAAGTGAGTCATGCTTTCCCCTGGCATGGTATAGACTGCACTCTCTTACACTCTTCCTCTCTGACAGTATTGTATGTTGCATAATCACTCTTGACCTATCTCATGATCTTCTTCCTCCCCCTCCATCCTTTTTTTGTTTCCCCTCTTCATCATTAACATCATCGCCTGTGTGTCCGAGCTGCACCGGCAGCCTCGTCGGCCAGTAATTTAATTGCAGCGGTATGATGGGAGGGTAATGGATGGTGTTTACGGGCATTTTGGGTGGAGCTGGTTCTGCCAGCTGGATTTACACACTGCCACACGATCAGAGATAGAAGGTCGTTTTTAAGATTCATGGGTGTCCTCTGACTCATGTCTGTGTGATATTTAGGAAAGCCTGAACGTCGGCCTGTCAGTCACTGAATAATGTTTGACAGGGTCTCTGTCAGGCAGGGTCGCTCTTTAGGATTCAGTCCCTTGAATTCCTAAGTTTTGCAGACATTTCACAGTTCCGGTTATACTCTTGAAGACTCTCACGTTCATCCACCTACATGCTTCAGCATCCCACACAGACATCTCACTCTGATGGGTGTTGTGTGTTAATTTCTTTACAAAAGCAAGATGCTTTCACAAAGGCTCAGTATCCCCTCTCTCTTTAAACCTCCCACTTGTTCTTTCAGTTGCTTTTTGTATTTCTGTCTGTTTGTCTGTCTCAAAGGCAGAAGTTTATTGGTAACCCTTCTTGACTAAATAAAAAGATAGAGACGTTTTACTGATTCTTTTTATTTGTCTCCACTTGTTGAGCGACAGAGCTCCTGCTGGTTGTTTTTGAAATAAGAAAGTGCTGTTTTTTCATGCTATTCCCCTGATTGCTGGCTTCATTCCTGTTTATTGAATGGCAAAGTAACTAAGCATGCTGTGCTTATGAGTCATATGTATTGCAGACACAGAGGGGGGGTTGATTTCTAAAATTCTTTTGCTCTGTTCATCTCTTTATGGATTTTCATGTAACATTCAGCAAGTCTTCGCAGTGCATAGCCTGACACCGTCTCTAAAACTAAAAAGTGAAACTTTTTTTTTTATCAACACACTACCCTCTTCTGATGATTTCCCAAACAGTAGATGTTTTGAGATAATTTCTTACCTTTCAGGCAGCCATTGGTTTGCAGTAAGTTCTCTGCAGGGGGCATCTCCAAATCTGAAAAGTGAAGCCAATGTGTAAGCGCCTTAAATCTGTTTCTATCTATTATCTGTATTCTTATATCTCTTTTTAATGACCGGCAGGGGGCAACTCCACTGGTTGCAAAAAGAAAATAGATTGCATGCATGTCTGTCAGAAAATGACCCTGATTCTCACTCACATTTCTTAATGAGTTAATAGTCTCAGTCACAAGTTCCAAGTCTTCTTCAAGACAGCATGATGTTTATTTAGTAAATTACTGTCATTTAGAGAAAAATAGACAATAAGGCAAGGTATACTTTAGGGTGTGGCTGCCTTGTGACTGACAAGATGCTTCCATGGCGTCGTCCTTGTGTTGTAAGTCAGATCCAACCCTAGCTCCTCCACATTCCCAACCTCTCATCTAAATATGGTCACTTCTGGCTCCAAAAAAACAAGATGGGGATGGCCAAAATGCCAAACTTGAAGCTTCAGAAGTGGTTGCACAAAACTCCTTAAGTTTTCTCCTTAAGTATGACACTTAAGACTTAATTTCTCCTTGTCTTAGGGACTTACACAGTTGCACAGAATCCCTTAATATGTTTCCTTAGGTAAGGAAGAATGATAACTTGTTAACTGCGTTGAAAGACATTTTACAGCAGTAAAAGTTTCCATGGAGATTGTTTGTTTGCTTGGACTCACGATTTTAATGCCTGTTATTGTCTCATGAAGTTGGCTTATACTTAGATAGTGGAAAAAATGGCAGAAGAAAAGAAGACAAGAAAACTATATTGGTCAGAGGAGAAAAGATCAAACTTCTGGAGAAATACAATCATAGAAAGCACAACCTACAAAGTAAATTTCATCCTCAAATAACAGAAAACAATTGCAGGAAGAAATTGCAATGAAAATATGTTAAGTCAAATCTATAGTGTAAAATCAAAATTGGGTTCTCCTGATCGCAGAACACTCGCACTTGCTTTGGTTGCTAAAATCTTTTGTGCAACAGTCTACGGATTCCTGAAGTAAAGCACCAAGACTAGGAGAAAACCATAAATACTTAAAAACCTTAAGGAGAAGACTTAAAGGGTGTTTTGTGCAACTGATTTTATTTTGAGGAAACCTTAACCAGGACTTTAAGGAAAATTTAAACATAGGTGTTTTGTGCAACTGGCCCCAGAACAGTAGCCCATAATGGGTGACATCAATTTCTTTTATACAGTCTATGGTTCCAGGACCATCTTGTGGTTATGATGCAGTGGAAAGGAGGGACTTTTTTCATCCACCTCAGAGTTCCTGGAGTGGATCAGTGAGAGCAGCAGACAGTGTACATAGAGTTGTAAAGTTCAAGGAGCTATTTCGGGCACCTCTGGTATTTTTCTTAATGGATTTTGGGTGAGTCACAGTCGGAGCGCTTTTATGGCATTGATGGCCATGAAACTTTGCCAGCTGAATCATCAGTGCAAATATTGACAGTTGGCACTAAAATATATCTGTTTCTTTCATGAAAAAGTACAAGCCTGTGTACACAAAACTGTAAGGTGAGGGGCTCCCAAGGTCCCTTTCAGTGGAAAAAAAAAAATCCATTCACTGTTCTGTTGCGTGCAGCACTGTGAGCAGGTGGTAGCTCAAGATTTTGCTATTTGGAAAACAAAACACTAGATGAATTTGCAGCTTAAATCGATTCTTGGTCAATTTTGGATGATTTTTGTGTTACTATGGCATCTTGTTTTGCTCAAAATTTTCAAGTCGAAGCATTTTCTTTTCTCTACTGCACTGATTTGAGCCTCCGACTGGCTTTTTCTCCATTGCAACTGTTGCAAAGGCTTATGGGTATTGTAGTATTTAAGTATCAAATTGTTATAATTCCTATAAAAATCCTCCACATGGTGGCTGTAATGTGCTAAAACATGCAAAACATTGGTATGGACTTTTAAATTCGCTCGCCCCTTACAGAGATGTGGACTCAAGTCATTGTGAATTGGACTTGAGTCGACTCGAGTCACCGATTTGATGACTTGCAACTTGAATTGAACAGAAAACATGCCTTGAGACTCGACTTGAAATTTGAAGCTAAAGACTCATGACTTGACTGGACTTGAGACATGATGACTCGAATGACTTTATTGTGCTCATTTTGTTCTCAGTTTAAATATTAGATATAAAGTATTAAAAATGTTTGCGTTACAAGTCCCTGTGTACCATTACTTAGTAGTGATGCCATGATACTGAAATTTCCATCTTCATTACAATACTTAGAGAAATATCGATATTTGACACCATTTTCGGATACCACAGGGAAAACTGACATTGAGGGCATAAATTTTAAAATTGGTATCAAAAGATAAATATAACACAGATATGACAATGACGACTTTCTGTCTTGGTTAGTAGCAGACATGGGACTTTCTTGAGACTTGGACCCAATGAGTTGAGTCACATGTCTGATCCCTTGCATAGCTCCCTGATCCTCTGTAGTCTAACTGTTGCCTCTCTTTGGTACAGGTCCGAGGACCCTCTCCTGCTCTTCCTCTTCCTCATCTAACCATCCCTCATTTCCCCATCGGTCTGCTCAAACAAACAAACTCAACCCCCAGAATAACACCCAACAAGCAGGCCGCTGCCTTAAACCCACACATCATGCGTTCCATCGTCCCGTCCCCATCTCAGTCCCTCTCATCGTTTGCTGCACCAGCCTGCCTCTCCCTAGAAGCCTGGGGAGCTCTCTGCCACTGCCTAAGCCCCCTTCCTCTCCTCCTCCTCCTCCTCCTCCTCTACTTCTCCTCTCTGCCCCTTCTCCTCCCTTTATGTGAGTATTACTCATGACTACCAGCATGTGGATCCAGTGTTTGTGGCACAAGCATGGTAGTAGGCATGTGGTGGATGAACAGTGTGGGTGTTTGCTGGCTCATGTTTAGGTCTCACCAGGGATTTCTAAGCTAATGACTGCATAATAACCTCCATTTACATGCAGATGTGGTTCTGCAAGTTCGTAACCACATTAGCATTGAGGTAATCAGCGAGCCACACACGTCTTGTGCACAGTAGCACTGTCTGTGTTTTGTACACTTTGCTGGACTGCGAGCACTTGTTTTGTCTCGCATACTTAGGCCAAAATAGAAGAACTGTTCTTGTCAGCATTCGGTATTATCTTGTCAGTGAAGGTTCCACCTGAACGGTAAAGCTGTCAGAGCAGAGGCAGAGGAGAAGTACCTCCTGATGCACCTGTCTTACACTCACTGTGTCACAGTGGAGTTTGTTATATTTAAGTGTGTGGGAGTGTGTTTGTGTCATGTGCATGTATTGCTTTACTGAGCCATACTAAATCACCATCTTCCAGGTGGAGAATGTAATAAGCCCAGCCTCAGGCATACAGCATATAGCTCTCACACACTGTGCTGTTGCACCAGTAGTATCTAAATGTGTTTTCATGTGTCCTGTCTGGATGTGATATGATGTGTTGTAATCAAGTTGCAACCGCTAGGGCTAAAATGTGAAGCCATCATGTAAGTGTTATGAACTGTTGTTCGTCTAATGGCCGCTCGAGGCTGGCTCTAGGGGTGGGGGAAATGAGCGAGTCTTAGGTGCGTCATGATGCGGACATAGACAATTCAGCATCAATTCACCAATGTCAATAATCAGTTATCTAAATATTTGTTAATAATGTGATGTTGTCAGAGGCGGAACTCAACCACAAGGCAGTGTAGCACCCAGACAGTCTATAGTGAAGACATGCTAGAGTTAACTTCTGAATCCTTTTTGGAAAGGCAGTGGTTAAAGAGTGTTTTAATGCAATGTCTAAATAATGAAATTTGTGAGGCAAACGTGAAGTATATTGTGAGTACTTTTTAGGCCATCACCCAGAGACTAACGTTAAAGGAGTGGAGCAGTGATCAGCAGCAACATAAACAAATGAGACTGGGTGACCAATACACACTGCAGCCTTAAACAACTTAAACCAACTCTGTGTTTAAAAAAATAATAAAAACCCTGCGCCTGGCCCGTTCAGCATTGTGGCTTTGCCCAGAGCTAATGTGCAGTGGACATTAAACAACACAGTGGAGCTACTGAGCATACTGCCTCCCCCTCATTTTTTTAATGATCATACAGGCAGGAGACTATTATCTGCTTTCAAATTAATAAATGTACTAATCAATGTCGTTAACTTTTTAAAATAAAAAGGCGGCAAACTAATTATTTTTCAACAGTACCTAAATTGTATACTATTTCCATTGAAATATCACCATATGTAAACCCTGGATACTACGCTGGCATGAATGGGTTAGCGTAAGCAACCAAAAATAGATACAATATGACTGGTTTAAAAGTTAGTGTGTGGAGGTATTTTGGCTATATGATTGAAGGGACATGTACAAGAGCCACATTGCATGCATGTAAATTCATGTGTAGTAAATAGTAAATTCAACCCTTTGAAACCTGAGCAAATTGGCTTGATTTCTTTTAAAAACATGGGAAGAAGGCAATGAGCAACTTAAGAAGAAATGACCCCAAATTTGCAAGAAATTAGAAAAAAAAAATTAAAAACAAGAAAATTAGTATTAAAAACAGACAAGGAAATGACCTGGAAAAGATGCCTACAAATTAGAATAATTCTGTTCCATAATTTTAAAGTGTAATGATAAAAATAATTATACATAGTTGAAAAATAGCTTAAGTAATAGTTGGTAAATAGTTTTTCCCTCGGTTTTTAAAATAATTTCTATAATAATAATAATCTATTATATTTTTCTTGCCTTTCTTACGAAGTTACTCATTGCCTTTTTCCCATGTTTTTGAAAGAAATTACACCAATTTGCTCAAAAGTCAAAGATTTAAATACTTGAAAGGCATCTGAAAAGAAAAGTGATGTCACTCCAAGTTTCAGTGGGTTAATTATGGATCACTGAAAATACATTTTGCTATGCTTTTAAAAGAAGCAAGTTGGCACACAATCAAAAACAAAAAAATTGATGCATCAATATGTATTAATAATTGTTTTACAGTCCATCGAAGATGGTGATGTATTTCTCTGAATTGTAATTAAATCGTGAGTTGCCTGGAGATTCCCAGCCCTAGCTGGCGCCAAGCACTTGTGAATCCTTATAGACTCCCATGTGAAAATGTCCAGCTTTACAACAGAAATAAAAATGTTTACAACCTGGTGCAAAAAAAAAAAAACACTTTTGGTCTGTGTAGCTAATGATCTATAGATAATTCATGACAACAGTATAAGTAAATGAACAAAAACATGGATAACAAACAATAAGCAAACAAGAATCATGTTTAAAAGGAAATGTATACATGACAGAGATTAGCCCCTGATGTCAGAGCTTCTCAACCACAATTAAATACACCAATTTAGAAGACGTGAAATAATCTGTTTTGCATTACCACAAAAAGATTATCTTACTTTGAAATAGAAAACCCAATGAATTTGTCACTGTGATAGATAACCTACAGTATCACAAGTAAATTTCAAGTCTCTACAAGGTAATTTTCTTTCCACGCTGACATGAACTGTAACCAGTTGCTGTCTCAATGGATAAGAAGAACACAGCATTCAGATATTCTTCTTCAGCAGGAATATGAAGTGTATGTGAGCTGTCGTAAATGGTTTTACTTCATCAAGCTCCTAATAATCTCCTATAGTGTGATAACTGTGTTAGTGAGTGCAACACCATGGTATAATGAGCTCTGAAAGATTTATGCACTGTGGGCCATATCACAGATCCCAGTCCTTAGCCTTTTTCTCGGTCTGTGTGACTACAGTAAGATAGGGATGTTGAACTGATGAGTTGAGTGTCAAATAAGCAGCATAATTTACCCTTTTCTATTAACTGCAAGGGATCCAGTATCTCTAATATTGTACCATTATAAGGATCATATGCAAAGAAAATCAGCTTCTGCATTTAATCCTCACAATCACCAATACATCAAATCAGACATCCAAAATTACACAAATATGGTATGAATTGTTAAAGCCAGACAGTTCTTTGTTCCTTGTTTGCCATATAGTTTCCAAATAAAATTGACTAGAAAAGAAAGGCCAAAGGAAAAGGACACCAGCAGCTGAGATGCATGACAGGTAGGCGGAATGAGTCTAGAGCGAGATAAATGTAGAGACAAAAATAAAAGTAATTAAGGGAGAGGTAGAAAAATGGAGAGAAGACACAGTCGAGGGAGAGAGGGCAGTAAGTTGGAGAGGGGTGTTAATGTGACAGAAAAGAGGAGTGCTTAGTCAAAGTTATGATAATGAGACCAGCCTGCTCCTTGATCCAGCTGCACATTCATCCCCACAACTTGGCACCCGATACATTCAGAAATAACAGCACAGGAAGCCAAAGCTGAATCACACATCAGACTGGACTGTTTATCTTTGTGAGCCACAAAGAAACGATCAACCCAGAAGAAAAAACAATACAAGTATCTAAGTGTTTCATTTTGTTTATGAGGGAGGGCTACTCTATCACTCATTTGGCATCCCTAATGTAATTTCCTCAAATTAAACAAAAACTTTTTTCCCAGACAAAGATTATGTTGTTTGTAAAATTGTAAATTTGAGCAGTGCCATTGCCAAAAATATGGATACGCACAGATGTACAGCATAGTCAGAGAATAAGGTATGCAGTTTGTACAATTGGAATCAATAAATTAAGATTTAAAAAAATATTAAAAATCTCCATGCAGGCTTGGACATGTAATTTTCTGCCTCGTAATATTATAATATATTTAGCCAATATATTACTTGATGTCACTGCTTTTTATTGTATTAAGTAGCATCTTTGCTCATAGCAGCTAGTTGGCTGACTACTATATCATCTAGCAATTGTTCTGCAAATTTGGAAAGCGCATCTCTCAGAAATGGGTCTTTTAGACTTTTAATGAGCTGTAAAAACTGTAGATGTAATTAACATTTTTTTACTGTTAAATACATTGGTGTTTTGCCAAACATTCATACATACTGCATTGCATGTAACACAGCACATTAGCATGCTAAAATTTGCTAACTTGCAAAAACAAAAACACAATGTACACAATGCATTGGACAAATTAAAAATTCAACCTGATGATGGTGCTAGATGAAACATTTAGGTGATCACCAAAGTCAGTGTATCCTGAGGGGAGCATGAATGTTGTTACAAAAGTTCATGGCAGTTAATCCTATAATTTTTGAAACATTTCACTTAAAACCACATATATGAGGCTTATGGTGGCTCTAGAGGAAAAGTCAGGGGATCCAGATATTTATTAGGATTCATCCTCTGGGCACCATGAATGTCTGTACCAAATTTTGTGTCAAGCCATCCAGGAGATGTTTAGATGTTTCACAGGATAACAGTAAACTTTGACCTGCTGATGGCACGAGAGGAAAAATTGGGGGAATCAACAAACACATAAGGATTCATCCTCTGGGCACTTTTGATATATTTACCAGATTTCATGTCCATGTTTCAAAAACTACTGGATAAATGGACATGAAATCTGGTACAGATATTCATGGTTCCCAGAGGATGAATACTAATGTTTTTGAATATTCCCTCAATTTTCCTCAGCAGGTTAAAGTTTTCTGTTATCCTGTGAAATATCTACTGGATCGATTGGCACAAATTTTGACACAGACATTCATGGTTCCCAGAGGATTCATCCTAATGACTTTCTCAATCTCCCTACTTTCCTTTAATGAGGTCCCGAGGTTCACTTATGTGGAGTAATTTTTTAAACATTTCACTAAAAATCCCAAAACATCAGCCTCATGGTGTCACTTAAGAAAAAGTCAGGTAATCACCCATGTCAGTATGTTTCATCCAGTGGGGACAGTGAATGTACAAAATCTCATGGCAATCCATTCAGTAGATGTTGAGATAATTTTGTTGTGGACCCACAGGCTGACCACATTGCCATCCCTAGAGCCATGCTGCTGGCTAATATAAACAAATTATACAGCTTGTGACATTGGAGTCAGTGGAGTTCAACTCAACTTTTACCCCACAGTGCTGTGTGTGCTTCTCTATTTGTTAGTGGGGGAAACAGTGGGTAATTATCTCTGGAAATGGTTTCCCTGCACCATTACAACAAGTCTGTCGTTACCGTAGCTGTAAACACCAATGAGGTACAGAAGCAGAGACAGTAGATACATCAGCATGTCTCACAAGTTCATTACTGAGACCAGGAGTCAACTAAGGACCGGATTTCACGGGGGAACAAAGTTAGCAGCCACCAGTACAATGTTGTTGGGAGGAGTCAGGGAGGAAGCGAGGCTTGTTAGCAGGTGTGTGTCAGGGCTCATTTTCCAAGAGAATGACTCTGATTGTGCGTGGTTGTGCACACTGGTGCTTGTCGTGGCATTTCTGTGGCATAATCAGAGAGACTGCAGTGTAGCTATTTCTGGTGCCTGTATGGGCGGGGGGGTTGCCTGCAGCCCTCACCCCCCACCCCCACAATTTTTTTTTCTTTGGCTCCCTTTCTTCCCCCTGTTTCTTTATTTTCTCAACAGGGGAGCTGTGGGATGCAGATAAGTCCCTAGACAGGCGAAACAACAGGGGGCCAGAGAGAAAGCGTATTTCTGTCTTGTCTAGTAACAGCTTACGTCACAGTGCGTGTGAGGTTAATGGGGTACAATGTGACTGATGGAGAGGAAAACTGGCTTGAGGCTTATTCTTCTGCACCTGCTTGGTAGAAAGAAATGATTATGCTGAATTTAAATTAGCAAAATGAGGACAAATGTGTTCATGGATCTACTCTCACCATGTTAACCAATTAAGGCGTTTTGTCAGACTTCACTAACCAGTGCCTCTGTTCTTTCATTGGCAGGTATAAACAGATAATCCCCAAAATTGACCCTCCACCCTCCATGAACCGCAAGCGGGCCAGCAGGACTTTGTCTCCAGGATCTGAAGTCACAGCTGTGCCCCCACACGGAGAGGTCACCGCTAATGACGGGGCCCCCAGCCGCAGCAGCAGCCTCTCATTCCCGGACATCACCCCGAGCTCCTTGTCATCCGCTGATTTCCACTCCCTCAGCAACGGCGAGAGCAGCTCCTGCTCGGCCAGCGAGGACTCTGGTGTCCGCTCCGAGACCAAGTCCCTGCTGTCGCCGCTTCGCGATGACGACGACCTGTTCGGGGACCGCGGGACATTTTTAACGGCCTCCAGCGGCTGTGACAGTCCCCTGGAGGAGAGAAGTGAAGCAGTGCTCTCTTCCTCTGAGTCTGCTGAACCCCACACCCTCGCCTCACATCCGGACACCTGTGAGCACCCACTGCCCTTCTCCTCTCCTATGAATGAGACCTGCCTTCACATCAGTTTCTCTGAGGACGAGCTGCTGGAGAGCAACCAGGAAGACCCTAATGTCCCACAGCGGAGTTAGGAGGATGAGCTCATGGGCCCTTGGAGACCTTTCACTCTGTCCTCCAATCAGCTTTTAATGCAATACTTACTGTCAGACCCTCCTATGTTTGCACTGGGTTCCATTTCAGGACCTTTAATTATTTCGTCCAGACATAGCATATACCAGTTACTGATAAATAATCTATTGTATAAATTATTAGCCGATGGACAGATTTAGTATTTTTGTAATGAAATTAATGATCTAATTTACTTTTTAGTGACTAGAATGTTAAGCAGAATACATGTAGCAATTCTTGCACTGTTAAAGTCACACATAAGTTACCGTAGAATTCAAAGAAAATGAGGATAGACTTTTTATTTTTGCTAGTAGTCAACCTTAAAACATTATTTTGTATGATGCTTTGCTGTGGTGCAAACTATTGTGGGAAATATCATTTTCCGCAGATTTCACAGGATGATCGTGGCAGTCATGCACATGCTGGTGATGTTGGGAAGAGCCTCGCCCTCTGTAAAGCACCTGACTGAATGATGGGAAGGAAGGAAAGAACAAGAAAGTCAGATAAAGGAAAAAGGAAGGATAGAAGTGAGCAGATGTAGTTGTGTTTTGGGTTATGCACACACATTTGTGGCAGTGTGGTATGTTTTTTATTATTAGAGATGAGTGGGTTTTAGAATGTTTCGTGCTGCTTGTATTTTGTTTTTTTCAGACTTGCAGGCTTTGAAGCAGTGGGGGAAAATTTTGTGGAATATCCGAATGGATTTTGTACGCTGTATTCGCTAGAGTGGTTGTAATCCTTCAAAAACACTGAATTTAAGATATTTCAGTTTTGAGAAACAGCACAAGGAGAGAGCATGCACTCCGAAAATTGAGCTACCGGCTATTACAGCCTTTGATTGCGCCTGTCTGAATAGGGAGAGTGTTATAAAATGAACCCTCAGACTCAATGGGGAGATAATTGGGGAATCACAGAGGACGTTGAAGAAAGACAGCCTGCCAAGTGGATTTTCTCTGTTCTGCCTCTCACTCTGAGAAATCCTGATTTACCAGCAAATCAGTTTCATTTAGAGCTGTCAGGATAGATTAAGCTGACATTGTAAATATATCTGTTTTAACTTCATCAGCGTATATCAGTATACTGTACAGCTACAACAATCAATCAAACAATCAATCAGTTAGTCCATCAATTGTTAAAAACAATTTTAACAATCATTTAATAATTTGAAATAGATTTAAGGCAGAAATGACAAAAAAAAGGTTTCAGCTTCTTAAATGTAAATATTTGGTAAATATTTACTGGATTTTCGGATATTCACTGAATATCTTTGGCTTTTGTCCTGAGATTTCTGACATTTTATAGATTAAGCGATGAGTAATCCCAGAAAATAATGGTAGATAATAAGAGCAAGCATTTGTTGCATGTAGCTGTTTCTTTGTTGCATGTGGCCAGATTTTACTGCTTTATTGTTAGGGGTGTCCCCGACTAAGTATTTACGTAGTCGAATCTGATTTGTAAAATGTTGCTTATCCTCAACTGATAGTCGAATCATGTTGTTTTATTATGCACCTGTTTTCAGGATGTCCATCCATACGTCCATCCCATTCTTGGGAACGTAATATCTAAAGCATGCCTTGATGGAATTTCTTCAAAATTGGCCAAACGTTAAACTGATTAGCTATTGTTGGTCAAAAGACAAGGTCACTGTGACCTTGCGTGGGTCTCATTCTTTGGAGCATAATATTTTAAAAAGGCTTTGAGGGAATTTCCTCAAATTTGGCATAATCGCCCATTTGGACATAAGAATGAACTTATTAGATTTTGGTAGTCAAAGGTCAAGGTCACTGTGACCTTGCGTTCATCTCATTCTCATTAAGCTGATATCTCAAGAAGGCCTTGAGGGAATTTCTTCAATTTTAGCTCAAACATTCACTTGGACTCAAGATTGAACTATTAGATTTTGGTGTTCAAAGGTCAAAGGCCGTTGTGACATGATGTTCTGTATAAACATTTCTGGAACTGGTGACACAAATCTTCGGTGTCCACCTTGAAACTATGTTGATTGTATAGATCTCTTGTGCTGCAGTGTTTAACATGTATGTGAAGCATCCATGTTTTAGGATTTGTAGCTTGTTTGCAGCAGCATCCATATTTAAGGATTGTCATCTGCCATGGCTAAATATGAGTCTGGGCAGACATGGATGTTTACTGCAACTTGAGTGGTTCGTTGAGGCATAAAACTGTGAGACAGTAATTCGAGTTTTATTTTAGTTTTGCTCGTTGATGCAGATTTCTGTTTGCGACATTAGGTTCCATTTTTACACACCAAACAAATGAGCTGAAACATCCAAGTAAACAATGTCAAGAATTTATTGAATAATAGAACATCTTCCATCCAGCTCTGTTTGTCATGTGTCCGTGGTGCATGTGTTGGTGCTGTGCTGTCTGTTGCACTGAAAGGAAGTGGAAGAGATCCATTGACGGACAGAATACGTCAGTTTGTTTTGTTTCTGCTTGCTTTTCATGGATTAAACAGAGCCTTTAACATTCCCTTTGAGAAAAAGAGATAGCAAGTTGCAAACAGCTGATTCTGCCATCATTTTCCTGCAACTATTAAGATTTGACTGTGACATTGGGAGTTAAATTAGGCTCCTTAGATTCAACTGTCAAATGGTTCACTATTCAGGGTCACCCCTAGTTATAGTACAAGTGTTTTATTCAGTTGAATCCAGGTGTAACCTTCGACAAGTAGCAGTGATACTAAAAGGACGCGAGAGGAAAAGAAGCCGAGGTGTGAGAAGAGAGGTGGTGTAAAGGTGCAGGTGTAAAATGGCCACAGGTGAAGCTTTTAACACCCAGAAAAGAGGCTTTTCTCAACATCACATGGGGCTGGAAGCTATAACAGCAATAACACATGGAAGAAAAAATAATAAAGAGGAATAGTCGAAGAACCTAAGTACTCACTTGTGTTTTTTTTTTTTTCCCACATTTTTTTTATCCAAGTTATTGTCTGTGTAGGTACAGTCTTCAAAGGAACCTCTGCTCACTTTACTGTTTAAATCCACTGTCATTGGATGTTTGTTATTTTTTACCTGCTGGATTCTTTTTTTTTTATGCCTGTCTTTTATGTAATTTCCAGTACCTGCAGCATGTAAACACACTTGTATCCACCGACTGAGCTGAATGAACAATGGGAAGATCAGGCTTCAAACTAAAGGATTCACACATTGCATTCAAACAGGTGCAGCCAAGGAAATGATAACAAGCAGCTCACAGCAGGACTCAAACCACTGAGTAATGATGCAACCACAAGCCCATTAAAAAAAGAAACGGCGTTTGCTTGAACTCTTTGATTGGTAACAAGCGCTCCTCCTCTGCCCTTTAACTCTGAATTTATTATAACTCTGCACGGTCACATTTGGCATAAAAACTCACATCTCACGCACTTTGAAGGCTCGTGCAGACTTTCTCTCTCTCCCGAGGTGCCTTTCGAAGGCGAGGTGTTTCTTCTTTGTTGTCCCCAAGCCTTCAAAGCTCGCCTCTGCAGACAGTGCTGTCGCTGGGAGGCAGGAAAGGTGACTGACAGGTTTAATGTCCTCAGTGCATCAGTGGGAAGCAGTAATGAGAATGGAGGTGAATCCTTCAGTTCCCAGGTATTAGCCATGATTTCCCCCGCAGTGCTCTGATCTCAGGAGTGCAAACATCACCTCTGGTACAAGCTAAACAAGAGAATTCATGAAGTTTGTGTGTTGTTTTATTTGTGGCACAGGAGCCTTCACATGCCCTCCTTCAACTTGGAATTCCCCAGCTGGCTAATCAATAATGCAAGATGTCTGTGCAGCTCAGTGTAGCTCAAGCTTCCCCCTGCTCTCTTGTTTTTTCTCTCTAGAGAAGTGGCCTCCATCTGAGCCAGTTCAATACCAGACTGTGTGTGATCTGCAATCAATCTGACGCACCTACAAAGAGCCAGATCGCAGCTTGACGCAGACTGTTAACCTTGGCTCTGTGGCTTTAAAGTAGCTGCTTTACGTAGATGGCCGTCGTCCCTTTATGTGCCCATTAATGCTGCTGAAAAGTCATTAGTCTTTGTACAGACAGGAGCGAGCCTGACAGTGATCAAAGCTTTGTGTGTGAGGCTGGTGATCACAGACACACATGGCTGCTCACTTTAACAGCTGCCAGTGGAAATCAAGATAAGACAACAGATTTGGCTTTCTTGTTGCTAAAGAGATTTTCTAAATCATTCAAAATGCCCGAGCAGTCTAATTCTGATAGATGTAGAGGATTCCATGTTTTTAAGACCAACATGCCTTAATTGTAATGATACATCTTGAGCATTTATCCTGCATTTATACAGGATACATCGAGGAAAATCATTATACATTTCACAATAATATTTTGGGAATGGGCAGGGAGTAGTTACAGTACCACATAACTAAACATAATGTGATTGATATATCAAATTCCAAAATCCTCTGGACAGGCTCACAAAAAAAGAAGAGACGGTGTGTAATATATTATGAATGTTGTAATGTTTATATTTTATACATTTTTAGCATAATTATTTTACCCCAGACATCATAGGCATAGACCAGGGGTAGGCAACAACCCATAGCTCTGGAGCCACATGCCACTCTCCAGTGGCTCCCTGTGGCACTGACAAAAAAAAAAAATCATATAGAAATGATAGGGTCATTCTGTAGGTTTTAATTTTCATTTAGCATTTTTGTAGGCCAAAGGAAATTCTCTCACTTTCCAACTGTAAAATTTTGTAGCCTATACCCTGAATAAAAAAAATGTTGTTTTTTTTCATTTAGGCTTCTAAAAGTGCATCATACAGCCTTCTGCCTTTTCCTTTCGATTCTGCCAAACCTCAATAGTCGTGGCTAGTCTTGAGTTTAGCCTTGGCTAGATTAGCTATAGATTCCAAATCCATAAAAGGAAAAGTCTCAGAGGGAAATAGAGAATTTAATGGTGCATGACAGTGTTGGAAATTAGCACCAGCCACCAGCCAAATGCTGGTAAAATTTGCAAGTGCCTGCTGGATGTGCGTCACTTAACAGCCAAGAAAATAATGGTGATCTATTGGGCGGCTGGTAGATTCTGAAATCCACCAGCCACAGTGGCAGGTAAACAAAAACGTTCATTTCCAGGCCTGGTGCATGGGCAGATTTGTTTGCTTTCACCACCTATGCTGCAAAATTAAAGTACCAAATAATTATAAATAGTCCGCTTCAGCGTACCCATCTTGTGGTAAAACAAATTGATGTGGGCTCATTTAGAACTATTAGTAATGCTAACATGCTAATTAAAAATTTAATAGGCTGTGTTATCTATATTTTTTCTTTTAATGTTTGGTCAAAAGTGGCTCTTTTGATAGTAAAGGTTGCTGACCCCTGGCATTGACCAACATGATCCCAACACTCTGCCTTTGGATAATCTTTGAAGAATGCTAGGGGCAAGTGTAGTATCTACAAACATATTGATATATTTATATCTATTAATATTTTTTAAAATCAACATATTAAATTGATTTACGATATAATGCATGTGATTATCTGATTTAAGAAGGCTTAACCATCATTTCATATGAATTTCATGAGTTAAAAGCTAAGATGTCATTTATTGCTGCTCTAAGCGAGGCTGGTTAGCGTTTAGCATAACTAGTTTAACTGTTTGTTTTTTTCTTCTCAATGATTAATTTAGCTGCCTCATTTAGTTATGCAGAACATCAAACTGAATTAACAAGATGTTGGCTCAACAAAATTGATATATTTTTTAATAACGAAATATAGCTTTAGCCAAGACTAGCTTTAGAAACTGAGCCAGGGGCAGCAGCAGCTCAGTCCATAGGGACTTGGCTTGGGAACTGGAGGATTGCCGGCTCAAATCCATATGGACCAAGCATGGAGCACTGACTGGTAGCTGAAGAGGTGCCAGCTTGCCTGCTGGGCACGGCTGAGGTGCCCTTGAGCAAGGCACTGAGTCCCCAACTGCTCATGGCACCTGTCCAAGGCAGCCCCCTCTCTCTGACATCGCTCCGTGTATGTATCGGTCCTGTTTGTGCATGTGTGTGTATTTCAGGCTTGTGTGTATATGACAACGAACAAGGTGAAAAAATTGAATTTCCCCGTTGGAATCAATCAAGTATATTTTCTTCTTTTTATGGCTCCTACATAGCCCTGAAGCACTACGACTGGCCAGGTGGCCATGGTCACGTGAGGCAAAGATCTGACTGATTTCGATTTTGACCACAGCGACAAAGCTTTTACCGGGGCTGGAGAGGCTGTCATAGTGGGTGAGAGAAGAGCCAAGGCCCACAGAGCATGTTAAGAGGCACAAACTCCAGGGCTCTGAGAAAACTGGTGGATAGCCAACAGTGGGCACACAGCCGTGTGCAAGGACCCCACAGATCTCCCACCCTCCCTCTGGCTCTCCAACATGCTCTACAGGCCCTGGTTTGACTCTCAGCCACCTGGCTCCATCTCACAGCCCCTAAGCAGCCTCCAGCAGGCCCCACTGACCCAGGCTGTGCCCTGCTGCTCCGCCAGAGAACCAGAGGGAGGGTGGGAGGTTGGCGGGGTCCCATGTCGGCTCTCCTCCAGTGTCCGCACATACAATTTTTTCGAGGATTTAATGCCGCTTCTCTCTGAACGTTTGGTCACTACATTTGGACAAACGTTTTGTGCTTTAGCCAATCACAGCACAGTGGGGTGGAACTTGCCAAGTAAAGCAGCAGGATCCATTATAATTCATAGCAACCTCACCAGCTAGCTTACTCTTACTAGCTTTTACTACATCTCACAGAGCGTATGTACTGTGGTTTGATTTTTAGTAGTTTTTATTTCTGAGTTACAGCAAATTTTACAGGCTTTGTTTCATAGAAAAATGAACATCTCCATGGCATAATATTTTTAAATGGTAAAACAGGTGTTAATAAGTCACTATTTTGACTAAATTTGATGTTATTGTGTGTTTTATCTTTTTAGAGCAGAGTTTATCTCCTGAAAAAGCCAAAACTCCAGAGAAAAAAGATGAATTGTTGAATTTGCTGAACTGGTCTGTTAAATCAAACATGAAATGGAGCATCCCTCTGTGGCTTGCCTCCCATTGTCATGGCTTTATTAGGAACACAGTCATCTCAGATATGTATACACTGGTGTCAGGCAGACAGATGGTGCTGGGAATAAGTGGAAACAGTGGTGAGACTGTTGAGAAATGCAGCAGGTAGCCAGAAGATGAATGTCAGGCCATAGCTTTCCCTTTACGTCTTTTCAGTCTTAGACAATAGACAAGTACTTACATCCTCAGTGTGACATTTAAATTTTGCCGACATTCATCATGTATCCTTTTAAAACATGTATCTGAAATAGTTAATGCTGTATTTAGTCTTGCTCTCTTTTTCTTAGAAGAGGGACAGACAGGCATAAAGTGTTGTTTTGAGTCACTGAGTTTCTTGAAGAGCCTGTGAGGCACCTCTGAGTGAGAGCTTTAGGTGAGTGATGTCTGAAGTCGGGCCCTGGAGGAAACACAATAACCCTCGGGGTTTAAACCATTTCCTTTCTGCAGAAATGTTTTCCTCAGAAGTCAAGTGGAGGAGAAGTAATCCTACTTCTACATCCTCCCCAAAAAGGTCAGTCACAGTCTGAAAGCCAAGAAAGTTCTTGTTTGCACTTTGAGATCTAATACAGCACGGCCCTTTCTGAAAGTTAAATATAGCTTGTGATGACAAGACTGGAGAGTGATGTTTGCGGGTTTTTTCTGTCCTTTCTTTTAGCTTATGGGAGTGGTCTAAAGAGAGAAACACTACTTCAGTTTGTTCAGCTAGTTGACACGAGCTCTGCAGGAGACACTGTTTCAGAGCTGCTGCTTGGACGGTCAACTGCACGGAGGGGTCAAAGCTGAGGCCAAGAGAGAAAGCTGAAGAGGTGGGTTGAAGTGTGTGGTGTTTCTGTTGGCTCCCAAACAATCCGGCTATAGTCTGTTCAGTGATTAGTGAAGACTATGTACATTTACTCAAGTACTTTATTTAAGTAGAAATTTACTTGAGTATTTCCCCTTCATGCAGCTTTAGACTTCTACTCCACTACATCTCAGAGGCAAATATTTCACTTACCATTTTTCTATAATATAGAGATGTCTGTACCAAACTGGATCTTGAATTTGAATGCTTGTAAAGGATGTTCCTTTATGGGTTGAGGAAATTCTCCAAGTTCTCCTTGTTGTTGAACTACAAACTTTAAAAACACCAACACCAATATGATGCAGCAGTAATACTGAGTACTTTTACTTTTCATACTTGAAGTAAATTATGCTCATAATACTGGCATACTGTAACTTCAGATCCCCTCTCCATTCTGGTGTACATAACTTTTCTAGGATGTCTAGATCTATGATTACTAGTTCTGCACAATTACCACGCTGGCATACGCCTGCAGTGTCCTGGATATGCCAATAAATTTCAGCAGCGACAGCAGCGTATACATTACCATGACCACATGGCATGTATAAACACAGACAAGTCAAGGGAGGTTGATGAGGAGGAGATTTGATGAATATCATACAGGCTTACATAAAGTTATTGTGAACATTACTGTCCATGCAGGCAATAGTTTGTCAACTAGGAAAGCAACTATGACTTTTGCCTTGTTTGTTTTGTCAGCTGACAGTTAAGTGGTTGCTGCCACTGGCTGACAGATTACACTCCATTTAAACAGCTCTCTCAACCCCCGCCACTATGCGTTAGGCAGTCAAAATTGAGCAGGCCCAGGCTGCATCCCAAGTCTCTTAAAATTACTGCTAACCACCTTATCTAGCCACCTTATCTAACTGTTTAGTCCCTCCCACTTAGGAAAACATGCAAGGAGTCAGG
Organism: Epinephelus lanceolatus; assembly: GCF_041903045.1. Classification (NCBI taxonomy): domain Eukaryota; kingdom Metazoa; phylum Chordata; class Actinopteri; order Perciformes; family Serranidae; genus Epinephelus; species Epinephelus lanceolatus. Next base: position 12,717,299 of record NC_135752.1, read on the forward strand.
AGTTAGGAGTGACGAGCGAGGATTGCTGATTTGAGACATGAGACGGCCTTACTCTGAAGCATCATGTAAAGCGACGTCGTTTTCTGATGACGGCGGCACCTATGGGCGGCACAGCTGGATCTGCTGCATAACAGAGCCAGCGTTTGGCATACATCCCAAGTCACATTATATTCGCTGATCAAAGCCGTAACCCCCCCCCCACCCCCGCCGTCATGACATTGTTATTGAGTCATTTGCTGAAGTTTGTGTTAATTAAAGAACGGTCTGTAGCCCTGCCACTGTCACTGTGATGAGCATCATTATCATTATTATTATCATCATCATCATTATTATCACTATTATTAAATCCACTCGCCATCATTCAACAAGTCAGCTACTGAGTGAATAAGACATCAGACCTGTCAGTCTACCTCAATCAATTCAATTTTATTTAGAAAGCCCAATATCACAAATGACAGTTTGCCTCACAGGGCTTTACAGCATACGACATCCCTCTGTCCTTAGGACCCTCACAGCTGATCAGGAAAAACTCTGCAAAAAACCCTTTAACAGGGAAAAAACGGTAGAAACCTCAGGAAGAGCAACTGAGGAGGGATCCCTCTTCCAGGACGGACAGACGTGCAATAGATGACGTACAGAACAGATCAGCATGATAAATTAACAGTAATCCGTATGACACAATGAGACAGAAAGAGAGACAGGGACAGACAGAAAGAGAGAGAGAGACAGTGACAGAGAGAGATGCAGGACAGACAGTAATGACAGTAGCTTACAACAACATTAATGAAAGTAATAATATTAATTAATATTAATATTAATATTAATAGGCTAATTAATATTACCTACAAGCTATTAAACATTCCACTCACATGACATGCAAGAAAATTAATGACCGGTACCGGTATCTGGAATTCGGTACCGGTACCAAACGGTATCTTATTTCGGTACTTTTTAACCCTATGGGCCCTAGGCGTTTTGGGGGTATTTTTACTGCCTTTACTTTTAAGCTCATATCACAGTCATTATAAAGGCTACATACACATGCTATATCTTGTTTTTTTTCAGGACAATCTGGGCTAACCAGATTAGCCATCATTTTATGTCCTTCTATGTGCCTGTATTTTATATTAAATTCTTACATTTTTACATGTATCTCACCATAGCAAGTTGGAAAAAGACATTTTCTACCATATATGAAGAGGGGGGACTCTGTGGAATCTGGCAATATCAGAACCATGATGGTGGGACATTCTGTCACTTCACAGTTGTCCAAAACATGTGGTTTGTGCCAGGCGGACATGATTGCCAGTGTTTTTTCATTATTGCAAGAAATTCCATTGACTCATTCACAAGTCAAAAATGTGTTTTATCTGAAGGAAACATGCAATATTTACATCTAAGATCATATAAAAATAGTCAACCAAGTGCAATGATGTCCTCCAAGATAATATTTGTTTTTCAGTTTCAGTTGTATATTGGGGAGACATTTTGGGCATTGGTGGGGGGGCACGTGTCCCCCTCAATGTATATGGTGACTATGGCCCTGTCAGCATGCATTAGGCTGCAGTTGTCTGGGTGCGCAAAGGTGAAGTGGCTGGTCATGTCATACAAAGTTTGATGGAGTGTCAACTGGACAATATGGAGATATTTGCATCTTGAAAGCCGGACTACAAATGTGGATAGACAGGGAGAAACACACGCAAGCCTAAGACGTGGTAAGATATGATATTCCTCACTATATGAAGTGACTGATAACAAGATCTGTATAATGGATTGTAAAGAAATTCGTCAAGTTTTTATTTTGTAGACAATTGATCTGTATTTAGAGCGGGATTGGATGACAGCACAATGATGTGTGTGGTTCTGCGCTTTCATGTGATATGCGTGGCATTTCTGTGCGAGCCTGCATTCGCGAGTAATCCATCCAACAGTAATGTGTGTGCAAAGCTGTATGAAAGCTCTGTTATACATCATTTTATTGTAATTTTTCGCTGTGAAAACATTGGATTACCAACAAACTGCTTGGCCTTGTCGGAAAGCTACAATTCTGCTGTTTACGCTGATATGCGTGGCTTCTGGCTATGACACAGGGTCGCGGAGAAAATCCACAGAGAAGAACGGGTATGAATTTGGACACACTATGCGTCGTTCGGGCCCATAGTCTAAACTTCAAATTTTCAACATTTTATTGAGAACATTTAGGAACAGTGCTGCACATTAACTTTTGTCTGCACATTGTTTTTGTCGCCATTGTTGCTGAGTCTGAGGTGCGAGTCATGCGCTCTCGCTCCGCCTCCACCTCAGGTACCGAAATTTGGCACCGTTTCATTTTAAGTGAATCGGTACTCGGTAGTACCGACGTGAATCGGTACCAAGTACAAAAAGTACTGAGTTTCAGTACCCAACCCTACACGTAGGCATGTGAATTACAGTGTTTCATTGCAAAGAATGCATATAACGGGTAAACTTGTGCTGTTTCTCCGCCATCTCGTTCAAATTAGCCAGACGTAGGGGGCGGGTATTTATATGTCAGAGGCTCAAGCTGAAAAAGACGTCCTGTTAGGAACCTCTTGTGTTTCCTTAATCATTGCACCTAAAAGATCCCTCCTAAATCTAACGCTGACTCCTTACTGGCAGGAATAAGAGACATGAGATGGCCTTAAAGATGGCGGACCTCGAACGACTTCCGGTTCAAGTCAGGAGTTAGGAGTTAGCAGTATACAATTAAGAAACTTGGGATGCAGCCCCAGTGTCATGTGACCCCACTAAAATGCACAGACTTATTTTGTGGCATGTTTGTAATCCAATCACAGTGTTCCACATCATCTGAAGTGGACTGCAGCAGAGCCACACCCCCTTTTTCAACAAGCATGGCTGACTGTGAGGCAAGAAGGAAGCGCAAGGGACATTTAAATCTATCAGTCATATTGGTAAAGTGCATAATTTGTGTTTAAACTCAAAAAGTAAACATGAGATGTTATATTACTTATACATGTCAAAATATCATATGAAAGCTTTATAGCTTGAACTCAGGATTTGAAACAAAATGGTCCTGACTGATCTGATTTGATTTTCTAATGATATAATCAGCTTATAGTGCATCCTATTGATGATGTGCACAGAATATTAATTTCAGGAGGTTTTAAACATTCTATTTTTCTGCAGATATTTCAGATATAGAGAATATTCCGAGTAGTGATGAAAAATACAATAAAATGTATAAAGTGTGTTGTCCACTGATATGAGTTAACCATTCATGAAAAATAAATTAGCTTGTTTTTTGTTGAAAAAGAATCTCCATCCATTTGAATGCACAGAAAATATAACACTATAAGTAATAATAATAATAATAATAATAATAATAATGATAATTAAGTTTTTTAAGTCAGAAAATATTTTTTGGTGATGATTTACATGCTAGATTTGTCACTGTCCAGATACCAGTAATGCATGTTCCAACAATACACAGCAACAGCAATAATAAACACCCACTCACAGCCTTTTCATATAGAGCAACATATTGGAAAAATAGTAATAAAGAGAATGAAGTCTTGATGGGATATGAACACAAATAAACTGTGCAGATGAAAACTGCAGAGAATTATTGTACTTATATTGTGAATAACAATGTAAACATCATTTTGTTGAAAGCAAAATATCCAGAGGGAGTCTCAGGAATATGATAATTGAAGGTTTTGCACAGAAAGTGAGGAATATGGAATTACAACACAATATTATCTCTGGCAGCTCTGACTGAAATGCACTGTGGTTTTTTCCCCCAACTGCTGCGGGCGATTAACAGCGTCTCCCCACAGAAGATCAGAGGACAGAAGGTGTTACCATGGGGTCGGAGGTTTGGCACCCTTTGGTGTTTGTGAGTATGGATGTGGTGTGGTGTAGAATATTAATGTAGTGTTAGTATTTATTTTTTATGTGTATTTAAAAGCCTTGAGCTGCCTGGGGAGATTTAATGTCTGTCACTGGAATAAACACATTATTCAACTGAGATTATTTTTTGTCTGTGTTTTCATAACCTTTTAACCTTCACTAAGGCACAAGATGATTATAAGAGATGGAAACTTTGATTAATAAGAGGGAAAAAACACCCACACAGTAAGTCTCACTATATACACGTATATATGTGTGTGTATATATATATATACAGTATAGGCCAAAAGTTTGGACACACCTTCTCATTCAATGCGTTTTCTTTATTTTCATGACTATTTACATTGTAGATTCTCACTGAAGGCATCAAAACTATGAATGAACACATGTGGAGTTATGTACTTAACAAAAAAAGGTGAAATAACTGAAAACATGTTTTATATTCTAGTTTCTTCAAAATAGCCACCCTTTGCTCTGATTACTGCTTTGCACACTCTTGGCATTCTCTCCATGAGCTTCAAGAGGTAGTCACCTGAAATGGTTTCCACTTCACAGGTCTGCCTTATCAGGGTTAATTGGTGGAATTTCTTGCTTTATCAATGGGGTTGGGACCATCGGTTGTGTTGTGCAGAAGTCAGGTTAACACACAGCCGACAGCCCTATTGGACAACTGTTAAAATTCATATTATGGCAAGAACCAATCAGCTAACTAAAGAAAAACGAGTGGCCATCATTACTTTAAGAAATGAAGGTCAGTCAGTCCGGAAAATTGCAAAAACTTTAAATGTGTCCCCAAGTGGAGTCGCAAAAACCATCAAGCGCTACAACGAAACTGGCACACATGAGGACCGACCCAGGAAAGGAAGACCAAGAGTCACCTCTGCTTCTGAGGATAAGTTCATCCGAGTCACCAGCCTCAGAAATCGCAAGTTAACAGCAGCTCAGATCAGAGACCAGATGAATGCCACACAGAGTTCTAGCAGCAGACCCATCTCTAGAACAACTGTTAAGAGGAGACTGCGCGAATCAGGCCTTCATGGTCAAATAGCTGCTAGGAAACCACTGCTAAGGAGAGGCAACAAGCAGAAGAGATTTGTTTGGGCCAAGAAACACAAGGAATGGACATTAGACCAGTGGAAATCTGTGCTTTGGTCTGATGAGTCCAAATTTGAGATCTTTGGTTCCAACCGCCGTGTCTTTGTGAGACGCAGAAAAGGTGAACGGATGGATTCCACATGCCTGGTTCCCACTGTGAAGCATGGAGGAGGAGGTGTGATGGTGTGGGGGTGTTTTGCTGGTGACACTGTTGGGGATTTATTCAAAATTGAAGGCACACTGAACCAGCATGGCTACCACAGCATCCTGCAGCGACATGCCATCCCATCCGGTTTGCGTTTAGTTGGACGATCATTTATTTTTCAACAGGACAATGACCCCAAACACACCTCCAGGCTGTGTAAGGGCTATTTGACCAAGAAGGAGAGTGATGGAGTGCTGCGGCAGATGACCTGGCCTCCACAGTCACCGGACCTGAACCCAATCGAGATGGTTTGGGGTGAGCTGGACCGCAGAGTGAAGGCAAAGGAGCCAACAAGTGCTAAACACCTCTGGGAACTCCTTCAAGACTGTTGGAAAACCATTTCAGGTGACTACCTCTTGAAGCTCATGGAGAGAATGCCAAGAGTGTGCAAAGCAGTAATCAGAGCAAAGGGTGGCTATTTTGAAGAAACTAGAATATAAAACATGTTTTCAGTTATTTCACCTTTTTTTGTTAAGTACATAACTCCACATGTGTTCATTCATAGTTTTGATGCCTTCAGTGAGAATCTACAATGTAAATAGTCATGAAAATAAAGAAAACGCATTGAATGAGAAGGTGTGTCCAAACTTTTGGCCTGTACTGTATATATATATATATATATATATATATATATATGTGTGTGTGTGTGTGTGTGTGTGTGTGTGTGTGGTGTGGTGTGTTGGAGTGAGAGCTACTTGTATAATCCAATCCACAGCCACATGTGATATCTCCACCAGCATATGGAGTTTATCGCTTGCTTTTGTGCTTTTGTCACATGACCTACAGTATATCCTTGACTTTGTTCCTTGATAAGTAACGAGTTTGCCTGGTAAATAGTCCTCTCTGCCTGTCACCCTGCACATTCAACAATAGAAAAAAACAACAACACAGGCCTTACTGGATGTAAAAAAAATGCATAATGTAGAAAAGATACTTTCTTGCTTGTGTTACACGTTTCACATCATAACTTAAACCTCACCTTTTTCTCTAAGCCACCATCTACATTCTTTTTGATGACTTTATATGTATTTAATGAAATCATTAAAAGCTTTTTAGCACCAATATTCTGGATATTCAGTGATTCAGTCAATCTTCATTGATCACAACAAGACTGCGAGTCTACAGCCATGCTAGCAGGTCTGTAATGCTGTACAGGCACAACACAGTGCTTTGTAGGGCTGTCCCCTAATAGTTAACCAAACCCTGTCAACCAGAAAGGCATTAGTCGGCAAGATTTCATTGGTCACAGAAAAAAAATGTGAAACTCTATTAGGAGCAGCGCCTTGTCAAAATCAATCAAAACCTTTATGACTGGGCCATGTGGGAATTGAATTTCAAAGGACTGACACAAGAAGTGGCCACGCTCAGCAGTCACACAGGAGTCACGTTAATTTACAGGGCTGGTACCTGCGGTCATTACACAGGCTAGTTAATAACATGTCGGGCAGGAAATCCAAAATGTGGGATCATTTTGAGAAGGTGGAGGACGAACCCAAGGTGATGTGTTAACTCTGCAGGCAAACATTTGTCTATCATCTGTGGATTACAAACATGACGTATCATCTGAAACATGTTAGCACAACTTTGCTGACAGCGTCATTAACAGGTGGCTCGCTCAGTGTGCTGGCTTGTAGATAAAATATAGGCCTATATTATTGAAGGTTCATTAGTACGGTTTTGTATTTCTCTGTAATGTAGCACAGTGGTAACATATTACTTATACTATTATTTCTCAGACCTTGAACTCAAACCATTGTTTTGCCCCGCCCAAAATACACAATTTAATAATTTAATTAATATTGTAAACATGCAGGCGACTAGCCGACTAATGGCCCTACATGACAACTAGGAAAATTCTTAGTCGGGCAGCTCTAGTGCTTTGAGCTAAATGCTTACATCAGCAATCCCCATGCATAAACTTGCAATTTTGTCCTGCAGTCACCACAACTTTTACTGCACATTAGACCAATAATCATAGTTTACCGTGAGTGTCACCAATCACGCCAGCCCCTTACATAATGTCACCAAACTCACTTCCATATTTCTGGTTGTGAAGATGCAGATACGTGTGACACTGATCTCTCACATTTACTAACAAAAATGACTGCTTAAGGCCATTCAAGGAAATTACCTGATGTTCTCGGGGGTAAACTGCTTTGCACGACATGCAACGTTGTGGTGGAACACAAACAACATTGACACTTTTCTACTGTAAAACACACCTGGAGAATGACTGAAACAACAGGACAACAGACACAAGAAGTCACCATGACAGAGGCTGTTGCACATGCTAAAAGAATCAAGGTGAGGCAGATAAAATATGCACAGTTAGAGGTAACATTGTGTAGTATAAATCACCAACTCAAAACAGTTTTCCTTCCAACTGAAACAAGTCCCCTTTGATTTTTAATGATATACACAAAACTTAAAAAATGCTACTATTTTTTTTAGCAATTTTCACGTGCTCCTGTTATTTCAGAGAAAGGGAAAAAACCAAATACCTAAAAACACTGCAACATGCACCACATTATTTTCTTCAGAAAAGCTGCTGTGAGGCATCAGGCATTTTAGGCCACAACGATCCCAAAAAGTCCACAAAAACACTGTAGGGGACCATATAATCTTTGTTTACCAGGTTCACCATCTATGTGTAGCATGTTAGCATGTCAACAATTAGCACTAAAGATGAAATATAGCATGTATTAGTTCGTAAACCCAAAACGTAGCCAAATAAAACTTTGTGCTAGTTGAACATACAGGGACGTGAGTGTCAGCACCAAAAGTCATGGCAGTTCATCCAATACTTGTCCAGACATTTTACTCAAAACCACAAATGTCAACCTCATGTTGGCGTTAGAGGAAAAGTCAAGGTATCACCACAGTCATTAGGATTCATCGTTTGGGGATCTGTCCAAAATGTCACAGCAGTCCGTCCAGTATTTGTTACGATATTTGAATCTGGATGAAAGTGGTGGACTTTGCCATCCCTGGCATGCTAGCATGGATTGGAAAACGTGTGAATGATGGTATTACATCTGTAAACCAATAACAAGATTATTTTTACATGCACGTCTAACCTTCTAAGCTTGTTAGTTGTATACTGACCTGTGCCGTAAAATCCCTACAGTTCTTGTGGCTTTAATAATTATCACTCAGTGCGCTGCACATTAGCAACCGCCAACACACTGTTCTGTTCCTACCCACCGGCATATTACCCGGCAATTCCTTGCAAGCATTCAAATCATCACAAAAGCCAAAAAAATGACCATCCTGCCTATTTTAGAAATCGCTGTCACATCTCACAGCTTGTTACATCACATCTCAGCATTTCTCCCTCAGCATGGTCCCTGTGAGTGTGGGGGAAGGCTGGGTGTAATTTGTGAGAACAATTTTATCTGTTTTGCTTGGTTCCTTCTTTGCTTTATGATAAAAGTATTGTAGTCAGACCATCCAAGCATAACAAATCAGTTTCTTAGGAAATTCCCTGAATGTTTATGTTAAACCGATGACTGTTTTAATTGTAAGTGATTAAAATATTCATTTTTTCTGCTCCTCACACGTCCTAGGTCTTTTTGCAATAACAAATTTGACTTATTTGACTTGGAACAGTTTGAAACCAGCACCATATGATGCTGATATAATGTTGACACAAGAGATATCCTTGTGTCGAATCACAAATTAATTTCATTTGATGCTGTTTTTGCCACCACCTGCTCCCGTCACATCATCTCTGCAGCCAGGTTTTCTGAACCCTCTACCATCCGTGTAATTGAATCCTCTCTTCACAACAATGAAGATCCATTCAGTCATTCCCGTTTATATATTTCATTTTTTCCCTGCTACAGAGAAAAGTGTGCAATATTAAGGCTAATCCATGGTGAAATGATTCAACACATGCTACCAAACAGGATGGCTGGAAAGCAGAATTTTGTAGAGCCATTTTTGAAAATGGTCTGTTTTAGCTCATGTGAAACTCTCCCTGCACTAGGTAGTACTAACCTCATCTCAGCAGCATGTGTTGTTTCCACTTGTATCTCACACATTTCACAGCCTTTGTTGGATTAATCAGTTGTGGGGTCCCCCTGGGTTCAATTTTGGGTCCTTTGCTGTTCACTATATTAATCCACATGCACATGTATTGACAAGTAAAACATCAGTTTGTTAAACCAGTGCTTTCTTTCATTTTTATGAAGTCCTGTTCCCTCACATTGTAGGATTTCTTTGTCTTAAATCAATCATTTTTTAATGTATTGTATTCTGATAATTAATCAGTCACATCACACAAATGACAGAAGTTGTTGTATAGGTTTATTTTCAGGGTTCTACAGGATCATATCGGCCTTAGACCAAAAACCTTTTCAAGCAATTTCATTGGCACAGACAAAGTTTTGATGTCGACATAAAATTCTGAGAGTTTTACCTCACTTGATGCACACTCCCATGATCTTGATTGTTTAGTGTAAGGTGGCCATAGACCTCAGTCCTGGCTGTCTTAAGACAGTTTGTTTATCTGTCTTGATGTACTGACAAAGTCCGACATGTTCAAATTATTCTAACTTTTTAGTCTTGGCTAATGCAAATACTGAAGTTTGGTAATGTGAAAATGATCAAAAGCCAATAGCTGCGCTCTCTCCATTGCAAAACAGGAAGCTGCAAACCAGGTAAACAGTCAACATGAGGCACAATAAATCTGAAAATAGTGTGCACCGTTTTGCTGTGGTTTCCATGTTAAACAAAATGTTTCCTTGAAATGATGTAATAGGGTGTGCAATGGGCTTTGAGCTAAGTTTTCGCTTGTGTGGTGGGTGTGTCAGAGGTGTACCCAATCAGCAGTGCCGTGTATATAAACGAAATTCTGGGAGTTTTATTTATTGTACGTACAATTTTTGTTTTAATTTTACACTTGCTTTGGCAATGTAAACATGTTTCCCATTCCAATAAGGTTTCTTTGAATTGAACTGAATCGAACCCTGCTGTATTAAAAAGCAGTACTCTAGGCATTCAATGCAGGACTGTTTTGTCTGGGCTGTATGCATCATTGGAGGGGACTCCAGGGAGGTGCAAGAATGTTAACAAATCTCAGTTCTTTTGGATTGTAAAAGGACGAGAAACTGGTGGAATGATGGCGTGCACAAGGGTCGGTGTTTAATTCGGCGTGTATCTGATCCACCAACCAGCACTTATTTTAGTAGTAAATCCACGGTCTCCTCCCCATAAAATGTACAGCTAACCAACATAGGCTGGTAGTGAGCTGAGACAACAAAATCCAAAATGTAAACTTTGTATGTAAACACACTTTAACTTAATGGATTATATTGATGCTGAATTGACAGAATACTGTCGACATATGACACCTTTTATCTTGCGCTTCAGGAGTTATGTGTTTTTGTGGATGCGTAAGCTGTTGTTGATATATGTCATATTTCTTAAAGGAATGTGGCATAATATTTTCCAGGAGCAGGATGGGAAATAATCTCTAAAGAAATCTAGTTATAGTCCCGCAAATAGTGACCCTGCAAAATCCCCAGTCACTGCAAAATCTTTCTGTGCAGGATTAAAAACTCATGCTGTCTTTAGATGTGAAAGAGTGTCAGACTGTAGTCTTTTCCTAAGTCTTTTAAATGTCTTCCAGTGTATGTCAAGCATTAGGTGTGTTGAAAGGCTCACAACCACTGTGGTGATGAGTAATGATTGAAATCAGGTGTGCATCATCATGTCCTTTAAGCAGTGAGTGACTGGGCATTGTTACATTTAGTGGAAAGAGGGATTCCAGTGTTAAACTATATTAGATAATATCCTTTCAAAGTTTGCACTTGTGTGAACTTTTTTGTGTTCACAGCTAATTTAAATGCAAACAGTAGCTTCATACCCTAAATGAGCCACTGTTTTGGTTTGTTTTTTACTGGGGTTTTTTTTATGTGTCTTCTTTGAATGCTTGCACCTGTTGGCTCACCCCCATGATTACCTGAGCAGGTGGTAGGTTCCAGTTCAGATGAGGTTAAAAAGATCCACTCACTGGTGTGAAATGGCTGTGTGCTGTATTACTCTATGTCAGTTTAGACTTGATTTTGTTGATCCTTGTGGGGGTAATTTTTGTCCTCTGTATCTTTATCATCTTTGTGAATAATTAAACTCCGCCTTTTTTGACTGGAGTTCTTTCATCCGAACAAGCCTGTGAAACCAACCTGTTTAGCTTCTGAGATCAGAAAAGCTCAGGGTGATGTGGCCATGAGCCCCCTCATTCCCTCCAAATGCCAAACAACACACAGTACATGGCCTTTCATTGAAGAATTGTTGCGACACAGTTGACACTCAAATAGGTCTCTATGCCAACGTGACATAAAACACTAGCTGACACATACATTTTCTGCAAATTAAAACATATTGTATAATTCAGACCTCTTTCTGTGTGCATGTTCTCTTCTATAAAGCCTATTTTTAAAGCACTTTATAAATTATCCTAATCTTAGTATTGTGCATGCTGCCCACGGACATTAATGCACTGAAATCCTACAAATGTGAGCAGAACCGTTTCAGACACTTCAAAAAATGGTCACATATGACACGTAGGAATCTCTCTGACTTCAGAGAATTGAACATTTCAAGAATGTCTCATCATTTTGGTGTGGACACAGTGGAAAGACAACATAGATTGTGTAACTTATTGCATGTTTCCACCCAGTCACTCTTCTCTATATATACGCTTTCTGTCATCCACACCCATGAACCCCAAATGAGTCTCCACCCCATTTCAGTCCCGGGTGAAGACAGTTTCAGCACAGTTTCACTTCCTTTTAGCGCTGACACTTTCCCAGAGTTGAGAGTTGACAGCTCATGTGTCAAACCCCTCAAACACTTATCCACATATACAAACATATCCAGCCAGAGAGAACTGCCTTTCAGAAAAAATACCCTGAGAGACATAATGTTAAAATTGCACTTTTGCAAAAAATATTCAAGATTGTAAATTCTAATAACCCATTGTATGCCTACTTAGCACCAAATGACAGATCCAACCCTGGTGAACATTTTGAAGCATTTAACCAATAAGCGATAGATATTAGGTTGTGGAGAATAAAACAGAGCAAAAATGAGAGTAAATATTAAGCTGACAATCATTGGGTGGCAAGAAACATGACTCCAAATTAATGCTTGTGGGGTTTTTTTCAATCTGAAGGATGTGAGGGGGGCCCTCTCAATATTATTAATAGCCTATGTGCATGTGCCCCCCACCAATTAAAACATGAAAGTGTCAGAGGGCTTTTGTTTTGACAAACTGCTAAAGTGTGATTTATGTCACATGTCACAATGCCGCTGGTAAAGTAGGCGGTGGCAGTATGCAACCTCTGTTTTATGGCAGTCAGCCATAAAACAGATGGAAGATGACGCAACTATACAGTTGACACAGGAAGTACCAGACATTTCCGCCATAAACTGATGCATAAAAATTGAACGAGTGCTAGAAATGAAGTGTTTTTTGGATGCTTGAAAATTCTTGTGGGAGGACCCATAGACCCCTCTCCAACTTTCTATGCATGTTCAAAAAGATAAAAAATAAAAATAAAAATCCTATACCACTACATGTCAAGTGTTCTTTTGTCTAAATTGCACCAAAAATGGTCAGGCATAACTGATGAAACTTTGGGTGTGTTCGTAAATCAAATCCGATGCTCTACATTAAAATGAGAGAGCTGTTTGTTTGAAGAAAGGGTGCATTCTATTTCTACACAAATGCCCAGTGCACTCTGCTGCCATGAGAGTGTGATGCACTGTATAACCAAATGGTACATTCCAACAGTGCTCTAAATTTACAAACGGTCCAGTTTATGCTAGAGTGCTCTCTGGCACTCAGAGTGAGTATTTCCGAGCGCACCAGACTATGAGTAGGCCTACTACTAGAAATATACTAAGGCCCAATCCCAATACCCCCCCTTGTCCACTACCCCTTAGCCCTTGGCCCTACCCCTAGCCCTTGCCCACTACCCCTTGGCCCTCAAAATGAAGTAACGAGGGGTAGGGGTAGAAATCTTTCCCTAGGAATTGGGACACCACTCACTACATCACCGCGTCGGTTACGTTCATGCATACTTATGTGTTTTTAACAAGAAGCTGCGAGCCATCTACATTTCCAACCGGCATCTAGTCTCATTCATCCTACCAATTGTGTTTGCCACATTCATCATGCTTCATTTGATGAACGACAGACGACAGGGGACTTCTGCTAGCTAACTAGCTAGCTAACCAGCTAACATTACAAGGCAGCATAGTTATGCTAGCTGGTGTGTTATCGTAATGTGAAAAGTCCGACAATTTTGCAGAACAGGACAGATGACAGACACCAGATAGTGCGAGCTAGCTAGTTAGCTAACAAGCAACCTGATGACAATAACGTTGTATAAACTTTTTTCCCCGTCTCTTGCTCGGTGGTAGCCATGGCGACGTCTACCCCTCGCTGGCAAGTAAGCATCTGAAATCCCTCGCTCGGAAGGGCTAGTTTCATACCCATTACCCCTCGTTATGCCCCCTACCCCTACACGCAAAAAGGAATGGGACACCCCTACCCCAGGAGCGCACAAATGTAGGGGTAGGGCCAAGGGGTAGGGCTAAGGGGGAGGTATTGGGACGGGCCTTAAGTATCAGTAGCAAATGAGCTCTATGGTGTGTTCACACCGAATGTGAAGGGAATCTTCGTGTTGCATTACATGTGCGACTGAGGCCACTGGAGTGTTTTTTGGAGTATTTTGTGACCAATGAATATTCACTCTTAACAGGCATGCTAACAGTTGTGATAACTAACTTGGGAAGGCCGCTAATTGCTAAGTTGGTGTGCAGTTAAGTACAACCAATGGCTGGAAATTGAACTAAGTGATGTAAACACAGAGGCTCTGTGCTCCAAACAAGCATGAACCAAGACGGCAGCACTCTTCATTATTTTTGCTAAGAAGCCACTCAACAAAATAGCTTAACAAGTCACAGATACATCTGTGTAAGTAATCTCTGAGCCCTCTCCTTTTAGTTTTGCCTCTGCACAGTACTGACATTGAGTTGTAGAGCTCCAGTAAGTTTGTCTTCCATTTTTGAGTCTCGGTAACATTACAAGAATCTCAACTAGATCTCACTGCTGATAGGCTTTGGCCACAAAGCATTATGCCAATTTCTTGCTCAAGCTGAAATATTTTAATTTTTAATATTCTAATGATATATTCTAATAATATTTAATATTCTAATGCTCACTTTGTGTTGGGTCTGAACACACTATTAGAGTTATGCGGACAGTGATCAGACAGTTTAGTTGCTTCAGCCCTCCTTGTTTCCCCATATTTTTTGCCAATACAGCACTGTCAATTCGGTTTACACTGTATGTAAAAAAAAAAATAAATGAAATTAGATTTTTTTCATTTGTTTTGACTGCAAACTCCCAAATAAAACTATGTATAATACTACAAATGGTGGCTGACATTTCTTCATCCAAACCTCCCATTTCTCATACATTGTTTTACAGCCCCGGGGGCCACAAGTACAATTTCAGCTTACCTTGCTCCATTTCCATCAGTTTTCCTTCAGCTGCCTCCTCTCTCCACACTCTCTGCCTCAGCACAAGTGTGACCGCTCCTCCTCTTTTTTTCAGTGTTTGCCACTTTGTTGTTAATGTGTTTCAGAAACTTCTTCTCATGGTTATCAACACAGTAATAAATACCAGAGCAGCATCCCCTCATTGATTTTCCTGCAGTGAACAATCATTTCATTAAGATTCTTCTGTGTGTGTGTGTGTGTGTGTGTGTGTGTGTGTGACCTTGCTTGTAATCTGCCATCTGGACAAAATGCTGAGCACAGCTTTCATACAAATGGACAGTGGGAGAGAATTTCTCGCTGTTCTCTGCAATGGAAAGCTGTGTTTAAAAAGGCTTCATTTGCACTCTCCAACTTCCCCTTATCACCCTTCCTCCAACAGCTACACTTTCTACACCATGCTTTCCCTCAAAATAAAAGATTATTTTTTATAATCCTGTGTTTATTGGGACTCTGATAAATTGTATGTTGTTGGGCTGTATCTGACTCAGTATTGTTATTTGAAATAGATTTGGCTATTCAAAATGAATATTCAACTATTTGTTTATTTTTTGAAAGGGGTTCAGCAGAACCTTCAGTGGGACAGTGACATTCACATAATATAGTAAACAATAGGCATGGGCAATATGGACTAAAAAATTTATCACAATCATGTCTGGTATTTATTGCGCTAACGATAAAAGTGACGATAAAAAAAATACCAATTCAGCCATCTTTTTGACTATAAATCTATCACGACATTCAGTCTGAGCCCTAAAATAATACTTAAGGCTACTAAACTACACCAGTTAAAGCCATAGTTGGTAATCCTGTTAAGAAACACTTTTTGTTATACTGGGTGAAATGGTCCTTCCATTCTGAGAGTAGTCAATACATAATGTGTTCAGAAAAAGGAATGAAAAAAATCAGACCTCTGTGGCAGCTGCAGGCCTGTAAAAACTCTGACCAATCCCTGCCATTCGGTGCCAATGGAAAGAACCAATCAGATGCCTTCATGTCTCGTATTGCCTGAGCCCCCCTCTGTCCCTCCATCCCTCCCTCCCTCCTCCCTGTGCGCACTCATCACATGTCACCGTTGCCAGAAATATTCAGCACACTCCTCAGCAGAAATACTGAGTAAGCAGGAGTTTGCTGCACAATGGCAGAGAAAATGCAGCCAAAAGTACCATTTCCAGCGTTATTTGTAACGGCTCGCCCCACTAAACAGGCTGAGAAGAGAAAGTCAGAGGCAGAAAAGGCTGCGATGAAAAAGGCTTTGGAAAAAGTAAGAGGACAAACCAGACATCAACAGCAGTCCAGCTTTTGAATGGTGGAGACAACTGAGGGAGTTGAAGGGCCTGAAAAGTGATGCAGAGGTTGCTGTCTTTCTGTTAGACAGGTAATTATTTGTTTGCTTTGGGGGGATTTGTTATTTTACTCGGCTCTCCTCTGCTCTGCTGCTGACTCCTACTGCAGGATGCGCATTCAGGCATGTCTGGGCTCGTGGCTTTGGATGGAGCACTGACGGGAGGGGGAGCAGAGGGTGGAGCTTAGAGGAAGTGCCACTTTCAAATCTTGCTAGCTCTCCAACATTACCAACTATATCTTTAAGTTTAAGTAGTACACCTGTACTGCAAAACTGTTGTGAGTGACACCAATCAAACAAGTCTGAAATGTGAGAACAGATTCAACATTTATTCAAACTTTTTGGCACAGAGGCAGTGGCAAAACAGTGCAAACAGCAAAAATAACTTAGCTTATGAAATCAGTGGAACAAATTGGTGGTGTTACAGGCCTGGAATTAAGTCATTTTTAGGGCAAGGCCACTTTGGCCTTTGAAAAATACAAATTTACTGGGACATCACGGTCAAAATGTGGGGCACCAAGGCCAAAACCAATGGCGCATTAACAATATGTGCTAATTACACTGAATGAAGACAAAACAATATATGTGTTGAAAAACCGAACTGAGTTTATCAAAACTGTAAACTGAACATTTGACTTTTCCACAAAATGCTGTGTGATAAATGTTATTAAAATTAATTTAAAATGTGAACAATTCATAATATTCATTGTTATTGTTATGATAAAATAAAGTCTAAATGGACTAAGGAAGATCAAAATTAAACGTTTCAACACCATGCATGTGACGGAAGTATTCACCTAACATAGCCTACATATCTTTAATTATATAATTATTTATATGTCTCTATGTATATTTTTTACACAAATCCCCAATATTTTATTTGCCTTTAAAAAAAATCCTCTTCTTTCATTTAATTTGACAGTGTTTATTGTATTGTATTATGTGTATTAATTCTCTACAGGATCTTGTATGTTCTTTAATGTGTGTTCAATTTATTAAAAGAAAAAAAAAAAAAAACGTTTTGGTGAACCCTGCAGCAAAGTGAACCCTCTTCCTCAGAGAGGATCTTTCTATCAGAGGATCTTTGTCCCATGAGAGCAGGCGCTAACAGCTGCTCTCCATGTCTGCAGTGTAAACAAATTTCGCTGGCGATTTGACAGTCACAGGAAAAAAAACAGTGACCCTTTGTAAAAGTTTCTGTGTGGTACCTGTGTTGTACATGAGCTAACGTTAGCGGCTAAGGACTGAGAGGCTGTCCGGTATGTGTGTGTGTCTGTCTGTCTGAGGAGTGTCAGTATGTTAACTTGTTAGCTGTAGCCTTGCTGTTTGTCATGTTAATGTTATCGTCGGCAGCCCTGAATAGCTTGTAAAGCTTTAGCATAGTTAGTTAACACATTTGTTATCGGCCCATGTGTTTACTGCTACAGAAAATTAATAAATCTTTGGTTTATTTGCACAACGTCGCCTCTCTGCCGTCTTTTATCACGCTTGCTAACGCTAAGTTAACTTTACCAGCAGATCTGTATGAGGCAAAAATGAGGCTCGTTTAGGAACGAGCTCCTCGCTGTCCAGCGCATCCGCTCCGCCTTCCGCTATTACACATTGTGGAGTTGGGCTGCGAGTGCGTTGCGCATACTTCATCACGCGCATAGGTCATCAATGGGAATTTATCGTTTGTATCGCGAGATGAAAAATTCTTACCGTGGGGAAATTTTTTGACAGTATATCGCAGATGGTAACATATCGCCCATTCCTAGTAAACAAGCTAACTGCGCTAATGACAGACCCGAAATGTGCAATAAGAATGATATTTCTAAGCCTGATGGGGCAAAGCCACTCTTTTGCAGTGCAGCTGCTTCCATGTACGCAGCTGCCTGTAGCACAGAGCAGCATGAAAGCGAAGAGTGCTTACTCTGCAGAAAAATCTGGGGACCAAAACCTCCTTAGGCGAAATTAATACGCCTGTGTTGAATCGACCCTACAGCGTAGGCTCTGCGTCAACATAGAGTCTACACCATAACCTGCACCAAAGCCTCAGTGGAAACAAAGCTTTTATTTACTTTAATTCCACAGATAAGAAACAAAAAATTGTGTAGATAATAAAGCCCCCACAAAATAGCACTTTAAGTCTGTGTGTGATTTATACTTCGGGATTTATCCTTGCTTCATATGACCAGAGGAAATCTCTGCTCATTGCTAGGCTAATTTATACAATGCAAAATGCCATAGGCCTGTGCTAATAATGTTAGCATGTTATATTTGTTTGGCAAACATGGTTAGTATAAGACAGTTGTTTGTCGGTGAACCATGTGAGTTGTAATGGAGCTAAATTTTATAATGTTACATTTGTTAGATGTTGCTGTTGTCCCTGGCTTCATATGAGAAGAGGATATCTCTGCTCATTGCTAGGCTAATTTAAACAATGTAAAATGCCATAGGCTTGTGCTAATAACATTAGCATGTTGTATTTGTGGGGAAAATGTGTCCAGATAAAGACAAATGCTTTGTCTGTGAATGCTGCAAGTTATAGTGAAGCCAATTTGTGAACTTGTGTTTGAGATTGTTTTGGGAGTGTTATGACTCTAAACTAAACTAAACTAAACTAAACTTTACGGCACTTCACAGAAACCCCGCCACTGACTAGTGGTTTGGAGGTGTAACTGCAGAGTGACGCAGACACACCAACACACAAGTATAAATCTCACAACGGCGTAGGTGACATGCGTAGGCTACGGCCTAGGGTCTGCCTCACAAGTATAAATCCCACTTTAGAAGGACACAGTAGCTGACCTCCCTTCCCCCTAAAGACCGCTCAACTTGAAGCAGTTCAGTCGACTGAAGGGTTTCCGACGGCAGCCCTAGTATGTTGTGTTGTATTGAGTTGTCAGGAGTTACATAGATAGCATAAGCACGCTGCCCATTGACTTTTATAGAAGTCTTAAGGAAGCATAAATTGATATATTTTGACCCAGATCGGGAGTTGGCTAGTGTGCTGTGCAGAACCCATGATGGTCAATGATTGTTCATGCAGTAAGAAAGCTTTATCCATCCAAGAGTCCTGCATTTACACAACCCC
The DNA here is from genome assembly GCF_041903045.1 of Epinephelus lanceolatus. Classification (NCBI taxonomy): domain Eukaryota; kingdom Metazoa; phylum Chordata; class Actinopteri; order Perciformes; family Serranidae; genus Epinephelus; species Epinephelus lanceolatus. Next base: position 12,736,478 of record NC_135752.1, read on the forward strand.
CATGAGGTTCCACTAATGCATTTGCTAGTCCTCCTGGAGTCCAGAAATACACATACTGTATAACATAAAACGTAAAAAGACACATTCAAAGATGTCAACACATATTACTTTGAAGATTGCATGATATAAACTATTTGTATAAATTTGAATGACTGTTCGAGGCCCAAAGAGGTAAAAGTATTCAATATTTTACATAAAAGCAAAGATCAGGGAAAATTGCAAAAACTCAATGTATTTTCATATAACGGTCCTTATGATACACCTAAGAATTTGCGCCCCACTTATGATGTTACATCCTCAAAGTACAGTTACAGAGGTACAGAAGTTACTGAAATCAGCTTTGGGAAGAAACATGGTGAGGACATACCTTAAAATGACTCAAAGTTCACTCAAAGTTCACACAGTGTCAGGGGAAAGTCCCAGGCGAATGTCTGATTTCTAGTGACACATCCACCACCCCAACCTGCCTCCTCACAAGCGCTTGTTTGTTTACTGTTTACTGCTGTCAGCGCATTGATCAGCAGCCTTTCAAAATATGTGGCATATGTATGAATTTGGGTGCATCACATTACGAAAAATTTGTGAGAACAGCCCAAAAAACGACATGCAAATTTGTGCAGTAGAACTTTTTTGTTGTTTGTGGCAACTGTCCTGCAGAATGAATACTTTTTACTTTTGATACTTAAAGAACATTTTGACTTGTGTACTTTTAGGTAGGATTTGGAAAGGAGAATTTGTAATGGCTAATTTTAGATAGCTGATGCTTTTACTTAAAGCTGGGGTGGACAGTTTTCTGGAAAAGGCATGCATGTGCCCACACACTACTCAGGCGTTATTCAGGTTGTAACGCTTTTATCAGAAATGCATGCGTTTGGGAAATAATGAGCATACAACTGGATAAATGAGACTATATATAACATATATATAAAAAATATAAAAAGTGAAGTGAATGTAGGAGCCAGAATGTGTATTTAACCCTTGCTGTTTATTATTTGTTTAGGCTGCTGCACACATTCTTTTGGTCACTTTCACTTCAGGTAGTAATTGGCACAGGTGCAGGTGTGATTTCACATTATTTAACCTGTTCACTCACTGGCATGGCAGCTATTAGACATAGGGGTGAGTGTTGGCTGCGATATTTTCTGTTGATCATTGTCACTTAACGTTACCGCTATCATGTAATCAGAAGACATAATATTTCATTTCATTTTGCATTAGTTATCTCAGTTGTTTAATAAATCATCATAAAAACGCAACTTTGGACTTTAGCATGAACTTTATTGAACGAGTCCCAGTAGAGAGCCTACTCGGCCTCTTAGCTGCTTTTTTATTAGCAGTCGCTACATAGAATTTTGTAAATTTCTTTACACTTCAGCTAAAATGGCTGTGACTGAAAATGTCATTTTAGAACTTTTTATGGATGCGCACTTTTTCGTCTCTGTGGTGCTCTGTTAGGTTTGCTATTTGGTTGGGTCATTAACATTATTTCTGCCTCATCCTCGACACGTTTACAGATTTGTTTGATCAGAGCAGATCAGAAAAATCTGCATACACATGTATGTGTCTGGATTAGAGGGTGACTGAGGCAGAAGGTGAAACAATGGCTGAGCAGCATGTGGCTGTGGCTGAGCCTGAATCCGTGTCTGAGCCTGAGCCTGTGACTGTGGCTGTTGCACGAGTGGAAGGGGCTCACATGAAAACACACTATGATCCACAGAAATGTTGTCTTAACCACAGCCTATTTGGCATCCTTGCTCCTGTCCCTCTTTCTCTTTCAGCCCTCAATAAAAATAAACACGAGACTTTCCCTCTGATGACAGCTGATAAAAGCAAGGCCCTTCTTAGTGACTTTTAGCCATAAACTCAAGTGTAGTGACATTAACATGTATGAGTTGTGTGTCAGCAGAGTGTACATATGTAACTGGATGACCATGCACAGTGTCACTGTTCGTGGAGCTGTATCTCTTTGTTGGCCTCTTCATAATATTTGGCCTGCTCCTCCTTCGACAGCGCCTTCCACTGCAGACACACGATTACACACTGTCAGCACATACACCAACACACAAATACAGGCCACATAAAAACACATTAGTAGATGCATAAATATGCACACAGATCCACATTAATGAGCGCAGAGCACCAAACTCCGACAGTGTATTTGTGTCATAACATGCTGGAAATCCTCAGTATAAATTAAGATGTGTTCAAAAAATTAATGTCAAGATGTGAAGATTTAGAGTTAGAGGAAATTGTTTTCTTGGACACTCAAGCTCAGTAAAGAATAAGCATGTTGTCAGCATAATATTTCACCAGACTGTCATGGAGACTGTGAAACACTGAGTGTCTCACAGAGCAAACATACTTACCCTTTGTCCCAGGACAGTATTCACTGCCGCCCTTCCTCTGATGTTCAATGCAGCTACAAGACTTGGCCTCTGCTCTTTTAAGAACAGCATGAAGGCATTTGGCGGCTTTCTTTTAGAAAGAAACAGTAAAGTAAGCAAAAAATACAAGACATGGGTGAAATGGATCCTTGTGTTGTATATTCAAACCCATTATAAAAGACTGATTATAACAATATTCATGCTGGCATTCTGGTAGACAAATAACAAGACGCATGCAGTCAAACAGCAGCCGCAAGAAATTGAGGTAAATGTGGTCCAATAATGATTTGGTGACCACTTCCACAGATCATGAACCAGCCATTAAGAAGAAAAGGACATTTTGACCGAAACTGGCCAGCGTTGACTCACTTTGACTGAGGTGTTAGAGTGAAAACATCTTCATTCCTGCACCGCAAAAGAGAGGCAAAGCAACTTAAGATAATAGAAAGAGTTTCTTTTAAGACACAAACAGAAGCTCAGTAGCTGCGTGCTGTCATGTGTGTTCATTGATATTCATGTGTATGTTTCTTACAGCACTTTAACAGGAGTTAGGTTCTGGGTCGTGCCATTAGGGAGCCTCACCACTGGCACATTGTTAAACTACAGACACAAAGACACAGAGCAGGTGGTTAGACCAACTGTAGTGTAAGTGTTTCATTGAGCTGCAGTAACGTGTGTAAAGAAACAAGACTAGAGTTGTCCTATCAGCTCTGTAAGGCTGTAAATGGGTTCAGGTGTGTTTATATAAAAGCTAAATCCCAACTTGATTAAAAATCAATGTTACTCTAACTCTGTTTGCTATCAAAAAATGTCCTACCTTTTTGGTCTAATAATGTCCACCTGTAAACTTTTAGATTTCATATTATTAACGTTTGTTTGGGAGGTTTACAAAACAGATTACATCTCATCAAATCACTTAAGATAAATCTGGTCAATCTTGCTAATTTAGTTGAATTGTAAGGTGAACCTGTGAGGTGATCCTGTAAAATTCACCTAAATTCACCTAAAACACCTATCCAAGTTATACCCAGAGTGAACTGAATGCTGTTCTTGTTCCATTTGTAGTATGTGTGTATGCATGTTCTCATTTGAAATGTAACAGAATCACAATAAAAAACACTGTCATTGATTTATATAATTTTCAGCACACTGAAATGAATTAATTTTTTTTATATAATTGAAAAAAGATGCTGCAGATGACTAGAACTAAATAGTATTAGCTGGAGAACACAATGGGACAATAGCATGAAGCCTCACCTAGTCCAGATTCAAAGGAGGTACCAGTATAGTAAGTTTTGTCCGGGCACTTATCAAAAAAAAGGTAAAATAATGTACTGAATGTGTGATTATGACTGAAAAACTAATCAACACAGAAAGAAATGAGTATGAAACACTTCTAAAAAAAACTAAATTGATGAGGACAACAGAAGAGCCATTTGTTTATCATTTTGTACATTTGTAACAGTCTATGGTGCAAGGCAGAAGCTTGTCATTGACTACAAGACCCAGGGGGAAGCACCCATCGTATCCTCCGCTCAGACTTGGCTGATGGTGGATGTCAAATTCTCACCCAGCAGGGATGACAGAAGGAGAAGGTGGAGGTGCAGGATTGGGTTCTTTCATGAAATTACCAACCACTGCCTGGAGAGTGGAGAGCACGTCTCTGTACTCCATCTCCTCCACAGTGTGATGAATACTCAGATTTGTGTCGCTGGCAGACATTTTGTGTGCTATTCTGTTTTGTTCTCCCTGAAGTTGTTCAGAAGAATAGAACTAGTCTGATGGTTCCTGTTACACACACTGATAAGAAGCTGATTTTGAGACGCTTTTATGGGAAGTAAAAAATAAAAGCACCAGGTGTGAATTAGATTCTTTGTTAGAGTCTAAATGAGAAGGAGCAGCATTTGTGCTTGTGTGTGCAAGCTTGTGTGTGCTTGTCAGTAAATGTCCCCAGTTAACTCGCTGAGAGTGAATCTTGGGTACCACTACTACTACTACTACTACTACTACTACTACTATGAATAATAGCTGAATTAGAAATATCAGAACAGTAAACACACACACCCCTAAACAATAAGAGTGTCTATTGCTGAAAAAAGTGTAAAATCATATTGCGTCTGGAGGGAAAGTTCCCACTGCAAAAATACTCCTACAGTTTTATACATATATATTTTCCATTTCTGTTACTTTCTACTTGGAAAATACTGGACATTTTACTTAACTGCATTTATTTGACAGCTATAGTGCCCACTGATTTTGCAGTTTATTTAACACACAATACATTTATAAATTAAAGCTGCAAGCAGCGATGAACGGGCCCTCGCAGTCCACGTGCGTCGGGGCATACTGCCGTCGGCGGCCGTGCACCTAGAAGTCTTGTCAGCTGTAATTAAAAAAAAAATAAACGTTATCTCTTACTTACATTTCCAGTATACAGGTAGGCACCCAACCCACGTATGTATTTTTCCAAAAAGTAGAAGCTGGATACATGCCCAATAGTTCAAGGTCTTCTGACTCTTTAAAAGTTGACATGGTGTCTCTAGCTCAAAGTATGAGGGACAAGAAGAGGTTGAAAGTCGATGAGTTTTGAAGAGGATTTGAAAATATTCCAATTTACTTTTGTTCACACTAATTAGACTGCCACCAGAGCACCACCCTATTGGCCGATTTGCACTGAATTTTGCACAATCCCTCATCGGGCCATGGAACACAATTAGCAAAAGTGTTGTGGTAATCCGACTGTATTTGGTCAAGATATGAAAGACTGTCTGTTTTGAAAACAATGTGCAGGAATTTGTTGTTTTATATTTTGGGCGTTTTTTGGACGATCACAATTCTTTTAATAACTTTTTGTCAGGAGGGTCCACAGATGCTACATGCAAAGTTTGGTGCAAATCGGTCAAATCGCCTAGGAGGAGTTCGAAAAAGTATGTTTTTCATTTGTCGCGATTTAGAGAATGGAAAGTTACCGCGAAAGTAGGTGTGGCTTACACCACACAATTCAGCTGAATTCAGAGAACACGTAAATAGAAGGTTTAACAATGTGCGACATATTATGTGGGAGTTATTAGCCAAAATCGCTTTTGCATTGAAAATAGCGCCACCTGCTGGTCATTTTTGGTGTGTGAGTTACAGGGGCCAGTCTATACCACCCCTATCAATTTTATTTCCATGAGTGTTATGGTGTTGGCACAGTGCCAAATATTAAATTAGATGGCCACCAGAGCGCCATCTAGTGGCGGATCGGTAAGTCCTTCATCAGATATCCTCAGGAGGGCATTGACAATAATTATACCGAGTTTCATTTTAATCCGCCCAACCGATGTTGGGATATAAAATACTTCAATTTAAAGAGCGCCACCTTGTGGTCATCACCCAAAACTTTGCACAGAGCCTAAAGGGCTCATGGGAAAGTAGTAAACTGAGTTTCATGTCATTCGGACCCACCAATGTGGAGATATGCAACACTTCCTGTTTAGAACTAAATCTGCAGGAAGTTGTTATTTAATAACTTGAGTATTCTTTGGAATATCAAAATTCTTTTAATAACTTTTTGTCAGAAGAGTCCACAGATGCTGTGTGCAAAGTTTCGTGCAAATCGGTGAAATTGCCTAGGAGGAGTTCGAAAAAGTAGGTTTGTGACATTTTGCGAATTTGCGGAAAAAAAACGTAGGCGGAAATGGGCGTGGCCTATATCACGAGAATCAGCACAATTCACTGAACGCGTGGATATAAGGTTTTTGAATGTGTGACAAAGTATATGGGAGTTATGAGCCAAAACGCACTTTTCTTAATAATAGCGCCACCTAGTGGTGGAAATTCAGGACGACAATAGATTATAAAATTTTTCGCCAGGTGTGATTTATATTCCAAGTTTGGTGAGTTTTGGGGTATGTTCAGGCAGTGAAAAATGAGATCATATGGGCAGAAGAAAAAAAAAATATATATATATATATATATATATATATATATACAGTACAGGCCAAAAGTTTGGACACACCTTCTCATTCAATGCGTTTTCTTTATTTTCATGACTATTTACATTGTAGATTCTCACTGAAGGCATCAAAACTATGAATGAACACATGTGGAGTTATGTACTTAACAAAAAAAGGTGAAATAACTGAAAACATGTTTTATGTTCTAGTTTCTTCAAAATAGCCACCCTTTGCTCTGATTACTGCTTTGCACACTCTTGGCATTCTCTCGATGAGCTTCAAGAGGTAGTCACCTGAAATGATTTTCCAACAGTCTTGAAGGAGTTCCCAGAGGTGTTTAGCACTTGTTGGCCCCTTTGCCTTCACTCTGCGGTCCAGCTCACCCCAAACCATCTCGATTGGGTTCAGGTCCGGTGACTGTGGAGGCCAGGTCATCTGCCGCAGCACTCCATCACTCTCCTTCTTGGTCAAATAGCCCTTACACAGCCTGGAGGTGTGTTTGGGGTCATTGTCCTGTTGAAAAATAAATGATCGTCCAACTAAACGCAAACCAGATGGGATGGCATGTCGCTGCAGGATGCTGTGGTAGCCATGCTGGTTCAGTGTGCCTTCAATTTTGAATAAATCCCCAACAGTGTCACCAGCAAAACACCCCCACACCATCACACCTCCTCCTCCATGCTTCACAGTGGGAACCAGGCATGTGGAATCCATCCGTTCACCTTTTCTGCGTCTCACAAAGACACGGCGGTTGGAACCAAAGATCTCAAATTTGGACTCATCAGACCAAAGCACAGATTTCCACTGGTCTAATGTCCATTCCTTGTGTTTCTTGGCCCAAACAAATCTCTTCTGCTTGTTGCCTCTCCTTAGCAGTGGTTTCCTAGCAGCTATTTGACCATGAAGGGCTGATTCGCGCAGTCTCCTCTTAACAGTTGTTCTAGAGATGGGTCTGCTGCTAGAACTCTGTGTGGCATTCATCTGGTCTCTGATCTGAGCTGCTGTTAACTTGCGATTTCTGAGGCTGGTGACTCGGATGAACTTATCCTCAGAAGCAGAGGTGACTCTTGGTCTTCCTTTCCTGGGTCGGTCCTCATGTGTGCCAGTTTCGTTGTAGCGCTTGATGGTTTTTGTGACTCCACTTGGGGACACATTTAAAGTTTTTGCAATTTTCCAGACTGACTGACCTTCATTTCTTAAAGTAATGATGGCCACTCGTTTTTCTTTAGTTAGCTGATTGGTTCTTGCCATAATATGAATTTTAACAGTTGTCCAATAGGGCTGTCGGCTGTGTGTTAACCTGACTTCTGCACAACACAACTGATGGTCCCAACCCCATTGATAAAGCAAGAAATTCCACTAATTAACCCTGGTAAGGCACACCTGTGAAGTGGAAACCATTTCAGGTGACTACCTCTTGAAGCTCATCGAGAGAATGCCAAGAGTGTGCAAAGCAATAATCAGAGCAAAGGGTGGCTATTTTGAAGAAACTAGAATATAAAACATGTTTTCAGTTATTTCACCTTTTTTTGTTAAGTACATAACTCCACATGTCTTCATTCATAGTTTTGATGCCTTCAATGAGAATCTACAATGTAAATAGTCATGAAAATAAAGAAAACGCATTGAATGAGAAGGTGTGTCCAAACTTTTGGCCTGTACTGTATGTATATAAATAATCCGAAGAAAAACAATAGGGACCTCGCAGGTCTCCTGCTCGGGCCCTAAATATGATGGTTTATAAAGATTGAACTAGTCAACGATATATAGGCCTACTCCTACAAAAAAGTAAGGGAACATTTAATCATCACAGTATAACTTCAGGGATATCAATCTGTCCATTTGGGTAGCTCAAGTGATTATGAATCAGTTTCAGCTGCTTTGGTGCAAATGAAAGTAACAACAGGTGCAATAAAGAGGCAAAAGCACGACAACCCTCTGAAAAGGGAATGGTTTTACATGTGGAGGCCACAGACAGTTGCTCGGTCCTTATCCTTCCTGACTGATTCTTCTCTAGTTTTGTGTTCTGCTAGTGTCCTTGGCACTTCTGGTAGCATGAGGCGGTACCTGCAGCCCAGTCAGGTTGCACAGGTAGTCCAGCTCCTCCAGGATGGCACATACGTGCCATTGCAAAAACCATGGAGAAGATACCAGGACATTACACAAGGAGAGCTGGATGAGGCTCTAGAAGGGCAACAACCCAGCAGCAGGACCTGCTCCTTTGTGTGAGGAGGAACAGGAGGAGCACTGCAAGAGCCCTACAAAATGAGCTCCAACAGGCTACTGGTATGCATGTTTCTGACCAAACTGTCAGAAACGGACTCCATGAGAGTGGCATGAGGGCCCAGTGTCCTCTAGTGGGACCTGTGCTCACAGCCCAGCCCCGTGCAGCTCGACTGGCATTCGCCAGAGAACACCAGAATTGGCAGGTCCACTACTGGCGCCCCTGTTCTCTCTCTCTCTCAGCTCATTGACGGCCTAATCCAGGTCTGGGAGGAGACCCCCCAGGACACCATCTGCCAACTCATCAGAAACATGCCCAGGTGTTGTCAGGAGTGCATACAGGAATGTGGGGGTCATCCACACTACTGAGTCACATTATGAGTTGCCGTGATAAAATTCATGCAAGTTGGATCAGCCTGTAATTTCAGTTTTTTTCTTTGATTTTCCATGTGATTTTGAATCCAGCCCTCAGTGGGTTGATGCTTTTGGGTCCATTAACTGTTGTAATGTCGTTTTGTTCTCAACAAAGTTTTCCATGTACATCAGTTAAGATTTTCAACTTGAATCATCCCTTCATCGAGATTTGATGTGTGATTGAAATGTTCCCCTATTTTTTGAGCAGTGTATGAAGTTGACGATTGATTTCACCTGGACAGCATGCATTTAAATACAGTTTACATGTTGATGAATCAGCATTAATAATTGTATTATCTATAACTTTGATAGGAGTCAGTCTACATGATAAGTACTTTAATTTTAAAGCAATCTTTTGCTGATAATACTTTAACTTTTTTGAACTTTTAGTTAAACAGAATACAGCATGGCACAAATTTGCCTGTCCTGCCCAATAAAGGCAAAATGCCCTAAAAAATATCTTTAAAAAAAAAACAAAAAAAAAAAACCAGAATACAGCATGAACTTGTTTGGTGGTGTTTGAAAAACAAGTCATTGATTTATGGCCAGATTTTGCAAAAGGCCAACACACTTGTTTGGAACTGGTGGCGCCAGATTTTCACCATCTGAAAGGGCATGCATCTGTATTTGTAGAGCCAATAGGAACGCATTCTCTTTTAAATGACCTGTGACTGGCCAAAATCTCCAGTCGCAGCCTAAATTTTCTGATGCCTGAAAACAGAGCCAAGAGGAGGTGCAGGAGTCTAGTTTTCTCAGTCTACGTGAATTGCAATATGCTAAAACTTCGTTATGGAAGTTTTGCTCAGTGAAACCCACCAAAAAACTGCGTACCCCAGCTTTAAGTAAAGGATCTAAAAACTACTTTCACCTCTATAAAGCTGTAGTTGGCAGTTACAGATTAGCAGTTGTTGCTGGTTGAAGTCAATCACATACATCCTCACTTTCCAGACAGACACATACACAGCGCTGAACAATATGAAAAGGCTGTAAATGATGAATGATGGAGTGTTGCAGGGTTACAAGTTCAAGCCGTCTTTATTACATTATGCTGAAGCATGAGTCAGCATTTAAGTCCAGACTCCGTTCCTTTTGCCTCCCTGTTCATTAAATGAGATACCTGCCACCTCTTATCAGACTCCATGTGCCTGGTTTTAATTTGTGTGTGTGCCTGACAGTAATAATAGCAGTGACACGCAGAGCGGTGAGTCAGTCAGTATATCCTCACTCAGCTGTGTTGCTTCAGCTCTCTGCAAATCTGATACGTTTTCACACTCAATTTATTTCATCACATCCCGGAGAGAGATCGAATTTGACTTCAGCATGAGGGGCATCTGAGGAAGAGAATTATAACAGAACGACAAAAATACAACCACAGCTGCTTCTCAAATTCAGCTTCAGCTTTCTACCTTCTCCTCACTCCCATATATCAAGATTATTCATTTCTGTTCTATGTCCTTCCTCCTTGTAAACAAATAGCACAATAAAATAATTACAGGGTCAAAATTTGCCCCAGTGCCCAATGTATTGCTGTACTAATGCAAAGCTGTATTAACTTTACGCAGTACCAATGGATAAAAAAACCACTGGGTCGTTAATGAAACCCAATACTGTTGGCCCAGTTATATTTTTCATATTAGTGTTGGGTATTGGCGTAGATTTCAAAGAGGACACAGAGGACAATTGAATATATCCCTCGATATTTAGAGCATGTGCATTTGTCCCCCCAAATAAAACCATCAAAGTAGCAGAGGACTTTTATCTTGACAAAATTAAAGACATTTACACCATTAATTGATGCAGAAAAGGCAAAAAATAATACATAAAATTCATGAGAACGCAGGAAAAATAAATGTGACACTTCTAGCAGAGGACCCCCAGAGCCCTGTTTCATATGTGTCCTCATCATATGCCCCAAATATTGAAACGAAACCTACACTCTCGGAGTATTTGCCCAAACTAAAGTATGGTTGCAAGCTGCCATGATATATAGGTCTTTACAAACATTTAACATTTCACCACATTTTATAAATTAATAATAATAAATTAAAGGTCTTGTGTATAGGATTTCGAGGCATCTAGCACTGAGGTTGCAGATTGCAAACCTCACTGCTGAATTGGCCCTATCTGGAGCCAGCGTTGGATTTGTGGAAAAGGACGCTCTCTGTATGAAGATATAATGGCTCATTCTAAGGTAACAAAAACAAAAAGATTCTGAGTTCCAGGTGATTATACACTGATGAAAACAGATGAATATAAATATTGTATTCCATTTTTGCCAGTGTATCCCCCTAAATCCGACACACTGGACAGTTATTTGTAATTTTGAATGTCATACACACGTCATTTTGTGCAGTACATTTGGAACAGTTTTAAGGCAAAACTCGAGCTTGTTGTGTCTAACATTTGGTCAAAAATAATATAACAATAATAATGATAAGTTTCGGTGGTTAATAATCCCACCATAATTTTTTTTTTTTTTTTAAACCCAATGGGGAACAACTTGGTACATTGATACTGTGTGTAGGTAACCTAGTATTGTGTTGGTGACCAAACTGGGTCAGTTTTCTTATTATTATTACAACCTCCAATTCTCAGTCCTCACCATTTTAAATCAGTTACTTGTTTATTCTTTCCCCTCTGAATACATTACCCAGCTGTCCCACCAAAAAGTTCCACTTTAAGAGACAGTCAGGAGAATATATAATGCTTTTTTAAATCCACCCGACTCCCTCCGGTCACACTTTTTCCAAATTAATTCCTCCCTCATGGAGATGAATCAGATTATTCAGGGTGCAGTGACAAATTGATTGGAGTGATGCTGAAGCAGCATGTGCACCACTCTCTGGAGGGGCATGTAGGAAAACATCCCGTCTCATTTGCAGCACTCAATCTTGCACTTGTCACAAAGGAAAGTGTGTGTATATGCGTGTGCACAGACACACACATACACACACACACACCGACACACGGACATCATGCCATAAACACATACACACACTTAAGCCAAGGAGCATTGATTTATCTATTTCTCTGAGCGTGATTTATGTCTTTTAATCTGTCTTCTCTTTTTTTTATTAGGAGGGGGTAACTGTATCATTGAAGCAACTCTGTCATGTTGCCAGGCAGCAGCCACACAAAGCCCCATTCATTCACTATCACCACATCAAACTCCACATCAGAAGATAATGTTCTCTGGTTGTTGTCTTAAAGCGTCAATGAGCCACAAAGCTGTTACTGCAGCTGCTTGCCCTGCAGTACCATCAACCCATCAGGCTCATACAAATAGATGACTGTGCTTTGACTGTGGCCTGTCTCTGACCTAAGAGAGTCATTTGTCTGGTCCCTCTTACTTTTTAAAATTCTCATTCTGTCTGAGTTTGTCCTCCTGCTCCTATTACTTTTTGTCCTGTCCTCCCATCTCCTCTTTTTCTTCTTCCTCTTTCATACAGTATAATGCATGCTTTTTATGTCTTTATACCTCTTCTCTCTAAAATCTTCCCACCTTTACCCTTTTCCCCCTCCGTCTCCTATTCATCAACTTTTTTGTCTAATTTTTGTTCATAACCATGCCTTTAATGCAACTCAAACACACCAGTGTGCCTGTCCCCACATGGGGTTTCTTCGTTAGATTACACTGTAATTGACGGAGGCAGATGTAACCTGAAAGGCAGAACATGAAGACTTAATCTGTTTACTCTAATCAACTCACACAGCCATTTCACTTAACGGTGCAGCTGCCAGGAGTGCACACATTCACAAAGACACAACTCACTACATCTTACAATGTCACATCAGGAATGTTTGATGTTGCAGTTTCATGTGTTTCCATGTTTGTTGTCAGAGGTGCTGAAAAAAAAAATCTACTTTAACACACTTTGAAAGCTTTATCTGCAATGTGAATAAGATCTGAGAGTAGTATTTAAGTCAAACACGACATGAGCACCTTGTACTTCTGGTGACAGTATCTGTTTCAGAAGGAAATCTGTTTTGCTTTTGTTGAAACCGTCTCATGCTTGATTCAAAGGCACCCAGGGGAAATACCTTAAAATATTGTCTGTGCCCAGTTATCCAGTCTGGGATACAGTTAATCTCCTGTGGTAATACTTTAATTGTGAAAACAAATATATAATCTGCCAGAAAAAAAAAAAAAAGTTTTTCAACTTTTAACTTTGAATCATGCAATTGTACTTGTGTAAAATCACTGCAGGTCTACTAAAGCATCAATTCTTTCAGTCCTTACTGTTTTTAGGTCTGGGTATCAGTACTCAGTACCTTTAATTGACCAAAATAACCCAGCACCAAGTATAAACAAAACGTCTCCAGTCAAACGATACCTGCATTTGATCCTTTTGCCACCAGAGATCTGATCCTGAACCATCCTGACTCCATGCCAGATCAGCAAACTTTCTGTTGCTGCTGTTTCCCGAGCCGCCCTCCCTCTGCAAACGCTCAGTTTTAAGTTTGCCCAGTCAGCAGAGCTAACAAGGCAGCAGCGGCTAACATCTGACACCAAGCCATTAAACAGTCCCAACAAACTCAACAAAGACACTGACACAACTCAACTCTGACTCTTAAACAGTCAATAACTGTTAGATAGCATTAGCCTTGTGATGCTAACATTAGCACTGTCAGTGTGTGTGCAGCTGGTTGGAATCACAACTAGCGTGGAGCTCAACCCAAAGCAGCAGTAGCTACAACCCATGGCACAGTGTATTTGATGGGGTTGGAAGTTCAGCATGCCAAAATGCCACCAAAAACTTTAAAACTATGACAGTACTACATGCCACTCACATTATGAGTATTGAATGAAGTACTCTATTGGTATCTGTACCACTTCAAGGGTGTAGGTAATGGTACTAGTATCATATTTTTTAAAACAGTACCCAGCCCTGGAAGTTCAGTGCCAATTTTAATAGGAAGATAAGATCTGAATGCATTTTGGACCTCAAACAAGAGTCTGCATCCACCATCCTAACAGTTCTGTGAGGCTGCTGAGCCAAATACTAATGCTGACATCTCAAAAGTGGGTATAACAGTCAAAGAATCACCAAAGTAATTATAGTTCATCCTGAAGGGAACATGAATATGTGAACCAAATGTCATGACAGTCATTACAGCAGCTGCTGAGATATTTCACTCAAACCCACAAATGCAATAAACACAGTAGCACTAGAGGAAAAGGTCAGAGAATCACCAAATTCATTAGGAGTCATCCTCTGGGTACCATGAATGTCTGCACAAAATTTCACATCAATCCATCCAATAGTTGTTGAGATATTTCAGTCCGAAACAAAGTCGCCAAAACAAAGACATGCCACAGAGATCCCACTGACATGTTTATCAGTTCAAATTAATGTGAACACTTAAGTCGTTGGCTTCTAAGGCAGACACTGGAATTACTGGCACAAATAAAACAGTCACCTCTGAGTAAGCTGCTGTCTGCACACTTCATGAGCCAACTTGTAACAAGTATCCTTTCTAATCCTGAATCCTGGTGGAGTGCCTTACCTCAGTGGCAGACATTTTAAATAAAATACATGGGTGTTATCAAATGGAAAATACATACCACATAAACCACATAAACAGTGAGTGCAACCTTCATAACAAGCAAATTAGACAAAGTATGGGTATGATTTCAATTGTTTAATTGTTAGCAGGCTCTGTACAGTAGATACATGCTGCCTTCATATCATTGAAGAATACCACCCAAGACTTGGTCATTGTTTAAATAGCAGATGCTCACCACCTCCACATCACATGTTTCTAGCAGTGCTGCTAAAAATGGAAAAACATTTTATAAAGGCTGCAAAATGGAATCAAATCATAAGCTTTAAGATCACATGACACACACAAATGATAAATCAGTGACACATTGGGCTCTTGCATACACACATACACACACACACACACACACACACACACACACACACACACACACACAGAAGGAGACAAAAGAGAGCAATTCATTGGACAGCAGGAGGAGTTGAGTCTGATCAAAGGATAATAGATGAAAACGCTGTTGTTGGTCTCTCTATTTTTCTCCTAACGTCTTATCTCTCTGGATTCTGTCACATCTCTCCCTCTCTGATAAAAATGCACCACAAGAGATTGTTCACTCGTCCTCCTCCTCATCTTGTATTATCTGAATATAAAAAGGAAGGGACACCTGTGTGTGTGTGTGTGTGTGTGTGTGTGTGTGTGTGAGAGAGAGAGAGAGAGAGAGAGAGAGAGAGAGCGCGCACTTGGCATGGATGAATGATTGAATGAGTAACCACATACAGAAAAATATGTAATGAAAAAAAAACATTGTGCCTTTGCCTAACTTTTATTACAGCAAGCATTAACTTTGATCAATTTTTAGCAGTGACAGATTTTAACCATATTTTTTAATTTACTGTTTTTATTCTTTTCCTCTGAGACTGAGAGATAGGAAAAAGAGACTGTGGTTTTGGTGGTGTGTTTATGAATGGGTGTGGGCACAGTGGGCACAGGCCCAGGGGCCCCCTTACACATTGGGCTCCTGGGCCTGTGCCCACTGTGCACTTCACCTGCAACATGTCACTCAAAGTAACACAAACTGACCGTGAAGAGACTCAGAATTCCACCAAGAGGCACAAAGAGACCACAAATAGATGCAAAAGAACTCCAAAAAAGAGACACAAAATTACATCAAAGAGATACAAAACAATAAAAATAGACACAAAATTACCTCAGGGACACAAAAACCTGCAAAAAAGGGGCAATTCTACCACAAAGAGACAAATAATGACCAAAAAATACACAAAATGACATTAAAGAGACACCAAATAACTACAGAAAGGGACATAAAAACTATTTTGGGCAAAACCACCACAAAGAGACCAAAATAAGAAAGAAAGAAAGAAAGAAAGAAAGAAAGAAAGAAAGAAAGAAAGAAAGACAGACAGACAGACAGACAGACAGAAAGAAAAAAAGAAAAAAAAAGACAGAGACAAGAAAACCTCAAAGAGACAGAAAATGCAGAAAGACCAACCACAAAATGACTACAAAGAGACACAAAACAAAAACAACAAAAAATTAGGGTAAAATCCCCACAAACTCTGTGTGTCTTGGTCGCAATTTTTGATGGGGCCTTTTGCAAGTCTACCCAAGGGTCCATCGTCTCATGATCCGCCCATGTGTGGACATATTTGTGGCTGCCTTTTTTTGTTTGTGTGCCTGAAAGCATCAGAGTGAACATGCATCCCCATGTTCAAGGGCAAAGTTCTGTCTTTAGTTATGTTAATGAGTCACAGAATAATAAAGAGTGGCCGTCACACAGGGACGTCGATGCGGAGGACAGATTTGATTGTCACACTGCAAGAGGACGAGCCTGCAGCCTCGACTGCGGCAGCATGAGTGACACTTTTCATCCAGTCTCTTCGTGTGTGACTCAGATGTCCACAGCTTCCTCTTGATCCTGCACCACATTTAGATAACACAGACAGAAAACCCAGAATTCAAAGCACACCACTTTAAACATTTGTAAGAGGGAAAACTCTTGTATTAGCGTTCAATTACATCATAGCTCTCCTGTGGTGCAAAACAAGTGACACGCAAGAAGTTGGGGAAGATGGGGAATATCTTTGCATTCTCATGAATGCTAATTAATGCTAACTACGAATGCTAACAAGGTAACAGCTCTTTTACTTGTCTATGAACAGTAGTTGCAACAGGCTCTGTTTCTGTTTGACACAACAATAATGTCTCCCTTTGCTCCTGTATATCTGCACTATTGTACCAAAGTTACACTGATAAGGTATAATGTGATAGATGACTTTAAATATATACAATTGAGGCAGGAGAACAGACTTCAATTTATTCTACATTTTAAGTGTCCCTGTTGAGTCACCTAATGTCCTCATTAACATACATTAAAGTTTTTTCCATCTATGAAGAGCAGGGGATGAGTGGGAGGGATAAGAGGCTGAGAATAGAGGTGACAAGGGACAGAGAACTGCAAGAACAATCAGTGTTTTCCTTTGTAGAGGAGAAGAGCAGAGAAAATATTACATAAATAACAGAATGACGCATTTATGAAAGCCTCTCCTCGTTTTAATATTACATCTGTATCCCTGTGTACACTAGCTGGAGACGGGGAAGCCTTCCAGCTACATCCTTATCAGGTGATTGATGGCTTTAGTGATTGGGAATCCCTGCCTGAAGCACCTGCTCACCTCATGTTCCCAAGGAAACAGCCTTGGTAGTTCCTCCTGTGCATATGCATGTAAGGGTACATGTCACACGAACAGAGATGTGTGCGTGTGCGTGTGTGTGTGTGTGTGTGTGTGTGTGTGTGTGTGTGTGTGTGTGTGCGTGTGCAAAGTGTCCCCATCTGCTAAATCTGATCCAAACGGTCAGAGTGACATTTAAAAGGAAGGATGTGGTTATTACATGGATGCATCAGACAATCTTAATCCCATCTCTGAGAGACACAGAGACCTCATGAATAACTGACATCTGTTTCTCTGATCCTCCCACAGGCCCAGGAAGCCATCGACAGCCAGAGAGGCTGGGAAGAAGGGAAAGAATCTGATTTGCATAGCTGCTGCTTAAGTGGCTTGTTCTCCAGATGAGAGTACTTATGTTGAATCGTACCATAAAACTGTGTATTGTGTGCGCGGGGTCATGAGATTATGTAGGAAATCACTGCAGAGAAGGATAATGAGCCAAAAAGATATTGACAAGTTAATGTAAGTAAAGAGAAAGCTGGAAGACACATGATACCTGGCTTCATTATTCACTCAGTTAGTCATCTGTGTCTCCATCTGAGGGATTTCCTCTTCAGAAACATAACACCTCATTTAACATGTGCGTATGCTATAGTAGGTGTAGATCCCTGCATTTCAGTTACACTATGTATGTGCTGGTGAGGCCTTTTTACTTGATTGGTAAGTCTGTTGATAATCTGTGTTTCTTATTCTCAAAATCCCATTGAAATACAAAAACAACAATGAATTTATCCTACAAACAAACAAACAAACAAACAAATGTACTTCCGCAGTTTATTTCATTCTCACATGCATCTTTCTGCTGCTGCAAACTTGCATTAAATGTGTATTAATCCACAGCTGAAAATAGTCCTCAACAAATGACCTGATTACTCCTATTTTAGTAGTTGTAGTAGTAGTTGAGTTTGCTAAACATTACAGTTCCCAGGTTTTTAAGGAAAGTATGTAGGCTTTTTTAAACAAGAGTAGTCGAGTCTGGAGCTACAGCAGCTACAGTAAGAGGCTGTACTTGATTTCAGCGTTGCCTCAAACTAAGTGCTAATACACACATGCTAACACACTCACAATTACAATGTTAACGTGCTAATGTGTAGCAGGGATAATGTTTACCATATTCAGAATCATAGTTTAGCGTGTTAGCTAACATTGGTTATTAATCCAACAAGCTCTCCAACTCATGTGACCATAAAGGTTGTATGTTCCTAGCTCTGAATACCCAAAGAAGCATTTCCTGAATTAGCGCACCATCCGATGGATTACAGAATAGCTTGTATATGACTGTTAATGGTCATGAATCTAAACACGGTAACGTTGTAAAACTGTCGTAGTTGCACTAAAAATACATGGTTAGGTTTAGAAAAAAGATCATGGTTTGACTTTAAAATAAATGTTTGTCACTAGGCTAATGTAATGTGACATATCTCAAGTGCCACACGTCAACCACATCATACGACATACGTTAAAATAAAAGATGCCTCTACCCAGCTGGCCACCAACATCTTTCCATGTTGCTATTTGGTCGACTTTATGTTGTGGTTTTGGGTGACCAAAATTCAATGCTACGATAACATCTGATGTAGAATACTGGTGACAGATGACGTTAATATTTTGTTGGTTTTAAGTTATGTTGTTAAGTAAACAAAATCCAACATCTTCCAAATGTCTTAGGCCAACATCATCTTGACATAGTATAACAGCATTTAGTCGTAACGTTTGGAGAACAAAACCAAACGTCTGCAAAAAATCGTAATGTTAAAGTCAACACAATGTGAAATTATAATGGGATAATTCAATGTTCATTCTAACCAAAATTTAGTCCAGCATGTTCCTGATGTCATTTTGACGTCTGGTGCCAGCTGGGTAGTTTTCACACAGGACACAAATATCAGTCTCGTGGATGAAAGTCATGTGCTTGCTCGATTCATCCACCTCCCCTTAGCAGACTTCTGCCTAATGTGAACTTTCTCACTTTGTAATTATGAGGTAACAATTACAATGGCCACTAGAGGTCGCCGCCTAGCAAAAAAAATTGTAAATATGGGTTGTAATTTTTGCTTGTACAAATTGACTTATGTGGTTGTATTTATTGGAGGACAGCCTTATCAATTACAAAGTACTCTGAGGCTGATGTCAATGTCTTTGCACGTATTTGGTCTAAAAACAAAGTACCGGACAGATTGACAAATTGTCTTGATGGTGGTGGTTGATGGAAAGTTGAAAGATCACCAAAGTTATGACAGTTTTGGGCAATTCATCCAACTGTTTAAAACTACAAATGTCGCAAGAGGAAAAGTCTGGGGACCACAGAAGTGATTAAGAATCATCCTCTGAGAACCATGAATATCTGTATAGACATCTTGGTAATACATCCAGGAGTTAGAGGAGGTTCGATTTTTTAGTCTGGAGCAAAGTGGTAGACAGTATTGCCATCCCAAGAGCCATGGTGCTAGCATGGCGAAAAACAAAACTGTACATTTATGGTCTGTTTTAAAGATGTCTTAGTCTAGTAGGAATGGATGGGCATAGGGCTGAGAACCACAGACTGGCTCAGACTAACAAAATGTTGGTTTTATTGTTTTGGTAGGTTTTGTTCACAAGAAAATGAAACATGTTGGCAGCTTTATACTTCAGTTTCTATCTGTTGTTTTTTGTCTCTGGCTCTGTCATTTCTCCTAAAAGAGTTCAGACACATTTCTAGTCTGCATTTATTTTATTTTCACCTCGGCTCATCTTGCAGACATATTGGTACATTTTAGATGTGGCCACTGGAAGATGGTAGGCACAAATCCAAGTGATCGTCTTGATCTAGGCTCTCTCTTATCAACTCCACCCCCCACCCCCCTCAGATGGGAAGTGATTGAGTGGCACCATCTGCCCGTTCAACACTGCCACTCTTGACGGCCCCGACTCTGATGAGCTGAGAGTGGAAAAGAGTGTTACTGGCATCCTGACAGGGAGTAGGTAACTGTTTGTGTATGTGTGTGTGTGTGTGTGTGTGTGTGTGTGTGTGTGTTTGTGTGTGCATTTGAGCATGTCTTCTTTCGAGGCTTTATAGTGATAAGCTGTGAGTCACCCTGTAATAGGTATAGAAAGAGGAAGGAGCCAAGGCACATAGAAACCTGCAGACAGTTTACTCCAGTGAGTCAGCAGTACTCCTCGTTCTTTAGAATAAACTCCCACATAGATAGAAAGACTTTCGTTTCTTACCTTCATTCCACAAATACACACCAGTGCAGCTCTGTCTAACCTTACTACTTCCATTTTATTATAGTCTTGTAACCAGGGCACACATCAGCCGTAAACTACAAGAACAACCACAGTGAAAATTCACTCTATTGAGACTTTACACTCTGCTTTATCAGACCAGCGCAACCAACAAATTTAAGTGTACAACACCACACAGATGTAAAATAGATACATGGTAGGCTAGCGTTACATGCACACACACTCACACAGTCATTAAGTCAACATCTGTGATCACAGACCAACAGACTGTGATTGCTGCATCCTTTTCTCCATCCTGCTGCTGATGAGGGTTCAGGCTTTAACTGACACTCAAAGACATTTAAGGGCTGGACTGAATGTCATGAACACCTGCGCCCCCAAATCCAATACAATGGTCCTAATTTGATGGAGCTTTGATGTTTGATTTTTGCTTAAATGTGTTGATTTAACTCTCTACAATAACTTTACTTTTAGCCATGCTAATGGTGTGCTTCTAAGGATGGCAATTTATGTTGTACCAGACAACTGTTGAATGGATTGCCATGAATTTCACAACAGATATTCAAGGTCCTCAAAGAATGAATCTGAACGATCCTCTGAATTTTCCATTAGTACCTCCATCAGGTCAAAATTGTCAAGTTAGATATTTGACAATCTAACTCTAACCTGCTGACAAATTAAGCTTAGCCAAAGTGCCAAAAACTGCAGGTCTTTGAATGGTCACTTGAGGCTGGCTCCAGAAGCCAATCAATCCCCAAAGATGCCCATGTTAAAATGCCCAACTTTACAGCAGAAATAAGCATGTTTCACAGACTTGCACAAATCTTCCCATTCATGGCAACTGTACAAGTTTTCTATACCTCACCAGCTTAAATTTTATTAAGGCTTAAAGTTACAGGTAATTACGTGCAGGACACTTTGAGTGGCAGGCTGTCTGCACGGTGTCACCGTAGCCTATGAGTCAGATCCACCCCTCACTCCTCCACAGCTCCACCCTCTTGTCAAATATTGTCACTTGTGGCTCCAGAAATCCAATATGGGGATGGCTGAAATGCCAAATTCAAGGCTTCAAAACAGGAGTCCACAAACAAGTGGGTGACGTCACGGTGGCTACCTCCATTTCTATGGTACATGTATTTATTCAGCCGAGATAATGAATCCTGCAGACTTTAGGAATCTTCTGGCTTTTTCTGTTGCGCCAACATGACGTTGTCTTTTGAGCTGATTATCTTAACATCTCAATAACTATTGAATAGATTGCCATTACATTTGGTGTGACAATCAGTGGTCCCCAGTGGATGAATTTTACCAGCTTTAATTTCTTGTCTTTTCTACTAGAACCATCTTCTGGTCCAAAATTTTTTTTTTGTCTAATACCTTGGATAAGACCAGATACTTGCAAAACTAATGACATTCCCATAAGCCTCTGCTGTATTTTGCAATTAGCAAAAACCAACACAGTGAACCTGATAATCATCAGCATAATCATTGTATGCAAGTTAGTGTGCATCCAGCACAAGTACAGCCTCACATAGTCACCCGCTAGCATGGCTGTAGACCTTTGGTCTATATATGACTGTTGTGATAAATGTATAAATCCCCATGTGGTAAAATTTACTGATGACAGTGTTATTATGACTCTTCTCATCAGTTTTTGACGGTAATGTTCCCAAAACTGAAATAACCACCACTGATTCACAGATACGGTTTTCCAACACTTATTTATGACATCAGATGGAACATTGGGGGTTTTTTGTGCTTTTTTAAAATGTTAGTTATTATAATGGAACCATCTGAGAGGGTGATCACACAGAAATGAGACGCTAGAGATGCGGACGCTTCAAAGACGCTTGAAACGCTTATTCAATGCGCGCTAGCTACTGGTGTCTGACACTCAAAGTTGAAAATATTTTAAATTTTCAGCGTCTACGCGCATCTAAAAACGCGCGTCTACAAAAACGCGCGTCTAAAAAGACACCGGAAAAACGGCCGTCTAAACAGACGCTTGAATGCCAGTCAGACGCGCCGTATCATAGGAAAACAATGGTTTTACTGGTGTCACGTTTTCTTCATCTCATTGTGATCGCTCCTTAAGGGGTACAGAGGGAAAATCAGTCATTGGTGGAGCTGCTACCAACCTATCACTAGACACTGAAATTGGGAGCCACTGGTTCAGTCTTTAACAATGCATTGGATAAGTTTTCAATATGTATTTCATGTCAAATTTAAATCTGAAAAGTAACTAGAGACTACAGCTGTCGCATAAATGTGGTGAAGTGAGGTGTATAAAGTAGAATCAAATGGAAGTAGTAAAGAACAAGCACCTCAAAATTGTACTTCTGTATGTAAGAGGAAACAATGGTTTCTATATGTAAAAATAAACAGTATGTTTTCTCTTACATACAGGAAGAAACAGAAGTAATAAGAGGGCGCAAAAATGCAATGAAGGAAAAAGTGGAGTAGCAAAGAGGTTGGCGGATCAGCTTTAGTTAGTCTCTTTGCAGGTGCACGGTAAGTAGAAGTAAGATACTGAGGAGGTCACTGAAAACCCAGCTGATTCCTCACATAGATGGTTATATGCTCCCATAGGACAACTGAGATTTGACAGATGAACGAGGACACTACATTTCACAAGCGGACACAGCTCTTAGATTCATCTGCGGACTATGAAGTAATCCGTAAACATGACAGGATTATTTCTGACATTAATGTCTGTTCTCTAATTGTTTTTGTGTTGCAGCTGTTAAACGCTCCCCCGAGGCAGCTGGAGAATCGATGGGGAACAAACATGCTGTCTGTGTTTTATACATGTCACAGGAGGTCGAAAAATACCCAGGGCAGAATATTTTCTCCTCTCAGCAGATGGCTTAAAAGGAAATCCTGACATTTTCATTTCTATACTGTTCGTTCTCCTACTGATAATAGCTTTAGAGTGCTCAAGCAGGCCTGTCAGCAGCTCCACAGAGGTATGACAATGATTGTTTTCAGCTGCAATTTGAGTCCAAATGACTGCAGGACATCAGTATTCAGATGGTTTATCATCTGGTCTCCTGGATGATTGCTCTGATTTTGCATCTCTGTTATATGTTCATTGTTGCAGTCGGTTGTTGCCAAAAGAGCACAAATGTACTGGAGGTTTTTGTGAGCAAATTGGGTGAACTCCATGTGGCATTATAGAGTGGATTTCTTTAAACAAAGTGGTAACTCTGGCATTTAATGGCTCTTTCTGCAGGTTTCCTAAAGAAAAGAATTTTTCCTCTAATCATGATTTCAGTCTGTGAAGTCACCTCTCTGATTAGCTGGGTGATTTCTTTATAAGCAGGCAGGAGAAGGAGAGGTGTGTAAGACTGTGCAAGTGTGTGTGTGTGCATATCTGAGTGCTGGGCAACAGAGTGAAAAGCAAGTAAACAGTGAGGTTGTCCTCACGCCATTGATGCCCTTGAAGTCTTTTCCTGAGCCTGAATGAACGCCGTCAACCCCGACGAAACCCCTGCACCTGTTCACACACTAGGTAGGTAGCTAGGTACGAATCAAGACACAAACACACACACACACACACACACACACATTAACAGTTGATCTTTGGCTTTAGGCCTCCTATGAATGGATTTGAATAAAGATTAGGATCGTCATATTGCAGGGGACTGCAGCATGATGAGGTTTCTTTTGGTTTTCAACATTTTTAGGGACTGTATGCAAATTATTGGGATGGGGAGTTCAACTTTTTCTTTTCTAAGTAAGGCCCTCCTCACAGGTATTCATATTTTGAGTTACCTGAGTTAGACCACATCCTCCCCAAAGGTGGAACCAAGTCATTGTTTTGCAAACAATAAGTATGTCTCAAATCTTTGCACTCAAGTCCAGAGTCCTAAACTTTGAGTTTCGAGTCCTAAACTATTCAAAATGCACTCTTAACCAAATGTAATGTCATTCTGATAATAACATAACACATTAAACTTACAAAAATCTTGAATGCGTACCTACAGCAAGTCTGTTGGAGGTTGTTTTGTCTCCACACGCTTTTCATACTGCAATTTGTTTTTTGTTGACCACCATGTTTTTTTTGTAGGAGAACAAAATTATCTCAGATATCTTTTTTCCAACTGGTGCTCAGTAACGTGAAGTTAGTTCTCAATGGTTCTCTCCTCCAACTTAGCTGGATGCTATCAGATTGGCTCAAACAAAGACGATCTGGTAAATTAAGTTTCGACTTGTTGGGAATGAATAGCGTTAACCTTAGTTTGGATGACGAAATGAAGGTAAATCAATTTATTTGTGGCGCAGTTTTTAAAAAACATACTTTGTGATCTTCAGGCTTTGGGGAAAGTGTAAAAAATTTTCAAGTCTAAAGGCTCAAGTCCAAGTGTTGTTGAAGTGGTGTTTAAGTCCAAGCTGAATTGCAAACCTTTCTTTGTCTTAAGTCACAATAATATCACAAATTAATAAAGGGATAATAGAAGAAAAAATGAAAAAAATATGTTTATTTTTCTCTGTTTTTGTCAGCAACAGTTCAATCTCTAAAATCAAATTAATCAATCTGTAAAATTAGTAGTCACTCTTTGGTTAACATGCCACACAAAGGCTATAATCTTTGGGGTGAATGGGGTCACATGTGCTTTGTTGCTTCCATTTCACCGGTCACAAGTCGCAAAGTTAGGAAGCACCGCTTTAATCCACAATCACGTCCTCCGCTTCAAGTTTCAAAAAGCGCTGAAACTGTATTAGTATGACTCAAAGCAAAATAACAGCTTCTCTCTCTGTATTCCTGTCAACAGAGTGGTTTCTGCAGTGGCATTTGGCACTTGCTTCTCATCTTCTGCACACTGCTGCCCATTGAGCCCCCTCAGGGGACGACAAGCTGCTGACACCAACACCCCCTCCAAAAAAAACCCTATGACCCAGAGAGATGTGCCAATGTTGGCATCATTTTGCTAAATGTCACCACAATGTATTTCAGATTTGGGTTGCTGTGGACTGCTGGCATGGGACCCAGTGTCATTGATAGACTCACCTCAGCTGTGGTTTGGCAACATCGTGTGGTCCCGCTCTCCTCCTTGCTCTTTCTTTATTGCTCAGGTCAGCAAGACGCTGATGAATCAGTCCATTTACAGGCAGCTGAGACAGGAGGTGAAGAGATATAGAGCAGGCTCCATATTCATGTTGCCAGGTCCTGCTTTTCCCCCCCGATCACTAACACTATCTCCATCAGCTGCGGGTTAGAGGGGATTGGTTATAAGCAATTATTTCTTTTGACTTCGCAAACTTACTTCATGGCGTGCTGACAGTGCAACAGAAGCCCTTTGTTCAGCTAAATTGCTTGGACAAGACAGGGTGTACAGACCATCATTCAGCACTGCAAAGCATCCTGCAGCAACAGGCTGTGCCACAGCAGGCTGGGATGTTGTTGAAAACTATTATTTGATAAGTGCATAATAGGCTGAGCTCTTTTTGCTTTATGATGTGTGTCCTCTCGAGCCAGAGCCAGCAAAAGGTGAATAAATATTTCCTGTCACCAGCTCTTGAAGGAATACTTTGACTTATTTGTTTGCTTGGCAAGAGTTAGATGACAAGAGTGACACCACTGTCATATCTGTGGCTAAAAATGATGCCACATTTAGCAGTTCATTGTCTTAGCTTAAAATAAAGACTGGTAACAGCTATCCTGACCTTCAAAAGGCAAAAAATCCACCCACTGTATCAACACCTCTAAAGCTCAATAATAATGTGTTTGATCTATACAGAAACCGAAGAGTTTATGCGACAATTTGTAACTATTTCCAAGCCAGGTGCAATGATCATGCGGTTGCTTCCAGCACATAAACCCTGTAGTTTTGGTACAAATTAAACAAACAAGATATAACATGTGAGCTTATGAGGTGCTGGTTGGTGGATATTTTAACCAATGGACAGAGCCAGGGTAGCCGTTTTCTCACCTCCAGTCTTCATGCTAAGCTAGGCTAATATCTCCCAGTGCCTGCTCCATACTGCACGGACAGATGTGAGAGCAGCAAGAAAACAAATTAGCACATTTACTGAAATGTCAAACTGTTTCTTTACAATCTTTGAATCTGTAAATACTGTATCGGTATCTACTGTAAAGTTTCCAACCAAAACCATGTCCGCCTGCCTGTCAATCATGAACAGCTCATCAACTTTAACTCAGGGGTCACATAAAGAGGATACATTCACAAACCAGGCATTAGTGCACGCACATGTCTTAAAGGGATACTTCAACCTGGACCATATTTTCCCATGTTTTGTGTCTAAGTATGGAAGCAAGGTGGGGCTGTCTAGCACAACTTCACCTACCTCCAAAGTGCATGAAGGGAAAGAAGTCTAAAGAGGTCAAAACTCCAGCAGCTAGTGGCCTTCATCAATAACAATCTGGGCCTCTTTGTGGCAGAAACAAGCACGTTAATGAACATACACTGACAGAGGGAATATGCCCTGGTTACACTGCGGCCTGTTTTGCAGTCGCTCTCTCAGTAATGGAGCAATTTAAAAAAAATTGCTGTTTCCATAATATAAGTCACGTAGACACAAAAACATGGGAAAATGGGGTCCAGGTTAAAAAAAAAACCCAAAGTTTCCCTTTAAATTAACGGTTGATGTATCCCACCATGAACCCATTCACTCACTTCCTCATCCCATATTTTATTGGCCTCCCCTTTCTACTCCTCCCTCCATCACTCAAGTATCCTTCACTCAGAGCACAAAGGTTCCTTCTTCCTGAAGTGTGTGTGTGCATGCGTGCGTGCGTGCGTGCGTGCGTGCATGCGTGTGTGTATGTTATCTCTCGTCCCCTGAACTGCCACTTCCTGACTAATGGAGGCTGCACACAGAATTACACTCTGCTTCTGTTTGGGTGAAATGACCTTAAAATGCACATCCAGAGGTCGTTGGTCAATCTGGTGATAGGGACTGAGCCAAAGTCAGAGCAGGGGGGCTGGCTAAAGTTCATACACCACGCACCCCATGACACATGTCCTGGTTCTGCTCAATCTCAGTGCAGCCTTTGACACTGTTGATCACCACATCCTTTTAGACAGGCTGAGGGACAGGGTAGGCATCTCAGGGACCGCCCTTCATTGGTTTAAATCCTATCTGTCTGATCGATCCTTTTCTGTGGCTGTTGGCCCTCATAAATCAGAGTTTGCCCCCCTTTCTTGTGGGGTGCCCCAAGGTTCAGTGCTTGGGCCTATCCTCTTTATGCTATACATGCTCCCTCTCAGAGATGTCATCAGCAATTTTGAAGGTATATCATACCATATGGATGAAGATGACCTCCAGTTATATTTTTCTTTTAACCCTGATAGGACCGATGGAATTGACTCACTGTACGATTGTATGAATGTAATTAAGGACTGGATGGCTAGTAACTCCCTTCAGTTGAATGCAGCTAAAACTGAGATTTTAATTATTGCACCTGACGCCTCAGCATCTAAAGTGGCCAGCTGCTTAGGGTCCCTCAGTGCAAATGTGCGCCCCAAGTTGAGAAACCTTGGGGTCACATTTGATCAGGCCATGCTCTTCAATGACCACATCAAAACTGTCACTCGCTCCTGCTTTTTCCACCTCAAAAACATTTCCAAACTCAGATCCATGTTAACTTATTCCGAGCTAGAAATGATCATCCATGCTTTTATTTCCTCACATCTAGATTACTGTAATTCCCTTTTCACCTGTCTCAATAAAACTTCATTAGACCGCCTCCAACTAGTCCAGAACGCTGCCGCCAGGCTTCTGTCCAGATCTCATAAGTTCACTCACATCACTCCAGTCCTGGCATTCCTGCACTGGCTCCCTGTTAATTTCAGGATCCAGCACAAGATTCTAACCATCACTTACAGAGCCCTCCATGGTCAAGCACCTGCATACTTGACAGATCTGGTGTCCTTTCACTGTCCTGTCAGGTCACTGTGGTCCGCTGAAGGCCACCTACTTACTGTCCCTCACACAAGATTAAAGACAAAAGGTGATAGAGCCTTTAAAGCTGTTGCACTGAAATGGTAGAATGCACTACCTCATGAGCTGAGAGCGGCCTCTTCCGTGGACATTTTTAAAAAGCAGTTAAAAACACATCTGTTTAGGCTTGCGTTCCATTACTTGTCCATTGTATCATCTCTGTATTTCGCTGCACTTTACTTTTTATTTGTTTTTGTGTATTTTGCATTGTTTCTGTTATTGTATTTTTTGTATTTTATCTTGTGAAGCACTTTGTGAGTCCTCTCTGTGAGAAGTGCTATATAAATAAAATTTACTTACTTACTTACTTACTTACTTACTTACTTACTTACATGCATGTTAAAAATGTCAGCTGCTCATTACTGTGTTGGTCAAGTGTCACTCAAAACTGGCTCAGTACACCACATATCAAACCAAGGATATGGAACTCATGATAGCAGTAGTTATTAACACATAAACTTGTCCCATCTCATAAACTCTTTTTTCACCAACCGCACAAATCTGTTGAAGCTTTCCAAAACTCATTCATACTGCATTTGCTGATATTGTGAAAGTCATTCATAAACAATAAAAGGTGGTGCCCATGCCGTTGTAATAGACACCATAAATATAGCAACAGTTGAAGCTTTAGTACTATCATTTTCCTTGCACAGTAAATTGCTTAAAGGAATACTCTATAACCTGAAATGATCATTTGTATATCAATTAATCAACATGTTTTACATTGAATTTGTGAAGAAAACTCTGTCTTTCTTGCATATCTCCACAGTGAGTGAAGAGTCCAAAAACTGAAAAAATTCTTGATGAATTGAGGTCATTGGGGTCAAGGTTTAACAACAGCAAAATTATAACGAAACAACAGTTTACAAATGTTAACACAAGGCATGCAGTATAATTGAAGTCTCATTTATCCAGTTGTATGCTCAGTACTTCCCAAACAGACAAACCTTTCCAACAAAAAACTAAACTAAAAGTAAAACTTATGTACGCTCTCTTCAAGACCAGACTCCACTGACAAAAAATAGTAACTTTACCTGGCTGAACACAGATGCTGCTGGTCTACCACTGCCTTGATTGGCAGTTTGTGTTATTGTGTGATTCCTTCTAGGGGTTAGTTTGGATTCACCAAAGTCACACATTAACACAAAGCAGTGGTAGACCTCCGTGTTCAACCAGGTAAAATTCATGTTTCGTCAGTGGAG
This sequence comes from Epinephelus lanceolatus, assembly GCF_041903045.1. Lineage (NCBI taxonomy): Eukaryota > Metazoa > Chordata > Actinopteri > Perciformes > Serranidae > Epinephelus > Epinephelus lanceolatus. Next base: position 12,766,078 of record NC_135752.1, read on the forward strand.
TCTGGCTTTGAAGAGAACATTGCTAAGTTTCACTTTCAGTTCAGTTCCCTGATAGAAAAGACCAGACTGAGTATATGTGTTCTTTACAAATTCAACATAACACAGGGTTACAAATGGATCAAATGATTATGTGTAATGTAAAAAGGATTGCTCCTAGTTATGAACACACAGAACATTATGACTCTGAAGTTCCCATTAGCTTCACAGAGCATTTTAATGTCTTTCAGCTCCTTGTTTTGATTTTCTCGTTTGTTTGACTCTCACCGCAGGCAGCTGAAAGGCTCTTAACCCAGTTTACATCACCTGCTCAGCACCACATGGGAAGTTAGCAACTTGCTGATGCCCAAAGTGGAGCATTTAGAAGCTAAAAAGCCAGGAGCTGGTGGAGACCGAAGCTACAGCTTACTAAGACTTACATTCATCAGGTGTCCAGAAACACAACACCAAATGTATGGCATTGTTTTACTGCTAGATGTTCAAGTAAGCCACTTTTTACCAGTAAGTTTGCTATATCAACTTTATAAGACAATGATATGTCAAGGTTGTTTTTACAGCTTGTTTCTACCACCCCCAAGTGGCCAGAAAATTGTTCATGCAACTTTGATAAAAAAACAACAACAACTATTTATCAATCAATTTAAAATAAATATAAATGTTGCTGATCCTATTTTCACTTGAATTGTCTGACCATAAAGCACAGTAAATTAATCCATGCATACCTCATGCTTATGAGCAGCTACAATATTTGTCCTCTTTTTGCACCCAAGTCCACAGAAAGACAGGATTTTCAAAAGGCCAGGTTATGTTTAGACTCATTTTCATTAAGTCCTGCTGAAGGTCGCAGACTAACAAGGCCTTTCAGTGTCCTCCATGTTCAGTAAATACAAAAAAATCCAGAGCTGAACAGGCATTGCATAACCTCACTGCCTCACATGACTCCACCTGTGAGTGCATTTCATTAAATCAAGAGGATGTTATGAACCTGAAATGCGTGGTATTCATTTGGAAAACATGAAAAAGCCTCAGTCATGTCTCGATTACACTAAATGCTGTGTCTCCCTACAATCACAACGCCACAAGTAAAACCTCAACAAGTATGTGTTATTTCTGCTCAGCGTGTTGCACTTTATTTAGCTGTAAATAGCTGCTATGAAATGACATTGATAAGTGATGTTAGTGAGAGGGCAGTTATTTAAAGGCGTCTCTAGCCATCCGGAGATGTGGTAAGCTGTTGAATCACAGTGAGTCAGAAGGTTTGAGCAACAAAACTGAAGTCTTTCCAATCACACAAACATGGCCGGGTCTTTCTTTGAATGCAGCTGTGTGAGTCACGTTGAGAGAATTCCACATCTAAACAGTGGGCTGACATACAAGACGGAGTGAGTGTGTGTTGTGTATGTATTTGTACATATGTGGGAGTGATCATCTTACTTGCTCTTCTATTAGATGGAAAAGGTAAAACGTACAACCAACAGCCCATGGCAACAGCTGCATGTGTATTTACTGATCAAAATAGAAACTTAAGAGGTGATCTACCGTTATATCTTTCCTGTCACTGGAAGGGGTTGCACTCTGGTATGTTATTTTCAGATCAACTCTAACCTTTTATAGTTAGCCTAACAATAACATTTAAAGTGACACTGTCCTTTTTTTTTTTTTTTTTTTGAAAGAAGATATAACACAATCTTCCTCTTACAGATGAAAAGTGAAATTCACAAACAACAAAGCACATTTTTTGTTTATTTCAACACACAACGACTCACTTGGTATGGTACGACCAGTAGCTTAAGGTGGCTACCGTTAGCTTACGTCACAAATTTAAACACTTTAAAAAGTATGTTAAAAGTATGTTTAAAGTTGTTAAACCAGCAATAACTGACTTTTGGCCGCCTGTGGGCAGCAGAAACAAGTTGTCAACAGGATATTTACATATTATCTCCTTTTAAGTTAATAATGGTGACATATTAGCAAACAGTTGCCTATTTATTTACTTAGCATTTACGTCTTATCATTTATATGGAGTCATGTTTGTGTCGACATGATGAATATAAGTCCAATATTCACTCTCTTTTAGCTCTGTTTTTGATCTCTTCAATCTCCTGAAGGAAATTTCTGGCCCTTTAGGAGCTAAACGTCACTGGTTTTCTCTTTGCTACATCCGCTAAAGGGGTGCCAACAACTAGACCCATAGTATGTGTGCATAGAGAGCATTTTCAAGATATCTAGCTCTTTAAATGTTTACAACCCTTGCAAAACTATTACAGGGCAACTGCTGTGTTATGTGAGACAAACTGAGATGCAATTTGGTAGAATATCTATATGTGCAGACTGACTGAGATATTATGAACAGGGGACAGCTGGTGCAAGTTTGGTTCAAGCCATCCACTTGAAAAAAAAAAAGAATAGAATAGATTAGAGCTGGCCCATACTTCCCAGTCTCCTCACTCTGTGCGCCCTGTGAATCACCCCTCATCATCTCACCCTAATGAAGCACAGGATGCAACCCCGAGCTAATCAACTAATCCATAGCACCCACAGCTGGGTGCACTTGCAGCAGAGTGCTGTTATAGCAGAGTAAACATTGCTTCAAGGTCTCCTCTACCGTGGAGCACACTCTGAGTTGTGACATCTTGTTGAGATATTAGCTGTCCTTTTTCTCTTTTTCATGCTGCTTTTAAATCAAATCACTTGGGAGTATTAAAGGGTAGGCACACAATTTTTTCTAGTCTAACATAGAATAGAAGTCACATGCCTGTATAAACACTGAAACAGGTTTTGTTCGTTGTAAACATTCCTCCTGTTCACACTGGCCCTGAAAAGATCACTTCCTTTACACTTTCAAAATAAATAAGGGGGGGGGGTCCAAAGTCCTCATTCTGTGTTACAGTTACAATCATTATGGTACAAAATTCCTAAATTATATCAATAGTCAAGATTTTCCAGACATTTTATAATGCATGTAATGATGATAATAAGGTAAATGCATGAGTCAGCGAAAGCCAAATTCAAACACAGTAGATACTGACATCTTATCCAGACTGAAGTGAGCAGCCCATTTGGCCACCAAAGTTGTTGATCTGAAGCCAATGTGAATTTAATGTGGAGTACTAATAACAGAAGACATTGGTATATTTTGTTTTTAAGCTGTGTTCAGTAACCAAAACGCAACATCTCCTTAATGTCTCATGCCAGTATCACCTTAATGTAAAATAATAACCTTTAGTCGTGTTATGGACACAAAACCCAATATCAACACATGAAATTACAAAGTCGTTGAACATGTAACATATGGTTAATTTGAATTTCATTCCACCCAAAATGTACCGTCTGTCCGTCTTTCTGATGTCATATTGACATGTGGTGTTAGCTGGGCTGAAATATGTTTCAATATAAATCAGCAATGGTTTGTAGAAAACCAAAAAAGAGGAACCATCGACCAAAAAAATTGTTATACTGTTGCCTGCAAGAGTAGGTCTGCACTGCATATTAAATGACTCTTTGTTTTTTCAATAATTTTCTTAATCATTCATCTAAATCCTTCATGTTTCATATTTAAAATGCATTATTTCTCAGGTTGTACATCTAGCTCTCATTCAAAAAGAAATGTTAAATTAAGAAAAAAATATGTTCAAGTATACTTAACCTAAATAGACATTTACCTTTAAAGGTTATGTGTATGTTACAACCCTGCTGGGAGATGAGAGCTTATCTATTTACAAAAAAAAAACAATAAATAACTGAATAAATGTGAAAGTCAGTGATCAGTCATGTCTGCATGTATGGTGTGTGGAAATGTCTGTAGAAGAAGCAAAAGAACAGCAGCTATGCCGTGAGGGAAGAGGGCAAACATGTTGGAAGGTGGTGAACTTTTATATCATGAAGCACACCGGGCTTAGGTGTGGCTCATGAGGTTAACGATGACCGTCTGCCCTGACCCGCATCCTGTAACAGAAAGAGCAGCCAGGAAAACAGACACACCTAGTGGAGTGGAGGGGTCGTTACATATTCAATATTCAGAACATTAATATGGCAGCAAACAACTATTTGCTATGTAAAGATATAGCGAGGTAACCCAAGCTTCTCTGCCAGTGCATGTGATTCACTGTGAGTGTATCCCACTGGCTAGCTTATAGCTGCCACTCTGCACTGTGCTCATGCGAGGCCGGTCTCACTCCGAAGTCATCAAAATCTGGCGCTTGGGCAATGACTTGTGGCGTCAGAAACCAAGGAAAAAAGGCGTCCTTTAACGTTGGCATGATACATGGCCATGTTGCTGTTATAGTTTAACGGCGCCCGGCGTCATCAGGGGGAAACGCAGCAGGTCAAGGACGAAAGTTAAAGCGGCAAAAGTCCGACTGAGCTGGGTGGAAAGGGTTGGTGGATGGGTCCAGCAAACACAGACTTTCACCTGAGAGAGTGGGGTTCGTGCCCCGTAAGATTTTAAAACCAAACCCTGTTCTTTTCCCCTAAACCTAGAAGTGTGTTTGTTGTTGAAGGAAATAAACATCAATTTGCGGTGTTGTACCGACGTAGTGCTTTTTTTTTTTTTTTAAAGAGAAAATTTCCGGTGAAAACAGTAGTGTATTTTGAAATAAGACAATGCATGTAATGCATGTTGTAAATGGACATGGAAAGTCCATGACCAAGCATCGATATGTGGTCGGAGTGAGAATGTGTTGCTCATGCAGTGATCACAGCTGATATCGGGACTGCCTTGTTATGTAAGCATAGCGCCCACACTCCAGTTTCCTCCTTGGTAACAATGTTAGCTCTGTCAGCACTGTTGTAAGAACTGTTTGTTAGCACTGTTAGCTGCTAGCCCCCCATGTTAAGAAATCCTGCCCCAGACTCTGAATCATAATATACTCTGAATATCACGTACACCTTCTTTACTGGAAATCTCCTGTGGCAGATTGCTCTCTGTTGTTTGTGCCAAAGGGAACCAATAAGCAAAAACTATTTTTATTGCTACTTTCTGGATTAAAATTTTAAAGGCCAGGTTCACCGAAAGCCACCAAATTTTAAGGATTTAAGAATTTCTCCCTTTTTTAGCAACAAGTAGCCTAAGTCAGAGTCCACCACAGATTTATGTAATATTGATCTCTTTATTAATATAACAGCACTCATAGTGTTGGCTTGAACACAGACATCATGTTCACTTTCACTCTGTCAGTCTGTCTTCCTCTCTCACGCTCAGTACCTAATTTAACCATTAACACACACACACACTCTCACGTATTGTAGATAGTCTCACCAATCTCTCTCTCTCTCCCTCTCTCTCTCTCTGTCTCCCTCCATCAGTCTCATGAAGTCATTGCCGAGCAGCCACTCAGTGCCGGGCTGAAACTGAAGGAGCGCTGTGGGCTCCTCAGTTCTGGATCTCTGGAGCCGCGGAGGACTCCTCAGCACGGTCCGCTCAGGTTGACAACTGCAGCAGCCCCCGTACTGCCTGCCCGCATGGACATACCACCAGCCCCGACAGCATGCACATCTGAGAGCTTCAACAACACCGTCTTTTGTGTAGCCTGAGGGGGGGAAAGTCTGCAAGATCACTTTCCTTGCTCCGCTGAGGTGGACCGAGCGTCAAAGGATTTTTTTCCCTCCTCTTCTTTTTCAGCCAGCCCGTTTCTCTCTTTTTCCCCCTTCCCTTCCCTCTCGCAGTCTCGCATATATATATATATATATATATATATATATATATTTTTTTTTTTTTTACTTTTTTTGTCCTTGGCAAAAAAAAGGCACTGCTGTTTCCACGAGTCTACCTGCTCGCCCAGCACCCATGAATTCAGATAAAAATGTGTACCTCGGCAGGGACAAAGGCATCATGCGGAAGAGAGCGTTGCTCCTTCGGAAAGGTTGCAGCTTCGAGATTACCAGGTAGGTCCTCTCTCTGTGTTTTTAAAGGGGGGCGATATTTGTGTGGGACAAGAGGGTGATCAAAACGGCGGGACTAACCAACAGTAACTGCAATCTCTTGCACAGAAGTGGCACTTCACATGAGACCACACAATGAATGTGTTTCACCTTGTGGATTGGGGATTTAGCCAATCAACGCTGAGTGTGCGCAAAAATAAGGAGCCCCAAAACATAATATATATCTGAGGAAAGTGCAGTCACATAACTGCCACTGATTATCACCTCTCTGGCTAAAACCACATCCTTATGTCTCTGTTTCATCTCATAATTTATCATGTCAACACCGTGCGCTCACATTTCCGATCGCACTGTGGTGGGAAGCGTTACGCACGGATACATTTCGTCTGCACCTGACTCTGCAATGTTGACAAAGAAAGCTCAGTGGCAGGACGCCGCCAATCGTCATTTTATTGCCAAAACCTGGTTTTGATTGGTCAGTCCAGCAACCACGGTGGCCCAGTGTTGTCCAATCATGCGCCACAGAGGGACTGAGAATATGCGGGTTTTAATGCACCTACTTTACAGGAGATAAATTGGGGGCTGAAATCACCTGCTGTAGCCTCATGCCACAGAGGCACAGCTGCACACCTGTGAGTGCAGACACATCCTGAAGCGACAAACACACGAAGGCAGGGAGTGTCCGTAACAGACAGACCACATGATGTGACTTCCCTGCGTGGCGCGACCTGTTTTTGGCAAACCTCCTGGAGGTGTCTGAAATACGTGAACTTTTGCGTGTAGCAGGATGCCACTGGCTGTGTGTCCCCGAGCTGTTAGGATATCCAAACCCGCACTGCTCCAGGTGGGGCCCTTGCTCTTAAAGTCATGTGTCAGTTTGTGCACTGTGGTTTGGATCAGTGAATAGCTGTTAGTATTTAAAGACTCTCACGTTTACTGTTGTTACACCAGTTCCTTCCTCTTTGCATATGCACTCACTGCTATGTTTGTCAAGAGATACTGACAGCAAGTGTGTGAGAATAATCATGGATGGATTATGGGACAATGTACCCCTGGGCACAAATATGCAAAGGGGCCCACCACCTCTCCTATAGGAGCAAGACACACAGACTTTGCACTCATTTTGCGTCTCTTTATAGTTGTTATGCATTTTTTTGTGGTTTTGTGTCTTTTTGTAGTCATTTGGGTTCCTTTCATGTAATTATGTGTCCTTTTGAGGTTATTTTATGTCTTTTGTTGGTTGTTTAGTATCTCTTTGTAGTAATTTTGTGTCCCTTTGTGGTTGTTTTGCTCATTTTTGTAGTTATATCGTGTCTCTTTGCATTTCCATTTCATCTTTTTGTGGTCTTTTTGTGTCCCTTTGTGGCCATGTTAATTTGAGTGACATTTTGCAAGTGAAGGCCAGGGGGTCCCCTGACACTTTGGCCCCTGGGCCAAAGCAATCAATCCATGCATAATCATAGAGCATAACAGCACAAAATGTTATACAGTTCATAGCATTCAAAAATCTCAAGGTGTTTCCATTCTGACTGCAAGAAACTGTCATTTTAATTATCAATTTAACTGCCATTTATTTTGCTAATTAATCACTTGATCTATAAAACATATAGCAGTCTTTACACACTTAAAGTTTTAGTTGTGTGTCGGATGTAGTGGCATCTAGCAGTGAGGAGGCCAACTTGAAAAACACACACACACATGAATAGCTCTATCTAGTGCCAGTGTTCGGTTTGTCCATTCTGGGCCACTGCAGAAACAAGATGGTAGACTCGACTGAAGAGGACCTGCTCTGTATGTAGATATAAACGGCTAACTCTGAGGTGACAAAAACACCTCTTGTGATTATAAGTTAATGAAAACATAGTCATGAATATACAGTTTATGCCAATAGATGCCCCAAAACTGTGCACAGTGGACCTTTAATGATATGTTATGTATCCTTTGTAGTTTTGAATGTGACATCGTTTTGGACAGCTTCATGTCAGTGTTAAAGGAGCAATGTATAGGATTTAGTGCCATCTAGTGGTGAGGATTGGAGATTGCAACCAGCTGAACATTTTCCTGGTTAGAATTCCTTCATTATTAGCATTCATTACTCAAGAGGTTTTGACTGTGAATCACATCTTCTCAAAAAATGGACCAGGTGATTAAAACTCTTTAAAATACTGAATAAAGAGTTCCATGTTACAAATCAGCGTTTCTTCAACACTGTGCAGCACGCTGCAGACAGTCAGCTAGCCCAGTAACTGCTCATGTGTGCTCACCCTTTTTTTTTTTTTTTTTTGATCACTTAAGGTCCAGACAATCAGCAGGTGTTTACCTTGAGCCGAATTATCCTCAGTGGCCTCTTCCTCTTCAGAACAAACGTATTAACAGAATGATTTAAACAGATAATTAGTTAGTTGTGTAGGGCTTGCTGATTTCAGTGGCCAATGCAAAAATGCAACTGGCACTATCTTGAGCTATTGTTTTGTTTGTCCGTTCTGGGCTACTGTAGAAACATGGTGATTTGGGTGGACGAGGACCTGGGTTTCATTTCTAAATCAGTGCATAGGATCCACTCTAAAACTGTACGTACAGACAAAAGCCAAAAAAGGCATGCACCAAAAGATATTTGACAGTTTCTACAATCAGGCTTCCACCTCACATCACCAATTTCCTGTCTCCAAAACGTTTGTAAGCATGGGTCAGCGTTTCTTCCATCAAGTCTGTTTTTTAGATCGTAACTTTTACGTGGGAAGTGGCGTACGCCTTTTTAAGGCTTTATTTGTGCGTACACAGTGTTTATAAATGAAACCCCTGCTCCCCTGGCTCATTCTGAGGTAACAAAAACACACTTATTTTCAAGCGATTTTATCCTAAATCAAACATACTTACTATACTCCATTTCTGCCTATGTAAATCCTACACACTGGACCTTTAAGGTAAAACTTAAGCTTGGGAAAATTCTCTTTTGACCTAAACTGGTTTAATTTTGAGCCAGTGATTTTTAGTGAGAGACAAATGTTCAGTCCAATATATTAGAACACAAGGTGACATTAACAAATGTCTTGTTTTCTCTGACCTACCGTCTGAATCCAAAAAATGGATTTTCTATCATGTAAGACTGGGAAACGCAGAGAATTCTTACATTTGATAACTCGAAGCATGAAATTGTTTGGCATTAAAATTATTTTTATTTTCAAAATAGTTATTAATTAATTTCCTTGTTATTGATTAATTTGCTAATTCTTGCAGCTCTAGTTTTCATTATCTTGAAGACATTGTCTGTGGATTGTTGTTCTGATCACATCACCTCCCCTCCTTCCACCTCCTCTCTCATTTCCTGCTATTTCAGACAATCTGCGGAGGTGTACATGAAGTGCACATTTACTCATGAATCTCGCTTCATTGCCCTTGTAGCTGATTACTTTGCCTCAAAACGTGTGATGGGGAGATTTGTTGTGCTGGAGATGTCTCTCCATCCAGGCTGCCAGGTCCCACTTTCCAAATAGAGGCATGTACTGTATTGAGGGTGCATGCGGGGGCGAGATTTGGCCAGCTTTGTGCCAAGCACTTACTTTCAAATTACACATCTCTTCTAATTAGCTTGATTTATCCTGTGTAGTGAAGGAGCTTGTTCCCTCACTGTATGCATTGGAGCCAGAGTCACAGTGTAAGGCTTCCTGGCAGACTGTCTCTCAGACACTAGTAGTTTAACAGACAATCAATCAGAGCTGAGCCTGAAGTGCTACTGCATGGGGGAAATAGATTCTCTGCTGTACTGAGGGGATATGAGAGACACTCAAGTAAAGGGCTGCTGCTGAGGAGGCTGTGTATAATTCATCGTACTCCAGATATGCATGCACCAAACAGACCCAACACATTTAAGACAGTACACACGGTATGTTAGAAATGTGCTTTCACATGTATAATGTGCTCACAGACACACACACACTGGCTGAACTGTTTCCATATGTTTGCCTGTGGAAGTACAGTACAGGCCAAAAGTTTGGACACACCTTCTCATTCAATGCATTTTCTTTATTTTCATGACTATTTACATTGTAGATTCTCACTGAAGGCATCAAAACTATGAATGAACACATGTGGAGTTATGTACTTAACAAAAAAAGGTGAAATAACTGAAAACATGTTTTATATTCTAGTTTCTTCAAAATAGCCACCCTTTGCTCTGATTACTGCTTTGCACACTCTTGGCATTCTCTCGATGAGCTTCAAGAGGTAGTCACCTGAAATGGTTTCCACTTCACAGGTCTGCCTTATCAGGGTTAATTAGTGGAATTTCTTGCTTCATCAATGGGGTTGGGACCATCAGTTGTGTTGTGCAGAAGTCAGGTTAATACACAGCCGACAGCCCTATTGGACAACTGTTAAAATTCATATTATGGCAAGAACCAATCAGCTAACTAAAGAAAAAGGAGTGGCCATCATTACTTTAAGAAATGAAGGTCAGTCAGTCCGGAAAATTGCAAAAACTTTAAATGTGTCCCCAAGTGGAGTCACAAAAACCATCAAGCGCTACAACGAAACTGGCACACATGAGGACCGACCCAGGAAAGGAAGACCAAGAGTCACCTCTGCTTCTGAGGATAAGTTCATCCGAGTCACCAGCCTCAGAAATGGCAAGTTAACAGCAGCTCAGATCAGAGACCAGATGAATGCCACACAGAGTTCTAGCAGCAGACCCATCTCTAGAACAACTGTTAAGAGGAGACTGCGCGAATCAGCCCTTCATGGTCAAATAGCTGCTAGGAAACCACTGCTAAGGAGAGGCAACAAGCAGAAGAGATTTGTTTGGGCCAAGAAACACAAGGAATGGACATTAGACCAGTGGAAATCTGTGCTTTGGTCTGATGAGTCCAAATTTGAGATCTTTGGTTCCAACCGCCGTGTCTTTGTGAGACGCAGAAAAGGTGAACGGATGGATTCCACATGCCTGGTTCCCACTGTGAAGCATGGAGGAGGAGGTGTGATGGTGTGGGGGTGTTTTGCTGGTGACACTGTTGGGGATTTATTCAAAATTGAAGGCACACTGAACCAGCATGGCTACCACAGCATCCTGCAGCGACATGCCATCCCATCCGGTTTGCGTTTAGTTGGACGATCATTTATTTTTCAACAGGACAATGACCCCAAACACACCTCCAGGCTGTGTAAGGGCTATTTGACCAAGAAGGAGAGTGATGGAGTGCTGCGGCAGATGACCTGGCCTCCACAGTCACCGGACCTGAACCCAATCGAGATGGTTTGGGGTGAGCTGGACTGCAGAGTGAAGGCAAAGGGGCCAACAAGTGCTAAACACCTCTGGGAACTCCTTCAAGACTGTTGGAAAACCATTTCAGGTGACTACCTCTTGAAGCTCATCGAGAGAATGCCAAGAGTGTGCAAAGCAGTAATCAGAGCAAAGGGTGGCTATTTTGAAGAAACTAGAATATAAAACATGTTTTCAGTTATTTCACCTTTTTTTGTTAAGTACATAACTCCACATGTGTTCATTCATAGTTTTGATGCCTTCAGTGAGAATCTACAATGTAAATAGTCATGAAAATAAAGAAAACGCATTGAATGAGAAGGTGTGTCCAAACTTTTGGCCTGTACTGTATGTCATGAGGTAGTTTTATCTTGACATTGATCTGCCCTCTTTTTCTCCTCCAGACACAGTCTCAGTGTGAGACAGTGATGGAAGAAGCACTCAGATGGTTTACTTGAGTAAAAGTACCAACACAACAGTGTGAAAATACTCCATTACAGTCCTATTTTCAAAATCCAACTTAAGTTAAAGTATTATAAGCAAAACACACTGACAGTTTCAAAAGTATAAGGACATGTCCTGCAGAAAAATGGCCCCTGTGAGTGATTTGTTGTGTTATATCACATTATTAGATTGTAAATAGTGATGCATCAGTTCATAAGATGCATTTTCACGGCTGTAGCTGGTTGAAGTGGAGCTAGTTGGGCATACACTGTACAATTTTAGCCAGTTTCTGACCCAATATTTGAGCCGCATGACTCTTTAGGCGCTTTAGCCGCTTTAGGGTTGTAAAGTGGATCCCAATCCAGGGGTCAGGCCCCGTCAAAAGGATCACAGGATAACTCTGAGGGGGCATGAGATGATTGTGTGAGAGAGAGAAGAAGAAAAGTTCTGCTACAAAAACTTGTATTATTTTTCTGGGTTTTCTCCAGTATATGCTTTTGTGTGAAATATTAGATGATTTGACCAATTTGGGTCTCAATCATTTAATAAAACCATGTGAGAGGTTTAGAGGGGAAATGTCTTTTTGGTGGAACAGCTAGCAATTCATAGACATCTGACACATAACAAGGGGCCCGATTTTTCTTGAGATTTCCCCAGGCAGAAAGGTTGGAACCTCTGATATAATCTTGAAAAATGTATTGTATTTTATGAGCTAATAAAGTTTTATGTAAAGTCTTAATCTGAAAAGGAAGTATAAACTACAACTGTCATTTAAATGTAGTGAAGTAAAAAGTGCGACGGAAGTATAAAGTGTCAAAGAATGGAAATACTCAAATACAAGCATCTCAACATTGTACTTAAATTCCTTAAACGTACTTGGTAACTTTCCATCACTGGTGTAAGAGACATCTTACATTATGTAATGTCATGAATCAGAATACAAGATTATGTTATTGAGAAGTTAATAGTCTTTAATTCTCATGATCTGTGCTAATCTCCACACGTTAATCTGCTTTGGGATAAACACATCACATCACATTATTATTTCTGACTGTGTTTTGGACACTGCTTCATGGTGACTAAGCCTTATCTAACAAAGTCAGCGGACTGCCAGTTGGCAGATCTTCTCACTGACAGCAGGTAGCTGCAGAGTTGTGGGTGAAAGCAGAAAAGTTGAATGGACCACTAGAACTGTTTGGTCATTTTCCTCTGATATGCTGGTTGCAGGTGGTTAGTTGCAGGTGGTCTTATGTGTATCTGCAGTGTACATACTCTGTGTAAGCAGTGTGTGTGTGTGTGTGTGTGTGTGTGTGTGAGCGTGCATTTTTAAGGACTTAGAAGGGAAATTTTACACATCAAAAATTGTGTGAAGCCTTAAATAGCTCCAGAGGGAGCTGTGTGAAATCAGATAAATGGCCTCAAGTGATGTCACATGAGTCAGTGCTGGTTGGGGCTGAAGACTACAAGTTAGAAAATTACAAAAAAAAGGGGGTGTGGAGATTGAAAAAAGTAAGCCTATCAGACCTCTGTAGCCCACTCCTCATCTCTGCTTGAGGCTAGCGGCTACATTCGCTGCTACTAACTGAATGGTCAAGTTGGATTGTGGGTAATGTAGGTGCCAAGTTTAAAAAAAAAAGAAAAGAAAAAAAGAAGAATGCATGGAATATAAAAGACAATGTCTGTGATTCTGCAGTATTGTTTTTTTGGCCTTTGGATGCCTATAGCCATTGCCAGATGCACTATGTTTTTGGTTTCTCCATCCGTACGTCCCACTTTTGTGAAAGCGATATCCATTTGGACTAATGGATGATCTGATCAGATTTTGGTGGTCGAAGGTCAAGGTCACTGTGATTTTGTTTCTGTTGCATTCTTGTGAACATGATATCTCAAGAATACCTAAAGGGAATTTCCTCAAATTTAGCACAAACGTCCATTTGGATTAAATAAACCTATTAGAATTTGATGGTTGAAGGTCAAAGATCAAGTCACTGTGACCTTGTGTCCATGTCATTCTTGTGAACGAGATATCTCGTTCCTCAAAGGAGGAAGTTCCTCAAATTTGGCACAAACGGCCACTTGGACCGAATGAACAGAGTAGAATTTGATGGTCAAAGTGTCACTGTGACCTCACAAAACATGTTTTTGGCCATAACTCAGGAATTCATATGCTAATTATGACAACATTTCACACAAATGTCCAGTAAGATAAAGTGATGACATTTTATATCCAAAAGTTGCACGTTCACTGTGACATTTTAATGTTCTGCAAAAACACTTTTCACAGAAGGGGAGACATTTGATCACATAATGAATTGGTGAAACTGTGCTGATTAAGGATAGACCGATACATCGGCCGGCCGATATATATGGGGCCGATATTTGAGTTTTTTACTTGTATCGGCATCGGCCGATACGCGCGTGGGTTCGCGGATTTATTTTTCCCTGGCATGATTTACAGACAGGCATCCACAGGCAGCTCTGTGTTGCCGGAAGACCCTGCAGCGCACATGCAGCGAATCCTACTTTGTACAGTAGTTGTTGTTTTATTTATGCTTCAGCTTAAATATTTGTTTATTTTATAAAGACATTACTGGAAGATTTAAGAGCACTGAACTCTTTTTTTTTATTTGAATGTATAATAATAATAATAATAATAATAATAATAATAACAATAATAATAATAATAATAATAATAATAATGATATTCTACTTGTTCTACCTCAACTTTCCATCTTGTTTTAGTATTTTTTACTGTTCAATAAATGTTTCTTATTTTAAACTGATTGTATAGATGTTATGTGCTGGGTTGAAGATGTCCGTAACGCATTCATGTTTTCACAGATATGATTGTAAACTGCACCTTGACTGGTTTGCAGAGGCATACAAAAGTGAGGTGGTAGTTTTTCATAAACTGTTCACAGTGAGTCTGACAATGTTATAGGAGTGTTACATGAGTAGAGTCCTCTTTTAAGAAATTCTAGCATCTTATGTCGGTGCATAAAACAAGCACACACAACTTTGGGCAAGTTCCTTGCCCTTGAGTCTTGAGCTCAACAGGAGAGTCTGGATGTCCTCCAGGAACAACAAATCCAACCTATTTGGTGTCTTTTTCCATTAATTTTCAGAACAATTGTAGCATATCAACTCCGCCTGTCACTGAACTCTTGGCTCTGGTCTGTCTCAGACCTCTCCCAGACAACCTCGGCTAATTGTGTGTGAATGAGATTAGGCTACTGTGACACTTGAAAGAGCCAGGAAATCACTGACTGACCATGGATTGGAAGGACAAACATGACTCTGTAGAGACAGTGCCAGAGAGACAAAGGGTAATTATGTGTACAGGCAGTAAAACATACTACAATCCAGCAAACACTGACCACTGCAGGAAGATTTTATCAGATGAAACCAGTATCAAACATGAGAAAAAGTCAGCACGGTGCTTTTGAATGAGTTCAGTGGCAATATCAGCAAATTCTGATGCAGTGGAAACTAACCTCACTGTGTGGAGTCTCTGGGCTCACTTGTCAATCCATAACAGAACATTTGTAGTTCATTTAAGGAAAGGCATGTGCTGGCAGGGAGCAGAGAAGCCCATTTATCATCGGGCTAACGCAGGGCGATGTGTGATTAGAACATGTTACTAAGGTTTAATTTTGTAAGGCAGACCTAACAAATACGTTTTGATAAGGAGCTAGTTCACAATGTAGGAGGGAGAGATTTACTTTGACAGCCCGGATTAGTTGGCTTTGAAATATGTGCTTTTCATTAATCAATCCAGCCCCTCCTTGCTTTTACCGTCTATGCACGCCTCCATGAACAAAAAGCTTCTCATAAAGCAGCGATAACTTCACCCTGCGACTGCGGCTGCATTAACAGAGCAAAAATAGATCCTGCAGCCACTGAAGTTTCTTTCACTCACTGGCCCTCCTCTTTCCCTGAACTCCCCACCTCATAGATTATTTGCTTTGAAATGCTATCAGTGTCTTCATTAACCTCTCGCTGCCAAACCAACAACTTTTTTGTCTCTGCAGTTGCCAGGGGTTTTGCCGTAGCCTGCCTCCTTGTCAGATTGGCACAAGAACTGGAGCCAGATGTAGCTGAAGTGCTGCGTTCAGGTGCTTTGTAGAGGAACGGCTCAGGGAGTTTTGAGCATATGTGCCTTTAAAGAGAGAGAAAAAAGAGAAGGAAATATGTATTAGGGTTTGTCCTCTTGTGGTTTCCTGGTAAAGCTTTTACAGTAGGCTTCAAAGCAGCGTGTGAATGAAGCACACATGCTTTGAATGTCAGACATGTTTTCTATCTTTTTAGATCTAAGGAGGCACTAACATGGACAGGACCATGTGCTCTCTAACAGACATAGGGAGGGTGGTAGTGGTAGGCTGGGATGCTGGGGGCTCCCTCAGCGTTACAGTCTGTCATCAAAGAACCAGTGGGGAGTTGAGCTGATGGACTTACTGACATTTTTGCTGACTTGAGGCACTCCTCTGCTTTGCGTACTGTGAACTCATTTAGCTCTCATGTACGGTAGAGCAGATCACACACAGAATTTTATGCTTGTATTAGACAGGAGAGAAAGAAGAAGAACATAAATCAAGTGGTTATTTTCTCAATTAATCATTTGGTCAACAATCAGCAGATCAGCATAATTTGTTAGTGCCTTCCAAAACCATTGCATATCATTGTTTTAGGATGTGACAACACTATGGTTCAGGCTTGCTTAGGTGCTGACACCTACATCCTGGTTTAGGTTGAAAGTAAGGTTAGGGACCTTTGTCACCACAGTTGAAAGAAGCCAACGTTGACTGCCAGTTAGGAACAAGAAGACCAAACAGTGCTCTCTTTGTGTTGAAGTCTTTGTCACTCTACTTTACTGTCACATGGCGTTTTCCTTAGCTTACGATGGGCAAGAGTTATGAATTCTACGGCCGCCAGAGAACTTTGTCATTTACCATCAGTTTAGGGGACATTGCTGATACGGCTGATGCTGTCATTTTTCTTCCACCTGTCCACCTCAGAGTCCAAGGTGACATCTTCAAATTGCTTGTTTTGTCCAACCAACAGTCCAAAATCCAAGATATTTAGTTTCCATCTATAAGAGTAAAAAAACAGCAAATATTCACATATTGAGGGGTGAGAACCAGACATTTTGGGCAAAAATTAGTTATATATATTAAATGAAAGCTCTTGATGAGCTCTTTGTACTGCCAAAAGGGTATTTCTGAATTCTAAATCAATCAAGACATATTAATAAAAGACTTAACACTGAAATATTTGTGTCGGAAAAGGGCAAGTACATTGTTATCCAAATATTTATCAAGTTCTGATATGAAAGATTAAATTCAGTAAACAGAGACAGGACAAAGTATGGTCATTATTTTGTATTTGCTGTCCTGTAAAGTTGGTTAAATGTCACTGACGCCCCTCTAGTTTTCACACCTATGATCATACAAACGTATACATACATTTTTTTTCTTTTGGCCTTTTGCCTTTATTAGGTCATTAGGACAGTCAAGGTGTGTGGTGGGAGGAGGGGATGACATGCAGCAAAGAGCCACAGGCTGAAATCGAACCTGGGGCTGCTGCAGCAAGGACATTACCTTCTTACATGGGATGCCTGTTCTACCCACTGAACCACCAGGCGCCCCATTTTTGTCATGTTTGACCCAAAAATTACTTAAAGAGTACACACTGATTTAGCATTGCATTTCTGTAACATTGTTGAGTGATGAAAAGGTGATGCAGCTTTTGCGCTACATGCTAACCCCATTAGAATTTGATCCATTCAGTTCAAAAGTCTGTAAGAGCCATACAATTAAATCGTTTATCTCCATTTAAATTAGCAGAGGGCTAAACCAAAAGCTAACCGCTCAGCCAGGGGGAATTTCTTGTTTGCCTGATCTATGGGGCCAACAATGTGGAGGATCTGGGTAGTTTTTTCCAAACTTTTTGGCTTTATGCTCCACTGAGCAACTTTCATAGCAATAAATGGAGCCCGCCTCCAAAGTTGGTCCAAGTTCTCTATCAGAGACGGTTGATAAACGGAGACATCCCACTTTAGATTCATTTCCTGTACCTGTGTCATGTGCCACCCCTTTAGGAGACTAGCAGTGGTCCTGATTTCATGCATTCCAATGGGAAAGGTGAACATGAGCACAGATTATGTGCTGTTTCCTTTCCCCTATAGTCTCTGAAGTAAATATTGGAGCCATTTTTCACAAGCCCCAACCCTTCTAGATATTCTGACACTGAATGGCATTTTTTCAGACACACACATCAAGAGACAATTAACTTTGTTCTGACATGTCTCTGTTTTAGTAACATAGTCTAGCAAGATGTGGCAACAACTGTGGTGATCTTACACTTGGTTGATATCAGACATGAAGCTAGTGGATAAAAACGAGTAGCAAAATAAAGAACAACCATTAAATTGGTACTGTGTATAGCGTTGTATTGTTTTGAATCTGATTTAATTCATCCACATGACATTTACTACACTTCCAAATGAGGGGAGGGTTGCAGCGGAGAGACAACCATGCCCACTTCGGAAACTACAAGTATACCAATTTGTTCCATTGGCACAGCTTGTAGTGGGGTATCTTCTGTTATAGAGTATCTTTGTTTCTATATAGCCATGTGTTATTCTAGTAGCGGCTAATGTAGCCTCCAGCTGTTAGCCTCAGAGGTCGGGTTAGCTTAATTCTTTTCACACCTTCAGGTTTTTTTTCCTTTTTTAAACAGCAGTTTTCAGCCCCAACAGACTCAAGTGACATCATTTGAGGCAGATGGTCAATTTCCTGCTCACAGTTATTAATTAATTTACACAATTTATTTCAGATATGCAGCTTTTTCTCCACAGCACCTGTAAGCAGACTTTGAATGGTGTAATCACTTCAGCTCTAAATGTGAATGCATTCCCAGGAGTTACGATTGCATGCACAGTGTTGGTGCAATATTGTATCACTTGTCTGATTTCCATAGAAGGTTGTAGCTGGGAAATTGAAATAGTGTGCAAGGCTGGTTCTGCTCTGCTCAGCCGTACAGTCAGTCCCTCAGTGAGGTCTGATAAACACTGGACTGTAATCACTCCCATATGTGGCTGCATAGCTCAGCACAACCCGGCACAGTTCGGCCATGCGCACAATGCAGCGCACCGGGCTCATTTAGACAGAAAAATAGATTCAAATTACTGGAAGAAAAAAAAAATACAAAAAAAAGGAAAGAAAAATCCCTCGCTTGATTACAGCCCTATGTAAACTTCTGCTCTTCGACTGAAACATCTGCTTCCATTTAGGGCTTTAAGACACATACCTACACATTAAAATGCACTGTGCACTGCTCCGGGAAAGCTCGGGGGCTGGAAAAACATTTCCCATTATAGTTGGCTAGAATAAGCCCAGCGTAAAGCAGAGTATCGGTTGAGATGCAGCCAGCTCGAGCACAAGCCACAAGCCACTTGCATAAAAGAGTCATATTCTGCGGAGTGTTTTCTTTTTCCTCAGTTGCATAAACTTCCTTTTTTTTTATTTATTTTTTTACCACGGTCACTGTCAGGGATGACGCAAAGTGAAAGTGAGTGTGTGTTGAAGTATAAAAGATCAAAGGAAGTCTGCACAGTATGGGTACAGTCTGTGTGTACACTGTGGGCTGCTTCACACCAGCCCGCTGCCCCCGTCATAACCCTTAAAGAGCGATCCAGGAGAGACAGAGGAGGAAATGGAGCCTGTGAATGGTTACTGTTGTACATTTTTACCCTGCGGTTTTGTAAGGGAGGCCAGCCAAAACCTCTTTTTGGTTAGAGAGTGAGCGACAGAGAGAAACGGTGAAAGAATGAAAGAGATGGAAGTGCGGATTGAGAGTGCGTGTAGAAACATCTAGGAAGGGTCTATTTTCAGCAGAGGTTGTAAAGATGTGGCTCAAATTAAGTTGTTGAAGTGTGGACATTCTTTAAAACACAGCTTACAGGGAATTTCCCCCACTATGGGCCTCATACAGCTGTAATACTGTATGGATTATATTGCATGTTGCTATGTCTTCTGAGCCCTGTTTGCATTTATTTTTCCGTTTTCAATCTGAGCCTATACTGTTTTGTTTTGTTTTGTTTTTTTTTTTTTGTAAAACTCCAACACCAATGTGATAGAAGACACAGGTGCACATCTGCAGGAAATGTGTGCATCCTCCCGCAGTGAGTGAAAGGCCTCACTGCTGCACTTGGTTTCCACAAAATACCCTTCTACCCGTAGATATTTTCTAATTTTGTACAAATCATACTGTCCGATGACAAGTTTCTGAGCAATCAAATAAGGAAGTGAAGTGGGTATAATGGTTTCTGGAAAGGGAACGCCCTTGAATGAGGCAGTAACACATGTGGCGCAGTGCCAGAAAAAGATAAATTTGGGTATTTCACACCTTTCGCCCTCCGGGCCCAGTTATTCAGAAGTAATCTGATTGGATTTCTGTTGTCGAATTGGATCAAATCTTGAAAATGGGTTGTTCAAAAGCAAAAAAGGATTATGAAAGTGGGTTAGAACATGTAATCCAGTTTTAGTTTTGATCTGGATCAAATCTGGATCACGCCTATGTGCCTATGTCTCTTCTGTAACACGCTTAAAGTCATCCCATGCTGGCTATCCTACCTGTTGTTCTTTACATAGAAAGTAGCCTACACTGTGTTATGTATTCCCATTCAGAGCGCTGGTTATCTGGATTTGATATCTTTGAATGTTTCTATCCATATCAGGGTGATCCAATCCAGTGCTGCTTTGAAAAACCGGCACAGAATTAAAAGGGAGTCCGGATAACTTTGATCAGATTACATCTTTTGAAAAACTGGGCCCTGAATCATGGATGTGTGTACCACATTTCATGATAATCCATCAAAAAGTTGTTGAGGATATGTCAGAACCAAAGTGGTGGACCAGCTGGTATTGCCATCCCTCGAGCTGCTCGGCTGCTAGCATGGCTGAAAAGAAATACAAGCATGTGCATGAATCTCCCAAGAAACATAATTGATACGGGGAAGAAATCGATACAGCATAGTATTGCGATTTTTTTTTAATGGCAATATCGGATTGTTACATAGACACCAGATATTGATTTTTTTTTATGATATAAATTATTAATAATACAAATACAAATTAAACCTAAACTACTAGAATAATATAATCACTTGCATTTTCAGTTTACTAGATAGACTATACAGCAATATAAATCAATCAATCAATCAATTTTATTTATAAAGCCCAATATCACAAATCACAATTTGCCTCACAGGGCTTTACAGCATACGACATCCCTCTGTCCTTATGACCCTCGCAGCGGATAAGGAAAAACTCCCCAAAAAAACCCCTTTAACGGGGAAAAAAACGGTAGAAACCTCAGGAAGAGCAACTGAGGAGGGATCCCTCTTCCAGGACGGACAGACGTGCAATAGATGTCGTACAGAACAGATCAGCATAATAAATTAACAGTAATCCTCATGACACAATGAGACAGAGAGAGAGAGAGACAGAGAGAGAGACAGAGAAAGAGATGCAGGTAATAACAGTAGCTTACAACAACATTATTGAAAGTAATAATATTATAGTTATAGTTCTGGCTACTGTGGTACAATATGTTGAAAGTATGTATTAATATCTGGCAGTATACATGTGTGACAATAGTCATATGTGTATAATAACAGTAGAAGTATGACTAATGACTAATGATGGCAGCAGCAGCAGGAGGCATCTGGCAGGACCACGGCAGCAGCACAACCACACACGTCACGCTGTCCAGGCACCGCTGCGATATGAGTTAATCTGAGAGACAGTGGAGCACAAAGGCTCCGGAGAAGAAGCTGAGTTAGTGACATCCAGAATGGCCGAGTTAGCAAGATGCAGTAATAGAATACGAGAGAGAGAGAGAGAGAAGGAGAGAAGGTGCCCGGTGTATTATGGGGGGGTCCTCCAGCAGACTAGGCCTAAGTCAGCCTAACTAGGGGCTGGTACAGGGCAAGCCTGAGCCAGCCCTAACTATAAGTTTTATCAAAGAGGAAAGTCTTAAGTCTAGTCTTAAATGTGGAGACGGTGTCTGCCTCCCGGACCGTAACAGGAAGATGATTCCACAGGAGAGGAGCCTGATAGCTGAAGGCTCTAGCTCCTGATCTACTTAAATGACTGAAGTGAGATGAACAAACTATTTTATTTGATAAAACTGTTGATGTTGACAAAGTTTTCCTCTGGGGACATAATTTGTAGTTGAAAAAAAGGTTATAAATCACGGTATATTGCAATACATTTTATCGCCATACAGCATATCACAACAGGTTAAAAATCCCAGTGTTACTGTATTGTGACTTATGTATCGTGCAAATATCGTATCGTGGGGCCTCTGGTGATTATAATCCCTAATAATTGAAGGTTTGAAGACATATTTTACTGTAAGACACCATTTGTTTCCTCAAGGTGACATTGTTCTCAGTTCTCAGTGATGGAGGTGTATTTTATAAAATGATGGCCCTGTTTTTCTGTCCACTAATACTCACAGGTGATAACAGACACAGACATATACTTAATGCTGACATGGTGTGTGTATGTGTGCGTGCGTATGATGTGATGCACCACTCATTGTTACTTTGTATTATGTGTTTTGTCTTGCTGTCTAGTTTGTTCAGTGCTCTTCTATCACTGTGTGGATGTTTTATTTGTGTCCTGTCAGCGGACTGTAGATGAGCATTAGCTTTAAGCTAACTCTGGTACAGTACATCAAATAGTAACATTTCAGTTTAATATTGTACATGGTCCCTTTAGAAATAAAATGTAATAATAAGGGACATTTTATTTTCTAAAGAGGCAAAAGGAACCTGATTGAGTAGTTCATGTTTTTTCCCGCTGACAGTGACTTAGTACTGTGAATGAGGTTTTAGAGGCAGCTATGAAGGTTTTACCGGTCCTTTTAACAAATTAGATATATCTTAAGCCAAGAATGATTCATATTTGCCATTTATGATTGGAACTGAAGTGTAGGCTGGATTTAAGGAAAGGAAGAGAATAATATTGAGCCATACACATACATGTCATTCTTTGTTTCATTAACAAAAGTCCCAAAAAGCTGAGAAACCAGAAAATAGATTTCAAAAATATATTTTTAAAATTAGTGAATTATTTATAAAAAGATAAATAAATAAATAAATGCCCATATGCATGTTTCTGGTACACATTTTTTTTTATTGCATATGCCACTTGCTTTCTACATAAATCTTATTTTTCATGGTGTTTTCATACCACCTTCTGCAGTGGGTTAGGGATCATCAGAAGACCCCAGTCCTCCTGAGAGTAGGCTAAAATATTTTTTCATAATTTATGAGTAGAGGGTACGTGTTACCTTTACATGATGAAATTACATAGTTATAAAACTATATAATATATAGTATAAACTCAGAAGTTTTATACAATGCAAATACATTATTTTGAGTTCTTTCTCATGTGATTGTGATTCAAGTTATAACCACAAGAGGGCAGACTCTCCCTGTAAAAGCTGTGTTTTTATATGATGGTGGGTCAGTGGTTGTAAAAAAAAAAAAAGTAATTTAGGACATAGTATTCACACTTTGGATCTTTGTCTTTTAGTTTGTGCATTTTGATTCTGCAAAACAAAGTCTGAATTGTTTTGTATGCAGTTGAAACAGTAAAGAAATGACATGCCTGTCACAGTGCATTGGTCATTCATACTTTTCCACTAGGAGGAGTCAGTGCATTAAGAAGCAGTGACAGTAATATGGAGAGCATCAGCTGAGGGTTTCATTCAGACACAACAAGCTTTCATATTTTGAGTGTTCTCTAACTACTGAAATTGCTGTTTCGCCCAGATGTACTAATGCATCCTACTTTAAAAACTCATGACTGAAGGAAAGGATAGACTTTGAAGAGCAGTGTTTAAATAACACTGTACAAATGCACACACACACACACACACACATACACAGCACATGTAGCCAAAGGGCAAAGGGCAGAGTGGTGTCCAGAGCCGGTCTGATCGTTACAGACAAAAGGTTAATTCACCTGATCACGTTTAATGAGAGTGCCATCATCAATCGCTGCAGCCTGACACTGTGACATTTCACTGAGGCCACATGGTGACCTGCTGGCATTTGGGACGCACTGGAAACAAAGAGGCCAAGGCCTGAATCCAAATCATCTGCACGTGTGTGTGTGTGTGTGTGTGTGTGTGTGTGTGTGTGTGTGTGTGTGTGTGTGTGCGCATATCCATGTGTGTGTACATGTCCTTATGTGTGTAATTGAGTGCCATTAGAGATGATTACTGACTGCTCACTGGAATGTACATCCAGAGGTTTGAACTCATAAAACAGTCTGAATCAGTTTATTTCCACCAAAAACCAGAGGCAGAAGAAGAACTCAGATTCTTTACTCATGTAAAAGTACCAACACAGTATTGTTAATCCGCCATTATAGGGCTGTATGCAGCTAATAATGTTTTTCATTATCTATTAATCATTGTGTCTTTAAAATGTAAAAAAATTCAATTTTAATATCCAATAGTTCAAAGTTCTGTATTCATCTAGCTTTTCTTTACAACACTCAAATATATCCAGTTTACTTTTATATTTCAAAGACAAGCCTAAAAGTCACACATTTGAGATGCTGTAACCAGTGAATATTTGGCATTTTTGCTTAAAAAAAAATCACAAAAAAAGGTTGATAAATGTCAACTAATTTTTCTGTCGCTTGATTAATCAAACTAATCATTGCAGCTCTAATCTGTTGCAAGTAAAACAGTTAGGTAGTTCAGTCCAGCAGTTGTGCTACTGCTGATACAGTTGCTGAGGAACATAATCTTAAGAGGCTATGACACACTTATTTCTTAAGCTGGCACAAAGGTAGTGACAATCTAAGGCATCCATTGGTTCCACCCATGTCAGCATAGCTTGTCAGGAAGGGGGTGAAATAATGCTCCATATTTAAGCTAAATTTTGGCGAGTAAACAACTGGCATGGCCGTTTTTAAAGGGGTCTATTTAACTCTTACCTCAACATATCTGAATAAAAATGGGTTCTGTGGGTACCCACAAGCTTCCCCTAAAGTTGAGAAGGGTTGTTCCCGGTAAATGTTTTGTTCTTTACAATTAATGCACTCCTTTTTAAGGAAAAGAACAGACAGCCTATTAAAAAAAATGAATGGCCTAATATGTATATACAGATGCATATTAAAACAGCATTGTTGTTAACTGTACTGTATTACTGTAATATTAACTGTAAAATAAGAAACCAAAGTATATCATAATGCAGTTCCTTTATTCTCTCCATACTGACAGTTTTCAACTACCCTATATACTACAACAGCATAATCAGAATCCTGAAATTCAGTTATGGCTCTTGGTTTTGGTGTGCCTGGCCACCCCTATGGAAAATGTCTGGGGGCGGCATTGCAGCCCAGTGTCTCCTAACGTAGGGGTCCGGGATCCTCCAAATGATCACGTACAAAATATGAAGGGTCATAAGATGATATATGAAGGCTGGAAAGAAGAAAAGTTTGGTTACATAAATTAGTTGTCTTTCATTAATTTTCTTTCGAACACTTTGGTTCTCAAGCAATGAATAAAACCATCTGAGACGTTTAAAGAGAGAAACTGCTAACAACTCACATATGCAGAGGCCCCCTTTTAATCTTAGATAATGTATTCTATTTCATAAGCCTACTATATGTAAAGTCTTAACTTGAAAAGTAAGTATAACCGTCATATAAATGTGGCAGACTATTGTCCTCTGAAATGTGGTGGAGTCAAGTATAGCAGAAGATACTCAAGTACCTTTACAGTCTCCTTAAGTACAGTCCCTGAGCAAACTTACTTACAAAAACTCCTCAGTCTAAGCTGGCTGTCTTCTTTACTCACTATTTTACTGCCCTCTACTTTTCCAGTGTGTTGTGGAGGTTGAATAATGTCAGAGTCAAAGGAAGCCATTTATCATGACTGCTTCCTCCTCCAAGTTACACATTATCCAGGGACCAAAGCTTCATCAATGAAAGGTGACATAATGACAGGTGTGTTGATTTGCATGTTGCCTCTGGATGTGTGTGACAGACAAAAACCCTGCTGTTGATGCTCGTAGAAGTGTGTCATGCGCTTTGCATTACATTGTTTTTCCTCATTTCCATACATGTCTATTTAAAGACATGACTCCCATTGGATCCAATGTGAGTCAGTGTCAGTAGCTGCGCATCTAATCACATTGTACACTCTCATACACACACACACACACACACACACAGAGTAACAGAGGCTTTGTTTATCCTGCGCGTGGGAAAGGTGCCGTGGTCAGACATGGCTTACTCTGTGAGACTAAAGGGCCGGAGTGGCAGCTGTCCAGAGAGAAGGCGGCGCAGCTCCGAAGGATTAGTACACTATTGAGTCGAGAGCTCCTGATCCGCATCATGCAGCTCCACGGACTTGTGCATGCGAGTGCTTGTACACACACACTTGCATTTTGCGTACCTGTGCTCTATAACCCTTGCTGGCATGGACACATGGATTGAGCCCACGCACCATAATGCTTACACCCACAGTTATAACCTGAGCTTTGAAGTTGCATTTGTCTGGGGAACGCAAAGCCTGGGATAGTCCATCGCTGCTGGGTCCCACACACACACACACACACACACACACACACACATACACATACACACACACACACACACATACACATACACACCTCACATGTACAAGAGTTGAAGATTGAGGGTTATAGTTTTATTTTTTACTTACTAACTAATGCTGAGGCCCTCTGTAGATCCAGATGACAAGGCTCACTGTTTATTTAGCATAATGAAAAGTTGCCTCTGAGGGTGTGTGTACCCTTCAGCAGCACCCCAGTAGCTTAATGACATAATGCAAAATATTGTGACACACACTGCAGTTTGAGCCGAGTTAATCCATGGGCAAATGACATGCTCATGAAAATAAAAGGCAACATCCAGCTTGAAAAATAATGGTTGAATCATTTTGTTGTGAACACTGCTGAAAGAGAAAGCGATCAACAGGAAATTTAAAGAATCCACAAATAAAATGAACGAATGGTTCCAGAATCTCTAAAATGTTCTTAAACCACAAAATTGTTTGCACGTGTGCTCATAAATGATGAATCTCATTGTCCTCATAAGTTGAAAGCGTGTGACAGTTGATCTTAATTAGCATTGGTAAACGCCCTGCAAATCCCCACGAAAGGGCACGAGACTGCCCGGCTGTGAGCAGAACAAGAGGGAGGAAAGTTGAGAGAATTAAGTCAAGAATGCCAAACTGAAAGTCTGAAGAGGGCAGAGCACTGGAATCCAAAAGGAAAAAAAAGAAACACATATAAAGTGGAGGCATTTCAGCCTGCACTTATTTACATATTTACCTCTGTAGTATCAGAGGTAGATATAAAATAACAAAGAGATGCGCTGGACGCTAAAAATCAAAACACCCGTTCCACTCTATGCGTTATAGTAGCACAATTTTCAGGACTGAGGACACAGACAAGCCGAATTGTGTTTGTGTTAAGGCCTTTCTACACAGAGATTGGGCCATAGGGCTGCTACACAGTCTCTTATTTACACTGCTGTTGGATTATTACACACCAACAACGGTGGCATCATTTTGCTTCAGTGTTATTTTCCATAGCGTACCAGCAACGCAAAATAAAAAGAGGGTTGGCAGCGATTTAGAAACAATAACAATGACATAACATGGCAATAACTATCATTTACTGTCTCTGTTATATGGCGGCTGATCTCGTCCTCTGCTCGGAGAATCTCCCAGACCTCATCGTTTTCCCTAATTGTGGACATTAACAGCCGCTGTTCTTCTTCTTTGAGTTAGCTGCTAACTGCTACAAGCTACTTTTTCTCCTGCAGTGGGTGGCATACATAACACATTGTCAAAACATCACACCCATGCCTCCTGTCCTGTTTATACAGACATAGTTTTGGCGCTGTTACCACCTCCCTCCCCACCTCAGAGGCGAGACAACTCTGTCCCCCTATTCTGTGATCGTACCTTTTGTACAGAACCTCGAGGTGGAATTACAGTGCGATATTCCCGTGTTGGACAGGCAGTGTAAAAGAGGCTTCAGAGAGTCCTCTACAGTCTTCTTTCATTTTTTTTTAATTCTTGCTACAGTACTTTAATGATTTGAATTGTAATTTGGATTAAACAAGCTACTATAAGATTTTATCTTGCCCTCTGGGAGACTGTGATTGGCAATTTTTTTACTATTTCCCGGCAATTCTAGACCAAATTTTAGACTAAATAATTAAATTTATGAACCCATAATCGAAATAATCATCAGCTGCAGCCAGAACTCAAACAACAAGTGGGTTAATAGATTAGTCCTTCATTAGTCCTCCTTGGAGCGTTGGTTGAATAGCTTTTATTTAAGCTATTTTAAGACTCATGATTTGAATTGTGGTGGAAATTTCTCACTATTTGCTGACGTATTGAGGATAAAAAATGAATCAGCAATGAGAAAATGTGTTAGATGCTGCTGTATTGATGAGATAACTTAACAGTCAACTTCTCTTAGATCAGTGGAGATAAAGGGCGACACAAGCTTAAACACCAACACGTCCTGTGTTTTCATGTTTGTACATTTTCTTTTCCATTGTGGGGATTTGGTGGATCGTATTCATCACCTGGAGCAGACTGCTGTCATGTTATGCTAGTTACTTCTGTTATGGCAGCTTTGTTATGCATTCAGGATGATACTATAGCTCCTAGGCCACACAGACAGACTGATGTTTGAACAGGAAGTGTTCCCCGTCTGACTTCCTATGTAACAGACTGGCTTCACATGCGACTGTTAAAAGCCAGAAGCCCTTATGCAAAGGCCATGTGGGCTGTGCGTGTCAAAATGTCACAATGGGAGGGTGTGTGATGAAGCTGTGTTTATGCAACATGCATGAATGTGTGTGTGTGTGTGTGTGTGTGTGTGTGTGTGTGTGTGTGTGTGTGATCGGCCTCAGGGCTCTAATTAGAGTCAGGGGTGTTCAGGTATCTCAGGTTGATTGTTTGTAACTTGATCCTGACATGAGAAAACGAGGGCTTTAATTTCAGAGGTTTCTCTATTTTTTTTAAAAGGATTTCTTTTTCTCCAGGCTGTAGTGGATTTCAGCTGCATAACGTGAGCTCTTTTAAAGGTAGTGACATTCAGAGGGAGAAAATGCCATGTGTGTTGGTAGCTTTAGGTGTTTTCCTGTGGTGTGGCGTGCCACAGAGGGGGGTTTCTACTGATTAAAAATTGATGAGCAGCTGAGTGCCGTGTAGCCTGAGCCGAGCATTCCTGCACTCTTTCATGTCGTGTGTATGTGTGTGTGTGTCTTTGTATGTGTATGTGTGTGTCTTTGTGTGTGTATGTGTGTAGACTAAGCTGGAGACACAGGCTAAGGCTGGGCTATTGTGAAGGTATCAGATTTACAGAAGCTCACATTTCGCCTGTTTGTGTGTGAGCGAAGAATACAAAATTAAAATCTGTTTTGAAATGTTTTTGCCACATTCCTCTGTTTCCTCACATGTTCATTATTTTCTTTCTTTTTGTGTTCCATTCTTTTACTACACATACTGACAAGTGACAAGTATTTTCCCTAGCCTGTAGCATTACTGTCAGCGTTCAAGATCTAACCCCTAATGTTCTGTTTGTGGTCCTGGCAATGTAATCTCTTTCCTACTTGTCATATTTTGCATCTAGGGCAGAGGCCCCAGGCATTACAAAATGATGCAGGTGGCAGCCTTTTGCATTGCAACTTGATGCAGAAGGGGTTGGCGGTAAATAGGGATCAGGGGTAAGTTTTAGGCAACAAAACTACTTGGTAGTAGTTAGGAAAAGATCGCAGATGTCTCAAAAAAAACAACAGCTGGCTCAGTGGCACAAATACAGTGGTGGGAAGGGGTTGCAATTAGGTTTAGGCAGCAAAATTATTTCGGTGTGGTTAGGAAAAGGTCGTTGTTGATGTAAGTCACATTCGGCGACTAACGTAAGGCATTGGTGGTTAAGGTTAAGTAACAAAACTACTTGGGTATGGTTAGGAAGAGATTGCAGATGTTGCTGAAAGAACACCCGGCTTTGAGTAGCACACATGTGCGTGGAAAGGCATCAGCTTGTGGCTAAGAGACACCTTAAGTCACAAACACTGCAACCGTATCTTGAACGTCAGTCTCCTGCGGCAAAGTCTGTGTGTGAAAGCAAGGTGACAACATGGAAGGAGTCGCTAGAAGTGATGAACCTTGAATCACCTGAAACTGCAGCTCCTCTTGACTTAACAGAGCTTTACAACAAATTTCAGCCCAGTGTTTAACTGTCCGGCTGCAACTTAACTGTTTTGCTTCACTCTCATACAGTGTTGTCTTCAGTTACAGCAGGCAGCTGGTTTCAGTGAAAAGCTCTGAAAACCCAATATACACTACCTGCTCAGCACCAAACAGCAGACAGACAGAGGTAGAGACTAGCTGGTGAACACAGTGGAGCATTTAGCAGCTAAAGAGCCAGATATTTCCCTCAGGAGTTGGTAGAGAGCAAGATATATATATGTTTTTTATGGTGCTAATAAAGAGACACTATTTCTAAATTACCTTAAACTTTGGTTCTCATCTGTATATTACAATTTCTTCCAACACACATTAATACCACGATATGCATAATAAGCTAACACGATCTGATATATTAGTCAATGCTTTATGATAATTTCTTCATCAATTGTGCAACTCTAGTTTGTAGGATATGAAATTGAGTTTACAGAACTGAGTTTTAATAAGGCCTGAAAAAAAGAAAATACAACAATTAAAGGAAAAGAATAGGTTGATTTTTCATTTATTATTTTTACACTTACAGTCATAGGATCTGTGGGACCGCAGACAATGAGTAAGTCAGGTCAGTGTCAACAAAACACAAGTTGTGGCATGCCAACACTTCCTCCAACAAACGTGGCAGCATTATAAATGTCAGTCTCAGTCTGGTGTGTGTACCTCTGTGAACGTTTTAAATAAGCTGAGAGTTAGTGAGTGGAAAAAGAGAGTGGCGAGAAAGAGATGAAGAGGAAGAGAGGAGAGGGTGTAGGCAGCATGAATGAAGGAATGACCTCATCCTTGCCTGGCCATGCTGTTGAGGGGGATTATGAGTAGACCCTGGAGAGCATGTGCAGTAAGAGCAAATTGATTGGTGAGGATCTCAGAAAATATGGTAATTCGTCATCTTTTAAACAGTTTTTAAGTTGTAATGATTAGCAAATAATTTCCTAATGCTTTAGTTTAAAGCCATTAATAAGAACAGTCTTTGGGGTGACAGGTTGTGAACACTCTTCCTTTGATTGGTTCAACTGTTAATGGGACTAAAATCAATTTATTAACATCTTATTAACATTTACAATGACAGACTTGATGAATTAAATCCTTTTATTAATGACATGCTAACATTTGTAACCTTAGACTCATTAGGAAGTGGGAAATTCTGAATTCCTAAGTGGGAAGTATTTATTGATGAATTGCCAACATTCGTATAGGCCTATTAAGGGAATACTTCACATCGCAAATGATCATTTGCATGTCATTACTCTCCCCCTGTTACACTGAATCGGGTTAGTTGATTTGAAGTCATAAGGGTCCACATTGTGATATTTTTCGAGAAGTGACATACATAATTCCCAGCAGCAAGTCGCCTAGCTTGTTATTAGCAATGGTCATTTAGCTTACCAGAAACTTCAAGCTCCCTGGTGATCTTCCTCCAGCTAGCTGCCACTTTATTTAGGTTTTGGTTGGGACATGAGGTTTCTTTAAGACAATTCTTTATTTCAACCTCATGAATCAGCCATTGCTTGTCCATTGTGGCACTTTCAAAGTGAGCAACATGAATAAACAGAAGCAGGGTGTCCAACAAAAGTTCAGCTCAAAACAGTGCACCGCATTGCTCGGGGCCAGTTAGGACGCCTCTTTCATCAGCTTCAAATCCAAAATGTTGCCATACTGGCACTGTTTTAGTTTCCTTTAAAGACCAAATCTGCCATGTGTCCTCTTGTCACCCAAAATCCATGAACTTTCTGCTAAACAAACACAACTTGCGCCACTGGTCCTCCTCTCACCTCAGTTGAAATTTGATATCCTTAATGTTGCTGGCAGTTGGCTCAGACTCAATGTGCTCCAATAGTCTGTTTATTAACATTATAAACCTTATTATTAATGCAATACAAGTTGGACTTATAGCTGTGTCACCATCAGCACAGGTTGCTGATTTAGGCTACTGTATAATTTGCCAGAACGTGTCATAATGACCAGCAAAACTGGAAATCGACCCAACTCTATTGAGCATGTAACTGGATAAGTGAGACTTGGATTATACTGCACAAGTTGAGCAAGATTTTGTAAATGAATGTTTGGCTATAGTTTTGCTGTTGTCAAAGCCAACACATTCTCACTCTGACCTCGTCACATGTTGACGTTTGCTCAAGGACTTTCCACGTCCACATAAGATGGGCAAGGTACCCTGGGTGTGTTGGTTGTGGACGCTCTGGGACATGTTGTCAGGTTCTGCCTGTTACATGCATTGTCCTCTTTCAAAATACACTTCCGTATTCACAGGAAATTTAACGTTTACATACAGTCTCTTTCAAAATAAACGCACTACATTGGTAAAACACTGCGAATTGACTTTTTTTTTCACACGTGGTTGTGTTAAGGCAGCAAAAGCACACAGTTAGGTTTAGAAACAAAGAACAGGGTTTGGCTTTAGAATCTTGCGGGACACAAACCGCTCTCTTGGGTGAAAGTTGGTGTTTGTTGCCATTTGTTGCCGCCTTAACTTTCGTCCTTCTTTTCCCGTGACACCACCGGACACCGCTAAACTATAACAGCAACTGGCCGCATATCATGCTGACGTTAATGGATGCCTTTTTTCGTCGGTGTCTGACGCCGCAAGTCACTGCCCAGGTGCCGGATTTCGACAACTTTGGAGTGAGACCAGGATCTTAAAGCGGACCTCTATGAGTTCAGTTCACTAAAAATGTTCACCTTTTTCTTGATTCTTCGTTCACTGTAGAGGCATGAAAAAGAAAAAAGAAAAACAGTGTTTTTTTTCCAAATTCAATGTAACATGGGGTGAGTAATTGATACACAAATGATCATTTTTGGGTGGAGTATTCCTTTAAGAAAGGCCTACCATAAAAAACATAGCTCACAACCTGACATACCAAAAGTTGCTCACCGTATTAATGGCTTATAACTGATCTATAAAGTATTAGCAATTTGATAACTATTAATAAAGCCACTATTTACAACTTATTCTTTATAAAGGGTGGCTGATTTACTATAAATAATTAGACATTAAAGGATGCAAAGCTGATCACAGACTATTTCCTGCTTTTTGCATGTTTAAATTTCCTTCTTCTTTCCATACTCACTCCGGATGATATGATGCGACCCTGTGTCCTGACATCACTTTGCGCCCCGGGATATTGTAACTGTAGAGAAGCTTCGCGTAACTGACGGTGATGTAACAGAAAACTTAGAGAAGGAAGAAAAACGATGAGAATAACCTGCTCTGAATGGTGCCTTTTGCTCTGCAGAGCCTCCAGCAACAAATTGTGGTGGATTGAAATGCAGCATTGATGTGAGTGAGAGAGAGGGAGAGGGAGAGGGAGGGAGGGAGGGAGGGAGAGATAACCCAGTAAACACACAGCTCCTATGGCAGAGCCGTTCCGCTTCATCATCATGCTGTGACCAGTTGCGCGCAGACACCGGAGCCAAGAAGAGTCCGACCGCCAGCCGGGTTTTTGATCAGATGTTTGGAGTTTGCGCCGCAGTGATGTTCCTGCGCTCTTAACGAGAGGAGAAACACACGGAGAGAGGAAAAAAGAGACGCCGGTTTTGCTGTTGTCGCCTTGTCCTGCTGGACTGACATCGCATGGGGACATGAACAGTGTGGATCCAGCCTCTAACAAACTGTTGACTTTCAATCAGCGGTAAAAACACAAAAATCTTACTCTTACCTGTGTTTATGCATGCCAGCTTTAATCTGTTGAATGCATAGCTCTCTGTCGTCGCTGTGTCATATCCCTGCAGTACTGGCATATTTTATTATGCAGCCCCGAGCAAAGAGACAAAGCTGGAGAGACACCTGCTCCGGTGCGTAAAGTGCCTTATTACGCCCATGGATCGGCTAATTATGTTTACAGTGATCGACTGTATGGGGCGAGTTTTAAGACTTGTCTAGTTATGTATCAAGTGCATAATTTATTGATCTCTTTTGGTTTACTCTGGGATGGCTGGCAAACTGAGCGCCACTGAATCCACAAGTCTCCAGTCTGGAAGTATTGACGCTCCTCAACAGACTCTTTCAGCCACAACAGCTCCAGAACCACAGCGCTGGTTTACGCGCAGCTTTGTCGCCAGTTTCACGAATAGTAAACTGATTCGGTTCATCTGTGCGGATATTCTGTTGCTTATTAATTGATCTGTGCCGCCTCTTTTTTTCCCGGAGAGCAGATATTTCAGTATGAGCACGGAAAATGATGAATTATTCATGACGTGCTCTTCGGTACAAGGTAGAGTGGAGGTGCATGCAGCTCTGGCTATGTGACAGCGACAGAGTTAACCTATGCGGCGACACTGGAGGCAGCTGGCTTAAACTGTGCAGCAGAGTTCAGATGTAGTCCAAGGTCGCTCAGTCAGTAGTAGCTCATTTTCTCTAAGATTGATCTGAAAATGCCATGCTGCAGCTCTTTACCAGCAAGAGAGTGGAGCTGCAGTGACACTTGAACAGGGAGAGATCATATAGTGAAGGTAAAGCTCTCATGGCACAGTGCTGCATATAGCAGACGCCTCTTTGCTGGCTGCACCAATTGTGCAGAGAGGGAGGAGAGAAGAGGCAAAGATGTCCTGAAATTTTCATGAAATGCTCCAATGACTTATCATATTCCCCATATGGCATGAATTTGCTTTGTACCTCTTCTCTGTATTATGCATTTTCATCCAGCTCATCCTCGAATTTATAGTTTCTGTACATCACTTGTAGCAAAATGACTTTATGACTTCTTTCATTAAGAATAATCTCTGGTGGAAAAGTATGATGCCTCAGTAATCATCTGCGCTGTGCATACAGTGCCACAATCTGCAACTTCGGTTTTTAAATGAATCAACAAATCTTGGATCAGATAAATTCAAATTGGATGAGAAAGGTTTAAATCCCGAAATGATTCACCAAATTGAACCGGTTACCTCACACAGGGGGGAAAAGACTCCACCTCGGTTCTGTCATTTACCTTTTGAACCTCACATCTCTGCAGTCGTTTCCACGAACTGCAGCAGTCGACTGACTAAATTATTCAAACTTTCACATGTATTTGCCAGATGTGGATGTATATATGGATGAGCAAGATAAGCTGTTAAATGTTTGATAAATTCTGAATGTCTGGCCTTTTTATACATTTCTTTGTCATTCTCAAGAGTCTTGTGAGTGATATCACTTCCACACCGGTTATCATCAAGGTCTGTCGGTGTATTCAACTTTTCTTTCTAGCACAGTCTCAAAAAGAGCCACTACATAGAGTGATTTAGGAGTTTAAAGAGTCATACGGTATTTAACATTACTGATGAACAGATTGGCTTTTTTTTCTTGAGCAGCACGAGGTGGTTTAGTATGCTGGCTGGCAGTGTGATTTATACTTCACATTTCACTGTACTCTATGGAGCCTTTCAGTGGCGACTGGCCATTGTCTTGTGACAGAAACCACAGTTTGTAACCTTTCCCGTACTCCATTACTGAGGGCAGCAGTTGAGTAATGAATATCTATTTTACCTCTTTGCTCTTTCAGTGCTATTTCTCTTTGGTCCAAGCTTTCAAAGTCATTTTTCTTTGGCTAACAGCCATTACGCTGCTGGAAAGTGACTGAACCACTGTGGTGCAGAGTTCAAGTTATGATGTCCAAACACACGGGCAGCTTTGAATGCAGGATAATGGTTTCATTCCGGGTAATACCTCAAATATATGTTAAGCAGCATGTCAGGAGAAGGTAATTTAACAGGCCTATAATAAATCACCCTTGTTATCACAAGACTTGTCTTTTACTAGTGTGAGACACTGTGGTGTGGGCCTCCTTAAGGCTTATGTATACTCCCTTTATGTACAAAAGTAGATCACAAACGTTGTAAACGTCATTGTCCTCATACTCCCATGCGTCCTTTAGGATGTAAAAGTAAAAAATCTTAGACAAATGAGACAATGGTGGTGGAGGTTGTAGTATTGTTCAGCAGTGGTCTGTGAGGTCATTAAACACATCGTGACATGTAGATAGCAAATTCTTTTCATGATATTTCTGATTCATTCTGTTACGCCTTTTTTTTTTCCTGCCTCACTTGAACTACGCCACATTGGCCCCACAGTCTCTAGTGATACTGCTCCATTTTGTCCATATCCATAAGCTTTCAGAAAACAAGCACAAATACGGATGACATGAACAGAGATTACGAACAGGAGGCTTAGATACTGTGCGAGCTACGAGCGTGCAAAGAGGGGTTTGTGCTCAACAGGTTGTTAGTGTAATATGTTCTGAAACACCAGGCGGCGTACAGAAATAATAAGCTGTGGATAAGCAAGGAGTCAACAAGTGTTACTGGAAGAATGTTACCAGAAAAGTAGGATGCTTGGCAACACTGACGTACCACCAAACATTGCATTTGTGTACTGTAATTATTACTGTTGCTTACCTCAAAGTCAAAATAATTTTTACCGCTTTGATTTCCCTTCAGATCGCCTCTTTCAATGGGACTGTTTTTTTTAGCTTTTATAGCGATCTTATCATGTTCTTCACACCCTGCAGCAAGTAGCCTCCTCTTTCCCCAATGTGGTGGCTCTTTCCTTCCAATAATTTATGGCCATCTGACCGTCCATGTGATCTCTCGATGATTTTCAATAAGAGATCATTAGAAATGTCTGTGCAGGCAAACCTTCTCGGCCAGTCTTCCCTCAGCGCACCAAGTTACAATAATCAGAGATGCAAGACCAAGTGCTGCAACAACTTTTAGTGCCTTTGCACTCAATGCGAAAGGGTGATTTCATCATTTACTGGCATGCAAAGCTCACGCTGGGAGTAGCACAGTGAGCATAAACCATGAGTAAGAGTCTACAGCCATGCCAGCAGCACCTTGAGTTGGCACTTACGAGTGTTGGGGAGTCACTCGTTACATGTAATGGCGTTTTGCAGCTACTAATCAGTAGTTACTGATGGAAAATGTTGGTGATTACAAATAGAGGTTGCTGTGCATCTTTTTGCCATGCAGGACTGCCTACTTTTGGCATATTCCCAGAAAACATGGTTAAGCAAAGCTGTTGCGACAGATTTGAATAAACACCCTCCAGGGTAGGATGGCTTACGAGGAGCTGTCTCTACATACAGACAGGCTCCATTCATTTGGCAATATGTGGCAAAATTTTGAGCGTTGTTACGATTATCTTGTTTGCATTTGCATCACCTCTTGTCTGTCAGTCAAATCAATGTGCATTGTTCTAAGCAACCTGAGTCTGCCATGCCTGCAGCCAGCCAAGAATGCCAATGTGGGTGGCCGTGGTCACTGGACAAGTGCTGGAAACTTAGCAATATTTTCCTTTTGAAATCAGAAACGGGCTCTAATATTTCTGTACAGCGTAAAGCTTGTTTACCAGCACTTTTAACCAATAAATTATCTGTAAACTATTACATTTCAAAAGTGACCTTCCCCAAAGTAACCTTGCCTAGTCAAAGCTTATTAATATCGAGCATGTTGGGTATCCAAACTGCACCAAATATGACACTGCACGTCCTCAGCAATACACTTGCCAAGTGTGAAGTAGATTGGATGAAGGGTTGTTGAGACTGGCAAAGGACACAGATACAAACAGACAGAGAGGCAGATATTCTTTGCTTCATAGTTAGATGGGGAAATGAATGTCTGCACCAAAATTTCATGACAGTCATTCAGCAGTTGTTGAGATATTTAAGTTTGGACTAAGGTGTTTGGCCAACTGACTGACATTAACATTGCCATCCCATACAGCCACACAGATAATATAGCTAAAAGATGAAAAGGAAAGAATATAAAATGGGCATCAAACTTCATAATATCTGTGCTGTTTAAGCTGTTTTTGTTTTTTTGAAAAATGTCATTATTCTTACTCAGTACTGAAACAAGTACAGTGTTGAAAAACTCGAGATTTGAAGTAAAAACACACTTCAAACAAGCTTCAATCCTTATTGAAAAAGAAAGAAGGAAGGAAGGAAGCGCTGCTTGGGTAAACGAGGCAGTAGTTTTTTTTCCTTGGTTGTCTGCATTTTTTTTTTTTTACAAACAGCAAGACTTCCTTGGTTTTTTGTTCAAGCTTCAATCCTTAGTTTAGTTATCATGATTGGAACAAGAACTCCTAACAGGATGAACAAGCTCACACTATAGAGGATCTTTTTTTTTTTGGACTTTGATTCCTCTTACACACTCTACTTGAAATCTGAATATGTCATCTTCAGTGTGTTGCACTCCCAGAGTGCTTTTGACAGGTACATGTTCCTCATCACACTCAAGACACTTTACTTCCTCGGCTCGTTCCACCTCTTTAATAGGTGTCAGCATGGCGTTTTGGACTGACAGAAACCACCTTGTGCACAAACTGCTCTTACAGCTGAAATACATAATGTATAGACGCGTCATATAGGCGTGGAGGAACAGGGTTTTTTTAGGTGTTACAGACTCTGTAGGGTGTGGTTGCTGCAAACTTCAATGTGTCTGTATTGAGTTTAGGGAGATAATGCAGTTGGTTATGCAGAGTTTGGAGGTGTAGGCTACATTAACTGGTGGTAAATTAATTAACTGGGTTGTTTTAACTACAGGATCATGGATGCATTCATTTGATTTATTTTCACGTGAAATGCTGGCACCTTTTTGCCACCAGATTGTTTTAGTTTTTACCACTGAAAATGTCCTAACCTGCTCCCCGTGTCAACTAGCAGGCTAAGCAGACTAACCCTGGCTTTATTTTTGCAAAGGTTTGCACACCTGAAACCTATTTTCAGAGCAACAGCAAGCCGTTCCATAGGCTCGCTTAGGGCTCGGTAGACTCCCTGAATGTTGTTGTCACCTGTAGTGCATCTGGACAGTTTCTTGCTCCATCCTCCAGAGTTTGATCACTTGCTGTATGTTCGGAAGAGGTGTGCACAAGACCTGTCCCACCATGTCCTCTGATCCATGTATTTCTGCTGTTAGTTCACCACTAGCTACACCTCCTACGTGTGTTAAAATGTCTCTCATTTTTAAAGTGAAAAACTAAATTTGAAGACTGAACCTTTTCCCCAAAGTACACAAGGAAGCATTCTCCATCTGGTTCTTCTCCTTGGGGCATTATTCAGCCAAGTGTTGTGGATTTGAAAACATGTCTTTGTGTACAAGTGCTTTGATGCATGTACTTACTCAAGCCAAAAAAAGCCAAACCAACTAACCAAGGTTATGAAACAAGAAATATCTCTGGAACCACAGCCACTAGAGGCATGTTGTTGAGGGTACATGCAATTCCAAACAAAGAAAAAACTAACTACCTTATTATATCAGTCATTATTGCCTCTCAGTTCAGTCTAGACATAAAATGTCCATCCACAAATCCCTTTAAACATCACAGGAAGCCTTTAAAGAAGGAGATGAGCTCCAGTAAGAGATGGAAAGGTTTCATTAGGAAGGTGGGTTGGGTGGTATCATTCAATCTTCCCACCACCAAGGTACAATCCTTCTCGTGACCCCCTCTCCGAGGAAAGGTGAAGGGTAGGAAAGATAGCGATGGGTGCTGATAGGAAAAAGTGGGAGCTTATAGAGACAAAAGCTGCGATGGAGCACGTGTTGCGATGGCGCTCCAGCAGACCCCACCCCAATCAGCAGCATGCAGAGTGAGAGGGTGGGTAAGGGAACAGTGATGGATACATCCTGTAGCTCAGATGCACTTTAAAATGCGTCCTTTAAGCTTGAGTGTACATTATGTATTAACAGCCCCACTCTGCAGAGGGAGAGAGAAACCTGACCAGAGAGTTAGGGGGAGATATATGAGGAGTGGGGGATGTGGTCTAGAGAGACAGAGGAAGCAGAAAGCATGCAGGTCATATCAACCACAGTTTGGCCCTTCCCAAGTTGGTAGGTTGTTGTGTTTCGTACTGGTACATGCAAAGTTATTTTATGCATGCATATTTTTTACAAGTAGGTGCAGACACACAATTTATTTTTCTTTTGAGAAAAGATGTCCACAAGGGGTAAATGGTAAGTAGACTGCACTTGTATAGCGCCTTTCTTTCATCCGACCACTCATAGCGCTTTTTATACTATCTTCACCTATTCACACACTTATAGGGCTGCAACGATTAGTTGACTAATCAATGACTAATCAACTATTGAAATAATCGGTGACTATTTTAGTAGTCGACTAATCGGTTTGAGTCATTTTTCATGGAAAAGTACTATAAAAGTACTCCAAAATACTCCTATTGCAGCTACTTACGTTCAAACATTGGCAGCTTTACACACTCTCCCATGACGGTGAACTAAAACCCTTTGGCGTGAGTACGAAACAAGACAATTTTGGGGTTTGGGAGAGACAGACCGACATTTTTCAACATTTTAACATATTTTTCGATAAAATGATTAGTCGACTAATTGAAGAAATAAACGACAGATTAGTCGACAATGAAAATAATTGTTAGTTGCAGCCCTACACACTTATTCATACATTGAGGGCCGAGGCTACCATACAAGGTGTCACCTGCTACTCAGTTTTTTTAACACACTCACACACTGATGGAACCGCCATTGGGAGCAATTTGGGGTTCAGTATCTTGCTCAAGGGTGCGTCGACATGCAGACTGGAGGAACCGCTGATTTTCCGATTGGTGGACGACCTCCTCTACCTCCTGAGTCACAGCCTTGTCTTGTAGTCTTGTAGTGAAGCGAGAACTCTGCAAGTATGCATCTAGACCCTTCTCCATTTTTAGGACAAACTCTTAGCTGTTCTGACATAAGCATGCTAAAATATTAGCCTTGTGCACCTTGTCTGGGAGCAGAACATAAACCCACAGTGGGTGAGGACGCTGTCTCTCTGATGTCCATGGTCAGTGAATGAGTGTCAATTGCAGTGTTTGTGTAGCTTGTATTTATATTGAAAATATTTTCCTAATGCATTCTGACGGTTCTTAATTTCTTAGTTGGAATAGTGAAGGCCACTGATTGCTTTGCCGGTGATGTTGCTGCTTGCAACTTTCTCGAAAACTCATCATACAAACAACTTCACACTTGACACTGCACTTCCTTGGGTCCTGACTGATACACCTGCATGGCAAACTTACACAGTGTGGGTTGCAACATGAGAGTGGCGCTGCACCTGAAGGCTATCAACTCATGTTCATTGACACCAAGGAAGTGATGAAGAGTTTGGTTGTAACATTTTCCCCACTGGTTAATAAACTTGTGAGGACACCGGAGAATCCGATTATTACACTGACATTTTACAAGGAAAGATATTCATTGATGATGCTAAACATCTGTAGAGTGCTTACTTTGATCTTTAATGTTGGATCTTTTGATCTTCCTCTTACTTTGAGCAAACATAATGGCAGCAGTTGGTGTGGCAGAGCCTGCTTTTCTTTTTGAAAAAGTTACAACTTGGACTCCTTCATCTCCCTCGTCTTCCAAAGGGTGTGCTCTCCATTTGAGGATGACCGCTTCTTCCTCTATCATCCTCTTGGTCTCCTCAGCAGTCACGTTGTCGGGTACTAACGCAGGGCCATGAATGTTTCTTTGCGTATAAAGCCCTGGTGTTGTGTCGAAGACTTTTTCCCCGTTGATGTGTTTCCCTCCACCCAAACCTGACCCAGACCCTTAGCTCTAACTCTAACCACCAACGGGGAAGCTACACTTTAACAAGGGGGATGTAGTATTCAATGGTGGAATGTATTTCGATACAACACCGGCTTGCTTCAGGCAGAGCTCACTGCAGTCACACAGATGGAGTTCTGTGCAGCAACTCTGTTGCTGCTGCTGTACAGAGAAGACGCTTTCAGTTTATAATTTTAGCATCTGTCGTCCCACTAACTATTGATAACATGCAAAAATCAACAAAAATCAACGTAATGGGTTTTATTTCTATAAATAAAGCTAATTGACGGTGGTGGTTGGTAAGTAATGTAATCCTTGTGTAATTGTTGTACGCCCAAACACAATGTAACACTGGTAACACAGATTACCACGCAAGCATAAACGTTAGTAAAGCGTCAATGAGCTATGGCCTGTAAAGGCATGGTGCTGCATAGAGCGCTGTTGGCTTGTCTATTCAAAATGTATTAACATTGAATGTGTTGTGTGTCCAAATTGCATCAAATTTGACACTGCACGTCCTTGGGTCCCCAGCAATACACCCGCCAAGTGTAATGAAGATCAAATATATTGATCTCGTGATTTGCAAAGGACATACAGGCAGTCCTTGCTTTATAGTTAGATTATATATAGTCTATAGTCAAGCTAGCGGTGAGGCTTTGCTTAGGTAGCCGTGCTTCAGGTTTACTGCTAATGTCAGCATGGCCACAGTCTGACTACTGATATGTTGATTTTTAGCAGGTATAATAATAACGGTGTTTCCCATCTTGATTTAGGGTGTTAGCATGCTAACATTTACTAAATTGCACCAACCACAGGTATAGTTGAGGCCGATGATGGCCTCATAAACTGTGTGTGTGTGTGTGTTACTCTCTTTCTACATATTAGCATTGTATCTACTCTGTGTGTGCACATTTGGCTATTTGACCAGCAGTCAGCTCTGCCAGCCAGTCTCCATCTATCACCGTGGCTTAATTCAATCAGGACCCACGTCTCAATCAGAAACTGGGGTTGGCCGCCGCTCCCGGCC
This sequence comes from Epinephelus lanceolatus, assembly GCF_041903045.1. NCBI lineage: Eukaryota > Metazoa > Chordata > Actinopteri > Perciformes > Serranidae > Epinephelus > Epinephelus lanceolatus. The sequence goes on from NC_135752.1 coordinate 12,808,560, forward strand.
AGTCACCATGCCACCAGCAGCCCTGCCACACCGACAAAGACTCAGACAGGAGGAAGGGAAGGAAAGAAAAAGGGAAGAGAAGGGAGAAAAAGAAAGAACGTAGGGTGAAGAAAGTGGGCATGAGCAAGGAGACAAAGTGAGATAAAAAAAAAAGGCTGGAGAAGAGCAGATGCTGCAGCTGCCACAGTTTACGTATGTCTGTGTTGTGTGATGGAGGACAGACAGGCCATGTGTCTGACCATGCGTTTGTGTTGCAGCTCTGCCTCGGAGGACTTGGGCTGCAGGCGTGGAGACTTCAGCAGGAAACACTATGGTTCGGTGGAGCTGGTGAGTCCCACCCACAATGCACTCATCTGTTTGTTGCTCTCTTTGTGTCTCAGCGTGACCGTCTCCTCATCCTCTTTCCCCTCATCCTGCTCGTTGATTCTCCTCCTCATGATCTCCCCTCCCTTTCTGCCTCTCTCTTCTATTATTGCCTTCCCCTCTTTTCTGTTGGCATGGACGGACAACAGAGGGCTGACTGATGAGTCATGATGTACTGGGTGTGGTCCAGCGATGTGCTTTGCCAGCGTGGATCACAGTCATTGCTCCACTCACAGTGATGCAGGACTCTGCTGCCTGCTCAGCCTCCAAAGTTCGTTTGTTTTGTTTTGACGCTGCTGGTGTAAAGCTGCAGCACAGTGTGTGTCTTCGTGGTTGATTACTAAGCTGTTGAGTCATTGTTGCTTTGGGGGAGTGTGTGCGTATGAGTGTTCAACCCTTCACTGCGAGCTGAGTCTGTGCGTCCCGATAGCCCAGAGGGACAGGAAGTCCTAGGGTTTCACACTGCAATCGGACTTCCTACCAGAGACATATTGTGGGTTTGTCCATGAGTGGTGCGCACCACGTGTGTGACAGATTAGTGTTGAGGAGAAACCACATGCTGCCTATCAGCACTAGCAGACTGACACTAGACACAATGCTGCTGTGCGTGTGGGTGTGTATGTAAGAAAAAGAGAGAGTGTATCCAAACACAGCGGTGGGTGTGAGCCAGGATGAGTCCACTGATAGCCTCAATATTCAAAGTGTGCCCATCACACAGCAGTGTGAGACGCCTGTCCCTCTTCCTTCAGGCGTGAGCTGTAGGGCTTCTTCATCTTTGCCACTTCTGCTACACTTAGAATTTGATATTGCTGCTGTACAAACTACGTATACAGCATGTGCAAAGGTTTCTGTGATCCGTGATAGATTGACTAAATAGACAATATGCAGAGGAAGCTTAGTAGAATGGATGAAAAGACTGTAAACAGATGTGAACCTCCGGTTTGATGTTAATAAGAGGCTCCGGCCCTGTTGAAAAATGCTCACTGTAGGCTGTAACCAATAATTCTTGTCATTCATTATTGATTTATTAATGGTAAAATCTACCAAATGAGGCATAATAGTTAAAAAATGCCCCAATCATAGCAAAACCTAAAGGTATTCAATTTACAATTATATAAAGCAGGGAGAGCTACCAGTCTGCACATTTGAATTGTCACCATTTTTGCGATTAAATAATGTATCAATTATTTAAATTTTATTACCACATTTGGTGTTTGATCAACTGCCTATAATGACCTAAATGTTTACATTTACCGAACAAGGTGGATGGATTGACGAGCAAAGTATGTGACATGGACTTGCTAGCCTTAATGAAAATATTTTGTGGAAAGCATTGACGGATGTACAGTGACAGAGTCATAATTAACCTTTATTGCAATTTGAGGCATCTGGTCAATAGTTTTGCAGGCATCTCTTTACCATGGCCTGTGAGAAAATGCTTTTTAGGGTGCTGCTTTTGTTTGTTTGTTTTCACTGCAGTAGAGTCATGCAGGAGTGAGCCCCTAAAACCTGGAAATGAGTTAGCATGTTCCCTCATCTCGAACTTTTATAGGGTCTTAGATACTCTCATATTTTGTCCTATAACATAAAAAATTCATGTAAATACTCCACTCATGAATTTTGAAGCTTTTATTTGTCTTTAAAAAAGGCGGTTGCTAACAAGTGGCTAAAAGAGACAACAGAACGTCATCATGCCAAACACAGTTGTACAGCGTTGTTGTGATGGCAACATTAGCCATTCGGCTGTAGTGTAGTTTGTTTATAGCCTAACATTACCATTTTTGCCTCTGGTGTTTGCATTCATGCTTAAAAATGATAAGAGTGATGTTCATTTGTGAAGATTAACTTATGGAACAAAATGTGTAAGTACCATAAACTTTTGTTTGCCACAGAGCTTCTTTTTTGACATAATCCAAAATCCAATGTAAAAGTCACATCATATTTTTGACAAAGCAACCATGGCACCACTAACTTCCGCTTCGACCTACAAAATAAAGTCATCCCTACTGCGAGTAGCCACTGAGAAAAATTGGAAGCAAAGCTGAGTAGACTTCCTCTGGGCCTGTTTGCTCCTGCTTCCTCACTTTATGCTAAGCTAAGCTAAAACTTGCCACTTCTAGCCTCATGCAGAGAGTGGTTTTTGTGAATGGGGAGACAAACTGGTATAAAGTAGCAACACCATTGTGCAAAATGGAGAGTTGCTGCTGAAATTCAACAAACAGAACCACTTACAACTTATACAACTTCCTATTTGGTCTTGATGAGTAATTTATGATATTGGGATTGTATCAGTTAAGTGCAACACACACCGCTGCCATACGCCGTGCGTCAAAATGCCCGCCTCCATTATATTTTATGAACCAACCCACACTGGCGCCGGCCGACGCGCTGCACCGCTCTGCTTCAGCCCACTGCTCTATTTCCAGCGCGGCCGGCGCTCATGGCGGTGCTGCGAGAAAAGCCTTTTATGTACGTTTCGGCCGCCGTAGTATCACCTCCAGTTGTTTCAAATTTTTAATAAGACGACTTTGATAAAAAACTCACCCGTGAAATCCAAGTTGTTGTTGCCTCAAAGTTTTTTCTCTTCTTCTTCCGTTACTAGCAGTTGGCAACCGTTGGCAACTAGTGTAGGTACAGCCACCTAGCGGGCTGGGGTGGGAAATACACATCGACGGTACCACTGCGCGCCGCTGCCAATGTGTGTTGGGGGGCGGCACTTGACGGCCACAGCGCCGCACCGGCGGCGGTGTGTGTTGCACTTTAGAAGTGCTCAGGAATAGTTCTTTATTCAGAACTATCATTTCAGTGTCGTTATTAGCAAGAATTATTTTAACCAAGTAAATGTAAGCGTCTGTTTTTAGGATGTAACAGTTCCACAAGGGATAAAAGGGCTGTGTGGTGTTTCTGATATAAGAGTGAATGGATAATGGAAAATTAATGGCAGGGCTTGATAAACCCAGGTTGATCTTCCGAAATAACCTCAGGGAGGCTAAGCACATGATGCCAAGCTTACGTTTCAGCAATTATCTCTGGTCCTTGACTCTGCAGAGAAATTAAGTCTTTGTTTCCCTGTTAGAAAGAGAAATATAATTGCTTGTGTGAACATACAAGGGAAAATGTTTTCTTGCACTGTTTCAGGCTGCATGTCTCCAGGGGAGGTTTGTGCAAAGGTCGGGAGAAAGTGTGTAAATTCAGGTCCTGGTGCCTTTTAGCCAACAAACAGCTCCTTGTGTTGACAGTGTTGAATCTGTGTGCTCGTGGGCAAGATATTTTAGGACCTGACATTTCCATGAAAATCATGGAAATCATGAAATTTAGGATCATTTTACTCTCTTGATTATCCATGATTCTGATATGAAAAGCATAAAATTAAACCTATTTGTCTCCACATACTGTATAACAGAGAACACAAGATATATTTTAAAGGCAAACACTTCACTTAGGGCAGTATTTAAACACGTTCTATTCAAAAAGAACTATTATGTTTAAGTCAACTATAAAACTTTACCAGAGTTAATGATAAAAGTCCTTTTCTTGTCGTACCTCTGAAGTTTCAGTGACCGCGGTATAAATCTCATTATTCCGACTACATATCACTTCACCCTTTGTGTTGTATCTTTTCAAGACACGACACGGACTCCAGTGTATTCTGCTGCTTTGAAGAACATGTTTTCAAATGTCTCAACACAAGTGGGAGATTCAAAGCAGGGTCCCCCTAATAAGAGAGACCAGCATAAGCACAGCTGTGACTCATCCTGTCTGTTTGCTTTATTTTTGGCATCATTGAAGCGGTGGTAGCAGTTGCCAATAAGAGCAGGTACCTCTACAGACACTGTTGTGGTGGTATGATTCACTCTAGTCCACACACGCGCACCACTTTTGACATTATAGGAGTGTAAAGGATGCGATTATATTTCAGCGTGCTTATGGAGAGTTTAAAGTGGAAACTCTGTTCTAAGTGCATTTAATAAGGAAACCTGAGGTTGTAGGAATCAGGGACATTTTTTAAAATACAATGTTCTTTTTCTGTTGTAATGAGACACGAGGATTGGTTTCAGTAAATGTATCCTTCTGTGTGTATCCACTCTTATTAGCATCACATCTTCAGAATTATGCCTAAAGTAGCAAAGCAGAATAACTGAATCAATCCCTCCAACAACAGTCTACTGTTCACTGCTCTGTGAGGATGTACCCAGGCTTTGAGCTGAATGCTCACATCAACACGCGAACATGCTCAGTGATAATGCTAGTGTGTTGATGTTCAGCAAGCAGGGTCGGACTGGGAACAAATTTGGCCCTGGCGTTTTTCCTTTGGACCTGTCACCCACTTGACAGGGTGGGGACAGGTGACAAAGACCTGTACCACTGTCCCTCACAGTATAGGTAGTCTGTTGAAAATTTTTCTGACCATGTAACCCCAAATCAGATGGACTGTTCCCACATCAAGTGGGCCGCAGCCAGCAGCTCTGTCTTTATTTCACCTACACTTTTTTTTTAGCATTTCTGGTGTTGGCCTTATGGTCTGCAAGGTGGGAGGGCCCATCTGGCATTTGCCAGAAATGCCTGATGGCCAGTCTGAGCCTGTTAGCAGATATAATGTTTACCATGTTAACCATCATAGCTTAGCTGATGGCATGCAACAGATTTACTGAACTCCAAATGCAACTGAGGCTGGTGGGAATGTCAGTAGTTTTGCAGGTATTTGGCAGTGTCCAGCGTAGAGTTTTACTGGCCCCCTGTATATTTTCAGTGGCCCGGCAGCCAAAAAGTGAACATAAGTCTTTAATTTTTTTTCACAAATTTGGCAATTTATTATAGATGATATGTGCAGTAGTGAAGTTCCCTTAGATTTGATTTGATTTTCCTGTAGTTATTGATATGTAATGTCGATATCTGATTCACCAATCAGCTTGCCCTGCACACATTTTTAATGGCCCCACGTCATCGATTATGTTGAACCCTGGTATTTGGTCATAAAGCATAGTATTGGACAAACAAATTTTGACATGATGATGGCGCTAGATAAAAAGTCAGGGGATTAAACTTTTTATTAATTCATCAGTTAGTGACACTGACTGTTTTTGCTAAATGTCATGGCAACCTGTAGAATAGCTATCAAGCTATTTTTAAGAAAAAACAAATATTTCAACCTCATGTTGATGCTAGAGGAAAAGACAGTGGATTATCAAAGTCGGTAAAATTGATCCTTGGGGAGATATTAATGTCTGTACAAACAGTCATGGCAATCCATCTAAAAATAGTGGAGGTATTTCAGTCTGGCCCAAAATGGTGGACTGACTAACCCAAAGTCGTCCAAAGTTTTTTGAATGGGGGCCAGATTAGATAATATGAAAAAAACATTCGGGGGCAGCGGCTTTCACATCAAATGGGTTATTAGGAAACTATTAGACAACTGTTTCATCTTGCAGTGAAAATGTATTCAACTCTCCACTGCTCCTACAAGCAGCAGCCCTCACTGTCGACATTACACTTCTATGCTGTGGTCATGTTTGCTACCTAGCAGAGGACTGGCCCCGGGGTAGGAATTTAAACATGCTGCAACTAACCAAACACCACACTGGCATTGCCAGCTCTAGAGCCTTGCTGCCAGCATGCCTAAAACACATCCCACAACCTACAACAACAATACAACTTCACCTTCATTTCTCCTGAGCTCATCAGGAGGTCAGTGTGTGGTGGAATATTTATGTACTCACTGCTGCACTTCACTGGAACATATTGAATTATAGGATTTTGTTGGCGAAGTTATCCTGACTAAAGGCGAGAGTGTGGGGAATCAGCGGTTCACACACACACACACACACACACACACACACACACACACACACACACACACACACACATACGCACACTGTACAAACACACATCCACACAAATGAGCAAACAAATACTCCATGATGGCATCTGCGTTCATAGATGGAGACAAACAACACAAAAACAAAGGCGACTCCCACCCCGTCTTGTCACTTCCTTCACTGACAACTCCACGGTCCACTTTTAAAAGCTTAATTGTGTGTTACCCGCCAAAGCTGAAGCTGACGACAATTAAACCCATTTCATCCTGACACAACATGCTCGGAGAGTGTGGTGGTGGTGTTCTTTTTCTTTTCTTTTTTTTCGTCGAATGAATTGAATTGTCTTTATTTGAGGCCCACAAGATGAAGGCGGTGACGGATAGGCGAGAGGTGGGCGCTGGCTGTCTTCGTCGCTGTGTTGTACACCACACAGGAAAACAAAAAACCCGTTGGAGGTACAGAGGATAAAACCCTTCAGACACACACTCTCATGTTGATTTAGTGTCTGCGTGTGTCCATGTGCATTTCACAGCAATGAACGCAACTGGGATTACTGTCAGAATGTGTGTGTGTTGGAGAAGGGCTGTGTTGAGAGGTTAGCTGTCAGTCTTGCACAGTGAGTGGTGAGCAGACGGCTCCACTCCCACCTGCCTACCAGTGTTACTGTCACTGCCTCAGAGGCTTTTGACTGCACTGTCACACTGAATTTATTCCCACTCTCAGCGTGTGCACGTCGCGCTGTGTGTGACCACATCTGTTTGTGTGTTTATTGACATTAAAGCGAGACTGTGTAACTTTTTGCTGAACAGCGGCCCCTGTGGCCACAAAGGACAATTACAACAAAATGGCAGATTGAGTTTCCTTTCATGAGGATGGGCTTAATCCTCTCTTTTTTGTGTGATATAGCCATTAAAATGTGTATTTGTGACATGCTAAAATATATTTTAGCCAGCACATTCTCACTACAACCTCTTCGCATGTTGATGCTTGGTTATGGACTTTCCACGTTGGCATGTGCAAACAAGGTACCCTGAGTGCATTTGTTGTTAACGTTCTGGGACACCTGTCAACTTCAGCCTGTTACATGCAATGTTTGTTTTCAAAATCCACTTCTGTTTTCACAGGAAATGTACAGTTTGCATAGAGCTCTCAAAATAAACATACTACGTCGGTACAACACCACAAATTGCTGTTTTTTTCCTTCAAAAACAAATGCATGTAGTTACGTTTAGCCCACACACGCACATGGTTGGGTTGTCGCAACAAAAACATGTAGTTAGATTTAGAAAAGAAAAACAGGATTTGACTTTACGTTCATACGGTTAGCAAACACCGGCCTCCTGGGTGAAAGTCAGTGGTTGTTAGACCCATCAACCACCCCTCCCCATCCACCCTACACAAACTTCTCGCCCCATTAACTTGTGTTGATGTCCAGCCACGTTTCCCCCGATGCTGCCGAGCACTATTAAACATTAAAGGTGACCAGCCGCGTATCACACTGACATGAAAGGACATCTTTGTTCGTCTGTGTCTGATGCCGGAAGTCACTGTGCAAGCACTGCTATTCGACAGCTTCGGAATGAGACCAGGTTGGTTAGCAGTAGAAAAAAGTCATGAAGTCCGTTTCAGATCATCTCTCTAAAATGCTAACTGAGCTAACAATAGCCAACATTAACTACCAAAAGCTACACCTAAGCTACATACCAGACCAAGTAAGGCAATAGTAGCTAAACCCCTGAGTGTATTGAATTGAGCAAGGCTGTGTTTTATTCCTCAGTATAGCTACTTTTATTTGTAGGAGGATGAATGTGTTTTTTCTTTTTTCAAAAGTTATGTGGTCTTGCTTTAATTTATTAAACAGACCATTGATGTTACCAGTGGTGAATATTGCCTACATTTTGGCAAGAGGAAAAACTCGCATGGTGATTTTCGAAAGGGTCCCTTGAACTCTCATGTCAAGATATCTGAATGAAAATGGCTTCTTTGGGTACTCATACCAAACTGTACCTGTATTAGCCTATGCACATAAGATAATTAGTAATATTAACTTTCAATAAACGAGCCAAAGTATATTAGTATGCAATGCCCATACTCTCATATTGACATAGTTTTCATCTGGCCTAGAGATTTTACAGCATAACAGAATTCCTGATATTTAAATATGACTTTTGATTTTGGTGTTCCACCCCAAGATTTCAGTAATCTCATCTGGCCACCCCTATGAAAAATGTCTGGGGGCACCACTGGTTCTCACTGGTGTAGAAGAGTTATTAGCTCATCCATGGAACTAGAAGTCAGTTTCCAGCTTGTTTTTCTACAATTTATGGGCACTTCAGTTCAAAATGACAATTAGCTGAAAAATATTGTCAGAAAATGAGATGATTTTTATGACAAGGAAGTAGATCTGAAATGATAAATCAATTTAAGTCCACCTCTAGCCATGTTTTAAAGTACTGTATGTAGGGCTGCAACTAATGGTTATTTTCATTGTACAGTAATCAATCAATTGTTTGCTTGATTAATTAGTTAGTTAGACGATCAGTTGTTTGGTCTATAAAATGTCAGAAAATTGTGAAAAATGTTGATCAGTGTTTCCCAAAGGCCAAGATGATGTCCTCAAATGTCTAATCCAAAGATATTCAGTTTACTTTCATGGAGGAGTAAATAAACCAGAAAATAATCACATTTTCACTCTCCCAATGATCATTTGTATATCAGCTACTCACCCTGTGTTACATTGAATTCGTGAAGAACGTGTTTTTCTTGCATGCCTCTGGTAAAAGAAGAATAAAAAAACTGAGAAAATTCTTGATGAATTGAAATAATAGGGATCTGCATTTAACAAAAGCAAAACAATATCTAAACACTCATTTACAAACACACACAACGCATGCAGCATCATCAAAGTCTCATTTTTCCAGTCCTATGCTCAGTACTTCTCAAACAGACAGACCTTTCTGACTCTATCTATACTTTCTTAAGAGCCAGACACCACTGACAAAACAGTCATTTTATATTGCTAAACACAGGAGCTGCTGGTCTACCACTGCCTCAGTCAGTTTTTGTTCTTGTGTAACTTTGAATCCGAGCAAACCCTTTGCAAACACCAAAGTCACACAACCACACAAACAAACTAAAATAATCATTAGTTGCAGCCCTGCAGCACAAGAAAACATTCTGACACATGAAAAATCACAGAAATTTGCACTAAAACAGCAACTGTGATCTATCACTGTGAGTAGGTCCAATGATTAAAACTTGTGGGCCTTACAACATTCACACATTTAGCTTCTGTTCGCTCAACTCATTGCTTTGCTAGCACACACACACACACACACACACACACACACACACATACCCAGATGCTTGGACAGCCTTCGGAACAGAAATAAACACTCATGAGTCACATCTAGAGTCACTGAGGGTTACTACTGGAAAACTGCAGGATAGTTAGATTGTATTGGTAGAAATGTTTGGTGGTATTCATCAGAAACTCACAAAGTTGTGTTTGCAAGTGTGTGCCAACTGACAAACCCTCCCAGAAACTGCAGAGAACACTGGCTAACCAGGGCAGCTTCTTTAAAGTTTGACATGCAGATGTTTTGCTCTGTATATTGTCTGTGAAGCTAATGCTCATAGGGGTTTGTGGGAGGCTTGTTTTTTATTGGCATCTAGAGGTAGTTAAGTTTTTCTGTTGGAGCTCAATTGCATACTTGACACTTCAGTAAAGCTGCAGGGGCCTGTTGCAACTTAAATGTGGGAGCAGAGGCTGTTGTTGTTCCTTTAAACTGTACATTTGTTTTATTCTGTTTCTCATTTTATGACACTTTACAGTATGTCTCTCTTAGACGTAGCAGTGCTGTCATCTGCTCTTGCAAACTCTGTAATTGAGTTTTTAAAGCATGCAACTTAATCTGTATGCATTATCTCTGGGTGTCTCTGTGTGCTACAGAAGAAGAAACCTCTTTTATAATATGCAGAAGAATGAAGACGCATTTTTGATCATTGTAACAAGTTAAAAAATGTCAGTTTGGATAATGAAGCGCCTCTTTAAGAGTCATTTAAAATAGTCATAGTGGGTGCTTATCCAAACGTCCAAAGATTAAACTCCCTCGCCCTCTATCTCTTGTCTCTCCATCTGTCCCTCCTCCTCCCATTCTCTCTGATACATAACTAACAGTCTATTAGAGCAGCTGATGCTTGGTGCTATGCTGCTATGATCCTAGGCCCCACTGCAGCATCTGCCCACTCTTGAGGGTCCCTGTAAGCTGCTTCACCCTACTAGCGTTACTCCTGGGTGGGCGAATGGCCTGATGCCTTCAGTCCTCGCCATCAGATTAGTCATCGCAAGTGTTGCTGTCGTACAAATGGGCAGATTATTGATGTGGTGCTGCTGTAAGCGCGGCTGGATTTGTCCTAGCCGCAGGCAGCGTTAATGTTAATCAGGTGCAGTCAATGGCTACATGGCAAACAGCCACATTACAGACGTCGTTTGTCTTTGATTTGCAATTTTCACCTCTAATTTTCTCCCTCACAGGTAGTGGGTGGTTATTTCATGTCTACAGCAACATCATGCATTATACATCATTACTAGCACTGAGTCTTCCCCTACATGAAAGAGCTTTTTTACATGCATGCTGTACAGCAATCAGTTTGTGTGATTGCAGCTTGACAGGAGGAGCTAATGGTTATGTTTTATGCTAGTACACTACAGGTTAATTCATTCTGTAGTATTTAAATGTTAGGTCTGGTTAGTCTGGTGTATATTTTTCTTTCTGTCAACAAATTCTCCCCCAAAAAGACTAAAACCAACAATGAAATGATCCAGCTAACAAGAGTAGTGTGTGTATCCAAAGCCTGATTTGTTCCTCTGTGCCAAAGAGCTTTATTGTTGTCAAAAGAAACTATTGAAAGCACAATGGACTTCTGTGGAACAGATGAATCAGGCTTTGACAACACAGTCAATATTTGTTAGTAGGATCACTTCATTGTTGATTTTGCTCTTGTCATGGGATTTCTTGATGTCTTGTACTGACACCATGCAGTAAGGGCCTTCTGAATCAGGACTTTAAAAAAGAAACTTCACGGCCGTGCGGTCACTTGAACAGTCATTTTGGGAAAACAGACCAAACAATGTGAGAAAAAAGGCTGATAGCATTTGTTCACCGCACGCAGTGATTTCAGTTGCCACATTTTACTTCCTTCTCTAAATGCAGCAGCTGTAGTATTTTTACTCTGAACTGTCTGAGTCATTGGGTGACCTATGTGACACACTTCATGTCCATACAGCTCTCAGACTCTCTTTACTCTCAGTGCAACCTTTAATGATAACTCTCTCACATTCATGTTATTACCTCTTACTGTATAACCCTAAACAACTTCACACAAACACACACACTCACTGAGGCTACTGTCTGACTTTACTGTATCCTAAGCAGTGCTGTGCAGGCTCCTGAAAATGAGCAATTCATGCATATAAACATACTAAGTTGCGGGAAAAAGGGTATTTTTCATTACTTGGAAATATCTGCTTCAGTTCTCTTTATTACTACATATTATATTATCTTAGTGTTGCTGTGACTCAGTGTGGCACAACACAACTGTCAAATTGCATCCTTGAGTATAACCATTATCACCATGATGAAAAGTAAGTAGTGAAACAATAAAATAGGTGTGTTGTTAGGCCTATGTATTGTAGCATCAACAAGCAGCATCATTTTTTGTTGCTAATTTTTAACACTTTGTCCTTAAGATAATAGTTTTGATATATTTAATTCCATTCTTTGTAAACAATAGGACATTGTCTCACTAACATTTCGTCATGCATGTTTCATTTTGGCGTCCTCCTGCCGTTCTGTCGGACTGTTTGCTTGTGTTTCATGTACCGCCCACACTGTGTTGTCCATTTGCCTGAGTCCATGTGAGTACAGCATCACACTGATTGATCGATTATTCATCGCACCATTGTTTTTCTCTATAAGCAGATATCTGCATATGTATGCAGAATCTGTAGGCGACAGGACAAGAATTTAGTTTCTGTTTGTAGACTAAGTAGTACTGACCAATCACATTTGAACAGCAGGTAAACAGTCTGTATGTGGAGATTGGCAAAAATGCAATCTTAGAACCCATCGGCTGACAACACGATGGCTTTATATTTGCTTTTTAAACTTTCATTTGCAGGTATCTGTAAAATAGAGATTTGCTGAAATGGCTAGTGCGGCATGATGGTGCAGTGGTTAGCATTGCTGCCTCACAGCAAGAGTGTTCATGGTTCAAACCCTGGGCTGGGGAGCCCTTCTGTGCGGAGTTTGCATGTTCTCTCTGTGTCAGCGTGGGTTTTTTTCTGGGTACTTCAGCTTCCTCCCACAGTCCAAAGACATGCAGGTTAGATTAATTGGTGACTCTAAATTGGCTGTAGGTGTGAATGTGAGCATAAATGGTTGTCTGTCTCTATGTGTCAGCCCTGTAATAGTCTGGTGACCTGTGTAGGGTGTACCCCATCTCTCGCCCAATGTCAGGTAGGATAGGCTCAAGCCCCCCGCAACCCCCAACAGGATAAGCAGTTACAGAAAATGAATGGATGAGTAAATTAATTGACCAGTGAACGCAAGAGAAAGTCTTGGCTTGGATATCTGGTGGCAACACTGGATCAGCCTGAAATACTAGCCTTTACCCCAGAGGATCATTATTGTCAGACCTATAATTGATGGGTTCCAAGACCACGCTGCAGAAAGGTTGGGTGACGTTAGATTATAATGTCACCAGAAAACGAGCCCAGTTAATGTTATCGGGTTAATTAATTTGAAAAAGTAATTGGTTACATTCCTAGATACGGCCAAAAGTAGTGGAATGACAGTAACGTGTTACTTTGTCACAGTGGTACGATTATTACTCGACTATTCTTACCCTGAACTCTGATAGTATAAAAACAAGTTGGTCCCCACTCAGTGGATAGACCAGTTGAACATAGGAGCCACACAAAATGTAGGCCTAACTAAACTACTTAGCAAGGTAACATCTGCTTATGTCAGAGTAGACATGTTTGATTTATTCCTTACAGTTTGCTCTTGGGTTTATAGCTTAATACAACTTCCAAAAATCCAAAGCTTGACAGAGCTGCTTAGTTACAGTTGCTAGCAGAGGAAGGAAAAAGACCAGATAGCATCTAAATTCCTCTGAATAGTTCTTTATTCATTTTCTGCCTCCTCTCTTCTTCTTCTTCTTCTTCTTCTTTTCTTCTAGTCATCTCCTTCCTAATTTTCTCTTCTCTCTCATCCATCACTCACATCTTCTCTCTGACTGTGCACCTGCCTCTCTTCATCCTCCCCCTCCAGCTACTTACTACTTCCCTCCTCACCCTCTGCTCACTTCCTCTCCCGCTCTGTTGCCTATGCCTCTGTGTTCCCTGCCTTCCTGGAGGATTGTGAGTGTGCATGAACAGGCCCACTGATGAGATCAATTATCTATCAGCAGTCACAAAAGTATTGATTTAATACCCCAACACACACACACACATATGCATCTCTCTCTGCACTGCAGCGCTCCTTTGTCCCGTGGGCCTTGGGGAAATCAGAGGCTCTCTGAGTACGCCGTGAGCTCGATTGTGTTTGTGAAATGTTCAAGTCATGGCCCTAAAATGGGAGCTGTTTAAGTGTGTGTATAAGAGAGAGTGTGTGTGCATCTCTTCTCCGTCTATAAAGCTCGAAAGCCTTGTGTCTCTCCCATGGGGCTACGCATCGTGGAGACGGCTATTATTCTTTTATCATTCGGCTTTTTGTTGTCATTAGACATCGCTCTTTCTCTCTCTTCGCCAGCGACCTCATCCTTCATTCCATCCCCCTCTCTCGAAACATTTGATGCCCCTTCTCTTTTTTTTTCTCCGCCCTATTCCTCCACTGTTGCTCGGCGGCAGAGGTGAGGTGTTTTATGGGTTGTTTGTTAAAGAGTAGAAGCATAACAGGCTGCCCCTTCTCCCCTGTTTCCTCTGCCCTGCCTTCCCCCGGCCCACGGGGGAATCATTGGAGTGCAGCTTTTCCTTCTTTGCCACTCTTGTGTTGCATGATTTAAAAGCAGTGGCTGTGTGATGCATGTGCACACACAAACACACACACACACACACACACACACACACACACACACACACACTCACACACACAGACTCCCCAGAGCGCTTAATGGCTCCTTTCTACCGCTATTTTTCATTCTTTCACCCAAAAACCAGCAAGAAAGCCTATTCACCCACAGCAGCACAAACACTTACCTAAACACGCATTTAATACAGAATGTCACAAATTTCCTCCTGTGTTTTTCACACACACATACACTAGGAAAGCAGTGCATTGCTCTGTGTGAACACTGCATTGGTTTCCCCTCCATTATCCCGCGATTGGACAGTTAATGTTGCAGGAGGCGAGAGAAATGGAGGGAGATAGAGGCCTATAGCTTCGACATTTACTTTCCATTTTCCGCACACATGCACAGATCGCAACAGAAAGCGCTTTCGCTCACACATAAACCGGCACATACCACCACACCGAGACGCATGCAGAAAATATATATTTGTTTTCAGGCCTATTAATATGCATATGAAAGGAGAGGAGGCAGTTTTTCCTGCAGCCTCTCCTAAGACACAGCCAATTACTGCGCAGAAAGCTCTCTGTCGTTTATCAGAGCTTCACACCTGCAGTAAACATGCTTTAGCTGGAGTGTATTATCTCATTGTATACAGTATACCATGGGGAGAAAATGCAGGCAGTGCTGTATGTGTGGGTGGGTGAAATCACCGTCATATTAATAGGAATGCCTATGGGTTTTTTTGTGTTTTTTTTTTTATAAGTCACAGCATCGTGATTTGTAAAACTTATACCTTAATACATTTTGTTAGATTTTAATGATATTTTACTTGGAGTCACTATACAGACAGAATTTTGTAACATGACAGCAGATTATAGTCATATAATCACATTCCACTCAAAGTCGATCAATAAGCATAGTGTATTGTACTGAAAAGATTAGCCGATTAATTTTTAAATCAATCGACAGACAAATAACTGGAAACTATTGTTACAATGAGTCATTTAAAGCTGGCATAGGCAGAAATCAGGAAAAGGCAAACTTTAGAAATACACCCCCCTCCTGCAGTTCTCCCCTCTCTGTCCTAAGCCCCTCCCACCAGACGACTATGGGCATACTCATAGTAACCCATTGTTTCCCATACATTGATTTTTAAAAAATCTTATTTCACTGTACAGACCACATTCACTCAGCTTCTTCTCGCTCCGCTTTCTCTCTCTCTGTTTATCAAGCCACAAAAACATGAATTACCAAGCTAAAGTTAGCCACCCCACGGCCCGTTCACCTCACTCCCAGCTGCTGTGGACTACTTAGCCAGGTGTTAGCTGTTGCAGGTCCTCTTTGGTCAGCGTAAATCCCCAGCACTGGGTGTCACAGTGGGCTGGTGACCAGTGGCAGTGACAGATCTAACCTGTGTTACAGAAGCATCAGAAAGTTTGCTGATGCAGCAAGGAGTCAGAGTTGTCCGGTCCCCTGGAGCTGGGTTTGCACTGGCTGGATTAGAACTGCTGCAGCTGCTGACTGGGGGTTACACTTTGGAGCTGCTGCCAGCTTTTCTCCCAGTGAGGTGGTCTGTAACAGCAGGGAGTTGGGCAGAGGACACACTGTGATTCAAGGCTGTGGCTAACATTAGCCACATTAACTCGAAGCCTTAGCAAAAGGCTAACCTTTTAGCAACATTTGGCTTTAGCACCATTTTTGACACCATTTTAAACAGGAAAGCTCTAGCGGGAAATAGAGAGAGAGAGGGGGGATGACATGCGGCGAAGGGCAGGAGCTGGTACTGAACCCATAGGTGCTGTAGCAAGGACCTTTGGATATGAGGTGCTCACTAGCTCACCTGGTAGAGCAGGCACCCTATGTTTAAAGGCCATGTCCCTGCTACATGTCCTTGCTGCAGCAGCTGTGGGCTCAATTCTTACTCCCGTCTTTTGCTTCGCTTCGCTGTTATTGACACGTGCTTTATTTATTTTAACCGCAGACTCTCTTTTTGACAAGTCCCTCTTCCTTTTTTGGGTTGCTTTACAGTATAGGCAGTTGTTGCCAGTGCTGGAATAGCAACTTTCTCTGCAAGATTCTCCGCCACTGAATCAGGCTTTCATCAAAGAGACATGCACGCGCATCTGCATTTGTACAAAAGCCAATAGGAACGCCCCCTCTCTGAAATAACCTGTGATTGGCTTAAGTCTCCCATCATGGGCCAAATTTCTAAAGCCTGAAAACAGAGCCAAGCGGAGATGCAAAGACTAGATTTCTTTCAGTCCACTTGAATTACAATACGCTGAAGTTTATTATGGGATTTCTGCCCAATGATGCCAAAACGTAACGGCCTACCCAAACTCTAAATCATATTTTCCAGCTTTTTACTTGTGATGATTTTCTGCATATCTTTCTGATAGCACAAAAAAAAGAAGAAAAAGTCCTTGGGCTTTGAACTGTTAGCAAAACAAGCACACACAGATGCCACCTTGGGCAAATTGTGACTGCCATTTTTCACTGTTTTCTGACAACAGACCAAATGATAAGTCAAGTTAATTAATTGATGATAACAATAATTGAGTTACTTTGTGTACAGAGATAAAAACAAATTATTGTTCTACATGGATGATACACAAAACTGCTCATGTATGAGACATTTAAGAAGAAAGCCTAAAGGATAAGGAAGTAAGGTCCTCAGGATTAATTTTATTCTTGTAGCATTACTTTTCTTGCTTTCTGCCATTAGGTGTACAATTATTAAAAGATGTCCTCATAAATATAGGTAATTACAAAGTATGTACAGGTGCAGGTAACTGATATATTGTGATGACTTGTAATTGTTGGCCAAATGTTTAGGATGACATAAAACAAACTATTTATTTATGTGCTACAATATGCACGCCTCTTTCCTCTTTCAGACTCAACTCCAGTAAAGCCAAAGTTACAGAATCTCATTTGAGAGCTGTCTAATCCCCCCAGCTACAGTACAGTACTGCATATCAGATTTAATTTAGCATGAACAATAAAGTCATGGTGACAGTTATTAATGATTTTATTCAGAATGTAAAGCACTCGCCTTTCATCCTCACTTGCCCACAGCAAAGTTTCGAATGGACTTTAACCCTCTTTCTCTCTCTCTCTCTTTCTCTCTCCACGATAAGTGCCCTCTCATCACTTTCTCTCGTTATTGTACCGTCGGACGTGATCTAATGAGCCGCTGAAGTAGGGCACACACCACCCACTCTCCAAACTGATAAACACTGCTCAGTCCTGTACAAGTTGTGTCGGCCATTCACAGTGCGGTTTTAGATATCTGTTCCTCTTTGTGCACAGAGCAGGAAAACTTCTGAGAGTACATGTACATGCCTGGTTTTGATCATTTTCTAGATACATGGCAAATGAGAAACTTATTCATGTCCCTGTACGCATGATCATTAGAGTATCCACGTTTCTGATGGTCCGCCTGCAGGTGGGTCTTTGATTTCTGAACATCTCAGGCTTTTATTTCTGTGCCAACTGAGTTGCTTCAACAGTTGATGAACATAGTTTGAACATAGTTTGTGTTGAATGTAGCTTTTCCATCTCGTCATTAAAAATAGAAAATAAGCGATGATACAACTTACTGTATTATCTGCGTTTCTTAAGTCGGACTTTGCCTTTATTTTAGCATCTGTATCATTATTTACCATCATATTTTGAGTTATTCTGACAAAGAACTACATAGCTTTAGGTGATGGTGCACCTGCAGACACAGCAAAGAATGGTCAGAACCCCGGATGAGATGTGTACATGCCACAGTGCAACAATTAGTCAGAAAAAAAAATCTGCAGCTTTTCTGATAAGCAACTAATTGTTAAAGTAATATTTTAGAAAAAAGCCCAGAAAATTGCTGTTGTCAGGCTCTCAAATATAAATATTTCCTGCTTTTAAACAGTTGGTTGAGAAGGAGAGACATTTGAAGGGCTGAGGAACCCAGGATGGACATTTTATGGACTATACTATTCATGAAGCAAAACAATCTGCAGATCAATCGATAATGAAAATATTTTGTAGTTGCTTTACTGTGTTCATTGTGTGTACTTCCTAAAGGTCATTTACGCTAAGAGGTACATTTAGCAGCTTTCCACATTCAGGCTTTCTCTCTGAGGAACTTCCTTTTCATCCTCTTCTTTTTTGGCTCCCCCAGACCATTTCAGGCCATCTGGACGTATCACAGTGGGTGCAGGGATACACAGCCAACTCTTTTTTTTTTTTAAGTATACATGTCGGCAGAGCAGGGACCTCTATCTGTGAGGGAAGTGAAAAACAGAGCACGGCAGTCAAGGCGAGGTCAAAGAGCAGAGGGCAAAGATGCAGAAAAGAGAGGCAGGAGGAGAAACAGCGACAAGGGAGGAGGCACTCTGCAATCCGTTGCCTGGCAACAAAGCATCATACAGTGCTATTGTGTTGGGGGGTAAAAAAGGAAAGGGGGATGTGAAGAGGAATAGATTGAAGGGGGCTTTGAGGATGTTCACAAAAGTGAGAAAAAGGTGGCAAATCACTCATTACTGGTGCTGAGATATCTAAATAACTGCACTTATATTGGCTTTACATTGCTGCAGCAGAGCAGACACTGCTCTTCAGTATTGGCTGCACTGTTACAGGTCTAAGGACATGTAAACCTTGACCCGACACTGAGAGGGCTGCAGCCTACACACATCCAGGGATTTGCAAAGAAAAAAATCATGAACCATTTACCAGCCAAATATTGCAAATTTCTCAGGGCTGTCCTGAATATCAGATTTGGGCATCAAACCTTCAGTGAGAAATATCTGCAGTTACTTTAAGCTTTCAGGGGCGATGCATCTAAAATGATGTGACAGTTATCCACTTTGTTAGCATGCAGGTCGTAGAAACATTAGCTGTAATAGCTGGAAAAATAGAATACTTTACAGGATGGCTAAGCAGTTACCCACCGTCACCCCAAGATATTTGCGAGTTTATCACTCGACATTTTAGAGGTCATCTTCCCAAATTTTGAAACTATTCCAGATGCTTGACTCTTTCGATATCTCTCTAGCTTATCACCTGTCAAAGTGTCCCAGTTTCAGTGACGCTGGACTGATCATGACTAACGTTAGATAAGAGCAAGTGTGAGTCACAAAACATGCTAATACATAGGATTTTGAGGCTAACGTGTGTGTATATATATATATATAAAAAAATATAAAACCTACCATGGCATCGCTCGAAGCTTCGAAGCATTTGGGTCAGCCTGAATTTCAATACAACAAACTGACCCACTTCTGCTGCTAAAATTAATGTTTTGACTCGTCTCCTAAGATGCATGTAGGGAACATTTCATTTTAAAACAAAATCCATCCCTGTACACATGAGCGTTTGTAGCACTGTTTCAGAGCATGACCGTTCACGTATACTGGGCATGCACATGTCTGTGTAAACAGGATGCAGATCTACTCTATTCTGCTATTTGTTCCTTAGTTATAGAAAATGCTACGCAGATGGTGAAAACGGTGACGTGGAACTGTGTCATGAGTATAACATGAGTATAAGGTGGTCAAGGTGGCAGAAAACAGATTTTGAGTCATTACTGCGACGTATTAGAGCAATACTGGGTGCATTATGCATCAGCAGAGCAAGCCATAGCAATGGGAAATAGTACCCACAAAAGAAGGATGAAATTATGTTGACCCGACTTACAATGTTTTTTGCCTTGACACATCATGACTGACAAGATCAGTTGGGAAATAGTATGAATATCTGTGTCATCGTTTTCAAAAACCTCCATTTCCACCCATCCACACTAAAATGGGGTCAAATAAACAAAAACATAGTACTAAATCATGGAGTCACATATGGAGTTTACAAATAGCTGCAGTATCACCTAAATCTCATTCAGCTTTCTGCAAAAAAAAAAAAAAGCCAATAAGCGTACAGTATATCCCAAATGTCGAACCATTTCTTTAAGTTGTGTGTACTTACAGAGGATACATTGTGTTCTCACTCTTCCACTATCATTAGCTGTCCCATTTCACTCTCATAATGTCTCCTCCAATGCTGTAGTAGAGAGAGGTGAGTCAGCAACAGACAGATAATTGTGGCGATAAGTGGAGGGTGGCAGATGTGAGAAAGAAAAAAAAATCGGTGAAGGGGGTGTTGGTGGAGTCATCACAAAGACTTGAGTAATTATTGATGATTAAAGGAGTGTGGAGAGACGTTGGTAATCTGCTGAGGACAGATACTGTACGTTTGAGGTAGGACTCATGCTGCTGTTGTCACATGAAGCTGATGTGTCCGCCGTGGTTCCTCTTTTTGTCGTCCGTGATGATAGCTGGCTCTAATGTATTTATGACCTGCTTATTACTGTCTGCCACAAGTCATGGTTTGTCACATGTCTAATTTTAAACATGTCTCTCTTTCTCTCTCTGTCTCTCTCTGTCTCCCTCTCAGCTAATTTCCAGTGACGCAGATGGGGCCATTCAGAGGGCAGGACGCTTCAGGGTGGAGAATGGCTCGTCAGATGAGGTCCATACAATATAATACACTTTTGTGCACACAGGCATCCCACCCGTCCACTCACCCCTACATGTGTCTTGCTCTCACTAACCTTAGTAAAAGGACAAAATATCGAAAGGGGTGGTCATTTTTGAGGCCACAGAGTTGCCTTGGCGATGGTCAGAGATGAAGACACATTATTATTAAATTATACTTAATTTACTGTCACATAAAGGAATAGTTTGACATTTGGGATATATTCTTGCTGAGAATTAGATTAGAGGATTCTATTACTCTCATGTGTGTACACTAAATATGAAGCTACAGCCAGGAGACAATTAAGCCCCGTTTCCACAGAGCATGTACGGTACAGTACAGTTCAGATCGGAACGCTTTTTTTCGTTTCCACTGTGAAAAGTTGTGTTGCAGAACATTGTCCCTGTAGATTCTGTGGACGATAAATGAGGTGCAGACTGATAAAGGAGGAAATACAGCGAGTGCTTTAAGGGTACTGTTTGCGGTGAAAACGTTAAGCAGACCTAGAGTCTAGGTATACCATGTCTGAAGGGTTACTTTTGGTTCCAAAGGTACCATACCAAAAGTGTTTGGTGGAAACGGGGCTTTTGCTCAGGTCCAGCGGGAAATGACAAGCACGGCTCTGTCCAAATATCTGCCTATCAGCACCTCTAAAGCTCACTTATTAACATGTTATCTTGTTCATTTAATTTGTACGAAAAAAAAGCATGGGAGGTTAGGGACTGGAACTATTATTCTCAAGGTGACAGGTGATAAGGTGAACACCTGCCAGCTCATATTTATAACACAGACACAAGAGTGGTAATGTTCCTCACAAGATTCTCAGCACAAAAGCAACTAAGCATGTTTCCCAAAATGTTGAATTATTCCATGTACAGCTGCCTTTGTGATCAACAAGACCTACTTATTGAAGTGGCTCCCAAACCAGGGGTTAGGACCTGTCTAAGAGGGTCAAAAGTTATATCTGAGGGGCCACAAGATGATTAATGGAATAGAAACAGAAGAAAAAACATTAACCTGCTATGTGCATTTGGGTTTGTTCTTCTGACTTTTTCCCATTGTTGCTTTTTAATTGTAATACGGAAGAGTTTACTTTTTTGTGGTTGCTAAAATTGATTTAGTTAAAAGCAATCTGAGACATTTTGAGGCGAACATCTGTATTGTGCTCACAACACATAGACATATGCTACCTGTGATGAAAGGTCACACTGCTTCAGTTTAAGGGGTCACAACAAAAAGGTTGGGAGCCACTGGCTCAAAAATATTAATTTATATGGAAGAAAAAATCTGAAAAATTAGCAAAGTGAGATAACATTCACAGGTACTATCGCTAACTGAAAGGCACTTGTTTTTTATCTAACTAAAAATGGAAGGAGTCTGTCACTTGGGGGTGGGGGGGGGGGGTATTCATGAGGTGTCAGGGAAGTGCAGCATTGAGTGCAAGGTCTTAAGTAACATCTATGGGACATATTATAAGTAGTGCATTATGGAGACACTGTGTGGTGTTTTCAGGGGGCCCCTATTAACTGTTACAACTTAACTTTTTCTAACTTGACACAATGCGAATGTGGGAATGTGCAAATGAGGGAACATCAGATTGTCTCAGCTTTTCCAGGAGAAGGTGTCAGAATACAGACTTAGTGATAATTCAGTTTTACTGGTAAAAATGATATACAGCATAAAGATATATAGTTATATACAAGATATGCAGGCTTTATATATAGTCTATGGTCAAAATCAACACTGACTCAAGAAAATGATGTTAGTTAAAGGAGCTATATGTAAGAAATCTAAAGCAAATAGTCGTAAAATCATCCTAATATGTCACAGAGTCTAAGGAATAATGTTCATATAACATACTGATCTCACCGACAACAATAGTACAGCCAGAGTATTTGCATCTAAAAAAATTTTTTGCAGTCTGCAAATCATGTTTATGTTTTGAATTTGTGTTTTGGCCTGTTGAGCCACCCACCGCGGTCTACAAGTCACACAGTCAGTAGAGTCTCAGCATCAGTTACAGTTACGACTGAGCTACAGCAGCACGGCAAGCAGCATTAGCAGTGTCCCAGTACATAGCATTAGCAGCCGGCTCCTCCTCAGCTGTATCCCGGCAGCAGCGTTAGCAGCAGAGAAGCCGGACTTGCTCAAACGGTCCGCTGGAAAACCGAAGATCAAGGACATGGCGATGCAGCCCTGCCATGGCAGCCGCCCATGGGAAAACAAAGCAGTCTCCAGCGTGCTGCTGTCCAGCAACCTCAAATCTGTAGGAATTTGAGTGCAGTAACCGTTTTAGCCACATTCTTACATACAGCGCCTTTAAGAATAAATAATGTAGACACTCAAAAAAAAAAAAAAAAAAAAAACCATCACATCCCCTCCTCATGCTGCAATGTTGCTCATATACCTGAGCAATTTTTCAGGCTCCATTCATGAGAGTTTACTTGCTCGCTGTATGTCAGAGGAGGTGTTACACTGCCGCAGCATGTTAGGCACAGCTCGCTCTCCGTCACTCAGTGCAGTCCAGATGCAGAATCAGAGACTGGAGATGTTACACTGTAGCAAACACAAACATTTCAAGCATCAGGGATGAAATGGATTGAAACCTTTTGTCCCTGCATAGCCTGGTCCCATATAGCTAGCTATTAGCAAATGTTGTTTATACTCTTGCATTGCTAGGGGAGGCAACTGTGAGAGCAGGTGTATTGTTCAAGACCCAGGAAGAGCAGTGTGGAGCACAAGAAGCGCAGCAATACCACAGGCCAAGCAATAGGCCTCCTTCTAAACAGGCACTGCACTAGTTCTTGATAAATGCACCAATACAGGTATATATAGGTATATATACCCTAGAAGAATCAACTTATTCTTGAATTACGATGGGAAATCAAGTTGTCCATCAGTCATCTTCATCACCAGATCTCCTGATTTAATTGTCCCAACTTACTATAGACACGTTGACATCCAACTTCCTGTCTTACATCCTTAAAGTCATATTACTTGATTACAAAAGCATTATATCTTTCTGCTCATACACTTTTGGTCTTCTGTAAACTAACAAACAATTTCAGCATGTCACACTCAATGCAGTTTTAATTTTTCCTTGAACTGTTAATTGTCTCTGTTGCTTTTTATTTTGCTGCTTCAAAAATGCAGTTGCAGTGTTTGTAATTCACTCCCCTGCTTTTGTCTCGCATCCTGGTATGGATTATTTCCATCATGATGAAACAATAACAGTAAAAAGACTAAGTGTAACTCACTATGCCTGCGCTTTGGCTGTATCTGATTTCCTGACCCGTATTTTAATCATTACTGCTGCATTGTGTAACAGTTTTCCACAGAGAAGACCGCTGTGACTCAAGCTGTGGCCATCACGATGACAATGTGTGTGTGCATTTGTATGTGTGTGTGTGTATATGCGTGTTACAAACAGGCTTTGGACTACACGCCGGGAACCTGGAGGAGAACCGATGTCCATCTGGAGAATCCAGAGTACCACACCAGATGGTTCTTTAAATACTTCCTGGGAAAAGGTCAGCGCTGCTCTGTTGTGCTATGTTTAAAACACATGGTGTAAGTGTGAGATAGAGAGGGAAATACAGAGGGTGAGGGTGAGGGCTAGCCTATGAGCTGCAGAAATAAAACATCCTCTGAATATCCTCCCTGGTCTGCAGGATGCTTCTTATCTTGCGAAGTCAGTCTTGTCCTCGCGCTGCACTGCTCTTCATTCAAGGCCAAAACTTGTTAGCATCCAGCCATATCCCCACTGAGAGTCTCAACCACACTTTAATCCCATACACCACCCAAGGAGGAAGCCCACAGAGGACATACAGCTTCAGCAACACTAGACAGAGCTCGCCTCCAACAGATAACACAATTAAGATCGGACTGCTGGCTTCTGCAATGAGCCTGGTGCTTTGCAGCCGGCTAGCAGGAGCCATTCTTCTCTGTGATTGTTAAAAAATGCATTAGAAGTGGTAACCTGCCCCTTCACCTCTGTGACCCTCATCATCTCGCCATCCTCATTAACAGCATGCCTGTCCTCAGGTTCACAGTGTAGGTGACACAGAAAATTGCACAACAAAAGATCATTGTCCAGGTTTCTTTAACGCGATTCGAAGCAGGGGGAATGCCTTCAGCTTCTGAGGCTGAGATAAAGGACGGAGCCCGAGATGGATGGAGATAATTGTGAGGGAAAGTTGGACAACAAGAAATGCCTTTCCTCCTCCAGCCAGGGTCTAATCATGCTATGGCATGGGCAGTTTAAAACAAGCCACGTCTCCAGAAAGTTGGCTCGACCTGTTTGGACTGCAGCTGAGCCATCTGTGTCTCACAGCCTGAGCAGAGCCGACTGCATCGTACAACACAACACATTATGAACTCTAGGCCAGCTATTGTAACACAGGCACTTCCTGTCTAATGAAGCATCCAATACAGATACTTGAATTCTCGATTTCTTGATGATTGGGTGAGGAATAGTAAAACAGTTTGACCTAATTTGTGTCCCTGTTGTCTCACATTAGATTCCCAATTCCCAAATGATTACAATGAGTTTTTCCTCACACAAAGAAAAAGCTCCTGCTGCCTAAACCAATAAGTACATAATTGCAGCCCAACCTTGCAAAATTGTCACTCACCTGAAGCATAAAAACACGGCTAAAGGAGAACGATGAAATCTAAAAAAAAACAAACAAATGGAGATGTGAAGTGAAATTGTGGAATAAAGAAGGCATCTGAGGAGGACAAAGAAACGGCAATGCAGGCAAAGATCTTGTGTCTAATTGGATTTAGAGGTCTGTTCAGCATTGTTTCCGAAGATGTTACCCTGTCAACCGAAGAAGCAGAGGCATGAATGCTGTGGAGATCTTTGTCTGTGCCCATGTCACACAACGAGAAAGCTAGTGATGGACGTGGGGGAAACTGAAAAGGGACACAGGAAATAATGAATGAACAGGTAGAGAGGAGGACAAAAAGGCAGAGAAAGACAGGCCAAGACAGTGAGGGTTAAAAGGGAGCATGGAATACCTTTAATGTTTTGGTGTCAGAGGAAGAAAGAAAAAAAAATCTACCTAAATGAGTAAAACTAAACATCAGTTTTCTAATCACTCTGTGTGCATGTATAATTGTATCTGTATATTGTCTCTGTCTCCCTCAGTCCATCAGAACTATGTGGGTACAGACGCAGAGAAGAATCCCTTCTACCTGTCAGTCGTCCTCTCAGACCAGAACAACCAGCGGGTTCCTCAGTACAGAGCCATCCTCTGGAGAAAGACGGTGAGTTCACCATCTGCACTACTTACAGCAGTGGTGGAGCGAGTACTCAGATCCTTTACGTAGAAGTTGCAGCACAACAATAAAAAAATACTCCATTACAAGTAGTAGTCCTGAGTTTTTGACATCTAATGAAGCAGTTTTTTTAATCTTCTGTTTGTGCACACAAGGATACATGAAGCGGCCACCAGGGCTAAAAAAAAATGAAGCTAACACTAAAATGCCAAAAACTGCAGTTCCTCTAATGACCACTTGAGGCTGGCTCCAAAAGCCAGTCAGTCCTCATAGACCCACATGTTAAAATGCCCAACTTTACAGCAGAAATCAGTGTGTTTACAGCCTGGTACAAACAACAGTTTGAGGTCTCTACAGCTAATTTCAACATTCATGACAACTGTACAGGGGTGAATTATAAATCGCCTGTTTATGCACATTTTAGGGTGTGGCTGCTTCGAGCAGCAGGTTGTCTGCAAGGCATCACCTCAGCTCAGATTCACCTCTCACTTCCTCACAGCTCCACCCTCTTGTCCAAATATGGTCACCTCGGGTCAGTGCTGGCTCTAATAATCCAAGACGGCAATGGCCAAGTACTAAAGTCGAGGCTTCAAGACAGCAGCCTTCAAATCAATAGTTTTTTGGTATGAATTCCAAACATTTCCCTTTCACACGTGTAGCACTCGTCTCTGTTGGACGTGTTCTCACCTACTAAAAATACTCTGTTTGGTTTAGGCAAAAGGTGGTGCCTGGGTAGAGTGTGCAGAATGCAGAAGATGACATGGATTACACTGCTGTCTCATAGCCAGTTTGTGAGTTAGTCCCAGAATCTCTTGCTGCTCCTTGAGTTTGTCTGATGATTTTGGCATCAGCCCTTATTGACAGAAGTTCTCGAATCTTGTCATCTCTCCATTTAGACATTTTCATTGCTGTCTTTATGTAGATGACCCTTCTTCTTCTTCTTCTCTCAGATGTTTGTTTTCTTCCTGTTTTCCGGCATCTGCATGACAGAAACATCATCCACGCGCCCAATTACTCTGATGCTCTACTCACACATGGGCTCAGACATCTGACATTGCAGGGACTTTGTGCTTATAGGGACTTTGCTGGCAGGATGAAGTCAGTTTAATTTCTGAACCAACTGATTCGGACATTTGTGTTCTCTGGATAATGTATAGATAATTTCAGGTTTGCAGTGCATGAGACACATGCAAAAAGGCAGGGAAGACATTTGTTACACCTCAAGGATACACACAGTGCATTTTATGTATGTAGACATAACTTTTGTTTGTTTATCAGAAAACACCTTTAAATACAAATACAGGGAGTAGTAGCAAAATGTGCAATATTTCCCTCTGAAATGTAGTGGAGTAGAGGTATAAAGTAGCATAAAATGAAATAAATGAAATACAAGTACCTCATTACTGTACTGAATGTACTTAGTTCCCACCACTGCCTCACAGCATCTTCAACAGGAGCTTAACTGTTAACATTTTCGACTGGAGTCCACAGTAGCAGGTGGAACTTTTTCAACGTCTAAATATAAGATGGTACAAAATGGCATCTTGAGTGACTATGATGCTCCACTTTTAAGATTGTGTAGGTGTGTGTGAGTGTAAGATGCATATTCATTGTTGTGTGTTTGTAGTGTGGTGACTCAGCTGCATGACCAGGATAGCTTGGATTTAATTTTGGCCTACAGCCTCATCTGGAACCTGATTAGGGTGGTGCACCTCCGCTGCCTGATCACATCGATTTGTCTTGTTTCTGTCAGACTCTAACTGGTACAGGATGTTGTTGTTGTTGTTGTTGTTGTTGTTGAGCAGAACAACTTTGTCTGGCTTGAACTGCTCCGGTTTAATTTGTTCCTCTGTAATTATTCTATGACTGATTAAAAAAGATGCTGTGTGCTGTGAATTTCTTTTGGGATAATATCGTTTGCAGGATGTTCTTTTTATAAATGTGCAACAGGTTTGAGCAAGTGTCTCCTCGGAGAAAAGAGTTTGCAATCCCTGATCTGTGTCTTGTTTGCTCAGGGCACTCTGAAGATCAGCCTGCCCTACAGCCCGACCAAAACACTATCAGTCAAGTCCATCCTAAGGTGAGCGGTGCAGCCTGGAGCTCTAAGACAGCACAGTTCAGTCTTGACAATACATGTATGAGAATTAATATTGTGGGTTATCTCATGCTGCTGCTGAGACATAAAGACTTGATGTGACCAACAGCAAATCAAAGCCACAAATCCCCCCCAGTTGCCATCATACTGTTATGGCACCATTTTCATGTCCAGTCCACACAAATACACACACACAAAATATTCTGATAGTATATATATGTTACACAGTGTTTACTGCTATGTTGGTGCAAGCATATTTGCCACTAAGATGCTTGTGTGAAAACAAAATATGATTGTACATTTATAAAGATATTAAGGAAATTATACTTTTTTAAAAAAAAGTGACAGTTCACCCCAGAATCACAACCACATATTTTTACTCTCACCTGTCTCACATGTCTGCCTTCTCTCCAATATAATAGAACTAGATGGCACTCAGCATGTGGTGCTCAAAGCACCAAAAATACATTTGAAACACTCAACAGCAATGACTCTTTCCAGAAATCATGACCTGGTTACTGAAGATAATCAACAGACATTGTTGTGAGCAGTTTCATCTAGGAACCATTTCTTATACGGAACCGTACCACTGCACAGAAGGAAGGATGCCCACCTAGCATCAGTGAGCTAGCTAATGTACCAGCTTAGCCAAGGACAACTTGTTGACTGCCTCTCGTCCATGAGTAGATGCATACTTACTTGGGAGCTGTTTGGAAGAAAGAAAATATTTCCCACATGAAACTGCTCACAACAAGGTCTGTGGATTATCTTGAGTAACCGGGTCATGATATCTAGAGAGAGACATTGCTGTTGAGCTGTTTTATGCCTCCTTGCCCGCGGTAGCCTTGACCAGATGCATTATGTCCATCCCATTCTTGTGAACGCGATATCTCAAGATCACCTTGAGTGAATTTCCTAAAATTTGACACAAATGTCCACATGGACTAAAGAATAAACTAATTAGAATTTGGTGGTTGAAGGTCAAAGGTCAAGGTCAGTGTGACCATGTTTTTGGCCATAACTCAAGAATTCTTACGCTGATTATGACAAAATTTCACACAAATGTCCAATAGGATAAAAAGATGAAGTGATGACATTTTATATCCAAAGGGTCAAGGCCAACTTCACTGTGACATCATAATATTCTGCATAAAACACTTTTCCGATGATTACTCAATGTCATATCTCAGAAACAGAAGGCGAAACATTTGGTCAGACACTGAATTGGTGACGCTGATCTTGAAACTGTGCTGATTGTATAGATCTTCTGTCCTGCTGGGGGGAAGTATGTGTGAAGCATCATGTCTTTACAGACATGGATGTAAACTGTAAGAGAAATTTGACTGGTGCACAGAGGCATACAAACACAGGGCGGTAATTCTAGTTTAAATGTATTTTTCTTTTGTTGCTTTGAGCACCACAAGCTGAGTGCAATCTAGGTCCATTATATTTGAAAGAAAGCAGACAGCTCTACGGCCAATATCTCCAACAGTCGGCAACTCACACCAAAATGTTTTTTTATTTTTTATTTTGGGGTGAGCTGTCCCATAAGTCTCCAATATGGTATATGATAAGTGTTGTTGGAATAAGACAGACATGCAGATTGGTCTCAACTATGCTTGTATCTGCCACACAGTGGAACATACAGCAAAACCAAAATCATCTTTTATGAACAGATGAACAGCTTTTACAACATAATATAGCCATGACAAATGTATTATTTGAATCAAAAAAAATGTTAAGCCTAGTCACAAAGAACTGAAATAACATTTGGTTTCATCAGTTTAGGGCTGTAATTTAGATCATTTTCATTTAAAGTGTTATTTAATTCCAAAGCCCAAGAGGACATACTTATGTTGTTTATGCTGTCTTATCAACAGTCAAAAATTTTATTTAGTTCACTATGATATATAACAAAAATGCAGCAAATTCTCACAGTTAGCCCAAAGTTGCCAATGGCTCGGACATAGACCCAATCTGCCAGCTCATATCTTCAACATTATGTTTCCAGATAGCAGATTTCATGAGTGAAAGGTAACAGGATGTAACAAGATGCATGAAACAAGAGACTGGAGATTATAAATTCCTCAGGCTGAGCAGCGTCACCGCTCAAACTCTGAATGAGGACAAATGGTACAAGCAGGATGAGAAATCCCCTGTATCAGTTCCCACTCATTTTTCTGTGTAACCCTTTGAGCTATTTGTCTTCCATCGATCCTAAATACCCCTTTCTCTTTTTTTCATCACTACTTCCTCCACTCCTCCTTTTCCTCCTCCTCCTCCTCCTCCTATTACTCCCAGTGCAATGAACATGGACAGGTTTGAGAAAGGCCCCAGGGAGATCCTCAACCCGGAGATTCAGAAGGTGAGATTTAAAGCATCGGCCAACTCCCAGTGAAATCTATCACCGGTCCGTACATGCCGGGCCTGATCAGCAGCATCTAAACTGTATGTCCTCAGGCTAGAGGCTGGTCAGAGTGAATAATAATTGTTATGTCCTCTTTCTTCAGGATCTGTTGGTGTTGGAGGAACAGGAGGTACAGGATACTGCATTCACAGTAACTTATTTATTGATTTATTTTGCACAAGGTTGGACACTACTTCTTTTATGTTATTTTGTTTGGTTTCCTTTTGTTTAGCTTGTAAGTCACATTCACACACCCACATATCACTCACTTGTTTGGGTCTTTATTGATTTTTTTGGCATAAGTCTCTGCCAGACAGTTAAAAAAAGTCTTTAATATTGTCTGAAATCTTGCAGGAGAAAAGCATTAAATATATCTCCAAGTAAAGCTGTCCTTCATTATAATGCCATTTTCATTACTTTTTTATTCTATTAATACTGTCTTGTTGAGTAATTATTCTCTCAGTGCATCTTCGTTATTTTTATTTAAAGATGCAGTCCAAATAGCTTTTTGTGTGTCTCTGGCATCATATTTTTTTCAATAGCAACACTGTATGACAATGGAAAAGAATAATAAATGCATCAATTGTAAATTATTTTATAATTTTAATCCAGCTATGATTTTTCAGGGTTCTGTCAACTTTAAATTTGGCGTCCTGTTTGCCAAAGACGGACAGCTCACGGATGACGAGATGTTTAGCAATGGTAAATCCCTCTAACTTTTTACAGTGTCCAAGAGTTTGATGACAAAATCAATACCATTTTCATATCTGTCAATTCAATATGAAACTGGAGGCAGCAGCCAGTTATATTAGCTTAGCATAGCTTAGCATAAAGACTGGAAACGGGGGGAAACATTTAGCCAAGCATTCAAGGTAACAAAGTTTGTCAACCAGCAACTGTAAAGCTCACTAATTAACATGTTACATCTCATTTGTTTACTGCACCCAGCCAAGAAATAGTATTTGGTTTTGTCATGTGGATGTTATTGCTTTGCAACAGAACAATGCTGGCTGTTTTCCTTGTTTCCAGTCGTGTTAAGCTAAGCTAAGCGGCTGCTTTACATCTGACTACAAAGCCGAATGGTCATCTAACTCAGGGGAAGAAAGCAAATTCAATGTCAAACTATCCCTGTGTCAAAACAGCAGCAAGAGGAGCCGTCTGTTTAGTCAAAAGTTCTGTGTTTGTTTCAGAGACGGGGAGTGAGAGCTTTGATAAGTTTCTCACTCTGCTGGGGGATTCTATTACGCTGCAGGGATGGGCAGGTTACCGTGGAGGGCTAGACACCAAGAGTAAGACATCTGTTTAAATGACATCATATTAACATGATTTTGAAGCAAAAGGCTGTTGAATATGTCAGTTATCTTTGTCTCTTTTCACCTGCAGATGACACTACAGGAATTAAGTCCATCTACACAGTGTATCAGGGCCACGAGCTCATGTTCCATGTGTCTACCATGTTACCCTACTCGAAAGAGAACAAACAGCAGGTATGTGTCTGCAGGTGTAGCTGTGCAATTTTGTCCTGCTATATGTCAGCCCACCTCTGTGGCCCATAATGGAATATCTAAACTACTGGATGGACTGACAGGAACAGGATTCCCAGAGGATGAATCCTATAGACCTTCATTATCCACTGGCACTGACTATTCCTGTAGCACCACCATGAGGTTGACATTTGTGGTTTGAGTATCAGATATATTACCATAAAGTTTAGTTCAGACATTTATGATCCCCTGAGGATGAACTGTTTTAACTTTGTCCAAATTTAATTTGTCTAATTCTTTGGTTTATGACTAAATATGTGCAACACTAATGACATTTCCATCAGCATTAGCTTTACTTTGCGTTCAGTGCTAATTAGCAAATGCTAGCTTGTTTACACCCTGAACAAAGATGGTGAACATGATGTACATACCCACAAAACATTTACGTGTTAGCACAGACATTGTAAGCATGTTAACAGGCTGACTTTTGCATTCAGTTCAAAGCATCGTTGTGCTCCAGTACAGCCTTGAAGAGCCACTAGCGCGGCTGTAGACTGTTGTCTTGTTTAGTGTTGGCTCATCCAAAAGAGAGAGAGAAAACAACTAAGAGGAGAAACAGCTGAGATGAACATACAGTAGCCCCGTGTTGGGTTAGACTTGCAATACTCGAGATAAATATTTCTCTCTCTCTCTCTCTCTACTCTTTTTTTTCTGTCATGATATTTTTGTATCCTACTCTTTGCATATGTTCCTCCTCTTTCATCTTCATGTCTTACCACTAACTCCCCCCAAAGATTGAGCCCTTCTGTTTGTGCTATACACTGGTATTAGAGAAATTGCAGAAACTTTAATTGTACATCAGTCACAGGTCTTCATCTCTAAGTCATTCAGCCGAGAATATATCCCACCAATAGGAAGCCAGGACAATAGCAGCCAACTTGGCAGAATATGCTCACTGTGGAAAGAATGGAGAAAAAAGGATGTTATTGCTTTACTGTAGAGCTCCATTCTGTAATGCCAATATTAGTGAGGATGATTTAAAAGGGCAGCTGCTCAGCAAATCTGACACAGAATTGGATTTCTTCTTAAGATAGAGAAAAGGCTTTCTGGCGGTCAATAATAAGGAACAGTCTGTGCTTGTGTTGCATGTGAGTGTGGCTGCTGGTCTGTCGCTTGTCTCACATCCACCTGAGAGACAAAAACTGTCATCGAATGACATAACGTGATTTTATTTCACACCAGAGTAACTCAAGTTCAGCTTAATTGGCGAAGTTGTGGTGTTAATGTCACCTCAAAGTTGTTGGATATAAGGAAAAGCATCCTGACAGTTTTGCTACACTATGTATAGCCTTCCAGGTAATAAGGCTAAACCCTAGGGGTGGGCAATATGGTCCTTACATAATATCATAATATTGCAAGGTATTTTTGCGTTAATGATTTTCTTGACTTTATGACAAATTAGTGGGGAAAAAAAATAAGAAAATGAAATTGCAACAAAATAAGTGATATAGTTTTACATGTCAACCTAACAGTTTGCCTTTGAATATTCAGTAAAAACTAAACAAAAATGATCTCTCCTTTTTTAGTTTGTAAACAACAATAATAACTCAGAGTGACATTCAGATTGTGTATACAATATCAATAGTACAGTAGAAAATCTAGCACAAATTACAAATTTAAACAGCTCCCAAATACAAAAAATGTACCCTGGGATCTATATATATAAATCAACAGGTGATTTCATTCTTTTTTAGCAAACTCTTTCCACCTGGACCTTTATGCTCTGCCATTTCTCCTCTAAGCATCACTGTTGTGCTGTAATGCTACTACAACTATTGCACATTCATATGTATGCAGTTTTTTGTTGAGCCTCAAGCGTCATGTAGGTTTACATTACCAAAGGTTTATGACAAAATGACTTGATGACAGGGAGGGTAACTCATGGTAACTCACTGAAAGAGTCTGAGAAGTCCAGGGCTGTTCATAACACATTCATGACATGTCATGGTTTATTCCACACTACTGAAGCTGCTCCTCTTTTTGAAACCACAGCAGATTCTGTAATAATTTCGCTTCCAGCCATGCTGTTTGTTGCCGTGGGTAACAGTATTATATATAAACAAGTTGAAACATTGCGGGTATCACAGTATGAATTTTTCATATGATGTTAAAACTTATAAAGGTATTGTTGTGAATGAGATGATATGGCACACCCCTACTTAACACAAAGCTAAAAAAGTTCTTAGGGTAATGCTAGAAGAAAAGCTGTGTTAAGATCAAGAGGACTTGTCCTCCTTGGAGCATGACTGTGCAGAGGTAATCACATAGCAGTCTGTCTTTTTGATAATAAAAAAAGCTAGTGTGCAAAGTTGAAATTTTAGCCTTACTGTAGCCCTCAAGGAAGGCTCACAGTGTATAGCTTCATCCTCTGAGGACCATGATTGTCCTCAGCAAGCAGGTTTTATTAGAAATGTTGTCACGAACCAAAGAGTTGAACGAGGATAGATTTTAACTTGGTTGGGATTCAAGTCAAGTCAAGAAGTTGTAGCTGTTATGATGGCTTTCTTTGAAACAAAGTGTTGGATGGACATGTCAGCCATCACACAGACAAAAATATTTTACATTTTCATTGATGAGGAGAGGATGGGTGGCAAAGAAAATATAATAAAAGTGCAGCAAACTAGAAATGGCAAAACCAGCAGGTGAGACTGCAGTAGATTTGCTCGATGTTAGTGCCTCTGAAGTTTTAGGATCAAAGAGTTGAAATTATCTCCGCTTCTTAAGGTGTTTGTGGTGTTGAGAGCTTGGAAAATGTTTTGCTGTTAAAATCATAACCTATTCTGCACTCACACTCAAATGTCCCATTACTCAGTACCTCATCAACAGGATGATGCAAACTCATTAACTTTAAAGCTGCTATAATTAATATTTTTACGTTTACAGCCGATGAAATGACTTCTAATGTGAAAGGTGTTGCTCATAATGATGAACCCACAGAGAATTACCACCCAGCTCTATAGTCCCCCCTTAGCTCTACAGAGTCTATTAGCATCTTTCAGTTGATTGTTTTAATTTTGATTGGGTTGATTTAGTCTTACCGCTCTTATCAGCATCATTTCTAAATGCTACAGGAAGCTGCTTTAGCGAAAAAGCTCAGATAAACCCACTTAAAGCTACCTTCCCTGTACCAAATAAAGTTGATATGAAAAGGGTAGGTACATGCTGGTGTTTTAAAAGCAACATGAAGTTAGTTATTGTAGATTGGCCCCCTGATTTGGCTCACGTAACAGTCAGCAGCAGCAGCAACTGACGGTGACAAACAGCTCGTAGAGGTAATTTACGGTACTTAGAGCCCGATTGCCGCAATTTGCGTCAAACTACGCACTCCTTCTTGAAGTCATGACTCAGTCAAATCGGAACACAAAGACTTCACAGAGTTTGTTTTTTTTTATTCAGTGTGACTTACACTTTCTGAGGACATGATTCCAGTGTCCACTGTGAATATACGTCCAATAAATTTGCTAAGAAATCACTAAAAAGACGCTAATTTTGCCTGATTGCCAGAACTTACCCAAGAATCTTACCCAAGTTTCTTCAGTATCAAAGTAATTCAGTGATATTTGTCTGAACATAACTGGGTACATTGCAAACAGGAGCTGCTAATAGGTGATTCAGCATACATTTAATGTTGCCAATTTACTAAAATTAAAACAAATAGGCTGAAAAAACAGAGATCAAGTTATAGCCCACAGCATAACTCAACTATTGTACCTACATTGATCATGTGCACAGAGGCACGACTCCAGTTGAATGCTAATTTTAATGTGTGTCTGCTAGATGTGTAAATAGGCAACTGTGTGCTAAGTTTGTTGCTCTGCTCCAAAGTGACCATAAAATCAATGAATCCAGGTTTGAAGACACTTCCTGTCACACATGACTCACAGAGGTTAAGTTGTCTTTTTTTCCCTCATCTTGTGTCTCTTCGGTCTGTTCTGTCTGGCAGGTGGAGAGAAAGAGACACATTGGAAATGACATTGTTACCATAGTATTCCAGGAAGGGGATGACGCATCGTCGTCCTTCAAACCGTCTATGATCCGATCGCACTTCACCCGTATCCTTCACACAGACAGTGACTGTCAGAGAAACGAAGTGCTAATCAGCAACATGTTCGGAGGAGCTTCTGCTAATGTCACATCGGCCCTGTAACACTGAAGATACACGGATTGCTTTTGTGTCTCCTATATAACCAGCATTTCCTTTACTTCACTTCCAGATATTTTTGCATTAGTTAGGTATAATTGCCAGAATGACAGTTACAGGTGAGTGCTTGAATTGATGCTGTGGTTTATAGTGTTATAATCCAGACGTTGTAGCAACTGCTTTTCAGTATCTCGACCTAAAAAACTTAAATTCTTGCTACTAGTTCCTGTTGATTGTTTCTGTGATTAAAAAGAATAGTTTACTTTGCCATAATGTTTGAAGTGCTTTCATCCATTATAAGTGTAAGAGAGATTTTATATGTCTGCTCTTTTTCACAGGTTGAAGATATTCTCAGAGGAGAGTGTTCCGCTGTTTGGACCCCCTCTCCCATCTCCGCCTGTATTTACTGATCACCAAGAATTCAGGGACTTTTTATTAGTCAAATGTAAGAAAATAAAACTAATAAAATCAGAATATGACTACTAAATGTACCATCATTATTTCCTGTTTTATAATCTGATCCTGTTTCATCTCCTGCAGTAATCAATGGAGAGAAAGCCACACTGGAGACGCCAACGTTTGCCCAGAAGCGTCAGCGGACCCTTGACATGTTGATCCGCTCGCTCTACCAAGATCTCATGCCTGACCTGCACAAGGTACAGCTGCACTGCTGACCACCAGTGTCTTATTCATTCTTGGATGTGCGTACTTTTTTGTCCACCAAAGTTGTCTCCTCCTTGTCACTTGAGTCACTGGCAGTGACTGTAGCCACTGCTGAGTTGTGTTCTGCTGTATTCCACTGCAGCCCTCAGTCTGCCTCTGCATACTGCACCACACCGACTGGATACTACTGCAATGCTGACTTTCTCAGCAGGGCTCTCTCTCCTCACATCACTTTTGTTCTTATTTCTCTTGTTTTTTTTCTCTCCCCTCCTTTCACTGTTGCTCCTAACACAACTTAGTTCTCACTGTGTTTCACTGCTGCTGTTCTCACCCCCTGCTAGGGTCACTCTCTAAGACCCCTTTCTGCTTTCTTTTTCCCCTCTGTGTGTGTGTGTGTGTTTGGTGTTCCACGTTTAGGTTCCTTTTTCTCCCCAGAACATGTTAAACCGGCGGTCCTTCAGCGACGTGCTGCCTGAGTCTCCAAAGTCAGCACGCAAGAAGGAGGAGGCACGGCAGGCCGAGTTTGTCAGAATAGGGCAGGTAAGAAAGTGATAAACATGCCAAGGTACACACAAACACAGTTTTACTAACAAACCAGAGCTCTGCAGTAAGCAGGCAGAAACACCCACACACACATGGGAACCAGGATACACACCCAGACAAAGGAAGCCACAAACAAACACACCTAAGAAACCTAAACACACATGCACATGTAAACACAGGTGTTGATGATAATAATGTCATGGAGCATGACATCAGCACCTAACAGGTATTTAAATGATCAGGAATATAAATTTATGAATATTAGGGGTGGGAATCGCCAGAGGACTCATGATACAATGTTATCACAATACTTACGTCACGATACGATATTATTGCAATATTGTGATATATTGAATATTGTGATAAAATATATTGCGATATATTGCGATTTACTACCTTTTTTCCCAAGTGCAAATTATTTGCCTAAAGGCAAACTTAGTCAACATGAGTTTTACCTCATAAGATCAAGTTTTCAGTCTGTTCATCTGATTTTAATCATTTTTATTGCAGCAAAATGTGATGCAAAACAGACAGACTGACCGACACCATCATTAAACCTGTCAGAAATGCTGCATGCAAACTGACAAACTGACAAACTGACAAACTGAGCTGTTGGCAGATTTAATACCCTCTGCAAGGCCAGATTAAGTGCATGAGTGAAACTATTCACATGCAGGTATCCCACCATTTGAACAGCAACAGCCGTGTTGGAAGCATTGTCTGTTACAACCACAATCCCCCATTCTTGCGCTGCTTTTTGCAGGAGGTCTGCCATGTTTGCTCTGGTGTGATTTTTGTGTATTGCTCCAGTTTGGAGAACATGAGACAGCAGTCGCCAGTCCTCTGTGAGATAATGTGCCGTTATAGTCACAGATGAATCCACTGACCTTGAAGTCCAGGTGTCACAAGTTAATTTCACCCTTCCTGCGGTACTCAAAGATTCCTCACCTTTACCACATGCACTTAAGAAGATTGTAATTCATTCTGATTTACTGACCTGCTCAGAGAGATGAAAAACAAGTTGGTGACTGTGACTAGCT
Source organism: Epinephelus lanceolatus (assembly GCF_041903045.1). Taxonomy (NCBI): domain Eukaryota; kingdom Metazoa; phylum Chordata; class Actinopteri; order Perciformes; family Serranidae; genus Epinephelus; species Epinephelus lanceolatus. The sequence continues at coordinate 12,847,041 of NC_135752.1, forward strand.
ACCTCTGAGGGAGTCATGAAGTCGGAATATGTGTCCATTCGTATTTATATTCCTTAAATCTGTCAGGGTCCACTGATCAAAAAATTCAAAGGGGTTATCATAAGAAAATTATCCACGTTGTAAATATTGTTTTAGCAGAATAAATAGGTGTCAGTATGTCAGGCGCCGTAAAACGGCCGTCATAAATGGTTGTAAGTCTCTCTCTGTGATGCACTCTGTCTGAGCTAGATCAAATGAATGATGAGTAATTGTTATGTTATTCATAATCATAGCCCAATTTATACACAAGTAATATTCATACTGACTTAAAAATAATTTGAAAGTATTTCCCAAGAGCTGAGGCAAATAATAGCCTGGGTTATTACGTGAAGTTTTACGTTAAATATGAATCAAAAGTCTGTTACTGCATTGCCTTTTTCTGGCCTCAAATGTTTGCAGAAAAATATTTTAGTGTACTGTTTAGCTGTAAAATGAGAGGTTGGTCTGGCTGGTGTGCAGTGCGTGGTTTTCACTCAGCCGTTTGGTTGTCGGGTCACAAACTTTCTCATTTCACAGCTAAACAGTGCACTAAAATATGTTTCTGAAAACATTACAGGTGAGAAATAGGCAATGCAGTGACAAAATCTTGATTCATATGTGATCAGCGCTGCCTAGTTTGACAGTTTGACTGCAGCTCGGGAGCAGTGATTGACAGCTGCTGTGAGACTCCTGGGATCTGATAGGTTGGTTTTGTTCACATGCAGTCAGACCATGAGAAGCGCTACGAGGAGGCAGAGGAGCATGATTTTTATTTCACAGATTATCTGTCTCACGTACGGCTGTGTGGATGTGCTGACAGTTTCAGAAAATATGACAAAAAGGTGTTCTTGTAAAATTCAACAACTACAACTTCAACAGAAGAAATCATGTCCTTTTTATGTGCCATGTGTTTCATTTTGTCACCATCAAATTGAGGATAGTTCAGTGTAGGGGGACAAAACCTTCAGTCCTTGTCTTGGATGAAAAATGTTGGAAAGTTCATGCAAGGCTTCATCAGTCTGAGATAGTCAAATCAAGCGTGTATCTTCTAAACTTACTTAATTACTTTTTAATGCCTTTTGTAGACACTTATCTACCAGCACCAGTGCGTTTTTCAAAAAATTAGCCTCTCTCTATGTGAGGAAGATCTGTGTCTCTAAATGATAAGTCATTCAAGAGCTGTAATTCCTGACAGATGGCTATGTGAACGGGACACCTGCTTTCAGGAGGGTCAGGGTGGAATAATATACGGAACAAGTCTCTGAGCCACAGTTCTGCAGTCATTACTGGGCTGATGTAATCATCATTACACCTCTGTTCCAGCTGCTGATGTAACTGTAATTATACAGGAACAAAGTCTGAAAACATTAAGGGAAAAAAAAGAAAATGCGTAAAGAACTGTCTGTGGTGCTGAGCCTACACGACCCCTGGCTTTATGGAGATGATTTGTGTTTGTTCCATCACAGCCGCACACTGTGAAACAAACTGCTAGAAGGAATTAAGTCGGCATAGTCGGTACCTGTTTTTAAATTGTTCATTAAGATACCTGTTTATGCTGCTAAAGTAATTCTGTCTCTTGTTTCCTTTGCTTGTTGTCGTCATTTGCTAACCCTTATTCTTCTCGGCATTACTGTTTGTGTTTTCTGCCTTGTTTCTCTTGCTCCCGTCACTCTCTGCTCATAAACACAAAGGCGAGGCATCGACACATTGTGCTGCAAAGCATGAAAGCAAAGGAAGGTAGACGTGTCGAGTCATCGATTATTCAGTTTTGTCAAGACAAGGCGTCTGTCCTCAAGTAAACCGACTCTCTGTGTGGTCGTTCATTGTGTGACGCACGTTACACACAATGATTTCATTTTGTCATGGATTCCTGATAGGCTGGAATATGTATTTCTTTTATGGATATTTTCTCATGGATTTCATTATCTCCAGATTGCCTGTTTATGCAGATATGTAAATACAAATGCCTGACTGTGCACTTGGATTGGAAATTGTCAGTCTGATCAGACGGGTGCTGCTTTAGCATTTGTGCAACCTGTGTTCTTCTTTGAATTTGGAGAAATTACACCTTTTATTTAATGTATTATGACACTTTTTTACTGTCGCCAGTCTGCTTGTCCAGATACTCTTCATCTCTGTGAGCTGTCACAGTGCTCAGCGCCTAAATACGCATGAAAGCAAGGAAACAACAACAGCAGGCTAGTTAAAAATTAGTGATGGAAGACAAGGTGCATAATTCAGCAAGCCCAGACCACTGCTCTCCTTCTGGTGATGCATTTACCTGCACAGTTTACATGCACACACTCTCACTTTATCCAAGGCAGGGTTCGTGATTTGAATGTCTTGTCCAGCAGTGTTGGGCCGGCTACTTAGATAATGTAGTGAGCTAAGCAACTAGCTACTATACATCAAAATTCTGTTTCACTGCACGAAGCTTTCTCCAGAGAAATGTAGCAAGCTAAGTTATGAGAAAAGCTAGCAAAAGTTACATTTATTTTTTTACTTTATGTCTAATCAGTGTTTTCTCAGTGATAAGAAAAAATAGGCAGGCAAAAAAGTGTTCAGTTGAACTGTTTATTATAAAATAATGGACTTAAATTAACTTTCCTCTTTTCTTTTCTTTTTTTTTTTGAAGACTGTGACATTTGAACATGTCCTCCAATAACATGACATCATCAGTCGTCCTGTTGCTCTCTGTCTTTCTCTCTCCTCATCCTACTTAATGTATTTCTCTGTCTTGGCCTCTTTCAGTAGGCTATCTGGCTATGTCAGAAATTAAAAAACAGAATTTCAAAATAAATTTTTCTGTCAGTAAAGTCATAATAAATAAAAGGCAGCAATATAAACTAGGGATGTCCCGTATTGGCCACCGATATTAGCAAAAAACGTGCATCAGCATCAGATCGGACTGCATGGAAAAATGCCGATCCAAGAACTCTGATCCAGTTTTTCATAGAGTCCGATCCAGGTTTTCCGGTCAGCCCAGCGCTCCGCAATTCAAGGAGTCCATTCCAGTGATCCGCTCCAGCACTTACTATCAATCCACCAGGCCAGCATGCAGACACACAGGAAAGAGCAGCACCAGGCTGGCACTGACACTACAAAAATAACTGAAAAGGAAAGGCTGCATTGTTTGTTAAATGTCAACAATGTCTTGTGGTGTTAATCTATTTTTTATTTATTAGGGGAGCAAAGCACAAGTGTGTGGAGTCTTGCTGCTATTTTAATTTCAATGTTAGACATTTTGATTTATTTTCTATTTATTAAGGGGCCAAAACAGCCAAAACAAACCAGCTATATGTTTTATTTAATGTTAATGTTCAAGTTTAAAGTTTGTTTATTTAACCCTGTTAACAATAAACAGGTCAGTTTCTCATACCAACTGTTGTGGATCATTCTAACTAACCCGATTAAGTAGTTGCTCGTGTTAGAATAATATCACTTGATCAAACCTTTTCTAACATGACTGACAACAAAATAAGTGAATATGTATAATACGCGCTTGGATCGGATCAGTATCGGCCAAAACTCAAGGCTGTAATATCGGTATCGGATCGGAAGTGAAAAAGCTGAATCGGGACATCCCTAATATAAACAATAAAAATAAGAGACCTAAATTAAAACTTTTCTCTTTTGGGGGACATTAGAACATGAACAAGTCCTGCAAACGTGACATCAGTATCTCACTCCCTCTCCTCTCTTCTCTCTTAATACTGTTCTCTGTCTCTCAGCTCTTTTCTTGGCCCTTGTTGTGTTTATCTCTCTTGTGTCCTCTGCAAATCCACTAAATATATACAGTCTATGGGAAAGACACATAAGAGACATGTCAAGAAGTGCAATGTAGCCAATGAGAGGCAGGGCATTGCGGGTCTTGCCAAGAAAAGCCAATAGCAAAGCAGCAAGCAGAATAAACTGGAGGATTAGCGTTTGGCGTCACTTGTCTACATGCCTCGGTGTGGTGCTGGCGTCAATCACAGTACTTATCCTCAGTTTTATTATCCTTACTTTTAGGCAGACCTCTGCACTAAAGAGCTTTTGCTGAGAAAAAATATCTTAACTTTTGGGGATGCTACCACGCTATTTGCTCAGTTAATTAACTTTGCTACTGAAAAGCTATTTGACTCAGAAAGTAGTGACCTTACCTCCATGGTGCTGAGAGATGTACAGTACAGGCCAAAAGTTTGGACACACCTTCTCATTCAATGCGTTTTCTTTATTTTCATGACTATTTACATTGTAGATTCTCACTGAAGGCATCAAAACTATGAATGAACACATGTGGAGTTATGTACTTAACAAAAAAAGGTGAAATAACTGAAAACATGTTTTATATTCTAGTTTCTTCAAAATAGCCACCCTTTGCTCTGATTACTGCTTTGCACACTCTTGGCATTCTCTCCATGAGCTTCAAGAGGTAGTCACCTGAAATGGTTTCCACTTCACAGGTGTGCCTTATCAGGGTTAATTAGTGGGATTTCTTGCTTTATCAATGGGGTTGGGACCATCAGTTGTGTTGTGCAGAAGTCAGGTTAATACACAGCCGACAGCCCTATTGGACAACTGTTAAAATTCATATTATGGCAAGAACCAATCAGCTAACTAAAGAAAAATGAGTGGCCATCATTACTTTAAGAAATGAAGGTCAGTCAGTCCGGAAAATTGCAAAAACTTTAAATGTGTCCCCAAGTGGAGTCGCAAAAACCATCAAGCGCTACAACGAAACTGGCACACATGAGGACCGACCCAGGAAAGGAAGACCAAGAGTCACCTCTGCTTCTGAGGATAAGTTCATCCGAGTCACCAGCCTCAGAAATGGCAAGTTAACAGCAGCTCAGATCAGAGACCAGATGAATGCCACACAGAGTTCTAGCAGCAGACCCATCTCTAGAACAACTGTTAAGAGGAGACTGCGCCAATCAGGCCTTCATGGTCAAATAGCTGCTAGGAAACCACTGCTAAGGAGAGGCAACAAGCAGAAGAGATTTGTTTTGGCCAAGAAACACAAGGAATGGACATTAGACCAGTGGAAATCTGTGCTTTGGTCTGATGAGTCCAAATTTGAGATCTTTGGTTCCAACCGCCGTGTCTTTGTGAGACGCAGAAAAGGTGAACGGATGGATTCCACATGCCTGGTTCCCACTGTGAAGCATGGAGGAGGAGGTGTGATGGTGTGGGGGTGTTTTGCTGGTGACATTGTTGGGGATTTATTCAAAATTGAAGGCACACTGAACCAGCATGGCACCACAGCATCCTGCAGCGACATGCCATCCCATCCGGTTTGCGTTTAGTTGGACCATCATTTATTTTTCAACAGGACAATGACCCCAAACACACCTCCAGGCTGTGTAAGGGCTATTTGACCAAGAAGGAGAGTGATGGAGTGCTGCGGCAGATGACCTGGCCTCCACAGTCACCGGACCTGAACCCAGTCGAGATGGTTTGGGGTGAGCTGGACCGCAGAGTGAAGGCAAAGGGGCCAACAAGTGCTAAACACCTCTGGGAACTCCTTCAAGACTGTTGGAAAACCATTTCAGGTGACTACCTCTTGAAGCTCATGGAGAGAATGCCAAGAGTGTGCAAAGCAGTAATCAGAGCAAAGGGTGGCTATTTTGAAGAAACTAGAATATAAAACATGTTTTCAGTTATTTCACCTTTTTTTGTTAAGTACATAACGCCACATGTGTTCATTCATAGTTTTGATGCCTTCAGTGAGAATCTACAATGTAAATAGTCATGAAAATAAAGAAAACGCATTGAATGAGAAGGTGTGTCCAAACTTTTGGCCTGTACTGTAGTTAAATTATTAACTTTGCTAATTGTAGTGACACTACTGCCTAACACTGTTGTCCAGACACTGTACAAATATAAAGCTTCTAATTTATTTTAAAGAGACAGCCCAAGATCAAAAATCCATATTTTCTTCTCACCCGTAGTGCTGCTTATCATTCCAGATTATGATGGAGATATCGACCATAGAGATGTCGGCCTTCTCTCCAATATAATGGAACTAGATGGCACTCAGCTTGTGGTGCTCAAAGCGTCAAAAACAAACTCAACAGTAATGTCTCTTTCCAGAAATCATGACCTGGTTACTCAAGATAATACACAGCTGTGAGCAGTTTCATGTAGCAACTGTTGTCTTTCTACTGAACCACGCCTGTCAACCACATAAACACACAGATGGGGTGAACTGTCCCTTTAAAAAGTAGTCGCTCACTTTAAGTGTAGGTTAAAAATGCGTGCAACCTTAACTTGCACATGGCACAGTTTTATTTATGAGGTTCTTGTAATTTATTTGAATGTTTTTATTTAATGCATCTTTATGCTTTTATTCCACGACATTTCAGAGGGAAATATACTTTTTACCAAGTATTTGACACAGGTAGAGCTGTCTCCAATTGAGGTTCGTCGTTACATTTTAGATGCCCGTCAGTTTCACCTCTCTGAACTCTAGAAACAGATGGCTTCATTTAAATAGTAGTTTAAGACCCAAAGTAGTAAAATTCATGCTTTTCATTAATGTATTTAATATGTTATCAACAAAATCACTAGACTAGAGAAAAGTCTGAAAAATAAATACAAATGTGTGTAGCAGAATTTATTTTGCTCTTCTTTCCAGCCTTATTAAATCCAAAAGATCATCTCATGACCTCTCAGATTTATCTTGTGCGATTGGAGGGAGACCGCACCCTAGGTTGGGAATAACTGGATTAATGCAACTGTTTAAGTAGTTACAGATAGCTCCACCTTGACCAGCTAAAACTCTAATAATGCCATATGTAATGACATATGAATCACAGGGGCCATAGCACTTTTTGCTGGTAAGATTTCTGTACTTTAACTTTAACTTTACTTTAACTTTTACATGTACTGGGATATTTTTACATTGTTGTTTTGCTGCCTTTACTTAAATAAAGGCGTTCTTCCAGCACCACAGGCCAAAGTATAAGGAACTGAGAGCACTGATGTCTCTGTCATTGTGTCATATCTGATGCCATTTTATTTTCTCTAGGCACTGAAGCTGAAGACCATCGTGAGAGGAGATGCCCCAACCAGCCTTGTTACCACCGGCCTGTGCAGAAAAGAGGTGAGAGCACTTCATCTTAAGTCATTTACTCTCTTATTGAATCAAAAAAAACATTGCTTTATACATTTGAAAAGTTTGCTTACTTAAAATATTTCCAAAGCAATTCATTTTTTTCCCCAAACCAATTCGTACTTAAGATCCCTTATCAAAGACATTATCACAATTGTGATCAACAAATGAACTGTACAGGCTTGTTAGTTGTCTTTGGCGTACAAACTATTTAATATAGACACTGTTTCTAAGTTACCTTTAACATATCTTGGGTATTTCTGCTGAATTTCTGTAATAAGCTCAATTTGGCTGATAAATAGGCTCTAGAATCAAGTGTTATTATTCTCTTTTGGATTATTTTCTTGATATTAGAGCAGAAATATGCCTTGCCCTGTTTGTTTTAACATACTTTAAATTCCAGAAATAAGAAAAAATGTACAGGAAACATGGATTTTACTCACTTGCAGAACTTGATTTGTTTTATAAAAACATATCTTCAAATCTAAATATGTGCTTAAAGGTGTTTTTCAGTGTGTGTTCAGATTTTTTTTAATATCCTGCCAAAGCAAGTGGCTGTTATATGAATGTCTCTGCATATATCTTCATATGTCTGCATGTTTGTATGTGCATATATGCTGCAGCCATGGGAGTCTCAGCTGTTCTGCAGCACATTCCCCTATGAGATCGTGTGTTCTGACTCCTGGGGTCAGTCTCTGCTGGCTGCCACCGACGCTGCAGGGGTCATGCTGCTGGATGGTGAGGTCATCCCTAATCAATATCTCCCCATGTCCTCTAAAATAAAGCCACCCATCCATATCCATTCAATACTGCGCTCAGCTGAATGCCAAGGCCAACAGCTAACATGGTGCTGATAATGATGTTGTCCACATTTCAGGCCCTGATCCAGCTTTGCCCAACGCCGGTGAGTGCCACACAACCAATCCATCTCTTTATTGCTCGGGGGATTTTTTTGTTACAAGCATGTCAGCTTCACTTATGACATGTTTATATGGTTTTGCCTGTCTTTTTATTGTGACCTTTGCATCGTGTTTCAGAGCCACAGACTGTGCCCCCAGTGCAGGTGTTTGACAAAACCATGGTGGTGAAGCAGGTGCACGTTCTCGAGCCTCAGGACCTGCTTATCACCAGGGCGGACAAAGGTACGCTTAGACCTCATCACCTCCTCCCTGCAGCACATCAGAGACTGCCTCCCCGTGGAGCCGTCTTTTGTCATCTCCCTCATTCATTCTTCATTTCAACAGTATTTATCTTCTTTCTTATTATTCATATTCCTCTCTCTTCTTTCATCTCTGTCATCTCTCCCTGCGTTGTCGAGTACATACTTACCCTTTCCACCTTCGTTGCCCCACCGAACACATTGATCTCTGGCTGTGATCTAAGGAAATTGACCTATAGAGAACCGATCCCTGTCGAGGTTGTGTATGTGTGCGTATGGGAGTGTGTGTGTGTTTATTCTGCACGACTGGATTGACTGTGAGAGTGCAGTGGGCTATAAAGGACCGACAGACATGCAGACAGGCACAGATAAAATTAAACATACATGCATAAAACGGCACAAATAGCACATATAAGAAGTCGCCGTGTGCTTACAAACAGCTGTAGGATTCGTCTCATGTTTGCCTTGACCAGAGGAGCATGCAATTAATTACCCTGCAGATGATTAGCTAACTCTAATATTGACAAACAGGGTTGACTCGGTTTTGATAGTGATTATGTGATGGCAGCGCAAACATTTGTCACGACTGTGTGTGGGCTTTGATTAAGCTTCTGAGAGAGCGCGAGTCTTAAGAAGCCTTCTAGTAATCCTCCTGCAGCACAGCACCATTGTCTGGTCGTGGGAGGATGCTAAAAAAGAGACGGCAAATTAAGAGTAACCTTCATGGAAAACAGAAGTGGCTTTTGTTTTGTTTTCAGGGAAGGACGCTCGGCTCTATGTGTACAGACTCAGCGCACTCAGGAGAGGCCTGGAGGAGAAACTCGTCAGAAGCAAGTGTGACAGCCGGGAGAATAAACTGGAGAAAACTAAAGGTACGACGCGAGGCATGCAAGAATATACACAGCGTTGCACCCACTGCAAATTAATCCCCACAACAAACAGGAAAAAAAATATACTGTCTCAGCTGTCAGGTGCCCATTATACAGGTTCTGCTGGCTGTAAATTCACCCCTGTTCATACTAGCTATTAAGAGATCTCCTCCTAATGCACTTAGACATGTCAGCCTAAAGCAGGAAGTTGTGACCTTTATGAACATCCTTTTTTTGCAGCACAAACACGTAACCTTTAACTTGCTGCTGGTGTCATGCCAGTGTCTGTGGTGGATTCATCGATCTGTGGGTTGATGCCAGGGAACAACCACCTACAGCACAGCACATGTCCAATGTACTGTCTGTCTCTCTATCTCCCCCCCCCCACCACCCTCCTCCTCTTTGTCCCAGGCTGTCATTTGTACTCAATCAACACCCACCACGGCTCTGAGCTGAGGATAGTAGCAGCCATCAGGAACAAACTCCTCCTCATCACCAGGAAACATCCACGTTTCGAAGGCTTCAGCGCCATCGCATCGGGAGCAGACTCACCGGTGGAGGAGTTTCAGTACATACGGGTACAACAAACTCTATATGAGTGATTAACATAATAGCTAAATGGACAGAAAAATGAATTCATTCGTGAATGAATGAGTAGGTATATAATGTTAATTCCCTTTTAAAGGAGTCAGGAGAATTTTTAAGTGTCTTAGCTGTCCCAGTTTGCGTCGAAAAATGTACCCATGTACGACTCCTCCGACTCATGATAGATATATTTTTAGATTCAGTGTGACATGCACTTTCCAGGGATAACATAATCTCCAGTGTACATAGCAAATAAAGTACAATAAATCCATTTAGAAGTCACAGAAAAGAGGCACTCATAACTCCAGAACTTGCCCAAAAATCTCAGTATTTTTAAGTTTTCTTCAATATCAGAGTGATCCAATGTGAGTTGTCTTTACATTCATGGGTACATTGCAAACAGGAACTGCAAACAGTTAATTCGCCGTACTTTTAAGAGTGCCAATGTGCCAAAATGTCAACAAATACAGGCTAAAAACAATGTAACTCTATATACAGTCTGTATTCCATAGCAGTATCCCTCAAATCATTATGGGAACGGTAGTTTCAAAACCTGAAGCATGGGTATTTACCAAACAGAAGTAAGACAACCTTAATAGTCTGCTGAAGTAATTAAACCAGTGCATGTGTGTGTGAGCACTGAGGTATCTATCATGTATCATCCGCCCTTTAGGAGATCTGTCTGTGTGACCCGCCGGTGGTGATGGCACTTGTGGACGGGCCGACGGGGGAAAATGACAATATGATCTGCGTGGCCTATAAACATCAGTTTGACCTGATCAATGAGAGCACTGGAGATGCCTACCGGCTACATCATGTGGACGCCAACAGGGTGAGGCACATGCGCACACATATGTGAAACCCTGGTGGTTTTCTGAAGTGAGACCTTGAGTCAGCCCAGTTAGTCGCTTTATTTACCTGCTGATTACCAGACTGCTTGGGTGAATCAACACATTGTCATTCACAGCAGCAGCTGGGGGAAGAGGCATGAATGAGTAGGCTGGAGGATGAACAGCTGTTCTAATAAACCATCTTACTCTGCTTTAATCATTTCTCCTTTGAAAGAGTGACTAAATACACAGACCGCAGTAGACATCTATCTTTTATTCTGCCTGGATTGTTACCCTGTACCTTGCGGGTATGTGACCTGGTATTATCTGTCATACCTGACCTTTGAATCTTGTTGAAATGATTCTCCTAAACCGACTTGTCTCTGCCTGCAGGTAAATTTTGTAGCAGCCATTGATGTGTATGAAGACGGGGAGGCAGGTCTGCTGCTGTGTTACAACTGTGAGTCTTCCTTTAACTCTGAATATTTTAGATGTTTTTTGGTTCAGGTCTCTGTCTCTGCTGTCAAAGCTGAGCCTTAAGGTTTTTTTCTCTGTGTTTTCTGGAGTAAAAATGATAACACAGCTCCAGAATATTAAGAGTCAGATATGAATTTTGAAAATGCAGCCACCCACTTCAGCTTTTGTTTGCTTTTTTTATGTCTCAATAATAGAACAAATAGATATGAAATTTCTATAAAACAACAGTAAACACATAGTATTTTCAAAAGTTCAACTTGTTTTGTCTGTCTTGAACAGATATTTGCTACTATAAGAAAGTTTGTCCGTTCAACGGCTCCACACCGATGATCCAGTCCAACACCTCCGACTTCCACTTCAGCTGGAACCAGATGCCCAATGCTATTGGTAGGTTACCACGGCAACAATGCTTGGGCCCCACCCAGTCGATGCTGCTGGCCTGGCCGGAGCTTGCTGTCGCCATGGAAACACCATGTGTAGCCACAAGCATCCAATTGGCCGATGTGATTATTTGTGTGCGTGCACGTGTATACGTGTCTGTGTCTGTGTCTGTGCGTGTTCTTATTAATGGAGAAGGTGATGAAAAGCAAATACAAATGGTGCTGAATCTGTGACCCAGACTCAGCTGATAACAAAATGCGCACACAGGCACTCACACACACTGAAATAAGCAATAACAGAGTGTGCTGAGTAATAAAACAAATGTACCAATACGTATTGGAGTGCCTCATTTTGAAAACAGCAGTTAAAGGCACAGATCACCCCAAATCAGAAATACATATTTTTCCTCTTACCTGTAGTGTTATTTATCAATCTAGATTGTTTTGGTGTGAGTTTCTGAGTGCTGGAGATATTGGCCATAGAGATGTCTGCCTTCTCTCCAGTATAATTAAACTAGATGGCACTCGCCTTGGGGTGCTCAAAGCAGCAAAAAAAATAAAATAGAATTTGAAATACTTAACAGCCATGTCTCTTTCCAGACATCATGACCCGTTTACTCAAGATAATCCAGAGACCTTGTTGTGAGCAGTTTCATGTAGGAACTATTTTCTTTCTACGGAACTACACCCATACCTGTATCACTGCACAGAGGGAACTGTGCAGTAGAGCTCTGATTCTCTGCCCAGGCCCAGTTGGCCCCGACCTGACCTGCCAGATTCGGGCCGGGCTGTCTTCTAATTTCCCCCCGGGCTTGAATTGAGTCAGGTTGTCACCAGTTGTTGGTGGTTATTTTTTGTTTTGTTATTGTTTTTTTTTAATGAAACTACAGTTCTCATTTGTAAATGGCAGGAGTTTTTAATGGACTAAATCAAGAGGGAACAAGAGTGACGCAGCAATATAGCAGAAAACCTGGGGTGAGAGAGAGAGTGCACGTGAGAGAAGGATGGGCAATGAGAGAAAGAGAGATAGAGGGGGCTGCAAGGCATCTTGGTTGGCAGTGTTTGCTTCTACCTCCCAAGCAGTGAGACGAAATATGCGTAACATGCAGTGATGAGCGATGATCATCATCATGCGCACTCTACCGGACCTGTCCTTCACAAGATGACAGACCACTGAATTAAGGAAGAGAAGAAGAAGTAGTTGTGCAAGGAAACACGCCAGCCCATAGCCTTCAATATATGAAAATAAATATATTCTATAAAATAGAACATATTTATTACAGTAGAAATTCAGGTTTTTAATCAGACTCAGGCTCAAAACTGCTGCCGTGGTTTGGGTCAAGCTTGGACATAAACTGTGTGGGTTCATGTATGGTTGGGCCTGAATTTTCTGGGCCCAGTCAGAGCACTAGTGTGCAGCAATCTACTCATGGACAAGACATTTGTGCTTATGACGTAAGCATTAATTTATACCTTTTACAGTGTAATTGCTGAGCTGTAACATTAGATAGCTTAGTGGTGTTAGGTGAGCTAGCAGTGGATGAAGACTTCCTTCTGTGCAGTGATACGGTTGGTGGTTGTAGTTCAATAAAAAGAAAATAGTTCCTACATTAAACTGCTCACAACAAGGTCTGTAGATTATCTTGAGTAACCAGGTCATGATTTTCATCACTGAGTTTTTCAAATGTATGTTTCTGGCGCTTTGAGCACCACAAGCTGAGTGCCATCTACAGTACAGGCCAAAAGTTTGGACACACCTTCTCATTCAATGCGTTTTCTTTATTTTCATGACTATTTACATTGTAGATTCTCACTGAAGGCATCAAAACTATGAATGAACACATGTGGAGTTATGTACTTAACAAAAAAAGGTGAAATAACTGAAAACATGTTTTATATTCTAGTTTCTTCAAAATAGCCACCCTTTGCTCTGATTACTGCTTTGCACACTCTTGGCATTCTCTCCATGAGCTTCAAGAGGTAGTCACCTGAAATGGTTTTCCAACAGTCTTGAAGGAGTTCCCAGAGGTGTTTAGCACTTGTTGGCCCCTTTGCCTTCACTCTGCAGTCCAGCTCACCCCAAACCATCTCGATTGGGTTCAGGTCCGGTGACTGTGGAGGCCAGGTCATCTGCCGCAGCACTCCATCACTCTCCTTCTTGGTCAAATAGCCCTTACACAGCCTGGAGGTGTGTTTGGGGTCATTGTCCTGTTGAAAAATAAATGATGGTCCAACTAAACGCAAACCGGATGGGATGGCATGTCACTGCAGGATGCTGTGGTAGCCATGCTGGTTCAATGTGCCTTCAATTTTGAATAAATCCCCAACAGTGTCACCAGCAAAACACCCCCACACCATCACACCTCCTCCTCCATGCTTCACAGTGGGAACCAGGCACGTGGAATCCATCCGTTCACCTTTTCTGCGTCTCACAAAGACACGGCGGTTGGAACCAAAGATCTCAAATTTGGACTCATCAGACCAAAGCACAGATTTCCACTGGTCTAATGTCCATTCCTTGTGTTTCTTGGCCAAAACAAATCTCTTCTGCTTGTTGCCTCTCCTTAGCAGTGGTTTCCTAGCAGCTATTTGACCATGAAGGCCTGATTGGCGCAGTCTCCTCTTAACAGTTGTTCTAGAGATGGGTCTGCTGCTAGAACTCTGTGTGGCATTCATCTGGTCTCTGATCTGAGCTGCTGTTAACTTGCCATTTCTGAGGCTGGTGACTCGGATGAACTTATCCTCAGAAGCAGAGGTGACTCTTGGTCTTCCTTTCCTGGGTCGGTCCTCATGTGTGCCAGTTTCGTTGTAGCGCTTGATGGTTTTTGCGACTCCACTTGGGGACACATTTAAAGTTTTTGCAATTTTCCGGACTGACTGACCTTCATTTCTTAAAGTAATGATGGCCACTCCTTTTTCTTTAGTTAGCTGATTGGTTCTTGCCATAATATGAATTTTAATAGTTGTCCAATAGGGCTGTCGGCTGTGTATTAACCTGACTTCTGCACAACGCAACTGATGGTCCCAACCCCATTGATAAAGCAAGAAATTCCACTAATTAACCCTGATAAGGCACACCTGTGAAGTGGAAACCATTTCAGGTGACTACCTCTTGAAGCTCATGGAGAGAATGCCAAGAGTGTGCAAAGCAGTAATCAGAGCAAAGGGTGGCTATTTTGAAGAAACTAGAATATAAAACATGTTTTCAGTTATTTCACCTTTTTTTGTTAAGTACATAACTCCACATGTGTTCATTCATAGTTTTGATGCCTTCAGTGAGAATCTACAATGTAAATAGTCATGAAAATAAAGAAAACGCATTGAATGAGAAGGTGTGTCCAAACTTTTGGCCTGTACTGTACGTAATTTAATTGTAGTGGAGATAAGGTAGATGTCTCGACGGCTGATATCTCCAACACTCTGCAACTCACACCAAAACAATCTGGACTGATAAAAAGCACTACAGGTCAGAGAAATATGTTTTTGATTTGGGGGTGAACTGTTCCTTTAAGCTACTCTAATCAATGTTTTTATTAAAAATGAACTAGAAATATGTGTAATGTGAAAGTTGTCACTTTAAGTGACAAACCCACCATATTTCAAGCTGTTTTCTGCAGATAAAAAGCTGATTAAGCCACTATACACCAGCTGCTCAGCACCAAACTACAGACAGACAAAGTTAGCAACTAGCTGGTGAGCATAGTGGAGCACTGAGCAGCTAAAGAGTCAGATATTGTCCTCAGGAGTTAGTGGAGACCAAGCAGAGCTAATAACAAAATGAATATGGGACTTACACTCATCACAACTCTAAATGAATGCTAATGTTGCTCTGTGTCTGCTGATTGTTTGAGGGCTTCACAGAATTTTATTTTACTTATCAACACTGGTGCCCACGCTGTGCCGCAGTTCACTTTCACCTTGTTCTACGTTTATACAGAGGAGAGGGAAAGCGACCGGAGCTCCTAAGAGAGATGCTCAGCTCGATTGTTGTGTCTCTCATTTTTCTGCATATATCATCGGCTAATGATGGCATTTCAAAATGCCATTCTGAGTGAAAGTATTAAATGTCTCGTATTGCGGGAGTTGGGCAGTTGAGCCAATTAAAAAAAATAATAATAATTTCTTGTTTTTCCAGTGAAACTTTGTGAAGTAATGGAGGGGGGGGGGGGGGGTCTCTCACCCCCTGTTGATCATTTGAAGCTGGTTTGATCAATGCTCATGTTGTCTTTGCAGTTTGTGCATTCCCTTACATCCTGGCATTCACAACGGACTCCATTGAGATCCGACTGGTGGTCAATGGCAACCTTGTGTACACAGCAGTGGTCCCAGAGCTACAGTTGGCTGCTTCACGGGTCAGTATAATTGAAAGTGAACACAGTGTCCATGCCCTGCTTTAATCAGCAATGTGCACTGCAGCTTTGTAGATGTATTTTTTTTATTTATATTTCAAATATATGTAAGTAAGGTGATTAGGTAGTAGAAATGCATCATGGGTGTACCTACAACAAACTTTTTTTTCACTAAAGCAAGAGGCCTTTTAGCTTGTGAGGGTCGGTGTTAGACGGCCTCGCTCTGCTCTGCGTTATAGAAGTAGCTGTCTCAGCTTTCTCATTTAAATCAATTGTTATTACCCTGGTGGGAAATATGGCTGGCAATCTGCATGGTTAGAAATCAATAATACACTCATAATTCATACACAAAGATAAGTTTTAAAAGACCACATTGCACCTGTCATATAACAACACTTCTATCCTCATTAGATCTCTGTTTTTTCTTTGTTTCTTTCCATGATTCACCTTCTGCCTCTGTCCTTCTTGTCTTCTTAATATTTCTCGGTATCCTCACATGTTCGCCACGTCTCTTTACTGACCTCATTCCCTCTCTGTGTCCTCCCGTTTTTCCACCCACAGTCAGACATCTATTTTGTTTCGTCGGCTCCGGTGAGCTCAGCCTCCAACTGCAGTTCAAGAGACACCAGCTCCCAGAGTTCCCCGCAGACGCCCACCGGCTACGAGATGCCCGTGTTCCCTTCGCCACTCGGTGATGGTAAGCCCCGCATAGCAAAATAACCAGAGGATGTTGATAGTAGTGCTTCGGTATTAAAAGGTTTTCAAATGTCAACTTTGCCTGCAGACCTGTTTGAGTCTGGATGCTGCCCTGAGCAGATCCATTTCCATAAACTTGTCTCAGCAGAATGGTTCATTGCAGCCGCAGCCTTTCTCCTCCAGAGTTCTTACTTTCTCATGGTCAAATCATGTGTCATTTTCTGGGGCAACATGTTTAATTGCATCATTATTACCTCATATTTTCTCACTGTACATTCTGACATAATTTAGTTTTATGACAAAATGTCCTCATTGTTGGCACTAATCAGTGTGATGCTGGGAAAGATCCAGATCTTCACAAAGTTTTCTTTGTGTAGCTTCCTTTTTTTTACGATAACTTATATAACCCTACTGATAATTTGGAATATTTTAGCCCATTAACTACAAATCTTGTTAACTTAACATTATGTAGTAGCTGACCATTTTCCATTTGCTTCAGTTTATTTCAGTACAATATGAGAATCAACTTGCGGCAATTTTAAAGTCCCAAACAACCTGGTTTAAAATCCCTACTGTTTAAAAGTATAAGTTTTTCTCTATGACATTAAATGTTCATAAAAAATAAGCAACAATTATCAGATTTATCTGAAGAAAAAACAAATAGTAATGCAAATAATTATACCAGAATGCACAGTACCCGTACAAACAGCTGTAAATGATACCAATATGTACAGTATCAGTACAAACAACAGTAGACACAGTGGAATTATACCAATATGCACACGTAAACAGTCCCGATTCTAGAATAAACGGTACTGTATGGAAACGATGCAGCCTGTTGGAGTTCAAATTGAATGGGAAACAAAGTTCAGTGTTCACTTAGCTGGGCGTAACTTAGCTGGGCGATGTCCGTCGATAGCTGCCTCCGTGAGAAGAGAACAGAAGGAAGGAACTGTCCGAGGGCTGCCGTAGAATGGCAA
This sequence comes from Epinephelus lanceolatus, assembly GCF_041903045.1. Lineage (NCBI taxonomy): Eukaryota > Metazoa > Chordata > Actinopteri > Perciformes > Serranidae > Epinephelus > Epinephelus lanceolatus. The sequence goes on from NC_135752.1 coordinate 12,864,480, forward strand.
TGAGGATGTCAGCCGACCAACACTCGCTATGCGGTCCCTAGTTGCGGCGATTTGCGATGCTGGCCAGCTAGGAATTAACTAGCAGCCAGTACAGTACAGTACTCTCTGGTCTAGCTAACATTTAGCCGTGTTACTTACTGATCCATTAGAAAGAAAGCTAGCTGGACATTGGTTCTGAAGCCTCTTTGGTCACAGAACTCCCTCCATCTCTTGAACGCCTGACTGAGGTTTACTCTTGTTTTTCCTCTTCTTTTATCACTCTCCTTTTTGCTCTTCTTTGCCTCCTCAGACAGAGGGGCTCGTTTTCTTTTTCTAGGCCGTTTTTCACTTGTCTCCAAACTTTGTCTGTCTACCATTGTGCTCGTGACTCAACTATCTCATGCCCAACTCCTCATAAGGACTCGCTCCGGTCCCTGATTGGCTGACCAACCAATTTCGTAATACATGACGCATTTCCTGCCGTAAAGCCGATTTTTTTCCGCGAAATTTCGGCACCGGTGGCAGAAGCTTGCCAAGATTGCAAAGCCACTAAGTAACCTATGTAAATGCTGATAGTCTGATTTTACTGTGGCCACTACCCTGTGCAACCCACATTATTTTCATAATGATATATTTAGGAAAAGATGCTGTCTGTTGCCTCTTTAAAGAATGTGGCTGGTGTTATTTTATATATTTCTTGATGTCAGAAATCCCATTGAAAGACCAAAAACCAGGATGTGATGGTTCATATTTTTGCACCTTATCTGCTCTTTCATTGGTTCCTTACTGAGGATGTAAAGCTTAAGAATACGATTTTTTTTCCTGAAACAGATGGGCAGTGTAGTTTCTACCAAACATTTTTCAAACAGCAGTAAAATGTGATTGTTGGGGACTATTTTCAGCAGCGGAATATTATGCAATTTGCACTTTACTCTGCATTTACAGCACCAGGAGGGTGTCAGTGGTATTGACTCAAAATAAACAACAGCAGCCGTGTTCATTGTAATGAAGAAACATGTCACCCAAAGCAACAGTGTGTTAATAATAGTTATGGAAAACAATGGAGCTCTGTGGCACAGGGGAATAAGATAAATCAGGCTTTGAATATACAGGCAGTACTTGTTAGTTTGTTATTAGGATGAATTCCTTGTTGGTTTTAGTCTTTTTATGGGATTTGTTGATAACAAGAAAAATATAGAACAGCCAGCTCTTTTGGATTTTGGAGCATCCTTGAGCACACCAGTTTTCAAAACAGTCTAATTTAAATGCAGTGATAACATGAGAAACATCAAGACAACAAAATATCTACAGTGGTCATTTACGTGACGCTTGCAAATTGATTTTTTTTTTTTTTTTTTTACACAATAGTTAAACCTGCAATATGTAATTTTCTGCTGCTAGGGGTATGTCAGTCAAAACAATAACAAAAGAGCAATGTCATTGTTTCAGTCAGTTTCTCCTAGTTGAGATTCCTTCAGTGTGTATTGTTCAACAGGTTTTTACCAGGAGCCAAATTATCCTCACGTCTCCTCCTCTCCAAAATAAACCAGACCAGGTGATTTTAATCAGTAAAAACACGGAATAAAGCAGTTTCACATTAGAAGTCTGTGTTTCTCTGACACTGTTCAGCTTGTCTAGCCCAGCTCCTGCTAATGTATGATACCCTTTTTTTCTGATAACTTGAGACACAGACATTTAAGAGGTTTTTACCAGTAGCCGAATTATCCGTAGAGGTCTGTTTCTCTCCAAAACAAACGGACCAGGTAATTTAAACCAGTAAAATTACTGAATAAAGCACTTTCACCTTAAAAATCAGTGTTTCTCCAAAGGTGTTTGGTGCAGCAGGGGTTGGAACCAAGTTGTCACTAATGTTTGCGCAGCTTGTTTCTCTGATAACTTAAGATCCAGACATCTAAATCAAAAAACCTTTATTTGGTTGAAATATATAGTTAAAAATGACCAGGATCCAGAAAGTGCATCTTAAATGTGGCTTAAAACTGCTGGCAAACAACCACAACCCTGACGCATGTGCATAGCAGACGTGACAGCAACCAAATCACATGGACCATGTACTTGATTAAAAATTACAGATTTCTCTGGGCTTGTACATTGTTGGAAACATTTGGGATAATATAAGTACACAACTTAACAAATTAGATAGCTTAACACTGGTCTGTCAGTTGTTTTTAGACATTTTAATGTGAAAAAGTTACATACCATGTCTTTAAAGGAATGGAAACCTGTGGCTTCAATATAAAAATTGTTGTCAGTTATGGAAAATTACTTTGTAGTTAAAGGGCTGAAACATTCAAATGCATCGCTATGATCCTTTCAATTCTTAAAAACCACAAATCACAAAGAGGAACAGACTAATCACCCACATACCTCCCACCACCACCGCTATTCATGGCACACAATAAGTGTCCTCAGAGGCAGAGAAGGCTTTCAAGGATGATTGAGGATCAATAAGAGCCCCTCCCTCCCACCTCCATCTTTTATTGTGTATTTGACCATTCGGAGTCTCCCCTCTCCCCCATGGCTGACCTCTTCCAGACTGATACAACTGCCTCAGAATGGAGCATATTTGTAATATGCAGCTGTCGTTAATGACATACAGGTTTGTCATTCGCCATGAGCACAACAGACTGATGTGATGTTTCAAGGCAATGTCAACTTCTCGTTGTCCATTAGACTTTGTAGCTATTGAAAGGGGCACAAAGTCATCCTCAGATGCATCCATGTAATTCTGACGGCTGCAGGGAAGGACGAGGCTTGAAGAAAACAATTATTAAAATGTCCTGGTTGTGTGCGCCATCAAGGCAGTCCTTCTCTGCTTTCCTGATGGGAGCGGGTATTTACAGGTCCCATTAAGGCTAACAAGGAGGACGGTTCGGCTGTTGCTGCTGCAATTAGCCGAGGAAGAGCTTTATGCTTTTTGGGGCTGGTTCGGGTAATCATTTCTCTCAAAGGGATTATCATTTTCTTTCCTGTTTTAGCTGGTTATGCATATGACTCTGCATCACTGGGAGTCGTACACCTAACAGAATCCTACTGTGTGTGTGTGTGTGTGTGTGTGTGTGTGTGTGTTGAAATGTATGTTACAGTACTGTGTGTGTTCAGTTTGTGTAACCCTTTTCTTCATCCCTGGTTCAGATTCTATACGGATCCCCTATGGTACCAAGCTTTCCCTGTACATGTCTAAGGACGCCGAAGGTACTGCAGGATTTTCCCACAACTCGTCCTCAGCTCATGACAATAATGCTCATAATGCTGCCCCACTAACATGCACATGCTCCCAGAGTGTACCACCCTGTCTGCTCCAAGGCGGCATGTTGACTTGAACGTTGGTTGAATGTTAAGTGAACATTATGTCTTCCCCATCCCCCCCACCCCCCTTTTCTGTTTTAACTAATTAAAGCATTAGTGCGAGGGCAGAGTGAGAGGGTAGAAGAGGTGATAGAGTGCAAAGTACAAAAAAAGTGAGGCAGAGGAGATAACGCCGATCAAAGCGGTGGGTTTTAAAATTACTGAGGGGGGGAGATGCAGATAAGGTATGCATGAGTGCGGGAGAAAAGGGAGGGGTTGTGTACAAGCAGGAGGTTGGGAGAGAAGGAGGGAGAAAAGGGAAAGAGGGAAGGAGAAGACACGTCTGCCGCAGCATGATTTACAGATTGCACTGTCGCCATGGAGACTTTTGTCAGCCCTCTCTTCGATCCAAAGTGGTAGTCCAAACAGCGGTGTCACAATCTAAGGGGGGGGGGGGGGGGGGGGGGCGTAGGCTGAAGAAAAGGGAGAGAGGTGGAAGAGGTGCTGACAAAAATCCCATCTTCTAACTGCCTGTGCGCCTGCCGTATCTGCTCCTTGGGGAGGGTTTCATCTGATGTAATCGCATCAGTAATGTGAACAAGATGCTGTTACTGATGTGGCTGCTAGCCGCCACCTCGATCCACTGGCTCCAACATGCGCCAAAGACCTGCAGCGAAACATCTCTCCGCTGTGGAGGATTCGACTTCAATTAGTGCTGAAAACAACCCCAATATTCATATTTAATTAATTCGCCAGTGTGATGCAGTGTGACACTTCCCCTGGTCCAGAAACGCACGTGGAATATATCGATCTCTGTGACTATATATTCCAAATAACTGCATGCTTTCCCTGCATTTTGGTTTATTGCCATTTCTGCTGTGTGACAGCGCAGGTACAGGAGAGAAGATCTGTGACAACACTAACACGGTGTACCTGTCAAACATCAGCAGTGACCCTCTATTTTTCTCCGTGGCTCTTTGCTCACCTCTCACCCGCTGACATTTCAGATGAGACAGTCCTCTTTGTGCGCCGTAGCCTCACCACATTGATTCAGTCTCATCCATGTTTCCATCAGCCTGCCTCGGTGGAGCAGAGCGAGGCTGCCGAACTGCAATACTGCTCCCTGATGGCACAATCGGGCACTGCAGGTTTGGCACGCTGCAGATTGTGCCATTTGAAAAACTCCAAACATCCATTTACTGTGTCCCAAACAGACTTTAAGCGTTTATAGTCTCGGCTGAATAATGGATGGTCTGCTATAAATGGCTACAAGTGAACAGTTATATCACATTAGCTCTCTGCGGTAAGGATGATTAATTTTAAGATCACATGCTGTTTCAGTAAATAGGACTATTAATCACTTTTGAGTGTCTTCATTTGAAAATGGAGGTTTGGCTCTATTGTATCAGCTCGTCAACCTCCAGACTCGAAGTCACAAAAAAAGTTATTATGCATATGTTAATTTTTAGATTGATCCCTTACATTCTAGGCGGCCATTGTTTACCATTACTTTTACTGAGCTATGAACGTGGCTTGCAGAGACTTGAAACTTGCTTGAGGTTAGTTGTCCATCACAATAAACACTTTTGTTTATTTGTTTATTTATTTATTTATTTGTGCTGTTGCAGTCACTCTCTGTTTTGATTACCGTCTCTAATGGTGCATTCAAGGACTCTTATTAAACACATAAAATGACCAGTTTACATTATGCTTTCAAAAATATCTGTTTGCTGTTTGTGTTGTGGGTTTGGTTTTCCGTCAGCACAGCACATGGGAGCAATGCTTTAGTGAGCCGAATATTAGAGGGTCCTTGAATGCAACGCCAAGGGGCAAGGGGGTGTTTAAAATCCACAGTTTGACATTTTGGGAAATATGCCATTTTCTTTTCTTGCAAGGGATTACCTAACAACTCTCATGTCTTTCTGGTAAAGATATTTAAAGGGGCAGTTCACCCCAAAATTAAATATACATATTTTTCCTATTACCTGTAGTGCTAGTCATTAATCTAGTTATTAATCTAGATGGTTTTGGTGTCAGTTGCTGGGTGTTGGAGATATCAGCCGTAGAGATGTCTGCCTTCTCTCCAATATAATGGAACCAGATGGTACTTGGCTTGTGTTGCTCAAAGTGCCAAAATCATACATCTGAAAAACTCTACAGCAATGACTCTCTCCAGAAATCATGACCCAGTTACTCAAGATAATCCACAGCCCTTGTTGTGAGCATATTCATGTAGGAACTATTTTCTTTCTACCGAACTACACCCACCAACCGAATCACCACGCAGAAGAAAGCGTGGTACTCATGGGTGAGAGGTTCGTACTTGTGACAGAACAGTGTCAGTGTGCTAGCAGTAGATGCACGCTTCCTTCTGCACAATGATGCAGTTGGCGGGTGTAGTTCGGCAGACAGAAAATAGTTCCTGCATTAAACTGCTCACAGTAAGGTCTGTGGATTATCTTGTGTAATCGTGTCATGATTTCTGGAAACAGACATGGCTTTAGAGTTCTTCAAATATATTTTTTTTGCTGCTCTGAGCACCACAAGCTGAGTGCCATTTAGTACCCTTATGTTGGAGAGAAGGCAGACATCTCTACAGCAGATATCTCAAATAATCAGCAAGTCACACTTAACACTCTAGACTGATAAACAGCACTCCTGGTAAGAGGAAAATATGTATTTTGATTTTGGGGTGAACTGTCCCTTCAGAAAAGTAGTTAGCTTAGCATAAAGGAGCAGAAGGAAACAGCTAGCCCTAGTTCATGCCTATAAACATTAGCTAGGTAAGCAAATGTTTTCTGACAGATAAATACCAGGTGCATGGACAGAAGTATTAATGCACCTCTCTACCGGACAACAGTGAGAGTGGTATCCATCTTCTCATCTAACTCTGGGCAGAAAATAGTCACTACTACCAACTGCATCATATTGCAACAATAATGTCATTTTGGCAAAGAGTAAATAAAAAATTGCAATGACAAAATGTTCAGAGGGTGCATGGACACTCTAAAAGGATATGTTTTAAATAGATATTTCTGTAGCTAATGAGCTCAAACATGCAAAGACACTTTAGTGCTTCAGGCCAGGAGTTTTCATGCATTTCTCATTAGCTGCCACACATTCCTCACCCTTTATATGTGTCTCTTTCCAACACTCTATTCCCATCTTTTGCTCTTTTTATCTCTCGTTTCATGTCTTCTCATGTCACCTGCCTCCTTCCGGCTTTCTGACTTTACCCACTTGCTCTCCTCTCCATCCTTCTCTCCTTTGGGATTTTGTACTTCACAGGTGAATCGTCATGCAAGCACATATTCAAGATCCCTCTGTGTAACTTGGTGGGACGCAGCATAGAAAGACCACTCAAGTCCCCTCTGGTTAACAAGGTGCTGACGACGCCGGCCCCCACCATGGTACCCCCGACTCCCCTCATCTCTGCCACACACTCGCTTTCGCTGTCACGCATGGAGATCAAAGAGATAGCCAGCCGCACACGGAAGGAGCTGCTGGGTAAACGCCAAATTACAAATTCACCTTATGTAATGTATTAAAGCAACAGTATGACATCTTGGGGAATGTGCTCAGTAGCTTTCTTGAGTTAGATGAGAAGATCAATAACGTACTTTGTTTCTGTGTGCTAAATATGAAGCTACAGCTAGCAGCCAATATGTTGAAATATGAGTTAAGCCCTTAGTTCAAGTTCTGGATGTCTACTGGATCAAGTAGCCTCTCTAAAGTTAAAGGAATAGTTTGACATTTTCTGGACTATACGTAATAGCTTTCTTGGTGAGAGTTAACCTAAAAGATTAATACCTTGTCATTTCTGTAGGCTAAATATGAAGCTATAGCTAGCAGCAGGTTAGCTTAGCTTAGCATAAAGACTGGAATCAGAAGGAAACAGCTAGCCTGGCTCTGCCTAAAGGCCCAGACACACAATATGGACGTCAAGGAACTAGCCGTGACAAAAGCCAACTGTTCCGTCGACTCACATCGCCTTTGTCTCTGCTAAGTTGCACATGAACACACCCCAAAGGCTACAGCCAGCAGCCAACCACCACATACGTTCGGGAACTGCCCATTGGTTCGACATCCCATTGTTCCTAAGTCCGTTCCGAAATCATCATGATGCCCTGTGGTTAAGGTCTGGTTAGGTTTAGGCACAAAAACCACTTGGTTAGGGTCAGGAAAGGATCATGGTGTGGGTTAAAATGAAAAAGAAAGTGACAAACACATAAACCATGAGCCTGCTCCGCCTCAAGTCGGTCGCGGCGCACCATACGCCCGCTGCAAGCCGTTCAGCACCGCGGACAGTCGGACTAATGGGCTGTCGAACCAATGACATGGACCCATACGTTCTGCGTGTGTGAGAGGAAATAATTCTCCATACCAGCAGACAGCGGTAGTCTGTATTCGATATTCGAAAAGGGAAACCGGAAGACTGTCATGATGCTAGTTAGCCAGTTAACATTAACAGCACAATCGGATGTTGAAAGAACAAAGCATATTTACCACGCATTAACGAACAATAACAAACAATTGAGAATCTGAAAATAATAATCTTGAGTTTGTTTCGATCTCAGGCCCTCTTGACTTTAGTCATTTGCTTAATTTCTTCATTTCTCTTTACGTGCACGAAGTGATTTCAAACACCAATGGGCTATCCGTTGCCAAATCGGCAAAATAAAAAAGCAGACAAGGGCCATGACGGCCAATGGTGCACAACACATTGCAAAGACTAGGGCGGCAGACGCTCATGGACAACCCAACATTGACCGACGGCCAACTATCAGCTTTGTATGCCATGGTCCTAAAGGTTACAAAATCCATCAGTACCTCTAAAGCTCACTAATTAACATGTTATTTACACTTGGCCACAAATTGCTGTTTTTTTTGTTTTGTTTTAATGGATTAAACAAATGAGATATAATGTGTTAATTATTGAGTTTTAGAGGTGCTGGTCGGGAGATTTTGGTACGTTCATAAAGAGCCAGACCACCTTGTTATATCTACTTCCAGTCTTAATGCTAAGCTAAGCTAACTAGCTGCTAGCTGTGGCCTTATACTAAAGAGACAGATATGAGACTGGTATTAATCTTCTTATCTGACTTTTGTCAAGAAAGACAATAGGCGTGTTTCCAAAACTATTCCTCTAAATCGTACATTCTCTGTTACCTCATACCGGTGAAGGCTTGACGGAGGAACCAAGTGGGAAGTCAGACAGTGGAACAGTCAAACAGAGGAAAATGAGCAAGAAGAACACAGAGGAAGACCCCAAAGCACGGCCACTGACGTCAACAAACAGTGACAGGTGACACATTCAACAACAGCAGCATTGTACATTTAACAGTTTCCTGATGTGACACAGACTTGAGCCATGTGTTTCTGTGCACAACAGGTTAGCCTCAGAGTCTCTTGAAGCAGACCTGGATGTCCAGCTGCATTGTTCGTCCAGTTCGGAGCCCGAGCCAGAGAAGGTGGTGCTGCAAGCAGAGAGCCCGCCTCTCGCCAGCGCCTTCGCCCTCTCCACATCCTTCGAAGAAGATGTCCTGGACCTAAAGTGAAGACAATCCCACCGTGCACTTCTCTGCCCGCTCACTCCCGTACTGTCACCGTTATTTTATTGTTTTGGTTGGTTTGCTTTTAATTTGTTGTTTGTTGCATTCTTTTTTGTTGTTGTTTTTATCCCTGTATCTTGGGTCTCCCCATTTATCCGACAAGATGGGTGCAGTGGGAGTGAAAAGACGTGTCTGTGTGCGTGTTTTTCGCGAGCAGTCCCTCAGCCCCTGTGTGTTGGGTGTTTGTGTTGCCCCGCAGCAAATAACCCAAAGAGGCGGTGAGGTTGTGTACGATGCCGTGGTTTATTCAGAGTTCTGCAACAGCCTTGAGATAATGTTAACGGTTTGATCCCAAACCACAAACTGAATGTAAATCTGCGCACCAAGGCACGATAAAAATCTCTGCGTTCACAATGCCCTCTGAAGTTGCTAAAGCTTAAATATGTGTTGTATATTATGTGATTATTTCCGATCCACTTTCAAATGTTGTATGGTATGCATATGTATGTGTACATCTGTTTATACATAAAAATGCATACACAGTGGCAGGTGTGCATGCCTGTCATGCCTGTGATGCATATTTATAGATATATTATAAAAAATCCATTTTATTCCCATATTTAGTAAAAGATGATGTTTTATTCTCTCTGCACATATTAGTCCTTGTTCTTCTCCTTATTCACAGTATACAGGTAGACAGGGCTGGAGGCAAAGTCTCCCACAAGTGCCATTTCCCAGCATCCTCCACTGAACTACACCTCTAACAGCCACCGTATTCTGGTGTCTGACAGTAGCAGCCATGATTGTAGTCCACATTTGATTACTATGGTGACCCCCACAGCTCCATTAAGTTGGATAAATTCACTTACTGGAGGCACCCTCAGAGCCACATGCACTCAACATTTTACCCTATAAGAATGAGACGTCCTTAAATCTGCATGACCTGCCTTTGCTGCATGTATTGTGACTTAAAAAAGCTTCTTTGGAAACCACAAGGTCTGCGACATCATACCAAACATAGCAGCATAAAGCAAACCACAACCTGAGACAACAGAAGAAGTGTGGATGTTTTACTAGACTGTCATGTGTGATGGCCTGAGGGTCAATAGTATAGCAAAGGAATTAAGACAAAACAATCAATTTAAGACAAAAAATATTTATAAAATAAAGTATATTGTCATAAACTGAAATGATAAAAGCAGAATTTTGTCATAACGTAAAAAGCTAAAACTAACTTGGCTGTGAAGTGTGACATATTTTAAATATTTGATCTTTACTCTAAGTGGAAGGAGCAAAAAGGTGATGAATTTTAAGTGGTCTTCAATATTTAATCATTAATGTAGACATAAAAAGTATATTGTTTACATTACACAATAAACCATTTGAATGACACACAGAAAACATACTCTGAATTTAGATAGTTGTGCCTTTAAGGAAATTGCTGTATTTGCTCAACTAAAATTAACACCAAGACATAAGTAAAATTAAAGAAGAAGAAAATAACTATCCATGAAAACTAACTAAAAGTGAAAAGCATAAAAAAGGGGAAACACTATAAAAGAAATAACCCTATTAGGCATTCAGCAGCGAGCACAGAAGCCTTGCTGGTGTCTACTCCGGATGTCCAGTAAAACTCTGATTTACAGCTGGGACCCCAGGTGCAAGGCGAAGCCATGAATTATGGGCCAATTTACGGGACGCTGGTGACACTCCAATTTTCTTTAATTCCCATACCATCCCATGTGTTCACTGATAAACAGGTATACATGTCTTGAAGGCCAACACACCTGCACATAGTTTAATTTACTGATCAGTTAACTCGCGGGTATTAGGTCAGAGCCTGACAGCAGTTATTTGCAGTCATAAGCAAACATTCACTGACTGTTCTAACTTGACAAGGAACACTTTATTCCCATTTGTTCTATTTTGTCCCTGACATCCTGACTTTCATTATTATTATGTAAATTAGAAATCAGTCCTGTTTCAAACTCTAACAGGGTGATCTCAAAGGGATACTCCAGTGATTTAGTATTGCATTTCCATGAAGTTGTAGGGCTCAGAAGACATATGTCTGAAGCCCAAACAGAAAGTTCCCACTAGAACTGCAGAAAAAACTGTGCAACCTTTTTAACAGGCTGAGTAGTAGTCAGTAGTATCTTCCTCATTTCTGGCACCAAACTACTTCAACACAGTGCAAAAACTGAAGTTAAACCTTAAAATGTTCAGCTTATTTGGTACAACATATGTTCCAAAATATTAAGTGTAAACCAGGATTTTCCCCACATTCAAATTAATGGAAGGAGTGCTCACAGAGTGGCTGCCATCACAAGCAGAGTAGGGTTGAGTTGCTATCACCATGGCAACCATTAATTGCACGTGTGTCAAGTTTAGTGTAAAGTACGAGCCAGAAAACAGGGTTCGTAAACAGCAGAAAGCTGCATGGAGCCTAGAGATACAGTGGATCACATTGTCATCGCATCTGAAAAAGGGCAAAAATTAGCGCATCCACCCAGGTGTCGTATTATCGTCACTGTTGATCTGAGCTGATCAGAGCTGGAACCAATGAATACCCAAGACTACTGCAGAGTCATTTCTTCCAGGAATGAATGCTGATTGTCTTCCCATTAAATACAAAAGCCAGATGTTAGTGGATTTTTAGTCCAGTGGGAAAATCTCTGCAGTGTCACGGGAGCTTTATTACTGATAAACACGGGTTTAAAAAACACATTTTAACATTTAACCTGCTATCTCAACTCCTTTTATTGCTTCCTGCCCACCTTTTGAATCCCTAGATGGTGACCAGTCTCACCCAGGAGTCCCTAGCAGTTAACTACAGTTGGTGGGTTCTTAATGGTCCTGATGCCCACTAGGGGTCGCCAAAGCTTCAGGGAGAGGTTGTGAGGCCTTCATGATTTAAAGAGGTGCTGGAAAATATTTATATGTGTACAACAGGCCTATATCTTAGCATTTCATTCATTTCTGTAGAGTCAACTCAATGAAATTTTTATTTTTAAGGTTTAGATTACCATTTAAAATGTGAAATTAAAAAAGGTGACAGGATAAGGGCACAGTTAAGACCTGAACACATGTTATAATCCACAGAGCCTTCTATATTTGCTTAACAGCTACATCCTGCATGAGAAAAGTACACCATTAAAACAACCAAAGAGCTAATAGAACAATAGCAAAGTGTCAGGGAGAAGGAAAACAAAAAATAAAATAAATCATAACATCATACAGACTGATAATTGTATAGGAATTTAGTGAAACTTGAATACACAAATGTCCTGCAGTTATTGCATTCACTGTCTGAGTTAAATGTACAGATTATCAGTTGTTCTGTACTGTTATGTTTATGCATTGAATATAAAATTAAATATCCATTAAGTATGTCACTTAGTTAGGTCAATTAAGGGAAAATTTGGGGAACTACTGCTCTGTCTCACATAAGGCTTTAAGGCAGTTCAACACAGCTTTTAGTGCTAACAGCAATAACACATGGACGCATAGTCATAGACACAGACACATGCACACACACAAACTAATCTCCTTCCTAGACATCAGCTGTTTTACCTTTATTCCATCTAAGACAACTCCTTCTCCATACACTTAAGCTTATATAAATCTTTAAACAATCATTTCAACACCTTTCATTGTTGAAACTATTTGCTGCACCCTTTTCTCATTCCCTACTATTACAACTCTTCAAACTCTGTTCAGCTGCTCCTTCATAAAACGTTAAGCCAGGAATCCAGTTTAGCTCTCAGCCATCCATCAAGCAATATAGTTCAGCTTCTGGCTCTCAGAGCAATGCTGCTCAGCACCCTGACATATGTGAAGCAGTAGAACTTAGTGTCAGCTTTTCAGCAGCCGGAGAGCAAACTGCAATTCCTCCAGAAATTTAATTCTTGAGTATAAACATACTTCTTCTTTGTATTAAGCACTGAGGAAGTTACATCAGTCCTGTGAGTCAGTGTTAGTGTTGAATCTAAAATGAAACAGTGAATAATTAACACAAAACAGTCAGTTAAACTAAAAAAAAAGGAACCAGTGGTAGGTTGGGTGACAAACTGGGAGCAGTGGTTTTGACTATGCTAATGTAGGTATGAGAGCACCTCGATGTGGTGGTTTCACAACACAGCAGCTTTCAGATCTTGCATGAGCCTCCTCCTCCTCCTCCTCCTCCTCCTCTTCTCCCCTCACGCCCCTCCTCTGTTCTCCTCCCTGCCTGTCTCAGTGTGAACCCCTCCAACACTATAACAAAACTCAGAAAAACTAAAAAGGGAAGGAGAAGAAGAACGGGATGGGGGGGATTTTTTTTTTACAAAGGTACTCTTCTTTCGTGTTTATTACTCCAAATGAGTGGGTGACTGGGGAATGTCTGGCAGTTACAGTTTGTGACACTGCTTCTCCCACTTATGATGTTCCTATTTCTCCTGTATTTCTGTCAAGTACTCTTTGTTTCTACCTCCCCTTGGCATTTTCACTGTTTTAGTTTGTTTTTTTTTTTTGTATTTGAATCTATATTTACTGTTTAGACTGTTGCTGAACCTCTCTGTGATATCAAAACGAAAGAAAATTAACAAAAAAAACACCAAGTGTCTTAAAATATTGTATCGCCATCGTTTTTAATGCCAAGTACTACTTGTAAATGTTTGTGTATCAAATGTGGCCTCAAATGAAACTGAACTATATTATTATTATTATTAATAATATTATTATGATTATTATTTGAGCAATTATTTTAAACAAGTGCTGTAGACCACTGCTGTGAAAGTAGTCGATTCTGTTCATTGATATGTAATAAATATTTATGGAATTTGAACTGTTTGACTTTTTTTTTTCTTTTCTTTTTTTCTAAGTGTTGTATTTTACTAATCATAGGCCAGCAGGAAATATTAAACACTGTAGGACTACCAACAGGGCTGTCAGTGACCAGTGAGTCACGAGGCACAGAGTTGCTGTTTAGGTGTGAGCAGATCACGCAGGCTGATGTTTTGAACAAATGACAAACAGCCAAACGCTTTGTCAGTGGTGTCTGAAAAGGTGTTTGATGCAACCAGGCACTAATACAGTGTTAGAAAAGCAGCTTGTGCTAAAAACCAAACAACCAAAAAGCATCAGCTGCATTAGTTCAGTGGTTTTCATTATGTCTTTAGTTCCGCCTTCCTCAGAAGACAGAAGTTTCCGCCGAAGAATGTCAAGGTATGTAAAATCCTAACATGTCTGAACTCAACAATGAACTGATTAGATTTTAGCGGTCAAATGTCAAGGTCACTGTGACCTCAAAAAACATGTTTTTGGCCATTCCTCAAGAATTCCTACTCTAATTATGACAAAATTTCACACAGATGTCGAACAGGATAAATGATAAAGTGATGATATTTTATATCCAAAAGATCAACGTCAGTGTGACATCATAATGCTCTGCAGAAACACCTTTCTGGCCATCATTCAACGTCATAACTCAGGAACAAATGGAGAGACACCTGGTCAAATACTGATTTGGTGACACTTATTTTGGGTGCCCACCTTGAAACTGTAGCTTCTCTGCAGAAAGATTCATATTTGAAGGATTGTTTACAGTGAAAACAACCACGAGGTGGTGATTGTAGTTATGTTTGGTATGATTAAATATGCTATAATTAAATTAAATTTCTCCTCAGTCTCAGTTGCAGCAGCAGATCAAAGAAAATGTCACCAACTGTGCATGTTTCATGTTCGTCTTTGATGAGATGTACAAGATGCATCCTGGCTTGATTGACAGCATAAAGCCATACCTGGGGTACCACAGCAAGCTGAATGGTGTTTCCTATCGGAAAGCTATGTTCATCTTCCTCAGGTGAAAAGATGAACACGTTTATCTGACAGATCAGAATTTTATATTGAACAGCACAAAGAGACAATCTGGGCAAGAAAAATTAAAAACATGATAGTGACAATATTAACAGGGCATAGTTTCTGCTGATTGCGTATGTTCTTTGTTTTACTGCATTTGAGATATGTTTGCCCAAACTTTGATGTGCTGAGGCTGAAACACAAACATCAATTCACCACAGAACACAGTTTACACTATCAGAGTCTATATTTTAACCTTCATTTCTAGTGTTCTGATAATTACTTTACAGAAATGCATTAAAATGCTGCTGTTGCTGTATAATACCATTACTTTCAAATCACTTCTTAAAACTAAAAGTCTTTTATTTATGTCAGCCCAAAGTTTCATTTTTCCGTTGTTTATTGTCCTGTTTTTGTCCTATTATATTGTACTTTGGGTGTTTTTATTTCAATCTATTTTATTCACTGTATGCCCTACTATTTTTTATCATCATCAAAATGCCATTAAATCAACAGGGTTGCAAAATCCTGTAATGCATAAAACATGAGCAGCAACATTTTAAGGATATAATTATATATTGTTTTATGTTTGATAAATATAAATTTGGTAGCAATCAGGCTAATTCTGTTTCCTGCTTAAATCCTCCTCCTAGTAACGCTGGAGGGACGAGCATTACACAGACAGCTTTGGATTTCTGGAAAGGAGGATGAGATCGAGAAGAGATTGAGCTAAAAGACCTGGAAACTTTGCTCTCTGTATCAGTATTTAACACCAATTATGGTGAGTAAGCTTATTTTGCCACACAAAAATAGATTCTATTCTTCTACCTTTTTCACTACCGGCAGTATCTCTAAATCTCTTCCAGGTGGCTTGTGGCATTCAAGTTTGATTGACAAGAACCTGGTGGACTTCTTTGTCGCGTTTCTGCCTCTGGAGTACCAACAAGTCATCCAGTGTGTCATGGCTGAGATGAAAGCCAGAGGACTGCGGCCAGACCTGGCTTTGGCGGACCGGGTGGCCAGAGATTTAGAGTATTTCCCCAAAGATGAGGGAGTGTTCTCTGTCCGAGGCTGCAAGACAATATGTAGAAGATTGCACTACTACATAATGTCAGCATCTGATGGACAAATATGAGTATAATGTGCACTTTCTTAAAACAAAAAGAAAGCCGGATGATGCCTTTTTCAGAAAAATGTCTACCCCAGTTTTAATTCACTGTTAAAAAGAAAACAAAAGTTGAGCTCTAAAAATGAATACATGTGTGCTAGTTGGTCTCTGCAGCTTTCAGGTATTACCAATTCTCTCTTTACCAATAATGCCAACTCATCTGTAAGTGTGAAGCATTAAAGGGTTATTTTGCTGATTTTCAACCAGGTCTGTGTCACCGAGGTGTTGAGAGTGTTTGCAGATGAACTGTGTAGGTTTCCAATTAGTGAAGCCATAGCTTGACGCTCTAATCATCCGCTTCATCTTAATCCGCATGTGCAAAAAATCCACCGGCCCACTCAACTACTGTTTACTTCAAAACTCAAAAATGGTACAGAAACAGTCATCCGTTTCCAAATCCACAATTATCCACAAAAAAAGGTTAAAAAAAAAAAGGGATAAAAGATATAAGAGATAGGAGGTCAAAAAAACTGTGCAGCTCCACTCTCACTCTCACTGCAATGAACTCTCTCAAATCCAAAAACTCCCCCTACTGGTAAGAGTGTAAAAAACAATACAATACAATAATAATAATACCCTTATCTTAAAAAACTGCACTCCTAAAAAATGTGTTAAGGCAACCCCTGTGCTGCCAGCTCCTAGAGCTCCTAATTCATCCACCAGCCAAAATCCACCGGATGATGCAAAACATGTCAGTGATGACGCACAGGGCATCATCAGCGATGTAAAATGATGCGTTCCGCGTCATGGATTTCTGCTCAAGGCACAGGTGGGGTGTTCATGGTGCTGCTGGCAAGGGCAGTGCCTCGAAACCGTTCCTATACAAACAGTCTCCACACCTTGGTGACACAGATCTGGTTAATAAGGTCCCTTTAATTAAGAAGCCATGCTGCTGACAAGTGTAGTCAACATTTTATTACAAAAGTAAAAAAAACTGAATAAGTAATCAACAAATCAGCAGTTATCTGATTAATGTGTGTCCATGTATGTCCAGGGCAGGGATTGGTTCAATAATCTGTGTGTAAAAGGAGGTGTTGTAAGAATAATAAAGGTGCTGTGTGGCTTAAAAATGGAAAATCATCATCATATATGTATATGACCATTTAGGTGCGCATAAAATCATTACATAACATTTTGTCTGGATGGGAAATTCATAATGAGACATAAATTCATTGTATGCTAGAAGATGATCTACTGAGTCGATAAGCTGTCCATCATTAAAGGGTCTTGTCTCTGTATGATCTGCCATCTTGCTGATTTCTCATTGTGACATCTCATGTGGTTCTGTGTGATTTAACCAACTTTAAGTCATGCCTCCTTCACGTTAAACCCCTCTCTTACAGTCTGCACACAAACCCCTCTCTCTGTACTGCTTTCTTTCTTTATTGTAGGAGGTGAGCCAACACCCCTGAACAATAAACCATCTCAGCCAACATAAACTTATCTCTAGACAGAGGCTGGCCAGGGGCAATGAAAACACAGCTTTTGTAAGAGTGATCACCTGATCTGGCATGAAAAAACAGAACAAAAAGGAGAGAGTAAAATTTTTATGCGGCCATAAATTTCCAGTTACTCAACACATTAGGTAACATTGTAGTATGTGATTTTAGTGTGTGTGTGTGTGTGTGTGTGTGTGTGTGTGTGAGTCAGGCCTCGCTGCTCAGTCACCGGGTGAGTTCACTGGCTGAAAAAGAGAACGTCAAAAAAAGGAAAAGTGAGGCGTATAGGGAAGAGACCTTGTTTCCTTTTGCCCTGAAGGTAAAGGCAGGTTGAGACGACCCCACCGCTGAGGCATACAGGAAATAGTCACACCCACATAGGCATGTCATTGGCTTTCATCCTGATCGTATGTATTGCTAACGCTCCTCCACTCAAAGAAAAGGATTAGAATTTTCCAGTCCTCCCACGTTTTCAGGGTTTGTCGTCTGTCTTTTGTCTGGAATAACAACTCCATAATCAGAATACATTGCAGCTCTGTAATTTTAAGTTTAGTCATCAGTGGAAATGGGATTTCTGGAAATACAACATCTCAGGGCTGGGAAATTATTGCTTGGAGCCAAATGCAAGTCAAACAGGAGCAGGGAAGCCAAAAACAATTTGAAAAGAACATTTCACTCCAGATGCAACAGGTGATTTAAGCAGACTAACATACGTGCCACACATGCTGTAATCATGATCAGTATGAATGCATGACTGGGCGCTCTGTTGTCTGTCAGCACGTCTAGATGGCTTCCCAGCACCCTGCCCGGCCCCTCAGGATACAACTACAGCACAGCCAAAGGTCTTACATAATAGGTGGAGGAATGCTGGAGCTTTGCCGTGGACTTCTGGATCATCTCACTCTCGCACAAAAGCACACACAAAGTGGGGCCCGGTCCCCTGTAACACCAGAACACACTGTCTCTGCACGACTAGGTGGAGCAAACACAATGATCTCTCTATTAAAAGACAATTTAAGGACTGAATACTGAATTAACACGCATTCAAGTGAACTTGGTTGCATGTGCCAACTGTTTTATTTCCTCCAAAAATGTATATAGGTGTTCAAAAAAAAAAAGCACTGTATACATTACACTGAAAAATAAATATTATTACAATATTAAAAATAGCCTTGAAATGTGTTTTCACAGATAAAATTCTTCCACCAGTTTTGTTCTCTGCCGGTTGTTGCAGAATTCACTCTCAGTCCAAACTCTGTGTTACTTTCTTCTTCCTTAAAATTGACAGTTTCACTCACTCAGTAAAAGCATCACACCTTGTTTTGCTGAGTGATATCAAATCTCTCAACATACCCTCAGCCATCATGCCAGGATTCATTCATGTTTTTGTTGAACATAGTAAGCAAACAAATGTTAACACAACAGATGGAACATCCACACAGGAAACAGATGAAGCCATGGAGGATACAACACCAAACAAATGGTGGTCTGTGTTGTGTGTAAACCCAAAAAGGGCAGGCGGGGATGAACATACAGCACAGCACAGTGTTGGAAAATACTCCAAAGTGGTTTTAACAAAATGTCTACAACTGTCTGTGAGTGAAATTCCATTAGGTCATTTCAACAAAAAGACAAAAATGAGCAACAACCTTCATTTGCTTTTTAAATATTACAGTACAGGATGACAACTTCAAATAACTTTTAAGACATTCTCACATTTCAGAGACGTAAATAGGACGATAACAATACTGACAAAGTCTCTCAAAACCAGGCTGTGGTGTAATCACACACCTTGTATTGCACTCTCACTGACATTCTTGTCTTTTATGTTCTCCCTCCCAGGAGGCCTCTCCGGTATCCTCCTCCTGCTTTCTCTGACCCAGGTCACGGATCGTAACCGCCATCTTTCCAGCCAGAACAACACCTCTAGTTCTCTCTTTGTGGATATTCAGGCATATGCTGCGACCGCCGTGAGGATCTGCAGAGCCATAGAGAAACAAGGTACCTGTGCGACAATGTAGGCCAGAGAGCGAGTCGGTGCTCGCAGGGCCAACAGGTAGGCGATGCTGTGCAGCACACGACCCATGAAGAAGACAAGGAAGTGAAGGCGGGCCACAGCCAGTGAGGGTCCAGTCATGGAGTAGATAGCACCCAGGAAGAGGAAGGGGAGGATGTTCTCCATGTCATTAAAATGAGCTCTATAGGAGAAAAAAAAAGAATGAGTTAGTCACAAGTGTGTACGTGTATGCACACACACAGCTGTTTTCAATATCCTGCAATGTTGTGATTCAGCTATGATGCAGTGAAGGGATGGCATAGTATAAAGTATTTCTCAATAACACATTTCAGTGATTTCAGTTCTGGATAATGTTGTGGTTTCTTCTGCATTTTTCTTGGAGAGTTGGTAATCTGACGACCCACTGAATTCAACTGATGAGTCACCTTAATGAGAAATTACAGAATCCAAACTGTTAGATGAATTCTGTAATTTCTCATTAAGGTGACTCATCAGTTGAATTCAGTCTGGGAAAGCAGCAAGTGTCTGTGACTTTCTCCTGTTGGCAGCCCAGTCAGACTGCTTATCAGCCACACTATTTTCCTGCCTCATGTCCACCCACTGGAATCAACTTTTGAATAATATTATTCAAAAGTTGATCCCAGTGGGTGGACTTTTGAATAATATTATTCAGGGAACCTGCCCTGTAAAAAGTTCTTGCAGTAACAGCACATTAAAAGCAGGTTACGAGGCTTGTAGACTATTCAAGTCCATCATGTTGTAAAAACTCACGAACATATATACACAACCGAGCCAGATCTCTAGATTTATATCAGGATTTGTCTGTAACTGTCAATACACAGTTTCCCATCAAAAGTGAAGGGATGGTCCAGGATACACAGACGAGGGGAAAGTTTTTACTAGTAGAAAAACACTGGCTGTCCTCACTGCTGCCGCAGATCATATTCTGGACAAGTTAAAACAAAGCAGTGAAGCACATTCATTACAGGCTGCCAGCTCTTGTTGAAAACCAACAGAGGGAATCGCATGATCTCACTGAAGAGTTGCATCTAAAGGGAAAATTTCACTGGAAGGAAAAAGCTTAATTAACAATAATAATAATAATAATAATAATAATAATAATAAGCACTTCCAGGAACTATTTTTGGCACGTGCAGGTCTATAAAATGTTAAGTACCCAGCCACAGATACCTCAGAAGCCTCTAATAAACCTGTGAACACATAACCTTTTAACCTTTTAACATCAACTATTGCTAACCAGATACACAGTGACAAAATTTAGCAACATCCTGATGTGGAAACTGCAGGCAAGAAGTGTATAGAAGTTATGATGCTAACAGTGATGGAAAGTACATTTACTCAAGTACTGTACTGTAACTAGAAATATTGAGGTTTTTTACATGAGGTTTTTCAGGTCATGGGAGAGATGGTGGCAGGTGGGGGGCAGGCAGGGGTGAGACGTCCAGAAAATGACGAACATAAGCGAAATGGTGGAGTGGAGTGTATGTGGAGAGCTTTAAAGTGAACATGAAAAGGTAAAAACCACCTGGGGTGCTGTATGAATACAAAAATTTGCAAATGTGGACATAGCCTATTCTCTTATTGTTTGTTATTTATTGTTATTTTTTTGTTGGCAAGGTTGTTGATTTGTAATTACCTCTTGTTGTAGTTAGTAATAAATACAATTAATAAACATTAATGATGATGATGATAATAATAATAATAATGCCTAGGGCGCCAATTATGCTAGGTCCAGCAGCTAGTAAATTGGGATTTTAGGTAAAACATGATGCATTGTCATGGAGTTACTTGTCATGGAGTTAAGACAAGTAATAGTACTAATAAAATGCTACTAAAGTATGAGTGCATCACTATTTTAAAAGATCCAATATAGGATCAAGTATTTTCCTGTGCTGAGTACCATATTTTATACTTTTAAGTACATTTTGCTGTCGTACTTTCACTTGTAATGCAGTATTTTTTACATTGTGGTATTTTTACTTAAGTAGCCTAAATACTTCCTTCACTGTGTGCTGCAGTAAAAGTGGATAACCCAGTCAAAATATAACTGACTGTGTGGTCTCTGATCTGACAGCAGGCTATTTCTACAAAATAAAGCCATGTCGTGATAGTGCCAGTTTCTGTACATACCTCCGGCATCTTTCCACGTCGGGATCCTCTCTGTGGAACTGTAAACCTCCGTGTCTCAGTGCGTCCTCAGGGTTGGCAAATGCCTTTCAGGAAAGAAAAAAAACTTTGGATCAGTGAACATTTCTTGGTTAAATTAATTATGAAATGATGTTGCTTTCTCGGCTTTGATCCTTCTTTCTAATCCATAGTAACTCACCTTTTTGCGCAGCCTTACTTGTCCCGTTATTATCGCTATCACGTACATTTTGATCACCAGAAGCACTCCGTAGAAAACAAAACAGGAGAAAACCTCATTTCTTATCATGACTGCCATGGCTTGGCTTTCTTTAATGATCCAAAGTGAGCTGCACTGAAATGGAAGAGGAGCTCTGAGGTTGGTGCGTGCGAGCGTAAAGCTGCTAAAAATGAGAGTGAGACGGACGGAGGGGGAAGCTGTTATGTACTGTTGGTGATGCCTCCACCCACTCACTTAAATCACGGTGGCAGGTTAAGCGGAATGTTTCATTCATAATTCTGTGAATTCCAGACTGAACATTCAAATTTCTTGGCACGCCAAATTTGGAGCCCTGAGGGTATGGCCTACTTAAAGAGTCACATAGGCAATGGTGGAAGTATTCAGATCTTTCACTTCATTAACTTATAAGTACTATTTAAGTAGCCTATTAGCTAGACCAGACCTTGTATTTTTTTTTTTTTTTTTTTGAGTATTTAGAGATTTTTTACTTCAACTTATGTACCACTTATATGGTTATGTTAGCATTATT
Organism: Epinephelus lanceolatus; assembly: GCF_041903045.1. Lineage (NCBI taxonomy): Eukaryota > Metazoa > Chordata > Actinopteri > Perciformes > Serranidae > Epinephelus > Epinephelus lanceolatus. The sequence continues at coordinate 12,886,694 of NC_135752.1, forward strand.
GCAACTCACTTGTAAAAAAAAAAAAAAGTTGCATCTATTTGATTCTAATTAACTGCACCGCCCGCTACTACGCCTTGTGACATAAATCAAACACACCCATCTTTTTTTGCGTCACCAACAGGTGCGCGCGCTCCATGAGCACGTTCAGCTCTGTCTGGCTAACATGCTAAATGCTAACAAGCTAATGGTGGCTTTGGCTTCTGTGTTTACAGAGGAACTTTTACCCTTAGTGAGGTGGTTTTGGACTTTCAGCAGTTTTTGACCGCTAATGTGGGACACAGAGGCCGAGTGGACTGGTTATACTGGGACAAGGAGGCCGAGTGGACTGGTTATACTGGGATTGTGAGGAGGCTGAGTGAACTGTTATTTTAGGCTATGCCTTGACCAAGAGAAGTTGAACTTGTCTGGAGCAGATTGAAGAGGACTTCATGGTACTCAAGACTCAGACTGACGTTCAAACAGGTGGGCACAACAACAAAGTCAGTCAGTATTGTAAGCAAGCAAATAACGACAAGTAAATAACAACAACAAAGGCCAGCTGTGGAGTTTATACTGATTATACAGTTATTGTTTTGTCTACTTTGGTGATGTTTTATATGCTGTTAATCCTGTAAGAAGTGTCACGTTACTGAATTTGTGTGGCTTAACACTGCTTGTTGTGTCACCCACCATGGTAAGATCTTTTTATTTATTGTAGGTTAGTGTAATTGTCTGAGTTTTGTCTCTTGTATATTTATAATTAATAGTACTGGCTGCCCTATATTATAATATTTAGAAAGGGCTCATTTTCTCCACTATAATTGCCGAATTCCACAACAAATAGCCTATGCAGGGCTTCCCTGATTTAATTCAGCATTTTCCCACATAGTTTAATGTTGCATTTAAGATATAGCCCATGTGACGCGCATATCCAAATACTTATAAAGTAGGTTATTCTAGGTTGTAATTGGCTATCAGTTTTATGTGAATGAATGAAGCTTGACGCCCTTTCTAAATACACTGCTCAAAAAAATAAAGGGAACACTTAAACAACACAATGTAACTCCAAGTCAGTCACACTTCTGTGAAATCAAACTGTCCACTTAAGAAGCAACACTGATTGACAATCAATTTCACATGCTGTTGTGCAAATGGAATAGACAACAGGTGGAAATTATAGGCAATTAGCAAGACACCCCCAATAAAGGAGTGGTTCTGCAGGTGGTGACCACAGACCACTTCTCAGTTCCTATGCTTTCTGGCTGATGTTTTGGTCACTTTTGAATGCTGGCGGTGCTTTCACTCTAGTGGTAGCATGAGACGGAGTCTACAACCCACACAAGTGGCTCAGGTAGTGCAGCTCATCCAGGATGGCACATCAATGCGAGCTGTGGCAAGAAGGTTTGCTGTGTCTGTCAGCGTAGTGTCCAGAGCATGGAGGTGCTACCAGGAGACAGGCCAGTACATCAGGAGACGTGGAGGAGGCCGTAGGAGGGCAACAACCCAGCAGCAGGACCGCTACCTCCGCCTTTGTGCAAGGAGGAACAGGAGGAGCACTGCCAGAGCCCTGCAAAATGACCTCCAGCAGGCCACAAATGTGCATGTGTCTGCTAAAACGGTCAGAAACAGACTCCATGAGGGTGGTATGAGGGCCCGACGTCCACAGGTGGAGGTTGTGCTTACAGCCCAACACCGTGCAGGACGTTTGGCATTTGCCAGAGAACACCAAGATTGGCAAATTCGCCACTGGCGCCCTGTGCTCTTCACAGATGAAAGCAGGTTCACACTGAGCACATGTGACAGATGTGACAGAGTCTGGAGACGCCGCGGAGAACGTTCTGCTGCCTGCAACATCCTCCAGCATGACCGGTTTGGCAGTGGGTCAGTAATGGTATGGGGTGGCATTTCTTTGGGGCGCCGCACAGCCCTCCATGTGCTCACCAGAGATAGCCTGACTGCCATTAGGTACAGAGATGAGATCCTCAGACCCATTGTGAGACCATATGCTGGTGCGGTTGGCCCTGGGTTCCTCCTAATGCAAGACAATGCTAGACCTCATGTGGCTGGAGTGTGTCAGCACTTCCTGCAAGACGAAGGCATTGATGCTATGGACTGGCCCGCCCGTTCCCCAGACCTGAATCCAATTGAGCACATCTGGGACATCATGTCTTGCTCCATCCACCAACGCCACGTTGCACCACAGACTGTCCAGGAGTTGGCGGATGCTTTAGTCCAGGTCTGGGAGGAGATCCCTCAGGAGACCATCCGCCACCTCATCAGGAGCATGCCCAGGCGTTGTAGGGAGGTCATACAGGCACGTGGAGGCCACACACACTACTGAGCCTCATTTTGACTTGTTTTAAGGACATTACATCAAAGTTGGATCAGCCTGTAGTGTGTTTTTCCACTTTAATTTTGAGTGTGACTCCAAATCCAGACCTCCATGGGTTAATAAATTTGATTTCCATTGATAATTTTTGTGTGATTTTGTTGTCAGCACATTCAACTATGTAAAGAACAAAGTATTTAATAAGAATTTTTCATTCATTCAGATCTGGGATGTGTTATTTTAGTGTTCCCTTTATTTTTTTGAGCAGTGTATATGTGACTCTTGGAGAGCGTTGTCTGCGCCTTTGGGCATTGAATCATGCGATCACATGAGGTAAGTGCATTTTTCTTTCGCGTTTCAGGGGGGAACATCGGACCCGGGGAACATAGGACCCTTTTTTTTGGAAAAGTGGGGAACATTGGACCCGTTTTCGGAAAAGGGTCCTATGTGCCCTGGTTGCAGAACATAGGGGGGAACATAGGACCTGGGGAATATAGGACCCGGGAACATAGGGATGACCCCGTTCTGTTTACTTAAAAGTAATTAGTAACTACAGCTGTCAGATGACTGTAGTGAAGTAAAACAGCACAATATTTCCCTCTAATGCAGTATGAAATGTAAATACGAAAGTGTACAGTAGGGATGCACCGATCCACATTTTTTCACTTCCGATCCGATCCCGATACCTGAATTTGGATATCTGCCGATACTGATACTAGCTCTGTTTACTTTAATATTATTATTATCATTATTGTTGATTTTATATGAGGCTGTAATAAACTCCTCTCTACAGGCAAGTATGCTATGTACATATGTATGCATGTATGTCCCAAAAGGCAAGTTGAGGTAAGTATAAGGTCAGAAAAGCAGGAAATCCTGTTCACAGGAAAAATCCCATCGTGAAAACAAATATGCAACTGTAAGGGTTTCAGATTGATTGTCAACATTTATTAAATTCCAAGACAGTGTTAAACTACTAGTACAATATACACTATCAAAAAACAAAAAGTACCTGTCATATTAATCTGAACAGCACAGATACAAATCAAGTAGACACTACTATGTAGTAGTTTTGTCACGGTAGCAAAATTGGGACCCACTGTACGATACCAGTGAAAGTATCATGGTTCTGAGTAGTATCACGATACCACAGCGAAAATGAGGCAGATGTGCCTTTTGTCATTTATAAAAAGATAAATCACTTTTCTATAATACATCAATGATATTTCAATGGAATAAATTACTTATTGACTTATTCATACTTCAAAAATGGCATCAATAAGTGATTAACATAGGGGGGATCAAAATAAAATAAATAAATAAAATAAAAATCAACCAGCCACCCTCCCCCCCTGATGGTCCTTTCATAAGTAAAGAACAGTCCCTTCATAAGTAACGAACGGTCCCTAAAGTGCGGTGAGGTTTGTGAACCGTTCCCTGCCACGGAGAGAAATGTGAACGGCTCGTTTCTCCTCTGACACATCACATACCTGTGTGCCGCCACAGTTCGGCTGTTCAGGTACTTTTGGGCAGTCATGACGCCAAGAAGAGGACATTATTAGACCTGGAGTCAGACTTCAGAGCTGTCGCCGGTAAGTCGTTCTTGCGCCGCGCAGCACTATGAGCCTCCGCCGTATTTGACAGGAAAGCATTCCCCTCTGTGTCTGTGACCCCCGTTCAACCCACAACCGGCAGGATTTGCCTTTAGTTTCTGCTGCTGGTTGAAATCTGTACTGGCACAGCTGAATGATTTATTTTGCACGCACAAAACTATTTTTAGTCGCAAATGGCAGTAAAATGCTCGCACGTAGAGCTCTGTAGTGGAAAACAAATCACTGTAGCATATATAAACAAATCGAACCTACAAGTAAAAATAAATTAATAATAACTTTCACAGCTTAAAGATACTCAATAGCTCAGTTCATACCTGAAATGTCACTGGATACAAACCACTGCAGCGGCATATCGAGTGCCAGGTGGACAGCGCCGCCGTTATTGGACGCCGCATGGACACTCACGCTCTTGCGATTGGACTTTGATCTTATCCCACAGTAGTGGTACCTGAGGTACCGTAGTACTGCAGCTGTTCGGAATAGAATGATTTTATGTGTGTTACTATAAATTGTGTTTCACTATATAAGTTTTAGATGTGTGAACAATGAGAATACTGAGATGATTTCAGCTGATCTGAATGTGTTTGCTTTGCAGAAGTGGAGAAGTACAGGAGAGGAAGAGACATGAAGTCTGAGGAGCACGTACCGCAATGCTTAGATAATTAGTTTCATATATGGTAAAAAGAATAGAAAGTGATATACAGATAGTAAGGTACAGCACGTGTAGGGAGTTGTGTTGTTCTCTTGTCTTTCAAAACAGGAACCACGCCCCCACCGCCAGCGGGAAGGAGTCAGATTAACACGAGGCAGGGGCGTGGTGTGGTGAAGGAGGAAGTGGAACTGCCAATAAGAAGAGGACAACGCCTTGCGTGCACAATGACACTCTGTTACGCTCAAATATACTGGGTCAGGGAAAGGACAGGAGGTCAGACTTCGTGAACTGACACACCTTTGTTGTTCGTCAGGGACGTGAAGTTGAGACCCAGAGCTCTGTAATTTTATTCCTTTACTGCTTAATAAACTACATTAACTGAGACCGAATATCTTCTCCTATTGCTTCATTAAAGAACACGCAGGACTGAGCTCACACATAGCACATTGGAGAGTAGGATGAGACTCTTAGTCCAACACGGCCTACTCCAACATTATGGTATCATATGTACCATCGTGTTTTAGAACCTCGGTCAGTGCAACACTACTATGTAGTAATCATCATATCATTCCAGCAGACAACGTGAAAGCACAGACGCGGCTCGTGGATCGGAAATTTCCGATCCGTGAATTACGTTGGTATCGGAACCCGATACCGATAATGGATCGGATCGGCCCCATCCCTAGTGTACAGTTACCACAAATGTACCTAAGTACAACGCTGGTGTACATTCTGCCACAGCACATGGGGATCCTGTAAGAGAGAGGAAAAGTACAGCTGAGGATCATTTTGAAACTTAGATCACATTTGGGGTCTGTGTAATACAGTGGGTAAAAAGATAATTATGATCTGACTCAGAGTCAGGCTGCTTGTGAGCCAGCATGTCTTTTGCGCACTGTGGCGGTCATGCTGAGAAAATGACTTAATGCAATACTGTTGGCAAAATATGGGATGAGTGGTTGGTTGGAAAACAATGAAACTTTCCACTGCAGTTTAGATTGTTGTGGTTCCATGATCCGGTAATTAGATTGCCCAACATCGTAATCTGTCATCACTTTACATAGTACAGGATAATGATGGTTTTATGGATAACAGCAGTCCACATAGTGGAAAGTACTTTTACTCAAGTACTGTACTAAAATTCAATTTTGACATACTTGACATTTACTTGAGTATTTTCATTTTGTGCTGCTTTATACTTCCACTCCAGTTCATTTCAGACAAACATTGACTTTCTTACTCTACTTTTCTAATGTAATAATACATACAGCCTAGAAAAAAGACATAGTTATAAATGAAACTACTCAATAGAATATATGTAAACTACTACTACTACTTGATGTGATCTAATGATGATGATGAATGATTATCTAATATCATATTTCATCAGAGTGCTTTTACTTTCGATTCTTTAAGTATATTTTACTGAAAATACTGTTTCTTAAGTCCAGAGTACTCACATCAAAAGTAAAAATTCTAAGATAGATATATGTACAGTATACACACTACTACAAGTCCTGCGGTGGACTGTAAGTAAGTACATTTACTCAAGTTCTGTACTGAAGTTCAAGTAAAGTACTCATATTTTACTTGTGTATTTCCATTCTTTGGTAGTTTATACTCCTACTTCTACTCCATTATAATTCGAAAGGAAATACTAACTTTTTAACTCCACAACATTTATTTGACACTTAAAGTTACAACTTACTTTTACATAAAAAAAAATCTGATATGCTCATATGATATGATTAAGTACCATACTATTAATCTACCCAGTAGTAGTAAGAAGTATCTAAAAGTGGACAAACCTACAACATTAAAATGCTCTTACATGTATCCGTTCTTGATGAAAACAGAAAGGCAACAAAGCTCATTTGGAAAACCACTTTATCAACAACAAAAAAACTTAATCAAATAAAGAGGAAACTATGAAAACAAACATCACTCACATCATATTTCTCTTCAACTCCAATCACATTTATTGCAAATACACCACATTTCCTTTGTATGTCATCATGTTTGTTTTGTTTTATTGATAGTATAACAGCTTTAGGTTGTATGTCAGCCATCGGTGCCCTGTGTCTGCCAGTCCAAGGTGAGAGAGCTGCCTGAGCTGCTGTCATCACAACAGTCCTCAGCGTCAGAGAAGGAGGACATGTAGTGGAGGCCCGTCACTCTGTGGTAGCCTCCCTGGAGCATCTGTGGGTAGGCGGTGAGCTCCATGGCCCTGCGGCCCGTCCTGCTCGCCCTCACAGTCCACATGTCAACCAGCTGGGAACACATGGCACAGCCCATGATGTGTGTATGTGTGTGCAAACAGATCAGGAGATACAGGTGTGAAGGCGTCAGTATACACACTCATCCACACTAATTCACCACCTTCACTAATATGTTTTGCATTTTTACACAATTTATAACATATTTACATGTACTGAGAACTTAAATTTTTACCCACATCTAACAGTCCAGTGGATTTTCAAGGTATTGTACAATATACTAAATAATATGCATGCAAAATTACTGCAATAATTATAAATTATATACGCATGTATTTTCCATAAATGCCAACTAAATAGAAAAACAAGACGAGATGTTTGATCATTATAATTTGCAAACATTCAGGTATGTGGCAATGAATTGGCATGTGTAGCGAAATACATGCAGGCTGTTTCCCTGGAATGTGTGTATCTGTGTTCTCTCCTGTAAAAAGGCTTGCAATGGAAAAAAAACCACAACAAGCAGGGAAAGGGAGGCACGGCACAAAGTACCGCAAAACAATTAGTGGAGCTACTGATCCAGTTCCCTCCTGTTTTCAGCACCCGAAAAACCACAAGTCTCCCATCCAGCCCTGCCTGCAGGGCCCGACAAGGGTTATCATGAGTTAAAGGGTCACAGAGTCATTATTCTCAAGGTGTTCTTCGTCTCTAAGAGCTGCCAGACACGGCATGTAAATATTTACAGCGGTTGCCTTTGCAGAAAAAAACACAGAGAGAGGGTTCCCAGAGAGAGGAGCTGAATCACTGCGCTACAGTCTGTCCAGCGACGCTTCTCTTAGGATTTCTTTGTGGTGACTTGCTCCTCTGACGGTGCTGCAGCACTTTGATTTTTACTATAGTTGGGCACAGGATCACCACAGAGTCTGCTCATACTGGAGCTCTGATAAATGAAATGCTCCCTGTGTCATGTTTGTTATCCTTACTTCAGCTTGACGAAGCATGGCTGTCACATAAGATCTCATGTATCCCTGTGGAAAGAAATGGAGGGAGGATAGTTAGTAGCAGATTAAAGGTGAACACCATCTAAATTAAGAATTCCTATATGTTAGGCCTGTGGCAGAGGAATGTTCAATCAATATTTGGAAACATAAGATACTCTCTCTCAAAGCATGAAACCAGAGAGGTCTCAAACTGTTGATGTCATAGGGTATAAAGTATGGAGCTGCTCCAGTGAATGGAAGCCTGATTTTGTGAATCCACAGAATGTATGGAGCAGCTCCAGACTTCATATTGTACCCTATGACATCACAAAATGAGTTTTAGCACTCTAGTTTTAGATTTGGGAGAGAGTTATTCATGTTTACGAATATATTTGGACTGTCTTTGACCATAAGAACAACATGTGTAGTTCCTTTTTAATATATGACACTCCAGTGTCAGTTTTCAAGACAAGTTAAAGGGCCCCAAGTTCATTATGAGACAAATGTAGACAGCGTGCACATAAGGCATAAAAAACATCTAAAAACATGCTAATGAGAGCCAGGCTGAAAAATTGGATTACTAGTTTAAGGGCTGCTCTCAGGTCCTTGAGGCAGAATGTTTCAACTGCTTAAAGCACGACAACTAAAAGCTGCCTCACACAAAAAAAATGTGTTCTGTAATTTGAAACTGAAAGCTTTACATAAAGATCATTCATTGCAAAACATGTCGAAACATGTCAAACAGGCTGGTGCAAGACCATGAGGAAGAGCTTCAAAGACAAGAAAAATTATTTTTAAATTAGTGCAAAAACTGATAGATGGAAGAGGAAGGGCTGGGGGCCACAGAGCACAGAATTTGGTGCTACACCCCTGCTAGTCAGCACTGATTTAAGACTCTTGTAGCAAACATCTGGAGTGCTGTGAGCACAGTTGAAGAGGGGTAACCAGTGCATACTCTTAGATAAAATGGGGTAACAACTCAAGTGTTCATAATCTGGAGTATTAAAAATGTATATACAACCTTAGCCGAATCCAGTTTGTTCTGACAGCTGTAGCAACAGACACAGATCATTTCCACAAGAGTTATTTTTGCAAATAACGTTACACCAATGCTTCCGTGAGATGAACAGCTGTTTATACTTTGTACTTCATACAGTTAGTCAGCAGATTCAGAGCCGTCACAGAGCTACAGGAGGATCTATGCAGCTCATTTTTTCCCTGACACAGATATTTCCATGCATAACTGGTAATTATTCCACTTCATTAATGCAGATCCCAACCTGCCCTCCTAAATCTATAGTCTGACCTTCAGCATGCAAAGCTGGCTGGTGCACAGAGAGTGAATTAGCAACAGTATGAAAAAAATGGCATTAATGATGAGGATGGAAAGGACAAGTGGTCTGCTGCTACTCGCCACACCCATCCCATCCCAGTGAATGGACACAGAAGGGGCAACCCTCTGGAAGCCAGCCTCCCCTGCTGTCCTGGATTCTCGCTGTATTGTGATCTGCTGATTTAATATCCAATGGCCTGTACAACTACTGCTATGGGATGTTTAATTATTCATCGGTAAATCCGGTGTGTCATGAAATACATCCCAGTAAGTATCCCAGCATTGATGACATGCACGCAGTGCAGGAAACATGCCAGTGTTTTAGGCAGTGTGATGTGGACCGATGCTGCAGCTGCATTCATGTCCTCTAAGCCAGTTTTTGTGTTGTTTTTTGTCTCTTACCTGAACAGCCTGTCAGCTCTCCCGTCCTCAAGAAGGCTCAGTGTGTGCATCATATCCTTGCATCAGCCCGGTGTGTTTTGCTCTTGGTCTGCCTCTGTCTGGGCTGGATACAGCTCAGCATACGTATGGGACTTGAGATGACATCACAGCTGCTCACTTGAGAGTTGCCCCCTCTTTCTTAAATTGAAACAGGTAAGCCCTCTCACTCTGTGTCTCACATGTAACCATATTTTCTCTCTGAGTTACATAAACAGTAGAACAAAACAACCAGTTTATTTGCCTCATCCTTAAAAAAATACCTATTTATCAAAGCTTTACTCTAGATGAGTAGTGATGAAGCCGAAATGGACATAATCCCAGACAGTGTGCCCTAGGAAGAGATGACTCATTTTAATATGCGTGTGTTAATTTATCTGGACATATTTATTTGTGTATCTAATCTAAAGAGGTGGCTTTACACACATCAACAGGAATCACAAGAGACAGATTTGTAAAGACTGGTCACATCTTTACAGCTGAGGACAAGATGTCCTGTCTTTTCTTACAATGCAGTCAGAAGTGTCTTTGAGAAAGGCCCTCCTTGTAAAGGTATATTCTCATGTCGTTTTAAGGAATAGATTGACATTTAGAGAGCTTAACTTATTCACCCTTTTAAAGAGAGTTAGTTAAAAACATTGATACCACTCTCATGTCTGCATGCTTAATATGGAGCTGGAGTCAGCAGCCTGCTAGTTTAGCTTAGCATAAAGACTGGAAACAAGGGGAAACAGCTAGCCTAGCTCTGTCTGAGTAAGTAAGGTCTGTCAGTTTTTGTACAGGTTTAAAGGTCCAGTGTTTAGGATTTAGGGGTATATACTGGCAAAAATGAAACAGAATAAACACTGGCTCTAGATGGGCCCTTTCGCGAAGTGCAATGTCAGAAAACACTTTTTTTTAACCTAAAACTGCTTTATTCTGTGTTTTTAAAGGTTTAAATCACCAGGTCTATTTCTTTTGGAGAGGGAAGAAACCTCTGCAGATAATTTAGCTCCAAGTAAAAACCTCCTTAATGTCTGGATCTTATCAGAGATAATAGGTGAGCACACATTAGCATGTGCTGGGCACGGGCCAAACAGCGCAGGAAAAACACTGATTTATAATGTGAAACCTTTTTCATTCTGTGCTTTTACAGGTTTAAATCACTGGTTGTGTTTTGTTTTCGAAGAGGAGGAGACCTCTGGATAATTTGGCTCTTGATAAAAACATCTGGATTAGAAAAAAGGTGAGCTCACATTCATTTATAAAAAAAAAGGTGAGCACACATTAGCAGGTTCTGGGCTAGCGGCCAGTCTGCAACAAGCCAAATTGTGTGTGTGTTATACCTTTGAACACAATCGTGCTAGCTGTTTCCCTATGTTTCCGGTCTTTATGCTATGCTGAGCTAAGCTAACTGTCTCCTGGCTATAGCTTCATATTTCATTAACCCACAAATATGACAGTAGTTTCAATCATCTCATCTAAATCTCAACAAGAAAGTAATTAAGCAACTTTACCATAAGGTAAAAACTATTCTTTGAAACTCCATGGCTCTGGGTTGTAATGCAGGCTTTCTGGTATAACAGTGAAGTCTCTAAGCTGAGATAACCCTGATGACATCACCAGGGTATTTCTTCTCAGGCTTGACAAAGCGCCTTCAACAAACAGATCCGTTTTCTCACTTAAAAAAACAACTCGATGTGGTTTAAAATATTTATCCAGAAACAATAGTTCCAGTTTTCTTCCATTTTCAGTGCTGGCTGTTTTTTATATATAAATATAACAGCAAAGAAACCACAAATCAAATCAAAGACCAGGCAGTTTTAATCATTTAACCAGACATGAATAATTACATCAGTTATACAGACATTAAGACATCCCATTGAATTGAGGTCAACCACTTAAGTCCCATGTTATCAGGCATCACCATTATCATGACCACAACAGCCACACTGTAAAATGAGGGGAAAACATAAGTCAGTGAAATCCTGTTGTGCCGTCTCCAGGGTGTCATGATAATACTGATGAACTCCGTCCAACCACAGGAATGCTTGTATTTACCAGTGAAATGGAAATCTCACACGCATGGCTACGTGCTGTAACAGAGGCAAACTCACAGGTGGGGATAATTGAGTAATTACCACATGGCACGTCTTAACACTGCAATATAATAAGCTGCAGTGCCTCAGTCTTTTACTGTCAGCTGCTCAAACTGCTCTGTTTGATAGCTGCCCAGTGTCTCTCTGATGATAAGATTGCACAAAGATTTGCCTTTTTTTTTTTTTTTTTTTAATTGCACAAACTCCCCAATAAGTATCTCAACATAGCACACACACATTCCCCTAGTTTTGATATCATCTCTTGCTAGACTGAACATGTGTAAAAAGGAAAAGTACTACAAAACTGTTTTGACAAATGGGCAGATCAGTGTCCTCTGCTGTTAAAAATGGTAAATTGCTCTTTGGGCACATCAACAAACTAAACAGAGACATGGATTGCTTTAGGCCATGGTCTGGAAGAAAGTTCATAGACAGAGGTGATGTTTGACATGTCATGGCAGGAATAATTCAACTGAAATTAAAAATATTAATGATTGCTGATTTCTGTTAAGTATTTTTTTCAGGCCCCATTCAGGCAGGTATGATGACACTGAGCCGTAACCACTGATATAGGTTCTGTTACCACCATGTATTCAGTGTCCTCATCTGAGAGTGTTGGGAAACTGTAAGATGGTTTGTTTACTTGCTAGGTTAATGTTATAGGCTATATAAAATAATGGATGTAGCCAACATGATGTCACCCATTGGTTTGTGGACTCCTGCTTTAAAGCCTTGAGTTTGGCATTTCGGCAGTCACCGTCTTGGTTTTTTGGAGCCAGAGGTGACCATATTTGGACGGGAGGCTGGAGCTGTCTTATCTTATGGACAGCCTGTCACTCAAAGCAGCCCCGCCCTTCATTATGCATAACTTGAAGCCTTAATAAATGTAACAGGGTGAGTTGTATAAAAATCCATCCCCGTTTTCACCTCTGTAGCCAGCCTCAAGTGGTCATTCAAGGAACTGCAGCTTTTGTTAATGTTAGCCATGACAGTGACAATAGCTAGGCTGTATCACGACTGTTAGCTTCAAATGTAAGATGGCTATAATTGATGTCTTTTTGATAGCAGTGCATCAAATGACAACTTGAAAGTGGTTGCGATGATTATCAGCTTTCCAGAGGTTATTAGTGAGTTTCAGCTTATTGGTTTGCTGCCCTGCCCACAACTTCACTAAAAACCCACTGCAGATGGGCACAATTAGCAACTAGCTGTTAAACATAGTGGGGCATTTAGCAGCTAAAGAGCCAGATATTTCCCTTGGGAGTTGGTAGGGACCAAAAAACAGAGCACGGGGCTTATATTTATCGCCAAAGTCTGTAAATACTGACACCACCAACCCAAAGTATTTGTATTTGATGACCTGGGAATGAGACTCAACAATAAACTTTCTTTCACCTGAATTGCAAACTGAGCCTTTAAACAGAATATTGGATGATTGTTAATGGTATAAGATACACCTGCTTTTCCTGCTACGCCAAGTCAAAATATCTGTAGTGAGTCTTTTAAGTCATCTTGGGTATTCTGAGTAACCATCTTCGTGTCTTGTTGGACAGATACCTCTGTTGAGCTTTTTGAAATTGTTGGATCTTTGTTAGATTGTATCACAAGTCTGTCTTGTTTTTCCTGAATTCTCTAAGTTTTTCTAGTTTTAGCTAACTAAGAAAACTAACTTTGAATCTAAGTGATGCATCATTTTGAGGCCAAGCTTTGTTTTATGTATGTTAACAACTTATTTTACATCTTTAAAGGAATAGTCTGAAATCAAGTTCAATGAGAAAATCATCATCAGTCTTCTCATCTGACTCTCGGCCAGAAAGCCCGAAATGACAAACTATACCTTGAAAGACCCCCTCCACTGAATATCAAGTTTTTAACCTTGTTAATCTGTCCATATGGTGTTTTTTTTATGTGCTACAAGACATATATCATGAGCGAAATAAGCAGTCAGTGCCATGGGTGAGCATTTTCACCTTGGAACTGCAGTGTACCAATGACAGTTTGTGTCATCACAAACCTTAGAGACCAATCCCATAATGTACAGCGAAAGGCGGGAGTTCAACTCGTCAGGGCAGTTGGGAAAAAGTTTACAACATTAGCAACACATTATTAGCCGATAACATGGTCAAGCTAAAGGCTCACGTTATCTAATACAGTTTACAAGCAGAGGTTTGTTTGTTTGATGAACAGAATCGAAGGTGGATGGATGCGCTGCTGCAGGTGAGCGTCTGGGGAGCGGGCTAATTTGCATATTTATCAATCCACGCATACTAAGTCAGGTAAAGATGTATAGTTATATGATCACCATTTCAAGGTATAAAAGGATTTTAAATATGAGATTTTGATGAACAGAGATGAGTTTTTAGGGGTTAAATCAGTGCCGGGAGAGAAACTTTAACATTTTTTAATCAATGGGCACTCTGAATACCCTTCTTAGTTCATACACATTTATACGTCACTCCCCCTCCCCACACTGTATCTTGTGTCATGTATTTGAATTTCATTTTTTGAGATCACGGTCACCTCTTTTGATTGATCTTACAGTGAAATACAGCTGGGAGATCTAATAGTACACCGCTAACGAGACCTTTCCAAAGCCAAGGTAGATAGAAAGTTTACGGTCACCCTTTAACACCCACACAGCTGTTTTTTACACATCCTGGCTGATGTCAATGCAAGATTGGCTCAGGTTACAGCTGAGCAGAGCGATGCAGGGAATTTCGAGGTCAACAAACACCATGAACTTAACTTCAAATGCTTAATGTCTGTATATGCTCACACAGTCATATTCAGGCAAAAATATGTAAAAACACCTGTGCACGTGCATTGTGGGTGTGAAGGGGCTTGAAGGCACTGTATTTCAAGGTAGGATGACTGTGCTGCATCATAAATTATAACACTACTATATTCTTTACATTTCAGCTCATAATTAGCTTTTATCTTTACCAGATCTCATAGTTTGAGTGCTGCTACAAAAAAGGTGTCAAAAAAAGGAACAGCAAAAGGTTTGAACTACTGTATCTCTATGTGAATACTGCGCCGCAGCTAAAGATTAAAATCAGTATTCATTCTTCTTTGCAGTCATTTGGCATTAAAAGTTACAGTCAAACAGGCTTCAAGATGCTGGGCTGTCACTCATTTGTATTTACTGATACGTCTTGTGGCCGTTTAGACTGGTAAATAGCAGTATTTATCCGAGTGGATCTCCAACTTATGGATGTTTTTCTGCAAAAGTCTAATAATTATAATTACTACTTTAAAGATTGATGATAATGGAAAAGATTTTAAAACAACTTACTGGTGAATTGGTGCTTTATGTAACATGACATGTAACAGGATTTTACCATAAAACTGTAAATGTAAATCAACTGTAACTTCAAATTTTTTTTATTTAATACTATCTTGCCATTTTTAATATAGTTTAAATAATTGTGCTATTAAAAATAATTATTCAACTTAAAGGCACTGTATGCAACATTCAGAGTATTAATATAGCAGCAAACTGCTATTTGCTATGTAAAGATATAGTGGAGTAATGGCGTCCTGAGCAGAGAATGCAGTCACGCTTCCTCTGTGTGTGTTGTTATCTGAGGTTCTCTGTTGTTGTTGTTGTGGTAGCTGTGCTGGCAGCCTGTGCATTTCAGTGCATGTGAGACCCTGTGCGTGTAACCCACTGACTAGCTTATCGTCCCCACTGCAATGTGCTCATACAACAATTACCTCTGATAATGCATTCTCATTGTTAGCACCTTTAGCTGCTAGCTGCCTGCTCAACCACCTCCATGTTGAAAGCCATGTGCAGACAAGCCCAGCTCGGACTCTCAATCATAGATACGCTCTGAATGTCGCATACAGCTTCTTTAACAGAAAAAAATAATAATTTAATTTTTCTAGTCTGGGCCTTCAAAAATAGTATTTATTATTAACATTAATAAATAACAGAAAAGCTGTTACACTCAACAGTCTTGTTATGCAATGCTAGGCGTCATCTGCTTTAAATGTGGTGGCAAACTTTGTCTTTGCAGATCTGTAGCCTACATTAAAAAAGGCAGGCATGTGATTTATCTACAATAACATAAAGGAGGAAGTGTTTTATCTTGCTGAGCTTTAACTGACTCACTGACCCATTTTTTACAGATGTAACCCTGGCACCTTAATCTTGCATTGACTAATGCTGTAACGGAAAAAAAATCTACACAATATGCAATGTTACTTTGAATATTTCAGATTAAAACTTAGTAACAGCCATCAAAAATGAGCAACTGTGCATATTGGCTGCTCTTTAGGAGTTGTTTTAAAATGTTGTTATATTGCAGAAAACACCCTTGTTTACCAGTCTGATCTCTGATCAGAAGATATTAAAAGATGAGAAAACCTCAAGATCTGAATCATTTTTTCTCGAAACAAAGCATTGCGGTTAGGGGAACATTTTGATCAATGGCTTCCTGTGTGGGTGGAGCAGATTATAATTTGAGTAAACAAGCGTCTCAATCAGTGAAGATCTGTATCTTTGCGTACAAATCTAAAATGCCTCTTCAACAGAAATGAAATTTGCAGATGCACAAATATTTTTTACAAGTAAATAACGCATAGTTTGATATCCCTAACCTTATGGGGGGTACAGCTTCATTTTTCTGATGGCGAAACGTGCACAATTAAGACATTATGACTAAATAAAAAAATCAAATAGTTATCATAAATTACTTTACTGCTGTCTTGGATTTGTGCATGTTGTGCTCATTATTTGTGATGTCAGATTTCTACTTCTCTGCTAAATTATTACATGGTGAAAATACTGCCCTCTCTGTTAAAACAGGTACTGCATTATTAGTCACTTAATGACTAGAACTAACTGTATGACAACTGTTTCAGAGGAATTACAAGCTTACTTTGTATGCTGTCATTAGAGAAGACAGTTGATGTTTTGTTGCACAACATCCTCTTTCTTTGGAAAATGTACAGCTATTGCACCAGATATATACTCTTCTACTTACATAACTCCTGCCATATTTAACTTAAGTTAGTTTGACTTTTCCGAACTTTGCCATGTCTTTATATCTTTATGCCCATGTGCCTATTTGTAGACAGGAGCGACTCAATATTTCCATCGTTTTAAAGACAGAAAAGATTTTATTTTGCATTTGAGCGAACAAACTCGACACCTCATCCTGTCAGTGAAATGGCCTTACAGGTCCAAATAAAGGAGGAGCAGTAACATGCATTTTGAAGCTTTGCAAACCCACCCTGAAAATGGTCGTTGAGGAACACATGCATGTTCTGTGGTGTGACACAAACCTGCTTTGGTGTTTTCTTTAAAGTTTGTTAATCTGATCATTTCACTGGCTTTAACAAACCAAAGACTTCATTCCTGAGGGCTCAGTTATCCTGTGTGTTTAAGGTTGGAGGTGCAAGAGTATGATTTATGTAATATCTCTCACTTTGATGTCTGAACTTGTTGCTATGTAACTAGTAAACAGGCAAACAGAAAGCTTGTTAACATCTCTTGGTTGTTGCTTTCAACGAAGAAGAAAAGTGCAGTCCTCAAAGCAAACATCACACCGTAGTTCTGTCCTCCTCAGCAGGCTGGTTCCCGACACCAGCAGCTGTCTGCCACTAAAGCAGTATCTGACACCTAGTCACTACAGCAGCCACTGAAACACCATAGCTACCAAAAACAGCTCCAGAGATGTGACACGACGTCTTATTTTTTTTTTTTTTTTTTGTTTACACCTTAACATTGAGGATCAGAGTTATCCAATAAATAAACTATGTGATATTTAAGTACCGTTTCACCCTCTCGCGTCACGGCTTCAGAATAATACGTTGCTACATTTACAAAGTGCTCACAACAAGGCTTCTTCACCAAGGTGCAAATTCCTCAGCTTCCTGCGAGGGCAGGAGTGGAAAGGGGGGAATCAGAAGACCTGGGGAACATAAAAAACAAGTTGAGAACAAACAGACTCATAATGGGCCCTCAGCTCAAACAGTCCAGATTGGATTTACAGCTGTTTATTTGCTCAATGTGCTGCCTCCATTATTCTTGGCCACGTGTGCGGCTATCTTACTCTCTGCTGGCCAGAAGGAATTTATGAGCTCATGTGGTTGAGTAAGCAAAGTGGGTGGAAAACGTGCTTGTTCCAAGACCAGCTCCACGATCACCGCTACCAGTAAAATGTCACACATTATCCAAGAGTATATTTAAACACGTGATTGTATGTAAGTCTGTGTATATGAAAGGGAGTGTGAGGTCTTATGAGGATTTACAGTTATCTTACAGTGTTTCCCAATAAGTAAACATTCCAACCTCTTTTTATCTCAAAGTGCTCTGGTTTCTGCCTCGATCTTCCTCTCTCCATGAAGGCTGTCGGGGTCAGCCGGGGCCACAGTCTGTCTCACTGCGATCTCAGGGCCTCCGCTATAAATACCCAACAAGTACTGCCACGTCTCCTCTGAGATCTGACCATAGTCTGCGCCTGAGGGGGAGAAACACACATAAAAGGCGGTTTACTGACATGTCTGTTTTTCTCATTACCACCTTTACAACCAGTGCTGAGGTTTACCTTGCTTCAGTTGTATGTGTCCTCCTTTCATAACACCAATTTTACTGTTGTCGATGGGACCAGGTGGCTCTGAGGAAACAAATCATGAAAACATTTTTGTAAAGACAAAGAACTCTAATGCACTACTGTGTTTGTCTAATCGCAGGGTTGTACCGTTGTCTTTGCCCTTCACAAAGCTCTCCCACTCTCGGAACCACTGCATGCTGATGCACAGGATCACCGTCGGAGCCTCTTCAGCCTGAAACTCTTTATTCAGCTACAGACGAGAGAAAACTGCTCGGTCAACATCCAACACAGAGACATATCCCTGCACAGGTAAACCCTCACAGAATGCACGCTTTTACCTTTATGAAGGTGTCTATTTCCATTTTTCTGCGCTTAGCCAGAGCCTCAATCTCCACCTGGCAGATGGCACACATATACAGGTGGTTCACCGCTGGGCCACCTCCAAAACTGGACACAGAAACACCAACATTTATGTAGTGACAGATTGCTGTAAGTGAATGTGTGCATCCAAATGCAATTCATTCAGTGAAATTCAAAACGGGCCTTTGTTGCATTGACACTGACTAATTAAGATGCATTTTTTTGTTATTCGTGTTTTTTCTTTTGTGCAAAAACAGCTGCCTGTAGAAGGTGTTGATGAGATCAGTGAGACTGAGCTGAACACACTGTAGGGCTGAGGGGAGCTGCACAGTTGGTGGTCACTACAAATGACTTGTTTAACATTACACGTAGCCATTTGACCCATATAATATAGAGGAACAACGTGAAAACGGTAGTATGTTGCATATTTACCTGTTGTAAAGGTACTCCCACACATTCTGAGGAACAATCACAACCAGGTCATCTATGTAGTGGTATTTATTAGGAGGGATCCCTGTGCAAAGATAAAACATGTAAAAGTTAAAGGAGATATCTGTTCCCCTTTTCTGGCCTGTGACTGTGGTAGATTTTTCTCCACCTACACAAAATTCCCCAACCTTATCCCTGTTGACCTCTTGAACAATGATGGCCTGTAACTCACAAAAGTAATAAAGCCATGTTTTTCCAATTAAGACGTATCTACGAGCCAAGTGTCATGAAACTAAAAGGAACATCCAGTTTAACAAGAACAAGAATTATTTGTTTTAAGAGCTGAAACGTCTTGAGGGGCCAGAAACCTCCCCACACCACCACCCTGCATTTTTTAACAGCTGAATAATATGGCCAGAGAGATCTGTGTGGAGATGGTGGGAACAGGTTTTTGGAAATTCAGGGAGACAAATGCACTGACTTGCTAGTCAGTCTTCAATCACATAATGCAACTCAACAGCATCTTTTCTTTAAAATCTCAGTAAGGCCGATTTGGTTCCCCTTTAGAGAAGCATGTATATGTTTTCTCAGTGTGACAAGATGTTCATCAGGTTAAGATTTAAGTGCACACCTCCATGTTGGCAAAGAAATGTGTGGTTGCTGATGGGGCCTGGTTCGGCAAAGGTGTTGAACTTGTTCAGCCATTCTCTGGAGATGTAAAACTGCAGCAGGCTGGGCTCCTTCATGTTGGCGAGGGCCACCACCTTCTGCCTCTCTCTCACAGACTCCTCACTACTTTTTCTGCACAAGTATGGGGGGGGGGGCAGTCATTAGCAACATTTTGAATTAATAGACTCAGCATAAATGCTTCACGTTACGAGGTCTTTAAATGCTTACCTATAGAACAACACATAGGCCTCTGCGTTCTGCACCACCGTCTCATGGACCTCTGTGACATACTGGTCATCAAACTCATACCACTGGCCATTGATCACATTCTGACAGTAAGCTATGTAGTGTCCACCTGCAGCACAGAAGAGAAGGGAAGAAAAAAGAAGAAGAAGAAAAGAAGTAAGAAAGAAAGATGATTACCCTACATAGATAAGGGGGAGAAGATAAAGCAGGCATGTTTATTTCTAATATCGTTTGTGCCACTTATCTGAGGGAAATTAAATTATCTCATACTTCCTGCAGTGCCATGGTGACAAATGACTGACAGCAGGTCGTAAGCGGTGACCTGGGATGGACTCTCTTTAGCCAGGAAAGGTCGCATGTCGAGGCCCTCCAACGGGAAGGACACATGGCTGCTAATCTTGAACGAATACATGACCTCGTGCCGGAAGCGTTTCAGGTGAATGCACAGAATCTACACAAACACACAGCACTTTATGAAGCAAACCACGAGCGTGACTAAGCTTGTTATCTGCAGCAAGACGGATATCAGATAAAAAAAATTTAAAAAAAACATGTACCTCTGGAAGTCTAAGTACTTTGCAATATTTGACACCATTTCTCAACCTGTAGAAAACAAAACACTGTGAAAAAAATGAAAAATACCCTTGTTTAAATTGATGTTCTGATGCATTAAAGGGACAGGGACAGTACATATTATTCCTCTTACCTGTAGTGCTATTTACCAGTCTAGACTGTTTTGGTGTGAGTTGCTGAGTGTTAGAGATATTGGTCGTAGAGATGTCTGCCTTTTCTCAAATATATTGGAACTAGATGGTACTTGGCTTGTGGTGCTCAGAGCACCAAAAATGTACATCTGGAAAACTCAACAGTTAATACTTCTTTCTTTCTGTCTTTGATACCTCCAGAAATTATGACCACTTACTCAACATAATCCACAGACTCTGATGTGAGCAGTTGCATGTAGGAACTATTTTCTTTCTACCGAACTACACCTGCTTACCGTATCACAGCACAAAGGAAGCGTGTATCTACTGCTAGCTAACCTAGCACCACTGATTTAGCTAATGGTACAGCTCAGTCACGGAGGATGCCATTAATATTTACATCTCATGCTGCTAGAGCACAAGCCTCTCGCACATGAGAAGGTGCAGGCATCCTAGTAACCGGATCAGGATTTCTGGAGAGAGACATTGCTGTTGAGTTTTTCAAATGCATTTTTTTTATTGACACTTTGAGCACCACAAGCCGAATGCTGTCTAGTTCCGTTATGTTTGAGAGAAGGCAGACATCTCTACAGCTGATATCTCCAACATTCAGACTCACACCAAAACAATCTAGATTGATAAACAGTGTCAAGGGCAAGAGATAAAATATGTATTTTTGATTTTGGGGTGAGCTGTCCCTTTAAAGAGGAGAACATCTCCAGTTCTAATTAATGACTCTACCTGGATTTACTGAACATACTCACTTTTTACATCTCTCACAGCTGTACATGTTGTCCCCTGTGGGAAGAATGATTGTAAATGTTATTCCTGAGATACATTTTCTCGCCTACACTTGACCACTTAGAGTATTATAGCAGAATAGTACAGTGTAGTCCTCTTTACCTTTGAGCTCATCTGCTGCAAAGAAGGCAGCGAGGCAGTCCTCCAGGGTCACCATGGGCCCCCAGAACCAACTAGGGATACATGAGACTACGAACCTGTTCACAGGCATACAGTGATACAAAGAGACGCAATCATTACAGACACAAAAAGCCACAGTGCCTCTTTCAGTCTGTCTCCTTACAGTGATCATACTGACAGAAATAACCTTCATGTGGGTTGTGAACTTTTAATGATTAAATGACCCCAAAAGAAATGCTGCTGAAAAGCTCTTTGATGGCAAGTTCGAAGGGCTGCTTTTAGCCTAAATACACCTGATTTCACAGTCTCCTGGCAGGAATTGTGTGCCCCTTTCTTCCAATTAAATTGTGCCCAGACACTCTGACAGAACAGGGAGATGAAGAAGAGATATGACTTGTCTTACATGGAAGCAGCAGGATGGGCCTGATGGTCATTTTTTAGTTGGAACATGCAACTGACAATGCAGCCCACTTCCTGAAAACTTAATTTATTTTTTCTCAGAAATGTAACGTCACCAGCACTGTTACTATGACGCTGCTATCAAAATCTGGGAACTGATGGAAGATGAGCCAATAGCAAGTCAAGGCCTGTCTCTGCAGTTCTGTCCCAGTATGTAAAATAATACACACAGCTAGCGTAGTCCAGCTATGTGAATAATGCTCTTGGCAAAGGAAGTGATTGAACTTTTATTTCAAACAAGCCACATACAACCCTCTTCTGTGGACAGCAGTTCACCCATCTCAGAAAATCTCAGGAAAACCACTGCTTTGCTGACACAGACAAGAACCTCTCTTTCCACATCACTCCTGTTGCGTCATCTGGTAGATCAGCACTCAAATCTTTTCCTGAAGCACTGGGTCAGGCATTTTAGAGCTCTCCTCAATCTTCCTAATCTCCTCCAACCCATCAGTCCTGCACTGACTGCCAGAAGTCCTCAAGGCCCTCTCACTGCATGAACCACATGCAAAGTTTCTATCAGCTGCATCAAGTTTGAAGTTGAGCTGTAAAATGTGCAGCTGTCACGAAAGAGATAAACAGATATATAATTGGTTATTTTCTGCAAGCTTTCCTCTCTCGCCTTAAAGGCCCAGTGTGTGCGATTTAGGGGGATATATTGACAGATATTGAATCATACAATAAGTATGTTTTCTTTGGTGTATATCACCTGAAAATAAGAATCAGTGTTTTCGATACCTTAGAATGAATCTACATAGGGAGCAGGTCCTCGTCCTCAGATTCCACCATGTTGCACCACCAAGTTTCCACAATAGTTAAGAATGGATGAGCCAGATACTTGCGACAGATAGGGCCAGGCGTGTTTTCGCATTGGCCCTCCATGACATGTTTTTTTAAGGTTAAACTGCTTTATTTTTTCTGCTTTAAATCACAAGGTCTGTTTGTTTTGAGGAAAAGACCTCTGTGGATAATTTGGCTCCTGATAAAAACCTCCTGAACATCTGGACTTTAAGATAGCAGAGAAAAAAGGTGAGCACTTATGGGCAGGGCCTGGGATAGCGGCCTATCGCCACCATGCTGAACAGCGTTGGAGAAACACTCATTTCTAACATAAAACTGCATTGTTCAGTGTTTTTACTGGTTCAAATCAACTGCTCTGTTTGTTTATGAGAGGAGGAGACCGCTTTTGATAATTCAGCTCATGTTAAAAACCTCCTGAACATTTAACACTGAAGGAGTTCTTACTGTAAGAAGGTTCAGTTGGTTGCAATTTGCACTCCTTACTACTAGATGCTACTAAATGCCCCCAAAACTTACACGCTGATTCTTTAATTGAAGCAACAGTGTTGGTTTTTGCTGTAAAACGTTTTTGATATTCTTCAAAGGTGATAGTAGGCAGTACGAGATCAATCACTTTTAAGACTCAAATGGCGTGCTGAACGTGTCATTTGACTTGTTATATAGAAATGTGCACAGACTCTGAAGAGGGAAGCTTGGGTTAACCATAAAAGTTGCTAACTACCTTGGTGGTACCTGTTATCTCTGACTGAGGCTTGGGGCTTTGTTGAGCCAGCTCATGTATGTGCAGCAAACAACAAGGACATAAACATTGCCTTGACAGATCTAGCACAGCCCACTGATACTTGCATGCCTTCACCTGTGTCATCTGTGGCCTTCAAAACCACATACAGTGCAGTTTACTGAAAAGAGACTTCACTGGAGCCAAATCCCCACCTAACACTCTCCTTGGCATCCTCCCCGTGGTTGTTGGTGATTTTCAGAGATGATGTGGATTTTCATAAGAAATTAAGTGAGCATGACTTTCTGAATAAACAACTCATGACTCCACTTGCCTTCTTTCTCCGAAAGGAACTCAGGAAGTCATATCGTGTTCAGCTTATCTGTTTACATCAAAATGCCAGGTTAAAAAAGAAACCTCACTGCAGAAGCATGCCTCATTAAATAATTCCAATAACCTCACGATATTAGTGTGCAATCAGATACTAGATAGATTGGATTTTGCTGAATTCATGCGTTCAAACACGCAAACTCCTCCCTCTGTTTTGACAGTTAAACATGGTCCACTGACCGGCGTATGGAGTCCATGATGTAGGAGATCCACCCCTGTGAGCTGTAAGTGTCGGGACACACGCCTGTCTTGACTGGAAGGTTCTGATGTATGGAAGAGTGGAGCTTTGCCAAGTCCTCTTTACCAGGAATAGGGAGAGACAAGTCTTGGAAGGTTTCTACTGTTGTAGAGACCTGTCACACATTCAGAGAACTGGTTTACACAGCATGTCTCCACCAGTAAGAGTAGAGCTTTAAACAATGTACTTATATAATAATATAATAAATGCTTATACAAAAAAATCAACTGTGATGGATAAGTTATTTCAGATTACAATTAACCTTTGACATCAGTGTTTCCAAAAAGCCATATGTGATGAAATACAAACCAAATAATCTCAGCAAATGAAGGTTTAAAATGTGTCATCAATTAAAATTTTCATTCATGCATTATATTCATTCTAAAAATGAAAAATACTCAAAAGACACCATTACAAAGGACATACTTTTATCTCAACAAAAAATATTATTTATCAAGTAAATATACTGTGGTTTCTGACTAAATATGTAGCTCCCCCTGGTGTTTAAACACGTGAAGCACAACTCACCCTGTCACAGGTTAAACACTGGACCAGACTGAGGATGGAGCCGTCGAAGATGTCCGAGATCACACTGCGATAGTGAGACTGTTTCTTCTTCCTGGCACTGAGCAGCAGCTGAGCTGGAAGATTCATGACAGCAGGGAGGATATTCAATGACAAACTTAATATTGCTGATATTTTTTGACTGACAAAACTACCTTAATCAGTGCAACCTGCAATACTGTGTGTGGATGAGGGAAAAGCAAGCAAGGAAATGTCCGTGTATATTGTGGCAATCAGAAGACCACCACCGTCAGCTGCATTTATACCAAAAGTAGAATAAGATTTACCCATATGCTGCTGGTAAGTCTGAAAATGAAGGAAGGATTGGTTAAAAAACAAACAAACATCAACACTGTGATTTACAGACCTGGCACCTTAAAGGGATAGGTTGGATTATATGAAGTGGAGTTATATGAGGTACTTATCCATAGTCAGTGTATTACACACTGTAGATGGCAGTCGGCGCGCTCCCAGTTTGTATGTAGGAGGCGTACCGACACAGAGGCTAAGCAATGTACTGGTGCTGATGGAGGCAGCAGCAGAACGTATTTTAGCCACCTAAGAACGTCCCATACAAATGTTAGTTCTAAGTGTATGCTATATTTAGAAAATGATTTCATCTCTTTACCTTGCTGTCAGACAGCTATTTCCAACAGGGAACTGAAGCTGTTATATCACTCTCTTCAAAGCCAGTAATTGAACATCACTGAATAGCAGGAGCTGCTGGTCTACCACTGCCTCCATCAGTTTGTGTATTGCATGACTTTGGTGTTTAACTGGGTTTGTGGATTCACCAAAGTCACAAAATTACACAAACTAAGTGATAGAGGCAGCGGTAGACCAGCAGCTCCAGTGTTCAGCAAGCTAAAAATACTGCTTTTGTCAATGGAGTCTGGTGGCTTTGATGAAAGTATAGTTGGCAACCTGAAGCTGTTAACGGCTTTCCGTCAGAAATATAATGACTATGAGTAAGTACCTCATACAGCGCCACTTAAAAAGATTAGAACCATCCCTTTAATGCAGCAATGCTTTGCTTAACCTAAAGGACTGCAAATCTAAAGGTGAAAAAGAGGCCTGCTGTATAAAACATTAAAAACCCTCTCTAATTCATCAGATTCACACAAAACGAAAAAGGCACCTCACATCTGATGACTTGATTTCCTTAATTCAATCAAACAAAATCTCTCACGGCTCTTAATGTGGCCTTAATAACTCTCATATAACACTGCAAATGTACTGTGAATTTCAGGAGTCAGTAGAAATGAAGAAGCGTTTTGAATGAGCAGCGTAACGTCTGAACTTTGGGATGTTTTCTTACCTTTTTTGAAGGTGTACGCAGGTCCTGCAGAGCGGAGGGGACTGGAGCGAGGTTGACTGGAGGACAGTTTTGGATGCAGCTCCTGAATGGTTCGCACAGGACTGCAGGGAGTGGACTGGGGCTGGGGCATTGACGCTTCATTGTCTGGCTCTAGAAAACAGCACATTGAACGCACAGAATTGACAGGTTAGAGATAAATGATCCACAAGCTAGGGATTTAAAATATTTTTTTAAGTTGTACTGCAGGCTTTATACCTGAGGTGTTGTTGCTCTGGCTTTGCCCTTGCCCAGTATCAGATAACTGGTTATTCTCTTGGCTTTGGACCTCAGTGTTTGCGGTTGGCATCGCCTCCTCTTCCTCCCCCCTCTCAGGAGCCCCCTCCTCAGCTGCTGTATCCACATCAGCATCCTCATCCATCTCTTGCGAGCCTCCACGAAAGGGTGAGCCAGACACCCTCCTTTCCTTCAGCCTCTCCTTCTCCGAGATCACCCCGCCGGTACTGACACCCACTATCCCTCCTGTCGGTGACCTGACCCCGTCACACTCATCCTGCAGGAGCAGCTCACTGTCACCCGCTCCTCCTCCCTCCCCACGGTCACTGCCAGAGTCGCAGGATAGGAATTCGTCCTCGGACGGGGAGCGGTCCCCATCTCTTATCTCTTCACCATCACTTCCCTCCCCGCTCATGCTGCACTCTGTCAGAGGCTCCTTTAGCTCTTCATGTAACTGGTCCATCAGACAGCGCAGGAACTCCTGAGTGTCCTGGAGCAGATAAAGCACATTACACTCACTCAAAAGGAGGAGGCACGAGTGCGGCTACAGACACAGAAGGGAGTTTTGTCGAGAACTGTTTCGAAACAAGTGGATGGACAGTGAAACGTGTAGTTAATGGTGTTTGTCTTATTTGCAACAAGAGAGCAGTTTGTATATTGGTAAGAAGCGGCACAAGGACGACATAATCATACCCACAACAGACAGGCAAAACTCATTTCTATTAAAAAACATTTTTAAATCACAATCACGATCAAACAAAGCCAGACTCTTCCAATCAAACATGCACTAAGAATGAAACATTTTTTTAACTGGTTAAATAAAAAATTCAGTGTCTGACAAAGAAACAGACAAACACAAAGGTTTGATTTGAGTTGTGTGTTTGTGTATTCAAGGAGTAATTTAGTTTTTCTTCCGAGAAGAAGAGTTATGCAGAGTCACAGGTCGACATGCAGTTTGAAGGTATGTTGACATATGAGTTTAGCCTGTCTTAGCACGTGCTGGAAGTCTATTGGATCAAGTAGCCTCTCTAAAGTTAGAAGAATAGTTTGACAGTTTGTGAAATATGCTTATTTGTTTTATTGCCGAGGCTTAAATGAGAAGATCGATACCACTCTTATTGTTGTGTGCAAAATAAAAAGCTACAGCCAGGATACAGTTAGCTTTGAACAGCATAAACAGGAAACAAGGAACAGCTAGTCTGGCACTGTCTGACAGTGACAACATCCACCCTACTAGCACATCTAAAGCTCACTAATTAACACTTTATATCTTGAGTTTAATTTGCATGAAAACTGAAGTATAAAAATTATAGGTTGTGGCTTGCTGTTTTCCCTGCTGTGCTAAGCTGAGCCGACTGCTTCTCTGCATGGAAGCAAAAAAAGTGCATTTCCTAAAATGGCAAGGTATTCTTTGAAGAAATACACTATCAAACCTCTCTAAGAGGTTTTGTTGGATTGACAAAAGTACACATTGTAGTTTAAGCATTTATAAAGTCCCTAATGTCATGATTAGCAAAGAATTTAAATGATACCTATCCTCTCCCTTAGTTACTCTCTACTGTTTTCCACAGAGAGACAAAACAATACATCTATGACTTTGTCTGGTTCTGGGGATGTTAGACAAATACAAAGTTCCCCCCAAAAACTGAACGATCAAGCAAGTTAACAACTCAAGTCAAGCCTCTGTATTTTTCAACCTGGATCCCATTTTCTCATGTTTCTGTGTCTAATGACAAATGGGATCAACAATTCTTGAAATTTGTCCAGTTTTGAGCAACACCTCGACAGCAGCGAAACAAGCTGCTCTGTAACCACTCGGGGCAATTACACATCGTCAATTTGCATCCACTTAAAGTGCTTGCTTTTGCCACTGATGTGCTCACATTAAGTGTCTGACAACACTGGAAAGGATCCCTATGGCGACAGACCCTTTTGGTAAAGGGTAAGATCCTTTTTGTTCACTAGAATCAGCTGCGACATCTTCATCGCCAAACCCACCAGACTCCATTTAAAGTGAGAGTAATTTAAGCATGTATAGAGCCAGCATATTTTCACATCGAACTGAGTGAGTTAAGAGTTTATTCCAGTGGAGAGGTGAACCAAGACAGGTTTTGTGTGTTTTATTTTGATTCCGTCAACTTTGAATTGATGCAAAACTTTTACGATGATAAAATTACTGTTTATTTAAATGGAGTCTGGTGGTTTTGGGGATAGTGAATTCAGGGCTGTTTCTGGTTAAACAAAAAGGATTTGACACTTAAAAAAAAGGTCAACCTCTGCAGGGATCCTTTCCATAATGTTGTCAGAGCCTGTCAGTGGCAAAAAAAGCACTTTCAAATCATAAGTTACCTATCTCTGAGCGCAGGTATGATCTTGAATATGTCCCCCGGAAATGTACTCTTTGTCTGACTGGCAATCGAGGAGACGAATGTCATTATGTACTTGTGTGTTCTTTTTTCGATGAAGAGAGAAGAGAGTTGGTCGGACAGTTCTATAGAGCAAATCCAAATATTTATAAGTTTCGAAAGTTAATGTCATCTCGAAAAGTAAAGGTCTTGTCAAATTTGTTGAAACTTTTAAAGAAAATCTTGAATAGTTGATTTGCTTTGACTTGTATGTATGTACACAAATTCTGTTTTACTTAAACTGAAAGTAGGCAGACTGACAGTGTACATTTGCCCATTAACGTTACATTGCAGCCTATTTCCCAGCTGCCAGCTGCAGCACTCAATCCATACTGGACCAATTCAAAAATTGTTGTCTCATTAGTCACTTAGACACAAAAACATGGGAAAATAAAAAAAGAGTCCCGGTTTACAAAAATACTGAAGTTACTCTTAAATAACAAATGTTAATGGCAAAAATAACAGTAAATTTCAGGGAATGTTTGAGGAAAATACACAAGGATTCACAGTTTAAAAGCAAAGACAAGATCGTATCAAGCTGTTGAGTGATGCCAGGTGTAGTTACCTGCTGGGTACTTGCCCCTACCTGCTGAGCGTAACCACGAAACATGGGGTTTACTAGTTTGATGCCATGAGACAGACTGGTAGGCACAACATAGCTGGGCCTGGAAAAGTAGTCGCAATGAGAGTGAGTTTAACACACTGTACATGATTTACTGGGACATAACAATCTCTTATGGCTACATTCTGTCACTTGTCACTTTTTATGTGTTTATTACCGTTTTTTATGCCAGAGCTCTGAGATTAGTTTCTGGTAGCTCTTGCAGAGAGCAGGCTTCTTCTCAGTCCGAACCAATCCACTGCAGTCCAGGAAGAACTGAGTGAGAGGGGGACTGGTGAGGAAAGAGAGGAAGAAATGACATCATCATAGCTGTTTAAAGGAAAACAGATTAACACAGAAAAGGAGAGACCTCCCCTGTAATGGACCAAATGTAATGGGAGGACGTGACCTCACCAGTTGGACAGGGCTTGGAGAGCTGCATTCATGTAGCAGGAGTTACCGATATTTTTCATTCCTGTCAAGCCTACAAACAAAAAAAAAGCCATGCAGGTTTTTTTTGTATTCTGAGAGTGCAAAAAGTGTACAAACTGAGAAATGTAGATGTATATTTTTAGAAGAGAAAAGAGAGGACACCACCAAGGGTTAACTACCCATGCATGCCTGGATTTAAAAAAAAACAAAACAGGCCTAGTATCTATTCTCGGGACTCAAAGCAATTATATCTATTAAATATGGCAGCCATGGCCTAATAGAAAAGTACAACAATGATTTTAATAATCAGAGAAGAGATTTTTGGAGCTTATCTTTACAGATTATTAAAACCATTTTTGTCTGACCAATGTGTACTGTTGTTTGGGAGAGTAAATGTTTATAGTAAACATGTTGTACCTCTGGGTTTAAGCTCATCCTCCTCTGACTCTGAACCTTCTTCCTCTGCCACAGCAATCGGTACTGCTTTTAGCGGGTGACCTACTGGCTGAGGAGCTGCTTCCTAAGAAAATGATTAAAAGATACTATAAATATGGAGGTGAGTAAGGAACACGGTGTGTGAATTTGAAATAGCATCACTAGGACTCACCTGCTCCGTGGGTTTACAGTGGTGGGGAGCAGCAGGCACGGGCACCAGCGTAGGCCTGTGCTCCAAAAATACCTCTCGCTCACACACATAACACCAGATCCTGAACGTCGTCAGGTTCACAGTCAGGTTGTGCTTCTTAGCCTAAAGAAAGCACAGGCACAGTCATTTAAGAGGCTATGTTTTGACATTTTTCCTCTCATAAGCATCCACCAAGAAGATCAACTGACAGATATTTGTGTGGGAGGGTTTTACCTGTGCATGCAGGGTGCTGTGATCAGAGAAGGACTCTCCACAGCCAACATACGGACAGTCACTCTACAGAGCAGAGACACAGTATTAGACAGGCTGCTGACTCTTCTCTTCTAACTTGCAAAGACATTACATCATAATATCTTCCTGTTTATCTATCTGAATTGGCTTAATTTATAAATTAATTTCATACCAGAATGTCAAACGTCAATCAGAGTTTAAAATCATTGCTCTATCTGCACACAGTGTGTACTTGCTTGCTTGCCTGCCTGAGTTTGAAAGCGACTGCATTTATAATTACATTTATGCTCTACATCATCATCAATTATTAAGCATTCACCTGGCCGCCTTATCTGAAATGCAGTGGTAGTTGTGTCTGCAGTAGTCATCATTTTTGTGACAAGGTGCACAAGCTAAAGCAGCAATTACCCATGAAAAGAATATGATTTAAAGCATTTTAAAAAAGGATTTTCAAGGACCTTACCTGCAGACAGGCCCACAGATTTGGGCCTCCTGCTCCACAAGATTGGCAAGTGCCCTGCAGCATGAACAGAATAGAGTAAAAAGGAATAGAATAAGATATTAGAAATACACAAACATGATGGTTCACTCAGGTGCAAGCAGGGATGTTTTTCATTGTGGGTGCTGTACCAAATAAAGACAACATAACAGAGCATATATTCCATCTAATTTGCTTATTATTACAATGGTACAAGGCTGCTGTAACAACCTCAAGGGTCGTGTAGGCCATGGCACACACACAGCCAGTGACCTACACTGGGCATCTTTGACATTGTGCACAACATCTCCAGTAACTGAATGAACACCCACCTTGGATTTCTGGAGGAGGTCCTCCTTGGTTACCTCTCCTATGGAGTCCAGGTGAGGACAAATGTCTTGTTCTGCCATAGTTACTCGCTGTCTTCAGGGGAACGTGTGCTGATTATACAGCAATAACAAAACTGTGGTGATTCAGATGACAAGCTGCTGTAGCTACAGCTAGCTTTAATGTCTCAACACAGAAACACAAAAGATATCACACGCACCTCGCCTCTGGGTGATAATGGGCACACAAGTTAGATATATCCGCAGTGTTGTTTAGATCATCTTCCTACAATAACCCCCGACATATACCACACAGTCAAACAGCTGAAAGGCCTTATGTTTACCAAAGCTCAGAAATCATCTGCTCAATGCAGCGATGACAACAGCGGTTGTGAATGATGCGTATTTACCAACAGAAGCAGCTGCCACGATGGTGATCGCTATTTTTTATTCTTCCTGTAAACAATCCATACTGGATGCGGGCAGGCGACTGTCTGTATGCTAGCAAGATATCGAGGAGCCGAGTCGAGAGACGCGATACCCCGGCCCACCATCCCCACACACACTCCCCCCGCCTCCCATCCACCGCACGGCCCAACGCAGGGCTGGAGGAGGAGGAGGAGGAGGTGGTGACACGGAGACGTCACACTGACAAATCCAGCCCACAGCGAGGCTTTTAAAAAATGAAACTCCTATTTCATCGATTTAATCTCATAGTTTTTTTCTTTATCATGTATTTGCTACGTGTAATTTAGTATTAACTATTATTCAAATAGATAGATTTAATTTTTTAATCAGTAACGTTTAAAGTCCGTGTTTAAGGAAGTGACGTAGATTTGTGCGTCGGTCAAATAGGTCCCCAACATAGACATATATACATAGACGCCGCATCGAGCGCTGAGCCGTACGTCAACGTCGCCGCCATATTGGATGTGGCAAGGCTGCGCTGTAAACTAATACAAGTGAATGGACTTAATTTCATAAAGCGCCTTTCTTCAAAGAAATTCACGTTAATGCTTCTTATTCATTCACACAGACACACACACACACACACACACACTAATATACTTGGGAAACAGTTAGGCACCAAAAACAATGTATTTGATCTTCTCAGATGGCTAAGATAAGAACTTTATTGATCACCCACAGGAGCAATGCACCTTACATCAGCCGAAAAACAATACACAGTAGCCTATATATATATATATATATATATATATATATATATATATATATATATATATATATATAGCCAGGAAGTTTCCACTCTGAGAGAAGCGTTGGAAACACAGGCAAGCGTGATCGAAGACCAGGGAACAGCTGCG
This sequence comes from Epinephelus lanceolatus, assembly GCF_041903045.1. Classification (NCBI taxonomy): domain Eukaryota; kingdom Metazoa; phylum Chordata; class Actinopteri; order Perciformes; family Serranidae; genus Epinephelus; species Epinephelus lanceolatus. The sequence continues at coordinate 12,919,406 of NC_135752.1, forward strand.
GCTCTGGATCGCCGGATGACGGACTTGGAGAGGTGCCATTGCCATGGATCGCCCGGCCGGGCCCGTGGGGCTGGTGCTGGTGGTCGGGATCGCAGGAGAGGGAAGCGCCGGGGTCGGCGGAGCCTGCTCGGCAGTCACTGGGGGTGACGGCGTGCCCCCAACTCCTCTCCCCAGCATGGAGTACCGTTCTGAAGGAAGGGAAGCGCAAGCCTCAGAAGCCCCAAAAAGTGTAATTGTGTAGGATATCTGAGTCACCAAACAGCTTAATTTTAGCGCTTGCAAATCCTGCCATGAGTACGGTTAGGTTCACCTCAAGGCTTTGGAACCATTGGCGTTTTAGTTTATATGCAAATATTTGCTATTTTTGCATCTGTCTGTCCTTTTACTGTGTCTTGTATTTTTTATTGTAGGCCTACTGTACTATACACACACACACACACACACACACACACACATATACATATATATATATATATATATATATATATATATATATATATATATATATATATATATACATATAGTGCATTGTTTTTCGGCACTACCTTGTTCTCTATAGCTGATGTAACATGAATTGCTCCTGTGTGGGATCAATAAAGTTCTTATCTTAGCCATCTGAGAAGATCAAACACATTGTTTTGGTGCCTAACTGTTTCCCAAGTATATTAGTGTATGTGTGAATGAATAAACGAGAGGCATTAACGTAAATTTCTTTGTAGAAAGGCGCTTTATGAAATTAAGTCCATGCACTTCTAATAGTTTACAGCGCAGCCTTGCCACATCCAATATGGCGGCGACGTTGACGTATCGCGGCAGCGGGCAAACCCACTTGATGCGGCGTCTACGTATATATGTCTACGGTCCCCAAGCCCACTTTTGGAAGAACAGTTGATTAGACGTATGCATGTCAAATAAAACAGTTAATTATCTAACAGCACATTTGCAACCCGTGTCTTATATTTCTGAGTTCGTCATGAGGTGAATTAATTTAGAGTAAAAGTGCTTAAAGGCATAGTTTGACATTTTGGGTGTGACGTTACGTAGTGAAGGGGGAACGATGGTTCTGAAGCGCTGATATTATTTATCGTGGTTTTTTTTTGTTTGTTTTTTGGTTTTTGTCTCTTCTTTTATGAACAGTATATAATTATTCATATTCATAAATCAAAAATTTCCAATCACAAACCTTTCTTTTTATTTTTTTAAATAAACTCAACCAATACATTACATCAATTCTATTTTCAAAATATTAAAGTATTATTATAAAACCAAAAAGCAATTTCTACCCTCAGCGCACTTTACTTTACTTGCCCTGTTTTCTGCAATTGTGTGATCATAAGTGCATTGACTTTTTAAAATTTTTTACTGATGGTTATCCACAGATGCAACAGACTGCACAGTTGTGATTCCCATTTACCAGGTGGAAATTAGTAAAAGAACATCACATAATTTGAATGTATATATTTGTTTTCTTCTTTTTTTTGCAAAGACATCACTCAGGCCAGATTTTGTCTTAACATCTGACTCCACAAAGGAAGTAGTGCTGCTGGAACTTACAGTCCCCTGGGAAGACTGGATGAGTGAAAGAAGGCCAAAAACCTTGAGCTGTAAAAGGCCTGTAGAGTGGGTGGTAGGAGGGCCCACTGTGAGCCAGTCGAGGTGGGCTGCAGGAGTTTCCCAGGGCAATCTGTGCACCAGGCACTCAGGTTCCTTGGCATCAGAGGGTTGCAGGAGAGGAAAGTCACCAGAAACATCAGAGAGGCAGTAGAAAAAGCCTCAAGGTGGTGATCAAGAGGGCAGATCCATGGTGTAGTGCGCTGCTTGGACACAAGCCGGGGACTGATCACCCCTGGCTGGGTCACCCAGGTGAGGATGTCTGATGATCAAAGACCTGAAACACCCTATGACTGATGATGTGTCCAAGCCAAGTTAAGGGGAACATAACACATTTATGTAGGTCCAAGTACATTCACTTATGGAAATGAAGAAGCAGACAAATTGGTAAAAGAAACATTTGAAATCTGACTTTAACTGTAAATACCTTTTCTAAACTGGATCTGTCTGAATGTATTTTTATCACAGCAGACATGTTGACTTGTCACAGCAGGAAAAGCACAGGTGTTAATAAGAACATGATGACTCTGTTGTATTTAAGTGTCCCAGTAAGCCATGACAGTGTGACAGTGAGCCAGCATGTACGATACCATAAACCTGACCAACTATAGTAATGAAGAGGACTTTGACAACATTAAAAGCTAAACAAGAAAATCCCCTGTCTGGTAATGCGTGGTTGAATTTAGCAAAGTTGATTACATTTCCCATTTTTCCTGTCTTTATCTGCAAAATGTACAATTAAAAAACAGTTAAAATATGACACGACAAGACATAGAACAATGGGCAGGATATGACAACAAACAAAATCAGAATAACATAACAATCAAAATGTGTTATAGCCCACTCATAAAAAGAAAATGTCCTACAAGATCATATAATTAAAATTGTTTAATAGATTAAAAAGGAAAGGCTATAATTAAAATAGAATAAATGTGTATGAGAGACTTCCTCATGACAGATATATGTTTACATTATTTTCTTATGTAATATAGATAAAATATAAGTAATAATCAAATACTATATAATACATATATGACACTATTATGTAAAATACAAACGATATTTACTACTTAACATACATGGTATTCAAAATTAATATGGTTTAAAGATAAATTATTATATCATATTATATTATATATTTGTATACGAAATAAATTAAAATATACATAAAATAATGTAAGTGTTTGTATGTTTTTACGTATCTTAAAAGGTGATGGAAAATGACGTACAAAATAATGCTGAGGCTGTATATTTTAACACTGATCCTGAGTCAGAATCCTAATTTTTAAAACTATAAAGCCTAATCCTGGCGAGCGGCTCTGACATCTGACTCCAGATCTGCGCTTGAGTCCACGTAATCACGGCCCAAGCCTCGCGGTATTTAGCCTACCCAGAATGCCTCGGTCTTCCTTTCTGCCTGAACCGACATGGTGGGTGCATAGCCTATTCTTTAGCAGAAATATTACAGCTGTTGTATCTGTTTCCATCTCTGTATGTATGTTTGATCTCACATTGTAGAATGTAACTATGACTTCTGTACAGCCTGTTCGTTAATATAATGTAGATATTGAGTGTGGATGTTGTGTTATTTTGGGGTAAAACTTGGTAAAGTTAACCCTGGTGTAGCCGGTATGAGTAGCACCATGTCTGCCCGTAAGAAGCTAATGCTAACGGTGGTGAACACGCTGGATTTCAGGAGCATTATAGCTCTAATAGTTTGTTTTCTGCATAGCTGTTAACTGCCAGAACGTGTCTGGTAATTTAATTTTAAATAGTGACCAAGGGAAGGTTAACTGGACTTGTAATGTGATGTGGGATACAAGTATGTCCCGGTGGTTACCCGGTAGTGCTAAGTGAATGGGCCCGAGCGTTGCTTCTGTTTGTTTAACGTTAAGGTTGGCAGCCATGTCTTAAATCTAGCCCATGATTTTAGTGACTTTATAGTTATCTAAAGTGAGAATGTCTTGGTTTGTTAATTAGAGCTTCAGTGGTAGCAGCTAAAGTAGCTAGCTAAAGTAATAGCATTGTCTCTAACTCCGGCTGTCTGGCATGCTAACGCAGTGTATACAGGTGGAGATGGAGATTTGGCTAGCTCTCCTCACTGTAGTACTTAGTAGCGTTAGCGTTAAGTTTGTGCCCATACTGTATTGACAAGTAGCTGGTTGAGATTGTAATGCTGAAGTATGTGTCATGGAAATAGTTTTAGGAAAATGAATTGACAGGGCAAAGTTGCATGCTAAGTAATGGGTGCTAAAGCCCATACATGCTGGTTAATTGGAGCAGTGCACGTAGCATTCATGTTAAATTTAGATTTAAATCTTAACACAAGAGCCTCGCATATCTACCTTTTTTGGACACTGCATTTAAGATGTATTGGTCTTTATAGCAGTGATGCTGTGCACTTAACTTGAGGCATAGCTTTAGATTGAAACCTACAATTAGACTTTAAATTTTCTTGTCAAAGGTAAGTTTTATAGTTTTTGCCTTCATATTGAAAGAATTGATTTGCACTTTAAAGGAATTGTAACTAACGATTTGGTATAAGTTCAACACCATGACTTGACCCATTTTCTTAATTGGCCTGAATGCAGTGATGACCTGAATTTCTTCACCTGAAACTTGCCTTGATGCTTTTTGAGCTTTTTAACCCTGAGCATTGGCCAAAATACTCAAGGAATTGTTCTCGCAGAGAGTGAATTCATGAATGCATCCTAACACTGTTTTCTTCTTGACAGCCTAAGGGAAAGAAGGCTAAGGGGAAGAAGGTGGCACCTGCCCCTTCTGTGGCCAAGAAACATGAGGCCAAAAAAGTAATCAACCCCCTCTTTGAGAAGAGGCCAAAGAACTTTGGCATCGGTGAGTAGCTATGGCGGGAATTTTGGGAGAACTTAGGATTGAGCAGTGCAGATGATGTAATGAATATTTGCTATCTTAACAGCATTGACGACAAATCTTATCACCAAGATCGCTGATGCACTTTAAATTAAAGAAAATAATACAGGTTTTGTCTCAGTTTGAGATATGAAACGTGTTATCTCTTTTTACAGGCCAGGATATTCAGCCCAAGCGTGATTTGACACGCTTCGTGAAATGGCCTCGTTATATCCGCCTGCAGAGGCAGCGCTCCATCCTCTACAAGCGTCTGAAGGTCCCCCCTGCGATCAACCAGTTCACCCAGGCTCTGGACCGCCAGACTGGTATGTTTCTAGAGTTTTGGGCATTTCATGTTGGATCCCTGGTGCTTTGTATGTGGCGTTTCTGGAATGGCTTATGGAACCTAAATTGTGCCATAGTGACTCTGCAGATGATGTGACATTTTTGCTCTGAAAGTCTGTGTTGACATTTTCTCCAAGACCGCTGATGCAGTTACTTGAAATACTGTCCACTTCCCATTTGGAGAACAAACCACGCTTGTAGCCAGTGTTGGATGGTGGAATTTAGATTTATAATGCACTTTATGTTCCTCCTCAGCCACACAGCTGTTCAAGCTGGCCCACAAGTACAGGCCAGAGACCAAGCAGGAGAAGAAGCAGAGGCTGCTGGCCCGCGCTGAGCAGAAGGCAGCTGGAAAGGGAGATACCCCAACCAAGAGGCCCCCTGTCCTCCGTGCAGGTGAGGTACACAGAAGAACAAATGAAGAGTTGCATTACATGTAATTGACGGGTAACATTGTAGCTTGAATTGTCCCACCTAAAGCGTCAGTGAGGCTGCAGACTTTTATAAAGTCTTGTTGGTCCGGCTGTGTTGAACAATGTTTATCAAAGTTGATTTATTAGTGTGACCCGTCTTGCGAAGTCTTGTCTTACTTGGCTTGGATGCAGTGATGTCATGAATTTCTTCACCTGAAACATGCCTTGATGCTTTATGAGCTTTTTAACCCTGAGCATTGGCCAAAATATAAAGGCGATATTTTTGTGAAGGTGTTTTATGGGTGGAAGCTAATTTTTATACCCCTGTTTCTCTGCAGGTGTGAACACTGTCACTTCTCTGGTGGAGAGCAAGAAAGCCCAGCTGGTCATCATTGCCCACGATGTGGATCCAATTGAGGTAAGCTTGTCATACATTATTTTAGTAGCAGTGCAACATGCCATACTAGGAGTTGAGTCTTGAAAGTGGTCTCTGGCAATGATGTTTGAATTTCTTCACCTGAATCCTCTGTGTGGATCAAAACTTACGAGCTTTTTAACCCTGAGCAGAGACCACTAACCAAGAATTCATGTTTTGACCACAACATTTATTGTGGACAGTACAGTTTTTGGTCAGATTCAACAATTTTTTTTCCTCCAACATTACCCAAATGTAATAATTTTCTCCTAACATGCTAACATTTTCTCCTGTGGCTCTCCTGCTTTTCTAGCTCGTCGTCTTCCTGCCAGCTCTGTGCCGCAAGATGGGCGTCCCATACTGCATCGTCAAGGGCAAGGCTAGACTGGGCAGACTGGTGCACAGAAAGACATGCACTTCAGTTGCTTTCACACAGATTAACCCGTAAGTGTCTGCATAGACTGAGCTGTGACCTTTTAATTTGACACAATATTCTAATGTATTTTGCTAGTTCATTGACTAGTAAAATGGCAATAGTGTAGTGACCTTAACATCAATGCACATTGTGAAATTCTCAATCTCTTTAAAAGTAATAAGAGGTAATTTTCTGCAGCAGTGTTTCCCCACAATAATCACACTGTTTGTGTAACTGATGCACATACTAAATGTAGTGGGAAATTTGCTAGATTTTCAAAGAGGGCAGTTTTGGTGTTAAAAATATTGGTGTATTCCAAGTACTTGAAACAAATACTTTCTGCAGCATGGATACAACAGTACAAACTGGGCTTTTCTTGCTCTCTTTTATTTACTATAGTCATTCTGCTGTTGTCTGCTACATACCATGAAAAGAAAAAAATCAGCATTATTGACATCTTACAGCCTTGCTGTAATCTCATGAAAATATACATTTTGTGCCGACAGCATCAGTTTTCACCATGTTATCAATTACTTATATTTTTCATGGCTCTGTATCATAGTTAGAAAATCCAGTTCAGTGACAACACTTGTTGCGCATTCTGCTAGGTTAGTCATGATGCATTAATCATGATTACAATGCTGTGGATCAAACAGGGCATAACACCAAATTCGTGATAAGGGTTAAGGTTGTGGTCTTTCTGGAACCAATAGATAAGTATACAAATGCATTAAAGTGGATATGATTTTGTTAATGATGCCTTGTTGCTCCATCTCTATAATCGTGTCAGCACTGTATTAACTAGCTTTGTTCCTTTCTAGTGAGGATAAAGGTGCACTTGCCAAGCTCGTGGAAGCCATCAAGACCAACTACAATGACAGATATGAAGAGGTGAGCGTTTATTTGAATTTACTTAAGTATCTTCAAATGAGTAAATTGCATGTTTAGGGTGCCTGATGGCGTAGTTGGTATAGCAGTGTCCCATATATGACGGCAGTGTCCTTGCTGCTGTGGCCGCAGGTTCATTTCCAGCCTGCAGCCCTTTGTCCTTTGCTTTGTCACGCCCCCTTTCCCCCACTTTTCATGCTTAGACTCCTATCCAAAAATCTTTGAAATTACATGCTCATTTCAAATTGCACCATATTAACTCTTTATATTCTTGTTTTACAGATCCGTCGTCACTGGGGAGGTGGTATTATGGGCCCGAAATCAACAGCCCGCATCACTAAGCTGGAGAAGGCAAAGGCCAAGGAACTGGCAACCAAGCTTGGTTAAATTGTTTGGAATAAAAAATGTATGTCCTAAAAACAGAATTGGTTTCATTATTGTCTCAGCTACATGTATGGTATATTGGTAGCAAAATGCAACTGTAGATAAATTTACAACACAGTATGAATTTGGCTGTCCAGTTAAATCTATATAACAGTTAATCTCACTGTAGAAGGGGATGAAGAGTAAATATGTGTGTATGGCAGTGGGTGACATGATTGGTTTATCTAAATTTAGAAATGGTTGAGTAGGGGAGAGTGCATGATCATTTTGCAAAGGAGGAACTCCTGGCAAAGGCAGTAACCGAGCTGATGGGTTTGTAACATTGGTTTGAAAAGAAATATCAATTAAACCAGTTTTATGGAGATACCAAATTTTGGGAGAGCTGAAATCCGTAGCCTGTTTCCTTTAGAGGTGGAAATCTGAGATGGTATGTCCAAATTACTATTTGTGAATTTGAGGCTTGAGCACCTACGGTTTAAAAGTCACCATTAGTGTACAAGACATCACTGCAGCTCATCTTTTATTTTCACTTTAAAAACCAACTAGCTCAAATTAATAGGTCCATGAGGAAGTGAAATATTCTGCGAAACACTGATTCTATTTCAAGGAGATGTTTTATCTGAGTGTCCATCAGTTTATGGTACAATAGTTGTCGATCTGTATGTAAGCACAGAAGAATGCAAGAGCATAATTAATTAGGCCAGTAATTTATTCTCATACATGTTTAAGAAGAATAATCCACAACTATTTACATTTGTCTGGATGTATGCAGCAGATGAGCTCATACAGCACAAATCATGTACATCAGGATTACAACATATCAGTCTTCATTTGTGATATAAGTTCACTGCATTTAATCATCACAATTTAATCTTCTTGATGAACTTTGCATACCACATGTAGGTCGTCGCTACACACAAGCCATACCTGAGAGAAAGAAGATGATTGACCAAGTTAAATAAATGAATAAAACAACAGGACAGTGGGTTATTTACAGTACAACAGAAAACAAGATTTAGTTCATCCACCTACCATGTAATTATATACTGCATGTGTTCGTTCCTGAGTGTGACTCTGGTCTGTCCACCTATTGGTCCACCAGGAATGGTGCTCCCTACATGATCATTAATAATTCATGTTAATAAATAAAATCTTTATTTCTGCAAGTGGGATATATTGTTCTTTTCTCACCTGTAGAACAATTACTACCAATATGAGCCAATTATATATTAAATCTGATGGTCACTATGATGTAGTTGATTTAAAAAGCATCATGGACCCCTGCAGTTCCTGAGACCTTACCGAAGTCTGCATCAATGAAGATGGGCTCAGCTCCTGTGACACTGGCCATGGCCTCCAGGTCACGGAAATGCCAGCGGTTTCTTTCCACGTCATTGTTGGGCACAAAGGGTTTACGAGTCTCCGTCAGCCGAACTATCCCGACCACATCCATCTCCCCCTCCACCTGCACAGAAGAAGCATTACTTTATGTTAAATAACTCTGAACAGGCTGCCAAGGAATACATTTAAATATCACTACGGGACAATTACAGTACCACCATTACCTTTCATATTAATGGTGATATTTGTGGTTTTTTGAGGTTCATTGTAGCTGTGACATTACACAGGAATCCCAGTACCACTAAAACAATTTGACGAGTGCAGTAAATCAGCTATGTTTACCAAAAGTGTCTGCGGTTGTGTTAAAGGGAAGCTCCACCGATTTGACACATAAGTCTTCATACTTCTTGCTGCATGAAATTGGATATTGCCTCAAGTAATAGCACTTGAGTCAGCATTGGTTACAACTAAAACCTGGGGGTGCTGACCTAAGAAAGAATTCAGTTTACAAGACCTCTGAAGCCTTTTGAGGCAAGTGGGTAGAGGTTACATTAGCTGCATTATATTGTGGTAATGCAGACATCAGGTTTTGACAAGACCAGACTGTCTTTCATGAGTGCCACAGTGTTATAAGAGTGCAATGCTAAATTACTGGAGTGCTCCTTTAATAAAAATTTACTCATGTATCATCATCTGAGATACCAACCTGCCCCTTCGTCCTGGTCTCTGGTCTTATCTTCTGCTTAGGCACGTATCCTCTGTTCACCAGGATTGTGATGCTGCAGGAGAAGGACACAAAGATCAGTGGGTGATAGGTGTAACATGATTACTCAGTATTTGAACCACAGGGTGGTTTATCTGTCATCTTACCCCAGGTCAGTACAGTGGAATGGAGTGATGACATTTGCGCCGGTCTCTCCACTTGAAGACAACCTGCCCGCCTCTCTGGCCTCTTTCTCTGGGTCGACTGGTGAGCGGGGCAGAACGTACAGCTCCTTTGAGTGGTCATACCATCCGCGCACTTTGACCCTTCTGTACTCGAGGCTATTCAGCTCAAGAGGACTAGGATCCAAGAGGACAGATGTAAACAGATTAACAGGTAACACATGTAGATTTTGGGGGAACAAGGCCAAGTGGCATTTACTGTTAGCCATATGCAATAGGTAAAAATCTATAATCCTAAGTGTGTTCGAGAATATCAGTAAAAGTATCTAACATGTACTTACTCAAGAGGGAGAGGAATGGGCTCTGCAGTAGTGAGTCCTTTCAGCTCATTAATCAGCTGTATCTTCCACTGACGCCGTTTCACCTTCACAGAAACAAAGTATCTCGAGTCCATCCAACAACAACAAACCCGACACGTCATAAAACATCAGCTCTATTTTTAAAAATGTGAGAACACACAGTAAAATAGGCTGTACCTGCCATGTACCCAGGCCAAAGGTGGTGAAGGGGATGAGCAGCAGGAACCATTTGAGGAAGGAGTCTTCTCCACTCTCTGCTCCGGCTGCTGTGGAGCTGGACTGTCGCCCGAAGGTGATGAACTTGCCTGGGTATTCAAAATACACAGGACAGGACAAATGTTATTCAGCTCAGCATTACATGACAAAGGTTAAACCTGATATTGATGTAAAATGGTAATTTTGTGAGTTTGAAACAGTGTTGCTTTTATACAACATTTATTTGGCTGTTTTGAAATGTAACCAAGTACATTTACTCAAGTACTGCACTTCAGGTACCTGTACTTGAGTATATCCATTTTAAGCTACCCTACATTTACTTGACAGGAGCAATGCACAATATTGGATTTGAATATCCAATATGCTGATATGTAACACCTTATTTGACCAATAACCCATACTGATATAGATATATCCACTTTTTTCCGCACCAAAATTTCAGTGATCATCATGTCTCTTTTGTAGTGGAATTAACATCATATAATGCAGGCATACTCTTGTCGTGATGGCCCACCAGCAGATGGAGACATGAAACACAATACTTTCCAATGTATATATTTATTCATTGTGCAAAATAAGAAAAAGCATGTTGGTCGATTCTGATAGTTCATTTAAAGCAAACATTGAAATTATCGTGCATCCCTATTTGCCAGCTTTAGTTACTGCAGAATCACATTACTAATACAAAATATAAATCAACTAATAAATTATGGTGTATTATGATAGAGTAAGTTACACAACAGTATATAGGGTGGTTAAAATTAGCTCCGACTGCAACATTCAAATGATTTACACATAAAAGCATCAATAATTATGATCTAGTAATATAACTATCTAAAGTAGCAAGCAAGCAAAACTTTATTTGTATAGCACAATTCATTTCCAGGGGCGGCACGGTGGTGTGGTGGTTAGCACTCTCGCCTCACAGCAAGAGGGTTGCCGGTTTTATCTCGGGCTTGGGAGCCCTTCTGTGCGGAGTTTGCATGTTCTCCCCATGTCAGCGTGGGTTCTCTCCGGGCACTCCGGCTTCCTCCCACAGTCCAAAGACATGCAGATTGGGGACTAGGTTAATTGATAACTCTAAATTGTCCGTAGGTGTGAATGTGAGTGTGAATGGCTGTTTGTCTCTATGTGTCAGCCCTGCGATAGTCTGGCGACCTGTCCAGGGTGTACCCTGCCTTTCGCCCGATGTCAGCTGGGATAGGCTCCAGCCCCCCCGCGACCCTCAAGAGGATGAAGCGGTTAGAAGATGAACGAATGAATTCATTCATTCCAGGCGGAAACACAATGTGCTTCAAAGAGCATATGCCACCATAGAGGTTGCAGTTAAAAAGTGTACAATGTGCATGAGCACATAAGTAAGCACAGTTAAAAAAATAAATAAATAAATAATAATAATAATAATAATAATAATAACAATAAATGTGATTTAAAAAGCCCACCAAAAGTGGAGATAAAATGAAAAAATAAATAAATAAATAAAATCATCAATCATTAAAATAATGTTAAGCCAATAAGTTTAAAACATTAAAACCATAAAAGTCAAAATAAAAATAATAAAAAACAATTATGATTAAGACATAAGTAAAAAACATAAACTACACATAAAAATAATAAAAACCAGAATACTGAAAGGCATGGCTAAAAAGGAATGTTTTGAGTTTTGATTTAAAAGATAGAAATGTTGGAGCACACTTAATAGGACTGGGTAGGCTGTTTCATAGTCTAGGAGCGTAGGAGATAAACGCAGCCTCACCAATTTTCGTGGAGACCCTGGGAGTAACCAGACGGCGTGTCCCAGGTGACCTGAGGGGTCTACCTGGCTCATAAAATAAAAGCAAGTGGGTCTTTCTGCATAATTAATTATTTTACTGTGGGTATTTTGATGCCAATACTTTTATATTTTTACTTTAGTAAAAGATCTTTATACTTACTCCACCACTGGTTTTAGATGTTTGTTTGTTATTTTTGTTTGTCTACAATTATTGTATGATTGGTAGGACAAGAGTATTTGCTTATTTAGTTTTTATTTTATATTGTTATCTAATTTTAATTTTATCTCATTTTAATTTTATCGTTTGTAAGTAATTCATACATTTATTTTATTTTATTTTATTTATGTGAATGTGTGAGTGTGTATTTTCTCTAGTTGTTCAAAAAAAGTAAAAAGTGGAAACTGGAGTCCGGTGTCGTCATTATTCAATTGTTTACAGTGAGCAAATTAGCGTTGCAGCGATATACCAGTTTTAAGGTATACTGTGACATAAAGGTTGATGATTATCATACTGTGCACATTTGCTTATTTACGATATTGAAACAAAAAAAAAAATGCAACTTCTTATCTAATCTTATTTTACATGTTTTCTAAGGGGAGACTTTCCACACATTAACAAAATGGTGTCAAGTTTCAGTTATAGTGATAAAACTTTTAACCAACAATAACCCTTTCATTTTCTTTTAGGGTCATTCTAACTGATGACAATGATAATTCAGTAATACCGTGATACCGTTAAACTGCGATATATTCTGAGACAGTTATCTTAACGTGAAAATCCCATAACGTTGCATCCCTAGAGCAATATTTTTTAATTAAATTTATTTATTTATTTTTTTACCTTTAGCACCTTTGAAGAGTGGCAGTCTGGTCAGGAGGAGAGTCCTCTTGATGTAAACGACATGCGTCTGAAATAACAGAAACAAGCTCAGAAATCTGCCACCAGTGAGAAGTGACTTTCAACAGACTCTGTGAAGTTTAGGATGTAAAGACGCAGATGTGAAACAAATAACTCACCTGTTTTTTGAATGTCGTTAGCACCCTGGTGGAATAAGCCAGCGCTGATTTCAGAGCAGCCATGTTGAGTCAAAACATTAATGAAAAGGTAAAAGTTAGATTATCCACCGAGTACATGACAGCTACATAACTGCTCAACCGGGGGACTTCTTCTGGTGTTACTACATCCGGTTTAGTGACGCCCCGCCCTTCATGTTACCCACGTGTGTCCAGAAATGTGTTGATATTTCTGTTAGTACACTGCTGTTTTTATGTGTGTGATTTAGCCGCAGTAAAAGGTGACGGCTCGGTTCTTCTGTCGACATGGACCTCGCCTCTAGAGACTCGTACATTCAGAAGCTCGCAAGTAAAGTGTTGTCTCAGCGAGACCAGGAGCCCAAGAAGAGACCGTTTGGTAATGTTAGCTCACTGCTTTAGCTCATTTACACCTTATTCTGGATCATTATTCTGTTCTGTGACTGCATATGTTATGTGTATTCTTCGTGTTTGTGTTTTTAGTGGTTGTAGAAAAGCACCTAAATCTAATGTCATCGAACACGGGGTTATTACTGCTACTGACCAAAGGAGGCGCTGCACTGTTAAAAAAATAGAGACGAGCAAAACCAGCTTTTCTGATGTAGTTTGACAAGACTAATCGATCTGCAAAAAATAATGAATGAATAACTGTTTTTATAATCAACATAATATTTAGGTTATTTATGACCCATTATTTGCTGCCTTTCTCTGGTCTTATTTTTGTAAATTAGATTAAGTCTTTGGGCTTTGTGACTGCTTGTTGTGCATAATTGAAGGCAGTAAGCCAGTAAATTGTGACATTTATACTGTTTTCTAACATTTTACAGACAGAATAATTAATTGATTAACTCTTTGCTTCTCAACTCAGGGTCAAGATCCCTACAAGGGGTTGCAGCTTTAATATAGAGAAATGATTGTGTTGATAGGAAAAAAGAACTAAGACTAAACTGGTTTGGTTTCCTTTACACACGCAAAATACTACTACCAATAATAATAATAATGATAAGAATTATAATAAAAAAAGTACAAAAGAAATGTAGTAGTAATAATAATAATAATAATAATAATAATAATAATAATAATACTTATGTTATTAAGGACACAGAAAGGTCCACAGTGACCACATGCAAACACACAATTGTCTATGTACAAAAATACAATATAATAAATAAATTGTTAATTATTATTTTTAATTAACACTACATAATACAAGTTCATATAAAAAGACAAAGTTCAATTAGCTGCACCCACAAACAAGCTGGAGAGCCAGTGGCCCCACAGTCTGCATGATACCACTTTCAATGGTATCATCTATTTCGTGATGGAGGGATGCAAAAAACTCTCAGAGGAGCTTGATTAAGGCGCTCTCCAGTGTATACCTTAATCCATTAGTTTGTAAATAAAAATATTACAAAGATAGGAAAGAGAGAAGGGCAGAGATACGATTGTACTCAGTAGACATCCATATATGCAAGTGCAGTATACGCAACTAAATTCCAGTACACAAAACTATGTTTATTTGTCTGACTTTTCTTCATTCTGTTCTGTTGGCATTAGTAATGTGGTGTAGACCCTTTGGGGCTTTAAAAACATTCAAATGGAACAATCTGAGAGGGGAAATCACTTGAAGATTGAACAGCTTACAGCCTGTAGACATGAAACCTATGATGAGGGATAACAAAGAAAATGTTTGCTTGATATTTTTTGTCACAAGAGGAAAAGGGTTGGGAAACACTGGGTTAATTATAAAGAACAGTTTTACTGATAATCAGTGATTATTAGTTCTAGCCTTTAACAGAAAGAAAGGGGGGAAGCGTCACCTGTCTGACAACGTTAAACTCATTTTTATAGACTTAAACACTTCTGAATTATTATGTTTGAGACAGACTAGTTTGTGTGACACAGTCATCACTCTCTGAGGGGAAGTATTACCCACAATATCAACTGTGTTTGACTCTTGTGTGTTAGAAAATCATGAAATAAGCTGACTATGAGCTATTTCTGTGTTGGTGACAGAAAATCACCTGATTTTTCTGACTTTTTACTTTCAGTTTGATGTCATTGCCTAAGCATGTTTAATCTCCCAGCCAGGCAACTGTTAAAACAATTGAAGAACCAAAAATTAGTTCACATTTTAACATTGAATATATGTGTTAATGTGTTTTGTTTGTGTGTTTAGCTTATTTCAAGGGTAAAAATGATGCCGGTCCTCCAAAGAAGAAGAAAAAGTGCAAAAAGAAGCATTTTAAAGAAAAGAGCACAGATGAGAAGACACCTGCTCCTAAATCCCAACAAAAGCCTCCGCCCTCCGCTGCAGCACAGAAAGGCCCAGCCACAGCAAAACCTAGTGTGTCCAAAACTCAGAGTATAAATGGATCTACAGCACAGGAACCTAAAGGTACAGTAAGTGTCATTACTCTGTCTTTCCTGTTATTAAGAATTGTTAGTGTTTCCTAAAGTCACCCATTTTGTCCTTTTTTCACTTAAAGGAGGAAATGCTGGGTCCAACTTCTCCACAGTAGATTTACTACGCAAGAGACTCCATGAAAAGATCGAAGAGTCCAGAGGGCAGGTACGCAGTGTTTTAAGATGCTGTAGACAATGAAAAACAACCACATGAAGGTTTATTTATACTCTCTCTGACAGTGACAGTGTATCCACTTGACCTGTACTAACGTAGTAAACTCCACCCACTGTGTCCTAAACTGGAACCAATGTATTTGAACTAACAAATGGGTCAGTATTTATTTAAAACATTGCATGTGAATGTTGAATTTTTACTTCTACTGCTCACTGATGTTATTCAAACAGATGCTAATCCTTATCCTGAGGGAGAGAGTTATGTGCTAAACTGGCCACAGAGTTGATTACAGAGTTTTGAGTTTCACTAACAAAGAAGCACTTGTCGGCAATGAAAATCTCAGGCTCCATCTAACAGTGCTGATTTAAATATGTAAAAGTATAGAAAAGCAAAATGCTGTACTTAAAGGTATACTACGCAGGATTCCCCTTTAGAAAAAACAATGGGCCTTTTTTACATATACCTGCTCAGGTTTTTTGTTAAATTTGTTCTGGAGAATGGTCCTAAAAAAGTCGATGTCAGATTCATGACGTGTTCTTAAACTGCACAATTTTTCGCACCTGTGTTAAATAATGATGAATCCCATTGTGCGTGTGAGTTGAAAGCATGTGCCTGTTGATCCCAATTTGCACTGGGAAATGCCCCACCAATCCTTGTAAAAGGTCATGAGACTGTAGGACTGTGTGCACACACGGAAACTGAAGAAGAAGAAGAAGAAAAGATGAGAGAATTAATTCAAGAATACCCAAACAAAACTCGAAAGAGGGTGCAGCTTGAATTTAAAAAAAAAAAATTTAAAAAAAGAAGAAGAAGGAAAAAAAACTTCAGTAGTTCCCGAGTAAAGTTACTTATGTAGAAAGTTAACACCAAACATGCTGCTTTTTGTAGCGTCAGGAGTAGACAGGCCCGCCTACAGAAATAGCTGCTGAAAAGATCCGGACTATTTCACGCAATTTTCTGTCAGTTAGTAATAACTTATTTTTGCCACTTCTTTGTAATTGTTTCTTCTGTCCGCCTGAACCGCTCATGATTTTTTCTAGCATGATCAATCACTAATGATTGGACGCCATGGTTCCCATCAACATAACTGATGTGAATTGACGTAGTTGTGTAGTGTTTGTTGACCATAGGCTTTTCGTAAAATGATCAAAATAATTGTTAAAGACATTACAAATTAGAAAATGTGTTTTAAACCCAATATTATGTAGAATTCAAGATAACACATTGAGCAGTTTTTTGCACAAACTCGTAGAAGTGTTCTTGAGGGTGCGTACATTCTTTTCTTGTCTAAGAACAAATCCTGAAGAAGAAAACGTTGAGCACAGCATGCAGAAGAGGTAGGGACTTTATATAAAGGTAGTGAACAGGTGTCAGACTGTAAGCAGCATGCACCCAAGAGGAAGCTACTAAAATCACAGACACAGTGTAGAAAAAATGCAAATATAGTGAGGCGAAATGACAATCAGGTTGGTCGGGTTTCACTTTTCTGGTGATACTGTTTACAGACACTGACAATTCTCTAGTAGTATACCTTTTAAAGACAATGAAGACAATGAAAGAAAACCATGTGGTAGTTTATTTATATGTTGTTGTAGTGACAGTTTATCCAACATTATCTAAACTGTACTGAGACAGTCAGCTGGAGCCATGCTATTTACACCAGTAAAACAATATTTACTCACGGTATTTCCTTAAAAGATTACATTTGAATGTTGAATGTGTACTTATACCACTCATTGATGGTAAACAAACACATGCAAATCCTAATCCTGAGGAAGCAAGTTCTGTGTTAACCTGGCCACAGCTCATTGTGAAGAATGCATGGTCCTGTTTTCGTTTCTTCCATAGTTCATAAGTGACTGCACTGAGACTAACGTGTTCCACTAATCTTTTATTAGGGAGCCCCAAAGGATGCCGAATCGGAGAAATTCCAGGCAAAGCGAGCAAAAAGAAAGCTTGAACGTGAGCGCAAGAAGAGGAAGAGGAAAGAGTTTCAGATGAAGAAACTGGCTGAAGAAAGTGGCAAAGAACAGCCCCAGCCACAGATAAAACAGGAAGCGGAGCGAGCCCCGGCTGCAAGCAAAAGAAACGAAACTGCCATCGTCTTCAACAAGGTAGAGACAGTGGACGAAGGATATGTAGACAAAATGCTGAAAAAGAAGAACAAGAAGCAGAGCGTTAAGGGCCAGATAACACCGCTGACAGGGAAGAACTACAAGCAGCTTCTCAGTCGCGTGGAGGCTCGCAAAGCGAAGCTGGCAAAGCTGAGGGAGACAGACGAGGGGAAGGCCCGAGAGATGGAGGAGAAGATAAAGTGGACCAACATTCTTTATAAGGCAGAGGGCATCAAAATCAAAGATGACGAAGACATGCTGCGCTCCTCGTTGAAGAAGAAGGAGAAGCACCGTGCTCAGAGGAAAAAGCAATGGAGTCAGCGTAGTGAGAATGTCATAGAGAAGATGCAGCAACGCCAGGACAAGAGACGAAAGAACCTCCAGAAACGTAAGCAAGTCAAAACAGAGAAGAAGAAGGACAGGGCGCACAAGAAAGGCAGAGTGCTGCCTGAGGACTTGAAAAAAGCAGCAGTGTAAAAGGAGGAGTGTGTGTTATGTGAAGATTTATCACAAGACAACAGAGACAATTTTTAAATGAGTAAATCAGTCTCTTTTTCACGGCCATATGATTTAATTACATGATATGAAATTGCTATGGCTGCTGCACATGCTGTACCTTCATTCCTGTCAAGGACTAATATGATGTGTGGTATAGTCAATAAAATGTGATCCATCATTATGACATGAAGGTTGACCTCTGTTGTGGAATGTATGTGTTTATTTTACCTACTGTCCAGCCTGTTGAGTGTCGTTTAAAAAATAATCTGTTTTAGACTTCTATCTTAAACAACACCGGTGGAACCCTGCTGCTGAGGCACTGCCAAAACTTTTGATTCATAAATGATTTGTAAGGCAGGGGACAGCTTAACCTGATTCCTTAAAAGTTTTCACTATAGTTTGGTGTGGTGATGCCAGCAGAGTGGAAATGTTTGATAAAATGCACAAATAATGACTGATTAGTAGACTGATTGACAGTGGAAAACCCATAGACTGTAAAAGTAATGAGCGTAGCTACCATGATGTCACCCATTGGTTAGTGGACTCCCGTTTTGAAGAGCCATGTAAAGCTGCAGACACATTATATTTGTAGGGTACACGACATGCCCCTACAAACTGAGCCAACCACCAGCACAAGACAAACCCACCATCCAAAGGTTATCTGAACCCTGCTACATGTAGCATGAATAAAAGCGAGTCCAGACATAGCAATAATCCACTTTATACTTGATCATACATGAAGACGTGATTCACCATACAATGAGATGTAATCTTTACCATTACCACCTCTCTTTTAACTTAATACTTCATAGCTAGCTAATCGCTAACACAGCATTTTTGTAGGGGCTTGGGCTTCTGGGGCAAGGGGCAAAGGGGGCTGTTCATGGACTGATGCATGGTGGACAAGTCGTAGCTAGTGGGCAGGTTACGTAGCTGCTCCAGCTGCAGCTATATGTACTCGGTTTTGGGACTTCGAGTTTGGCATTACAGCTGTTGTCATCCTGGGTCCAGCTGCTCAAAAAAATTTAATCTGGATCAGAATGGTCCTGATTTTGAAAACCCATGTTTTGCTATCCAGGATCAGCTAATCCATTTTACTTTTGTGCTGTTTTTTCAAAGCAACACTGAATTAGATCTCCCTGATCCAGATACAAACTTTTCAAGATTACCAAATCTGGATAAACACTGCTCTACATGGGACTGCATATCACAATGTAGGCAGTCTGCCGATGCAATTACCACTTATTGCCATAGGTACTGCCAAAGAGAACAGTAAGGAGATCTTTGAGGTTGTAACTTTAATTATACTTTTTTTTTATGAACAGCACATTTTCAAGATTTGATCAAATCTGATATCTGAAATCAGATCAGATTGAGGGTTAGATCTGACCAAGACACCAAGGACATTATCAGCAGACAGCCTGTCACTCAAAGCAGCCTGCCTTTACTTACGCACAACTCTAAGCCTTGATCAAATGTAAATGGGTGAGTCACATAAAAACACAGTTGTCCTGAAGCATATTAGCTATATAGACCAAAACTGTTTTCTGTGGCAGGCTGTAAACATGTTTATTTCTGCTGTAAAATTGGGCATTTTAACATGAATCTACAGGGATTGAATGGCTCCTACAGTCAGCTAGTGGTCAGTCAAGGAACTGCAGTTTTTGGCACTTCCGTGTCGGCTTCATTTTTCAGCCCTGGAGGTTGCCACTTTGGAAAAACTGGGACATATTGTTGAATTGTATTTGTTTTTCTACAGACATGTCTGGCTGTTAAACATCTGTTTTGTAAATGAATGAATGTCTCAGAATGAATTTCTTTGACCTAAAAGAAAGGGGAAAAATCGAGGTGTTGTCATTTATAGACTGTTATGAAATGTTTTTTCTGGTCCAGCCCACTTGAAATCAACTTGGGCTGTATGCAGTCCATGAACCAGAATGAGTTTGCCTGCTCTAAAAGTAGAAGGCTACGGCTACGCAGGTAACGTTGCTCATAGAACTAGAGTTACATCTGGTAACTGCCTGCTTACGTCTCGCTCCGCCCATACAAGACCCGTTCATGGTTTGTACACATTGATGACGAATTGCACCTGTATGGCAGGGTAAGTAACCTATTATTTGGTGTTGTGGGCTTGTAGCTAACATAGTTCAGAGCTCTATGATATAGTGGTTATGCAAACATAAATTATGCTTCTGTTTTACTGTCCTTTCAGGTTATCATTATGGATCAGCCAGTATGTTTATTATGTTTTTGTGAAATTTCAGGCTTGGGTCATGCTGCAGCCATGCAGCTGCAATATTATTCAAAGTTGAGCTCTATGTTAGGATGGGAAGGACAGAGAAAGCAGCAGTTACTTCTGGAGTGTGCATGTGGAAAGACATCAGCAGGAAAGAAGTCAGACCAGCTCCATTGAGGGAAATCAGCTTCCACAAACCAAAGAGGCTAGGCAGGCAGCTTCCAGCAGCTTCAACATCTGCTAGGAAGAATAGTATCACACCCAGAGGCATGTAATAGTTGACAGAGCCTAGATAAGTTTCCTTTTGCCATAGTGCATTTAATTAATTCTCAAGATTTCTCCTCATTGTTTTGACACCATAATGTAGCCTTAGAAAGGTGTTACTTGGTGATTCAGAGATGAAAAACCTAAAGGCCTACAGACACAGTTTGAATAATGTCAGTATCATTTGTTATGTTAGTTTGAATATGTCTGTGCATTTGTCTTCAGATTACTGATTCTAGAAATTAGATTGTTTGTTATCTATTGTACACCTGCGTGTTTAAAGCTCTGCTTAACTGGTTTAAGAAGAATTCAGTCAGTATTCTTAAAATGTGAATATTATGCAGCACAATAATTGTGTCTTTTTGTTGCTCTGTTATCAGTGTTGACAGATGACAAGCCTGGAGAATAGTGACACTGACACTGCATCATCTGACACTGATTCAGAGGAGCATCCAGACTTACCTGAGCCCTTGACTGCTTTATTTGATGCAACACTCAGGGAACTCACACCACAGGAAATGCAGGTGAAATGTGAGGATACATTTCACAGACTAAAAACTACACTACAACCTCATCAATGTGAGAAACTGGAATTTGTGACACAGCAACAGTCAAGGTCAAAGGAGTGGCACACCTATAGGGCTGGTCGGGTCACAAGTACCAAATTTCACCATGCGACCACAACTGACAAGATCAGCAAAACATACCTAAATGATATAATGCAGTACAGCAAAACACAGTTAAATGTCCCATCTGTGCTCTGGGGTGAAAACATGGAGGAAATGGCAAGACAAGCCTACACTGCATTTATGTCCCAAAGCCATCCAGATTTCAGCATCAGCTCATGTGGCTTAGTAGTGCAGCCTTCTGAGCCACACCTTGGATCATCGCCAGACGGGATAGCAAGATGTACCTGCTGTGGCAAAGGGGTGGTAGAGATAAAGTGTCCCTACAAATACTGCAATAGCCTTCAAGGATGCACAGAAGACAAGCAGTTTTGTCTGGACAAGTCATTCTCATTGAAACATTCACACCCATACTACTATCAAACTCATCTTCACATGTTTGTGTGTGATGTTAGCTACTATGACTTTGTGTTACGGACGAAGGAGGAGTTCATTGTGCAACGTATCCTAAGAAATGAGGAGTTTCTGCAGGAGGCTTTGCCAAAAGCACAAGACTTCTTTATCTCGAGTGTGTTGCCTGAACTACTGACAAGAAGACATGACCCTGTATTGGTGTCACAGAGAGCATGCAAATACTGTGAAAGGCCAGATTTTGGCAAAATGATGATCTGTGTCAAATGCAACAACCGCTTTCACTACAGCTGTGCACAGATCAAAAGGAAGCCAGCAACATGGTTATGTAGGAAATGTCTGAGAGTTGAGGCCTGAATGCCTTCATTTAGAACTGGGCAATATATTGGTATTGTGATATGAGACCAGATATGGTCTTAAATGTTGGATATGGATTGTCTTTTCCTGGTTGTAAAAGTTGCATTACAGTTAAATGTCATGTTCTGAACCTACCAGACTGTTCTGTTCTATTATTATTATGATTGCCTTTAATGTCTTAGTCATTATATCCACAGTACTGATTATTATAGATCAAACATCTCATTGTGTAAATATTTTGTGTAAGCACTAATAGTCATCCATATTGAGGTATTTGGTCAAAAATATCAATCTGAATCTGGTCCATATCACCTAGACCTACATTTATTAAAGTTTGAAACAATGAATTCATCAGCAGCCTTTTCCTTACATTTTATGTTGTTGTTATTGACTGCTGTGTGTAGATGCACTTCAGTGCAACAAGACATTTAAAGTTTTATTCTGTAATGCTATGTATGTATGTATCCATAGAGATAATTTGCGACCTAAAATTAAGGAATATTTGACAGATTTGTTTATTTACACTACTGTTTACAACATACAGAACCAGTTTGATTCTAATATATTGTACATACTCCTACTTTCCATGTTGTTAATGTTTAATCGCACTTTAATGGCACCTATGTTGTTTGTATACATTTCTCAAATGGTTATTTTGGAATGAAACTCTGTTAATAACATCATTACAAATAAAAGTGATACTGCACTCTGAATTGTTGTAGTCTGAGATAATCTGGGGGAAAAAGGACCATTAGACACATCAGCGGCAGCCAATGTTGGAAGGTTTATTATAATTCAGTTTTAAGTACAGTAAATACATGTTTTACAGATGTAAATCACTTTATAACTCATACATGGTTATGGGTAACTCATTTGGGAACAACACTCTTACAGAGGTTTGTGAGGGCATCACATACAGTCACAACATCATCTAGTATGTTAACCTGCGACACTGGAATAACTGTTTGCAAAATCTTAAAGTTCTTCCACCGACCAATAACTCGTTCCACATGGATCCTCACACGAGAAAGTCTAGATGTGTCCACTTCCTGTGCAGAAAGCTGCTTTTTTCCTTTGGTGAAATGAGGGATACGAAGGGTTGCACCATAAGCCGCAAGCTCATCTCTGATGAGAAATCCTCTGTCTGCTAAAACCTCATCCTTAGGCTCCAAAAGTTTGAAGAAACCTGACTCTTTAGTGATCTGCTTGTCTGAAACCCGTCCACCCCACCCAGGAGACAGAAATGAAATTGCACCAGCTGGAGTGATGCCGATCAAATATTTAATGGTGTTGTTGTGTTTATAATTTGACCATGTCTGGGCCCTGGCAGTCAGATTACTGGGTCTAGCTTTGAAAATTTTCATGCACCGGCATCTTTTAAAGTTACGCTTGAATATTTTTGGCATATTTTTAAGTATTGCCCCCTTACTTGGCCATTTAATGAGTGGCTTGAGGACCACGGCCATAGCAGGGACCCAGCTCCGCAAAATATTTGATACGGTGGTTTTTGATACCTTAAATCTATATGCCAAGTCAGTATTACTTAGGCCCAACCTTAATTTCATCAATATATTGATATTGGGGCGGCAGTAGCTCAGTCCATAGGGACTTGGGTTGGGAACCGGAGGGTTGCCTGTTCAAGTCCCCGTCCGGACCAAAAATATGGAGCGTGGACTGGTAGCTGGAGAGGTGCCAGTTCACCTCCTGGGCACTGCCGAGGTGCCCCTGAGCAAGGCACCGAACCCCCCAACTGCTCAAAGCGCCTGTCATGGGCAGCCCACTCTGACATCTCTCCACTTAGTGCATGTATAGGTCCAGTTTGTGCATGTGTGTGTTCGGACCTGTGTGTAATTGACAACAGAGTGAAAAATTGAATTTCCCCTCGGGGATTAATAAAGTATATAAAATTAAAAATTAAATTAAAATTAAATTAAATTAAAAATAAAATAACCAATAGGTGGTCCTCTACTGTAAGTTTTTGGCTAATTCTTTGTACGCTGCACGTTATTTTTGTAAGCAGCCACTCAAAGATCACGGAGGTCAGTCCTGTGAGAAAAATCAATTGTCCAATGTTGCACTTAACAGTGGTATAGGAAAATGTAGATTTTTGCAGCTCCTCTTTCAGCTTTACATTTTCAGCTCGTAGTGTGTCAAACTCCTGTCGCAGGTTGACATACTCCTCCTGAAGTTGACTGTGTCTCAGGTTCAGATCATCGTACTCTCTCCTTGGAACTGGGATATCCTCCTCAGCTTTAATATAGAAAAGTGAAAAATTAGCATGTGCTGCAACCAATGCAGACAAGTTCACAATCCAGGGTTCTCACACATTTTTACCAATGAATTTTCAAAACTTTTCCATGATGTTTCCATTATACTTTGCCCCATTCCCATAACTTTATTTAAGTACTTTAAAATAGGTAGGCCTATATTGTAGTATGATTACAAGGAGAGTAGGAGAACAGGAAAAGAGGGGAAGAATAAGAGGAGGAGGAGGTGAAGCGAGGGAGAAACAATACCCCAAAACAGTGTGTATTAAAAACTTTTCATAAACATTGTTAATTCCAAAACCACTTCAAGGCCTGGAAAACTGTTCTAATTTAATAACTTCTCCTGGAATTTCATGACGGTGGGAACCCTGACAATAGGTCAGTTAACTGTAAGATTAAATATATTCATACCAGGACAATGATCCATACTGCATTCTTGTTCTGGAGTTTCAGAATGAGCAGGTTGATTTACTGCAGTGTTAGGTCTGTCATCTCTCCTCCTTTTCCTATGGTACCTACAGTAAAAACAGCAGAAATTTACAGTTAGACTAATCCATATCACAAAACAGCAGCTGTAGGCACCAAAGCTTATGCAAGAGAGGAAAACAAACTAAAAAAAAAACGACTGAGAGGGGGGCAACACAGAAGGCACAAAATCAGGACTACTAGAGTCCAATGATGCCTCACCTGCAAATAAAACACACACACACACGTTTGTTTACTAGTCAAATCTAACGCCAGCTAGTCATCAAAGTTTAGCTGCATTTGATTATTATTCTACATCGTACAGACAATCACTAATGTAAACCAGGCTTTCCAGTAAAATCAAAGAGTAGATAGATAACCTTACCTGATACAAAGTGGGCGCTGCAGACGCGAGCATTTTTGATTATGTCCTCATTCCAGTCAACACGTTTAATCGCTTGCAGCCACAGACGCCGCCGGTTGCTCTGAAACGGTCGTGATCCTGTCGCAATCCTGTAAAACTTTAGTCCGCCGGTGGAATATCGATTCTGACAACCGTACACGCAACAACCAGACATTTTGATGCTGGAAACAATTTTTATCCACTTTTAAATGCTTGCTACCTCGTCTGTGTCGGTCAGAACGGCTGGGGAACGCTGGGGAACAACACCACTTCCGTTGCCAAAGTGCGCGCGCAACTATTTGATGACGTTGGCCGTGAAGGGGTCTCGAGCTTTTGATTTCTCCGTCCGCTTACCAGTCAGTTACTTAACCGTAAATGAACAGAGGGTCGCACATTAGGAGAAACAACGCGATAGGAAACATTTGTTAATGGGAATAACCAGGAAGCTTGCGACTAACTTAATAAGTTATCAGAGTTCAATTAGACACCAACACAAGGTGGGTTCAAACTAAAGAGACACTTCAACAAAATGATAAATGGCGTATTTAGAAATGTGCTTATATTTCAGGTAATAATGTCACGACGACTTCATGCACGCAGAACAGACGGTGTGGATAAAAACATCTGGTAAGTGATAATATTTGGCACAAAAGGACATATGGACATAGGTTTCACTTGTATTGTTGCATTACGTTGTAAATCTCTGCCTGGATTTTCAGAGTCCAAACCTAGTCATTTATTAATCTCAATAAAGGCTAACGATAGTAATTTGTGACTGGTGAAGCACGGGGGTGGTGCACAGCCTCGGGGCAAGTCCCTTTACTATACTTCTAAATTTGTAACTTTACACATTTATACTTAAATGCAGCATTGATGCAGCTGCAGACTGTGCAACAAGAGAAGGTGAAAAAAAGTGGTGAAAGTACATTTTCTCAAGTACTGTATTTAAATGCTGTTTTGAGGTACTTTGCATGAGTGTCTCCATTTTATGCTACTTATGCTCCACCACACCTTGGAGGCAAATATTGTTCTTTTTATTCCCCTGCATTTAGAGAACTTTAGTCACAAGTTACTTTACAGATTGAGATTACTTATATGAAATTAAAATCTATTTAAAAGTAATGATATAGTATTATAAGTTAAACTACATAGCAGTATGTAAAGTAATTGAAATTAGCCCCACCTTTACAAACTGCAATATCGAAGTGATTTACACATAAATGCATGATTAATCACAATACACTAATATGATATGTATGATTTGGAAATGTGCCATCCTACATATTGAGTACTTAAACATTTGCTACTTATATAGTGTATTTTGATGCTAATACTTTTGTGCTTTTACTTAAGTTAGAGTTCGAATGCAAGACTTTTACTTGTATTTCTACACTGTGGTATTGCATCTTTTACTAAAGTAGACGATGTGAATACTACATAAAAAAACATTAAGTCTGTAAATAATAAGCAGTCAGATTATATAATGTAATGCTGTAATATTGTATAGATACATATGTGTCGATATCTAGGTTGTTTGCAGGGTCACTATGCACTTTACTTACTCTTGGTCTCAGTTGCTGCTAATCATTCTTTTTCTCTTCATATGTGCTTTTTTTAATGTGTGTTTTTATTTGCTGTATAACCAATTGCCTTCTAAGGACAAAATAAAGTTGAGGTTGAAGTATTGTCATATCACATAAATATCCTCCAAACTTATTTCAGTTCTAAAACGTCAATCATATGGTACGTTCAAGATAGCATTTGTGGGGGGAAAAAAAGTCAGAAGTCAAATAAGCTGTCCTTTTTTGATATTAAATTGAAAAGCAATGACTTTCTGTTAATGATTTGCAAATTAATCATATATTTTACATATTGCTCAATATTTGAGTATTAAAAAATGTGCAGTATTTTTCACTTGGGCCATTGCAGAAATCAAGGACTGATAACTGATGAAGCCAAAACTGTGTGCAAATCTAGATAGATTTAATTTTCTCTTTTTTTTGTAATTTGGGTGAACTGACCAATAATTTTAACTCACTCACTGGCAGCTCTAAACTCTAAACTAAGATTTTTAACAATGATTTCTACAGAAATAATTTCTTTATAAGTAGTATTTATAAGTGAAAAATATTTATTTTCTGACTCACTTGTGTGTAGGTTAATCATTCATTATTTAGAATTGATGAAATTCTTCCAGGGGCAACAGTCACTCAAAAGGCAGGGTACATAATATGATTGTAACTTTTGGTCATATACAGTACAGGCCAAAAGTTTGGACACACCTTCTCATTCAATGCGTTTTCTTTATTTTCATGACTATTTACATTGTAGATTCTCACTGAAGGCATCAAAACTATGAATGAACACATGTGGAGTTATGTACTTAACAAAAAAAGGTGAAATAACTGAAAACATGTTTTATATTCTAGTTTCTTCAAAATAGCCACCCTTTGCTCTGATTACTGCTTTGCACACTCTTGGCATTCTCTCCATGAGCTTCAAGAGGTAGTCACCTGAAATGGTTTTCCAACAGTCTTGAAGGAGTTCCCAGAGGTGTTTAGCACTTGTTGGCCCCTTTGCCTTCACTCTGCGGTCCAGCTCACCCCAAACCATCTCGATTGGGTTCAGGTCCGGTGACTGTGGAGGCCAGGTCATCTGCCGCAGCACTCCATCACTCTCCTTCTTGGTCAAATAGCCCTTACACAGCCTGGAGGTGTGTTTGGGGTCATTGTCCTGTTGAAAAATAAATGATCGTCCAACTAAACGCAAACCGGATGGGATGGCATGTCGCTGCAGGATGCTGTGGTAGCCATGCTGGTTCAGTGTGCCTTCAATTTTGAATAAATCCCCAACAGTGTCACCAGCAAAACACCCCCACACCATCACACCTCCTCCTCCATGCTTCACAGTGGGAACCAGGCATGTGGAATCCATCCGTTCACCTTTTCTGCGTCTCACAAAGACACGGCGGTTGGAACCAAAGATCTCAAATTTGGACTCATCAGACCAAAGCACAGATTTCCACTGGTCTAATGTCCATTCCTTGTGTTTCTTGGCCCAAACAAATCTCTTCTGCTTGTTGCCTCTCCTTAGCAGTGGTTTCCTAGCAGCTATTTGACCATGAAGGCCTGATTCGCGCAGTCTCCTCTTAACAGTTGTTCTAGAGATGGGTCTGCTGCTAGAACTCTGTGTGGCATTCATCTGGTCTCTGATCTGAGCTGCTGTTAACTTGCGATTTCTGAGGCCGGTGACTCAGATGAACTTATCCTCAGAAGCAGAGGTGACTCTTGGTCTTCCTTTTCTGGGTCGGTCCTCATGTGTGCCAGTTTCGTTGTAGCGCTTGATGGTTTTTGCGACTCCACTTGGGGACACATTTAAAGTTTTTGCAATTTTCCGGACTGACTGACCTTCATTTCTTAAAGTAATGATGGCCACTCATTTTTCTTTAGTTAGCTGATTGGTTCTTGCCATAATATGAATTTTAACAGTTGTCCAATAGGGCTGTCGGCTGTGTATTAACCTGACTTCTGCACAACATAACTGATGGTCCCAACCCCATTGATAAAGCAAGAAATCCCACTAATTAACCCTGATAAGGCACACCTGTGAAGTGGAAACCATTTCAGGTGACTACCTCTTGAAGCTCATGGAGAGAATGCCAAGAGTGTGCAAAGCAGTAATCAGAGCAAAGGGTGGCTATTTTGAAGAAACTAGAATATAAAACATGTTTTCAGTTATTTCACCTTTTTTTGTTAAGTACATAACTCCACATGTGTTCATTCATAGTTTTGATGCCTTCAGTGAGAATCTACAATGTAAATAGGCATGAAAATAAAGAAAATGCATTGAATGAGAAGGTGTGTCCAAACTTTTGGCCTGTACTGTACCTGTGGTTGTTTGATTCTAGCTCATAATTTAGGTGACATTACAGCAGTGTCTGATCTGTTTTGCACCAACAGGGTTGAATTCACACAACTGGCAGCAGACTACAAAGCAGTGAACCTTGGACAGGGATTTCCTGACTTCTCCCCTCCCAAATTCCTCCAGGATGCTTTTTGTGAAGCTGTGAGTGGAGGACCCCAAATGCACCAGTATACCCGAGCTTTTGTAAGTGGAAACACACATTCAGGAACACTTTTATCTTTTGTTAACGTCAGAGCAGTATGCTTAAGTTTAGATCATGTTAGAATGGTTTCGAGAGGGGGTTGTAGCCGATTCCGTGGTCTGTCCAGGGACCATGGTCTCTGGCATGGACCAGTGGTCACCACCACTAGGGGCGCTAGAGACACTGGTCGCGACCAGCTCATCAGTGGTCAGGACCAGCTGGTCTCTGGCACGGACCAGTGGTCCCTACCACTAGGGGCGCTAAAGTTACTGGTCCTGACTAGCTGCACTGTGGTCCCTGTGGTCTGTGAAGTGACTTTAGTCTTTTCTCCCTTTTCAAGTCATTTTGGCAGCACTGTTAGCTGGATAAATGTCAAAGATCATAATATTTTGTCTATAAAATAAACTTGATCAGAATTATTATGATTAATATTGTTATTATTATTGATTATAAAGATCCCTGTGGTCAGGACCAGCTGGTCTCTGGCACAGACTGGTGGTCCCTACCACTAGGGGTGCTAAAGTTACTGGTCCTGACCAGCTGCTCTGTGATCTGTTCTGTTGTTTGGACCAGTTGAGTGATCTGTGGAGTGTTTGTTTTTAATACAAATTTTCCCTTTTCTTACTGTGTTAGCAGAATAGCCTAAATGTGAGAAGCCATAATCATTTGTCTATCCAATGTTATCACTATTAATAGAGGTCATAATAAGAATGATTAAATTATTAGTCATAGTTGTATGAGTAATACTATCGATTATGCAGGTCTGTGTCTTCCTGACTGGTTTAAACTTTACCAATGTGTTGCATTTTAAAAGCTTGTGACATTACCCTTTGTATCAAATCTTGATCTAGAAACTAATGTCAAATAAATGTAGTGGAGGAAAAAAATGTAGAGTTGAGTGACAAAGTGTCACAACCTGGCTCTTTGGGCCATGACAGGACGGGAGACACACTGAATTAAGGAGGTGTAACAAAGTAGATTTATTAACAAAAGGAACAAAATGTGAAACAAGGAAAATAATGAATAAATGGGATGTGAACATCAGTACTATCAGAAGTGTATGATGTGCATGTGTGTAAGATGTAATGTATGTTGTATGAATGCATGAACTGAGCATAAGGAACTAAACTGCAGCTGCCACATCACCCCATGGGACGTCTGCTGGAGAAGAGAGAGAGACAATGAATGAATCATGGGTTTTATAATCTCAGGACACTGGGCCCAGGTGCCCCTGATACACCAGAACTCCTCCCACAAACCCAAGTCACATCAGGAGGCTGCTGCCTCAACAGCAGGGGTCATCACACAAAAGAACATCAAATGGAAATACAAAAATGTAAAAGTTAATGAAAAATTCAACACAAGTAGCCCACAGTACAGTAACAAAAGTAACAGTCAAATCTTGATTGATCCAGCACCTGATCACTCGATGATCGTTCCGAGGATTTTCTCGGCATAAAATCTTGAAAAACCTTCTAGTCTCACCAGGATGTCAATTGTGGTCTGCATAAAAGAAAACATTTTAGTTCAGGACAACACAGGGGGAAAAAAAACACAAGGAAGAGGACACATTAACAGCTTTATTAATGTTAAATTAACAGATGTAATTATATTTATGGGTGATCAACTAACAGTGAGCTCAAGCTCAATTCTGTTAGAATGGTAGAACTGTTACAGTAATGGATACCTTTATGTCTTTGGTCAACTAAAATTGGAACTTACCTCTGGCACCATGACATCAATGACAAAATCAATGTTTTTGAGGAGGCTGTAATCCAATGACAGCGTTGGCTTTATCAGATTGATGAGGTCATTCATCTGTTGGACATAGTAAGGGTAAATAAACAGTCGTTCATACACTCTGACAAAATGACCACTTTTAAAAAAATATTACTTACGTGTTTCTCATTGAAACAGATCACAGTGCAGCTGGTCAGAACCAGTAACTTTAGCGCCCCTAGTGGTAGGGACCAGTGTATTTTATAGACAAAATATTATGATCTTTGACATTTATCCAGCTAACAGTGCTGCCTAAACGACTGGAAAGGGGAGAAAATACTAAAGTCACTTCACAGACCACAGGGCAGATCACAGTGCAGCTGGTCAGCACAAGTAACTTTAGCGCCCCTAGTGGTAGGGACCACTGGTCCGTGCCAGGGACCACCTGGTCCTGACCACAGGGATCTTCATAATTAATTGTTACGACCAGGGCCTAGGGGAAACCCTGGCGCAACATGAAAATGAGATACCTAAAGAGACCAGCTGGTCCTGACCACTGATGAGCTGGTCGCGACCAGTGTCTCTAGCGCCCCTAGTGGTGGTGACCACTGGTCCGTGCCAGAGACCATGGTCCCTGGACAGACCACGGAATCGGCTACAACCCCTGCTGGCTGATGGTTTCAGTCATTTTTGACCAGGTATTGAAAGTATAAATGTTTGCAGAAAAAACAGTGACAGCCACCTTATGTTTACATTTCCTTTCTCTCCTCAGGGCCATCCTCCTCTTGTAAAAAATCTTGCTAAATTCTTCAGTAGGATTGTGGGACATGAGATTAATCCTCTTGAAGACGTCCTGGTCACAGTTGGAGCTTATCAGGCTCTCTTCTGTGCATTTCAAGCTCTGATTGATGAAGGGGATGAGGTACGAAAGTCAACTCAAATCCAGTCAAAATGTTGTACAGTTCAGCAATAATTAGGAAAACGTAACAGCAGCAAACATGTTCAAACAAGTTTGAATATAGTGTATGTGTGGTTAACGGTGTGATAAAAGTCCACATGGTGCTAAGTGCGTAACTGTAATGTGTGTAAAAATACTATAACTTCAGTTACCCATTTTTGTGGGTTTTAATGTTTGAAAAATAACTGACAGAAATTTGTATTTCAGGTCATAATTGTTGAACCATTCTTTGACTGCTACCAGCCAATGGTGAAGATGGTTGGAGGAAAGGCAGTCTATGTACCTCTCAGGCCAGTGAGTGGTTTCTACATTTTTACATAATAGCTACAGAGCATCTTTGAACAATTTGTGTACATGTACTTTTAAAAGTTTATATCAGCTTTTATTTCCTTGTGTTAAATTTAAGAAAGTTGAGGGAAGCACCGTCCTGTCAAGTGCAGACTGGGTTCTTTCTGCTGAGGAGCTGGCCAGTAAATTCACTCCACGCACAAAAGCCATCGTTATCAACACTCCCAATAACCCACTGGGCAAGGTAAGACATTTACCAGTGAGGAGTCTCCTTTTAGAGCCTGCTGAATAAAATTTGTTCTTGCACATGAACATGTTTCACACATTTATGTCCTTTACAGGTTTACAAGACTGAAGAGCTGCAAATGATTGCTGATCTGTGTATCAAACATGATGCGCTGTGCATCAGTGATGAGGTGTACGAGTGGCTGACTTATGATGGAAACAAGCATGTAAAGATAGGTGAGCTGAACAGAATGCACACAAAGGATAAAGCTGCACAATATAAGTTAAATTAATTATATTAATCTATTGACAGCCAGTCTTCCCGGCATGTGGGAACGAACAATCACTATTGGCAGTGGAGGAAAGACCTTCAGTGCTACTGGCTGGAAGGTAATGCACAGACTCATATCGTATTTCAGTAATGTATCCGTTTTATGTCCACATAATAATGGTGTGGTTCTTCTTGTCAGGTCGGCTGGGTCATCAGCTCTGGGCACATCATCAAACACTTGAAAACCATCCATCAGAACTGTGTTTACCACTGTGCTACAGCTGCTCAGGTCAACACATCATTGTTTGAGCATTATTGATACATTTATAGAAATAAAACATGGTTTCTTCTTGAGCGTCTATCAGAGGAGGCTCCACATGCTGTAAGAAATTTAATTCCTCTTCTCTGGATTATTAGCAGTAGTAGTCAGGGGACTTATATTTAGAACACTATCCTTAATACCAATGTTTACAAAATACAAAACACCTCATCATCCAGAGCCTTTCTGTTGTATTTGATGGTGTAGACATATTTTTTCCACCTTTAAAGGTCCATTGTGAAAGATTTAGAGGACTTTAGTGGCATCTAGTGGTGAGGATTGCAGATTGCAACCAGCTAAAACTTCTCCTGGTTAGAATTTCTTCAGTGTTCATTGTTCAGGAGAACATGTATGTATGTACCTATGTAGGTGTAAACGGCGCATTATAAGCTAACAAAAACACAATTCTTATTTTCAGGTGATTATACAGTAAGGAAAACATACCATATTATATTCCATTTTTGCCAGTACATCACCTAGAAAAATATTCCGCACTGGACCTTTAAAGGAAAAGATTGACATTTTGGAAATAGGCTTATTTGCTTCTGATTTGCTGAAGATTAATTCTAGATGAAAGATTTTAACTACTTGACCAACAACTTTCCTGCAGTATGGAAATGTTCAGAAAATGTTGAGGATAGTTATGTTTTGTTTGTTGTATTAAATCCACATATGCCCTGATTATTTGAACATAAGTCAAACATCTCAAACTTATTTATTTCCCGTTTTGCTCCTCTCATCCATCCCTGCCTTCAACAGGAGGCAGTCGCTCGTGGATTTGAGAGAGAATACGAGCTGTTTGGGACTCCAGAGAGTTACTTCCAGCAGCTGCCTGCATTGTTGCACCAGAAGAGAGCGAAGCTGGCCTCGTGCCTGGAGAGTGTGGGTTTGCAGCCCATCATGCCAGAGGGAGGCTATTACATGATGGCAGACATCTCCTCTGTCAGTGAGTAAAGAGCAAACACCTGTATCCATCATAGCTTATCATAAAATAATTCAAAAACCTTTTTACTTTGATAAGCACTGTCTTATTTATATGTACCTGGGCTTTCTTTTCTAACAGAGGTGGACATCAGTGACCAGACCACTAAGGATGAACCCAATGACTTTAGATTTGTTAAGTGGCTAATTAAAGAAAAGGTAAATAACATTTCATTTTTATTTAAGACAGCTAAACAAATCCCTTTTAAAGCAAGTGTTTTAGTTTGTTTTGAAGAGAAGAAGAAGTGATTTGATTAGTGTTTTCTGCAATTTTTAATCTTGGTCTGTTGTATTTAGAACATCATGCTCCTGACTTTTCTGTCTTTTAACTGTATGAATTGGCTTTTTTTTTCTTCAGGGTTTAGCAACAATCCCCGTCTCTGCATTCTACAGTCCAGAGCACAGCAAGGAGTTTAACAAATACATCCGATTCTGTTTCGTTAAGGTGAATTCAGCCTCAGTAACTGAAATAAATTTGACCCCTCTCCTGCCTCGCTCTTTGACTCACACTCACTCTCTTTGTCTAACAGGAGGACTCCACCTTGAACGCAGCAGAGGACATCTTGAGAAAGTGGAGTCAGGAACAGTAAAACCGACCACGATGCAAAGTATTACCCGTCCATAAAGACCTCTCCAGGCTGCTCTCTGGGTTGCCTCCTCTGTTAAAATGAGCCATATTCAGTGTTTCAGTGTGTGCTTATGACACAATCAGGTACTTTTTGCTTTTAATGAACAGGACAGAGTTGAATGGGGTGACAGAGAGAGAGTGGGGGATGACATGCAGCAAAGGGTTGCAAGCCGAGAGTCGAACCTGTGACCACTGCAGCGAGGCATCACCTCTATACATGGGGCGCCGGCACTATCCACTACGCTACTGACACCCCAGGCACAGTCAGGAACTTGAAGACAACGTCCACTTTGTCCACTCAGTTTGTCCTACTGCTGTTGTGAAAACAATCTTGTATGCAATGATTCTTAAGCGCTTAACTCTGAAAGGAAAAAAATATCAATGTTATGATTATGTTGCAGTAATTTTAAAGGATATGTTTTTTGTTTTGTTTTTTGTTTTCTTGTATGATGTCCTCTAACTGTATTGCACAATTTAACTGCAGATATATTTCTCCTGAATCAAACTAACAAAAAGTTTAATAAAGCTTTTAATAAATGCACACATTCCTTGTCTCAGTGTGTCTTTACTCAGCTGTGAAAAACTCAACAGCTCAACACAATTTAACTGCAGATATATTTCTCCTGAATCAAACTTACAGAAAGTTTAATAAAGCTTTTAATGTATGCACACATTCCCTGTCTCAGTGTGTCTTTACTCAGCTGTATAGCTTCACGGGCTCATGCCTTGTAATAAGTGTTTATTACAGCCCATGGATGTCCACATAAACAGTATGAAACAGAAATAACATCAGCGTAATAGTAATATAGACATACAGTCAATTAGGGTCTTATTTCCAGGTAAATTTGAGGTTTGAAGCATTGCAGCAATATGAGATGTCTGCCTTCTCTCCAATATAATGGAACTAGATGGCTTGTGGTGCTTGAAGCGCCAAATAATATATTTTAAAAACTCAACAGCAATGTCTCTTTCCAGAAATCATGACCTGATTACTCAAGATAATCCACAGACTTTGTTTTGAGCAGTTTCATGTTGGAACTATTTTCTTTCTACTGAACTACACCCACCAACCGTATCACTGCACAGAAGGAAGCATGCATCTACTCATGGACAAGAGGCTTGTGCTCATGACCGCACAATATGTATTATTTGCGTCCTCCTTTGCTTAGCTTTAATGGTTCAGGCAGGGTTAGGACCTCTGAAAAGAGACATTGCTGTTGAGTTTTTCATATGTTTTTTATGGCACTTTGAGCACCACAAGCTGAGTGCCATTTAGTTCCATTATATTGGCGAGAAGGCAGACATCTCTATGGACAATATCTCCAACACTCAGCAACTCACACCAGAACAATCTAGATTACTAAATAACACTACAGATAAGAGGAAAAATATGTATTTTTGATTTTGGGATGAACTGTCCCTTTAAGGGTAGAGACATTGAAGATAAAAAGTCTATTTTGTTTTTATCTTTCATGACCAATCTGAGCAATAACACTGTCAAATCTTGCACAAAAATGAAAGCTGTAGAGACTGTAAATATGTATATTGCAATGTCATTGCTGCCTCTTATGCATTGTGTGACCACTCTGACGTTTTAAACATCTCAGGACTCTTGCAGGGAAACAAAAGTGCTGCCATATAAAGATACAGAAGGTTGAAAGGTCGTGGGAAGGAGGGGTGGAGGAGACTGAATGTTGCAGTAAATCTGAGTGAAGTGTGTTCTATTAGAAACCATCAACAGGTGAGTACAGCAGCAGCACTGAAGAGACATTTCTATAATAACTGCAGCTTTGAGCGTGCTTGAAATGTGCTTTCATTTCAGATAAACATGTCCCGACGACTTTATGCTCGCAGAACAGACAGTGTGGACAACAGTGTGTGGTAAGTGGTAATGACACAGGTGGACTTTTGACACCTGAGCTCGTGTGAGTTTGTTGACGCCAGTACAGTTCAATCAGCCTGTCAGTGGACAGTTTGTTGTAGTGGAGTATTCATTGTGTTTTTAATCATTCAGACGAAAAGGAAGCGAAACAAACAACTGTGGTGATAGCAGACTGAAGGATTTTGGTATCCTAAGCTGAGCCTATCGAGTGGCTTCCTCTCCTGCTGGATGTATTGATCATGCCTTCCTCAGCTGCTGCTCATTAGTCCTGAACTTTGTCCTCGAACAGCAACATGATCCCTCAGTTTTCTAAGCTTTATTTATTTGTTGATTAATTCTTTCAAAATCAGAAAGCAACTGTTAAACTTTCATACAAATGCAGCATTAATAACTATGAACATTATGTCCCTGTTTATAACTGCTATTAACATGTGTGTTGAGTGATCCGATCAGAAGTGTGAAGCGCAAAATATAAGTGTAAGTGTACATAACCACGAAGACACACTGTGATCCGAACACTCAAACCTCATGCCGAAGTGATCTGGGATGCACTGGACCACATTGTAGTGTAAACATTAATGCGTCCCCAACAGGGACTACATCATCAGTGCTGCAACCCCAGCTGCACCTGTTTATGCTTCTTCTACTGTTAACCTTTACAGATAATTTTGAGAATATCATCATAGTGCCTGACAAGCAGTGTTGCACCAACAGGGTTGAATTCGCACAGCTGGCAGCAGACTACAAAGCAGTGAACCTTGGACAGGGATTTCCTGACTTCTCCCCTCCCAAGTTTATCCAGGATGCATTTAGTGAAGCTGTGAGTGGAGGACCCCAAATGCACCAGTATACCCGACCTTTTGTAAGTGGAAACACACACTTGGTCCCAGTTTTATCCTTCTGTGTCAATTTCAGTCATTTTCAGCAAGTTTTAATGAGACACACAGATACAGAACAAACTGTAAGAGTCACCTTACATTTCCTTCCCCTCCTCAGGGCCATCTCCCTCTGGTGAAAAGTCTTGCTAAGTTCTTCGGTAGGATTGTGGGACGTGAGATTGACCCTCTTGAAGACATCATGGTCACAGTTGGAGCTTATCAGGCTCTCTTCTGTGCATTTCAGGCTCTGATTGATAAAGGGGATGAGGTACAGAAATCAACCCAACACAGTTTTTTTTTAAACTTAAATTATTTACAGATGCTCTATACTTTGTAATAGAAGAGTCATTATTATAACCCTCGTGTTTATTGTGTGAAGACGGATAAAGAATTAATATTTGGTGACATACTATATTACTTTATA
Source organism: Epinephelus lanceolatus (assembly GCF_041903045.1). Taxonomy (NCBI): domain Eukaryota; kingdom Metazoa; phylum Chordata; class Actinopteri; order Perciformes; family Serranidae; genus Epinephelus; species Epinephelus lanceolatus. Next base: position 12,957,255 of record NC_135752.1, read on the forward strand.
ATGGGCAATAAATTAAGTTATATTTTAGTCTTTTGTGTAGTTTACTCTTCTAGTTCTAAATGGGAAATATGGAGTTTTACTTTGTTTAAATTCTCCTAGTTTTACTTTCTACATAATAAAACTTACAGAAATGGTACCAAACGCAGGTCACAAGCTAAGAAAAATGGGAAACATTTGTCTTTCAGGTCATAATTATTGAGCCATTCTTCGACTGCTATCAGCCAATGGTGAAGATGGCCGGGGGGACGGCAGTCTATGTACCTCTGAGGCCAGTGAGTTATAAAGCATCTCCTGACAGCCTTTGACATCTCTTTAAATGTATACATCTATCTTAAAGGATTTTAATTTTCTTTGTTAAATTTAAGAAAGTTGAGGGAAGCACCGTCCTGTCAAGTGCAGACTGGGTTCTTTCTGCTGAGGAACTGGCCAGTAAATTCACTCCACGCACAAAAGCCATCGTTATCAACACTCCCAATAACCCACTGGGCAAGGTAAGACATTGCAGTCGACGTTGTCATAAATACGTCATAAAGTCATCATTGTCATAAATACATTTCACACATTTATGTCCTTTACAGGTTTACAAGACTGAAGAGCTGCAAATGATTGCTGATCTGTGTATCAAACATGATGCGCTGTGCATCAGTGATGAGGTGTACGAGTGGCTGACTTATGATGGAAACAAGCATGTTAAGATAGGTGAGCTGAACAGAGTGCTCACAAATTATAACATCACATTATATAAAGATATTAATATATTAATGTATTAATGTATATAATGGCAGCCAGCCTTCCTGGCATGTGGGAACGAACCATCACTATTGGCAGTGCAGGAAAGACCTTCAGTGCTACTGGCTGGAAGGTAATGCACACACTGAGAAACAAGGTCATAATTTGGTTCACTACAACTTGTTGTGATGGGGGGTTTTGCTTTGTTTTGTTTGTTTTTTCAGATCGGCTGGACTATTAGCTCAGAGCAAAACATCAAACGTCTGAAAGCCATGCATCAGATGTCTGTTTTTGATTGTGCAACCACTGTTCAGGTAAGGGAAGAAGTAAATAAAGAAGAGGAAGTAAATATAGTAGATAAATTTGAGAGGAAAATACATGAGTAAATAAATCATAAATCATACAGAATTATATGAAAATGGATACTATCTGTAGCAGGGATACTCAACTTGCTTTGCCCAGGGGGCACTTTTGCAAAAGGACAGGAAGAAAGGACATTCAGCACTAAGCTCGGCACTGACCTCTGTTGGGGAGGTCTAGGGGATTCGACCCTTTCTTAAGTATTTTTTCATTTATTTTTTTTTGTTTAAAATTAGCAAAAATTGTTGATGCTTTTTGTGCACCCTGGTGCATAATTTAAAATGTAAGTATAAAAAACAAATCAATTGATTTTCTATCACGGGCCATAAATTGAGTATCACCTATCAATAGCATTTGCATTTCATTTGTCTTTCATTTGACTATTAAAATGAGCCTAACAAATATTGATGTTTGAGGCCATTACTGTTCTAAATATTTTTTAGTAAAAAAAAAAATCCAATAACATTGGACACATTGAACATTTATTTTTGTTACATACACATATACTGCAATAATCCTTCATAATCCAGATCCCTTCAGTTTTGCTTTTTTTTTTTTTTTTTTTTTTTAAAGAATTATTACCAAGGTGCATACTAATACCTAGTTTGGTATATGTACTAAAATGTCCTGTTACTTATCGGCCAACAAACATCAATACAGATACAAATGCAACAAGCTAATACTGTCCAATATGATAAAGATTTATTGGTCTAATTCTAGGTCTAATTACAACATGGGTTTGAATATTTTACACAGTGTAAGTGGAATATTGGAAGAAGCACAAAAGAGAATATTGTATAATGGTTTACGATATGGCAAAGAATGTTTTTCTCCTGACATATCTGTACATATCCTAATTTTTCCTTTTTTTCTTCCTGTTTTTGCTATCATTTAATAGTACAGTTTGTTGAGATAAATAAATAGTAATAATTATAATAAGTTAACAAATGTAATCAAAAGAAGGGTGGCAAATATACATTTTCCACTTCTTCCATATGTTATCAAATTTAATTTCCTGAAACCTCATTGAAAAGGTTATTTTTTCCATTCCACAGATTTCATAAATAATATCATACCAGTACCTTATAGATGGGGCATCTGGCTTAGGCCATTTCTTTGTAATTGCTTTTCTAGCAGCTACCCTCAATATTCCAAATAAGTATTTTGTTTTAATATTTGTACATGTTGAAAGTAGGAGCCCACAAAGGGAGTTTGTCCCACTTAAAAGCAATTTTTGTCACAAACATAGTCACTAATTCTATATAATATATATCCTATTTTTCATACCTGTTTCTGCATATAATGCACTGCTTCAGATCTGTGTATCTCCCTTTGCTCCTCTCATCCATCCCTGCCTTCAACAGGAGGCAATCGCTCGTGGATTTGAGCGAGAATACGAGCTGTTTGGGACTCCAGAGAGTTACTTCCAGCAGCTGCCTGCATTGTTGCACCAGAAAAGAAACAAGCTGGCCTCGTGCCTGGAGAGTGTGGGTTTGCAGCCCATCATGCCAGAGGGAGGCTATTTTCTGATCGCAGACATCTCCTCTGTCAGTGAGTTCTCTTATTTACCTCCTATTAAACCGATGAAAATTCAACACTTTTAATTTCTCTGGGGCTTATTTCAAATTCTGGAGAAAAAACCCCCATTTCAACCGATTTCATCAGTCATTCAGAAATCATTTTCTGGTTATTGTTGGATGAGTGCTGCCTGCTATATTACCTTTTTAAATGAACTTACCATGACAGGAAACTGTGCAGTAAAAGTAAAATTTTCTTGTAAATAAACGAAGACATTTGCAGCTTGAATAGGTTATATTTATTAGTGAATTGTATTGATTACTAACCCTCTTTTTTTTGACAGAGGTGGACTTTAATGACTCCATGAGCGCTGGGGATGAACCCTATGACTTCAGATTTGTTAAATGGCTAACTAAAGAAAAGGTAAATAGAAAATGTGGTGAAAACATGATTTAATGTCATTAAAGATATAAAAAGACTGTAAGTTTTGTGTGATGTGTGGTTCTCTCAGCTTCTTTCTATGTAATTTGGCATTTTTTTTAAATCTGTAGGGTTTAGCAACAATCCCAGTCTCTGCATTCTACAGTCCAGAGCACCGACAGGAGTTTGACAAATACATCCGATTCTGTTTCGTCAAGGTGAACACAATGCAATTTATTACATTGAACTGAATCTGATTTTGATTGAAGTCATTGTGTTGCTCTTTGTCAGTTGTTCTCAAACTCACTCTTTTTTGTCTAAAGGAGGACTCCACTCTGGATGCAGCTGAGGACATCTTGAGAAAATTAAGTCAAAGACAGTAAAAAGTGTTGAGCACACACCCAGGTCATGGGAATCTTAAGTGCTATAACGTAGGCAACTGAACTTGCTTGAGTTTCTTGAAGATGTTTAACCTCTCCTCCAAGAGGCTTCTTTAGTTCCAGTTTTTCTTCACACTGTACTAGTCAAAACACTGAATGACTGTAAGTGTTTCTGTGTGATCATTTCTATTTTACAGAAAACTGTACATGAAATATTTTTCAATATTTTATTTCTCAGTATGTGCGGAGATATTTGTCATGTACCCGAGTGTCCAAAATTTTGAATAAAGCTTTATAAATTCTCATCTTCATTTAATTAGTATTACCCTTCTCTGTCTCATAACCCTGTGGCATGGCCTGTGTTATAAATATATGTGAATGGTGCTGTCTTTCGGTGTCCATATTAACAGTGGAAAATGTTGCCATTATAGCCAGGCCCCTTACACAAAAAGGACATTTTATATAACCACCAAAATAATTAAATTTGCAGACAACAAATGTCTCAGTGCTTGAAAAAAACAAAACAAATCTGATTACAATAAATAAATCCTATGATACCAACCTGGCCAAAAATCAAGCATATTTTGTAGCTGATGTTTGAAGTAGACTTAAGTAAAATTTCTCATTAATAATTTTTACACTTTTGGCAGTCATAAATATATATATTTGCATATAATGTGTTAAAATCCAATAAAAACATTTGAATAATAAATATATATATATATTTATTTTATAATATAATAAATCACAAAAACACACGTTCAAACTATCGCCCTCTAGTGGAAATTTAAGTTTCCTACATTTTCCCTACAGTCTTACAGTAATTCTAGGATCCTAAATTAAGTAAAGAGAGAAAAAGGCTAAACCTTACATGCCAATATCTCTATTAAGTTCCAGTTGTATGTTTAAAAAGAATCACAGAAGTTAAATCTGCGTCTTATAAAACTTTAACTTTTTCCAGTCTATGGCCAGAACCAACAGACTTTTATTTTGAAACGCTGATTCCGACCCGGAAGTCAATAAACTTCACGTGTTGGTGTGTGTAAAAATGTCCACTGGCGTAGCAGTGAAAAGACCCCAAACTGTGCCCTCTCAGGTACTGTTACGATATTGTTTTACATCCAAATGATGCTCTTTTTTCTTCTCATAGTTTATAATGTGTTTGTGTGTCTTTACAGCCGGAAGAGAAGGTGGACTGGAAGAAGAGGAAAGCAGAAAGTGAGTAAACAGCTAGCTACATTAGCTAAAGAGCTAAATCAGTTTTGTTTGACACATAAGTTACAGTTAGCTCTTTTATTCGCCATGGCGATAAGGTAAAGTGTCTCAATGTGTCTTTGTTCAAGAATAAGTGTGTGGGTTTTACTTGTTTTTATTTATGACGTTATAGTAAAGTAATGCCTCAGTATTTCGTATGATGTTTTAGCATGTGTGTGGCCACAGCATTAATGTTTATGATCATTTATACTTCTAATAGAGTCGTTTCACGTAGTTGTTACCACTTTAGCCCCTGCACAGCACTCACTCTGAAGATTCTGTTGTCAAAGTTTAACTTTAATTTGTTAAATTTAGGTGTAAATAGTCAAGTGTAGTTATTAACAGCCCCAAATCTCAAATTTGCCTCAAAGGGCTTTAAAATACAACTGATATGACACTTTCTGTGGGGGGTCAGGATGAGTCACAAAATGATTAAGTAACCAGGAGAAAATGTATGTATGTATGTATATCTGTTCCACAAAATCACACTCACACACAGAGGGATGTTGTATGCTGTAAAGCCCTGTGAGGCAAATTGTGATCTGTGATATTGGGCTTTAAAAAGATTGATTGATTGATTGATTGACTTATATTTTACACCATTTATATAAATCTTTGCTTTTTTCCTGTATCTGTTGTGGATACTTTAACCTACAGGCCTCTCCAGATCCTTTGTAGAGCTGTGACTAATGATTATTTCCATCAGCAAGTAATCTGCCATGATTTTTCTTGTCTAAGTAATTAATGGTTTGGTCTGTAAACCATCACAAAATGTTGAAAAGTGTCAGTTATAATTACCGTAAGTCCATATGGATGTCTTTTTCCCTCCAACACGCAGTCCAATACTCAAAGATATTCAGTTTATTATCACACAAGATAAAATAGGCTAAAGCAGCAAATCCTCATAACCATGAAGCTGTAACTAGTAAATGTTGGTTAATTTTTACTTGAAAATGAATTGAATGATTATCAAAAAATGCTGATTGCTTTCCTGTCAATTAACTAATAAACTATTTTTTTTTCAGCTTAAATTTCTTAAGATGAAATCAGACCCGAGGAAAAGTAAAATAAGAAGTGTAAAAACCCAACTAGGGACAAGAGTTGAAAATTAGCAATAGCTATAAACTCTCTGTGCAACACATCAGTCCCATACTTTGTATTGGAACTATGTTAAATTGCATCATCCCTATCAAATAAAAAAATAAAATAATAATTAAAAATAAATAAGGATGAAATATTATGCTTTCGGTTGACCTGCTAATAAACTCAGATGGGGTCACATGTAGATTTAGCCTTATTTAAAAGGGTCACAAGCTGAAAATCTTTCAATTTGGATATTTCCAGTTTGTCTTCCCTAAACCTAACTATCTTATTAATGTCAATGATTGTTCTTCAATAACAGTAAAAGAGGCTAAGAAGAAAAGGAAAGAGGCCAAGCTGATCAAAGAGTTGGAAAAGCAGAAACAGCAAGAAGCTGCAGACAGAGCGCAACATGAACAAAGCCAAAACAGTAAAGGTAACCATATTATCTTGTCATTGGTTGTTATCATACCTGTGAATGGAGTGCTGTAACGTGTGATCTGCACATGTATCTCTTAGGTCGGGCATACACAGTGAGTGTGGCTCTGCCAGGTTCTGTTCTAGATAACGCTCAGTCCACTGAACTTCGGACGTACCTGGCCGGACAGATTGCCCGAGCCTGTGTTGTGTTCTGTGTCGATGAGATCGTTGTGTTTGATGAACAAGGGGAAGATGTCAAGTAAGTTAACTTAAGAGGTACAAGTTATTGGTTAACACTCTCCTGCGGCAGCAGAAAGCTGATAGAAAATATTCTTTCTTTGTCCCACAGGAGCGTTGAAGGAGAATTTAAAGGTGTTGGGAAGAAGGGACATGCTTGTATTCAGCTTGCAAGAATACTTCAGTACCTGGAATGTCCACAGTAAGTAGGGCTATATTATCAAATCACCAGCATCAGCCCGTTTTATTAGACTGTGATTACAGCTTTTCTTCTCCACCAGGTATCTGCGCAAGTGGTTTTTCCCAAAGCATCAGGATTTACAGTATGCAGGTAATAGTTCAAATTTACTTTTCATACGTTCATTTATAGCCAGGGTTTTCAGCGTCTGACACTGTGCCCCATGCCCCAATTCCGCACTTCCTGTTTGCAGTGTATCCACCGATGCACAGACACGTTACTGGGTTACTCTGATAATGGAAAAATGTAATGGTCCATCATTTCTAAGCTGATTCATTGATGTTTATCAGCAGTGGATCATAATATGATTTGCCTGTATGCCATATCTGTGTGTCCAGATTTGACTGAGTTATGACTCTGAAAAGGAGTACAATGTGTGACACAAAATGCTGCAGTCAGGCTCCAAGGATTTTATAGAGTGGTGTTTGCTTGTGTTCACTTTGAAATAAAGTTTGAACTATATTTTGCTACTTTTCTGACAAAATGTATATAAATGTAAACACCTTGATGCTGCTGCTGGAGTAACTTCCTATGGTTGTTTTTGGCAGAAAGTAATGTCCAATCATCATACAAGACTATTGTTTCTGCAGTGAAACCATATGGAAATACAGAGGGTGCAATTTGATTATTATCTGAATATCATATCTGCATAGAGAAATTGTATATGATGAAGTGAGGTGGCCATCAAAATGATGTGTTTTCTCAAGATATTGGTCTTTTTTTTTTTTTTTTAGGTTTGCTCAACCCTTTAGACAGTCCTCACCACATGAGGATAGATGATGAATCACAATACCGGGAAGGAATAGTCCTCGACAGGCCGATCAAACAAGGAAAAGGCTCGTTGGTCAACTGTGGGATGAGAAAGGTGAGCATGTCTTCATAGAGGTCGCTGTCACCAACTGATGTGGACACTATGATTAAAGTTATTGGCGTTTATAAGGATGTAGGGTTGCAACTAATGATTAATTGACCAGGTATTCGCTTGATTAATCAATTGAAAAATGGCAGAAAATAGTGAAAATGCTTATTGAAATGTCCCAAAATATCTTGTTTTGTCCAACCAACAGTCAAAAACCCAAATATATGCAGTTTACCATCATTGAAGACAAAGAAAATCAGAAAATATTGATAATGAATGAGCTGAAACTAACCATTTGTGCTTTAACAAATACACCAAGAATTAATTAACAGTCAAAATCCTTGTACGATTATTACTCTGTTGATAGACTATTTGTTTTAGCTTTATCAAACTCATCTCTGTCCATCTGCTCCTACAGGATGTTCGGATTGATAAACAGCTGCAGTCTGGACTTCGAGTCACTGTGAAACTCAATAAGATGCAGAATCAAGGTAATTTTGTCCGTCTGATTGACATTGATAATGTTTGATTTATGTTTTTTCGGAGAAAAGATCTTATGTTTCTGCAAATTAGTCCAGTGTGTGTGTCTATTCGTCATCCTCAGAGAGTAAACTGTGTAAAGGCATGGTTGTGGCTCCTCACCTGCCCAGGACTGAAGGAGGGCTTTACTGGGGTTACACTGTCCGCCTGGCGTCTTCCCTCAGTAGGTTTCCTTTGCTTGTGATACTATCAGGCATGTGCTCCACATTAATTTGCAACAGGCTATAGGAATAAGAGCCGAATAGCACTTTTTTATTCATCCACGCATCCTATTACATTGTGTATTCAGTGTGAGGCTCAGCCCTGCTGTGATTACTTTATCCTCATTGCTGTCGTTGTGTTAATACAGGCGCAGTGTTCACAGAAAGTCCCCATGAAGATGGATACGATCTGACGATTGGTACATCAGAGAGAGGCAGCAACATTGACCAAACAACCCTTTCGCCATTCAAGTAGGTTCAGAGCCAATGAGAGTGAGAATTTTTTTTAATTTAGCTGTGCACATAGCACAGCAGTGTTGGTCTGTTGGTTGGTTGCGACTGAAATATCTCAACAAATAATGGATGAATTGCCATGAAATCAAACACCTGTGAGGGTATGTGGGGCCTGCAGTTTATAACAGTTCCTCAAATTTAATAAGTTGATCATGTGTTTTGTATTTAAAATCAAAGTAACCAGTAACTATAGCTGGCAAAACTAGAGACTATTTTGTGATGGGATCGCGCTAGCCATGATACAGTGATCGGCTATTTAAGAAGAATGTGGGCCAGGGGTGTAAATTGTGTGTTTACGTGTGTGTTTGTGTTTGGGAGGGTGATGGCCCCTTCCCTACTTCCTACCCCTCGACTTCCATCGCCTTTACTCAGACCACACCCATCTTCAAACCTGGCCTTCACCTGTAAACAATTGTGACTGTATCTTGCATGGTTAAGATGCTATCAGATAGATAGATAGATAGATAGATAGATAGATAGATAGATAGACAGACACCTGGTAAAGAATTCATAGCAGCTTCTGTGGTAGTTCCTGCTACAGTTGGTGTCTCCAGGACCACATTTTGCCATGATGACACACAGTGAGACTCAAAAGGTGAAAACAGCATCAGCCACACTGTACAGCCACTTAAGTACAGTTTAGCACAGTTTTGAGATACTTGCACTTAACTAGTGTATAGTACTTGAGTAGATGTACTCAGTTACTTTCCACCACTGCATGCTGACACACCAAACTAAGCTGGTGATCATGGTAGACATAGCTACTAGATATCCACGTTAGCATTGTCATTATGAGCATGTTAGCAAGCTGATATTAGCATGTAGCTCAAAGTAAAACCTCACAGAGCTGCTAGCACAGTGTTAGACTCAGTCTTATGTTATCATAAATTGTATTTTAACATTTGAATTAGTTAAACTTGACTCTCTTCCACGTTTCAGGCATCTCTTGGTAGTTTTTGGAGGTCTCCAGGGACTGGAGGCCAGTGTAGATGCTGACCAAAACCTGGATGTGACCGACCCCAGTGTTTTATTTGACCTTTACCTCAACACATGCCCCAGTCAGGGCAGCAGGACCATTCGCACAGAGGTGAGGGCTTATTATATGACTTTGTTTTAATCACTGAACTTTGTGACTAGATAAATCTACACCATTTGTTTGAGTAAATGCCGAACAGTCTGTGAGCAATTAGGATTAAATGTAATTGTTGTGCTCGCTGATGTGAAGCAGCGTGGTAATTTAGTTTTTTGTCTCTCAACAGGAGGCCATCTTGGTTTCCATGGCAGGGCTGAGACAGAAGATCACAGCTGCCTTTTCAGACGCTCCCAATGGTTCATTAAAGAATTAGCGATGAGATTAAACAGACATGCTGGCTGACATTTTGTCATCAAACTGGTTCCACCACTGAGATGTTCGTCCTCCATAATTAGATCTTAAGTTCTGCTCACTGTCAAAACAGCTGTCGTCTCAAACATCACATCAGTGCATTGTGTGCAGTCGGTGCTACAAACCTTATTTGGTCTTCATTCTGTATGTGTGTTTGTAAATGACTCAACAGATTGTACATATTTAAATACAAATACTATCCACAAGGTTGAACTGACTCATATTGTATTTTTCAAAGCATATAATATGTTTTTGATAAACAGTACAGAACTTTTCATGAAAAACAAAAAAAAAAACAACGTTGAGACTGACACAACATGGACAAACAAATGGCACTGAATATTTTCATCAATAAACATCAGAGTCGGCTTCAGGTTTCTGAGCGAGTAGGTCAAACACATGCCTGCGTTAAAAGAAAGTGGCCCCATCTGTGTTTAATGCAAGACTACAGGCCTCTATAGCTCTCAGAGTGTGTTGCGGGTGCAATCACTTTCCTGTTGCCGTGCATGCTGCATGCATCTGCCCCTTCTGTATTAGTATTTCATTTTTCCTCATTCACACAAGTAAGCCAGGTACAGATTTCATTTTAATGCCAGGTTTGCAATGTTTTTCTGGGTTAGTCATGGGCTTACTGTCCAGATTATTAGGTACACCAAGCAAAAAGTTATGAAGTGTGATACAACAGCCCTGCAATAAATAATACCTGCATAAAGGTTGTAATGTCCAGTTTGAGTTTAAACTGTTTAAGAGAGATGGTGATTTAAGTTTTTGGTTACTCTGAAGCCTGTAGTTTGAACTGCTGTTCTATTGTATTGAGTTGTATGCACAGGTGTTTCTAATACTCCATTCTCACTGATATATTGTAAATTGGGTGGACAAAATTTAAGGTTTACAGCTCTTCTAAAATTAAGCATCATGTAAAATTCAGTAATGTTACTATTTCAATGTAATACTTCGATAAATTTAGCAGGCAATTTAATGTCGGTAAGGTAGTACAACAGTCGATTAATGTATTTCCCTCATTCAATTTTGATCATTTGTTTCAAACAAGTAAACGATACCGCCGTTTCTGATCACAACTAATCAAGCGCATTGCGTACCTCTCCTGAAGATTAATATTCTGACAATGTTTTTACAATTACTTGCAAAAGGCAACATAGTTTACAAAACTGCACCTTCCTCTGCTTCAGTTAAGTTTTAAAATTGCAATGTCACTTTTAATTGAATCGTGCAGTCCCTAGAGCAACATACTAATACATAACACGACCATGATGCATTCTGTGAACTAGTTGAACTGAAGCTGCATGCGTTGGTATGCCACTGAGGTAAAAAGGTTTAAGTTCATGAGGCAACAGTTTTATGTTTATAGTCTAAATTCCATGAGAACATTCAAATCAACATCTAGTGCAGCAAAAATGACACAATGAAGTACTAAAATCTTCAAATTGATGCTATAAATGATAATATAATGTATAATGTGACAATCAGTATCTCTAGAATACATTTGGCGCCACATAATTTCCGCAATCTGAGTGTGTCCTATTATTACAAAAAGAATAATTGACCCACAAACAGTTGTGTAATTAGTCAGTGTTGAATTACACAAAGGTATCTGTAGCACCAAGTACAGTATGCTGGCAGTCGTGTTTACTCATGAGTCGGATATTTCCTGATTTAAATCCCATTTTTGCTCATTTTAAGACTTATTTAGTTGTTTTTAAATTAAAATATATGTAGAAATGTTTATACTATTCAAGCCAAGACAATGGAGAAAGTATGGTTTTGATACTGTCTCCGAAACGTACTCTACTTACTGCATCCAGCCACATTGCTCTTACACTGCATCAGAGGGCTCCAGTGTACATGCATGTTGAATTAGTGGTCAGCTGAATCTCACTGCAATTACTGTTGAGTATAATCTCCGTATGATGGATGCTAATGTAAAGCTGATAGAATATAATGTTTTGTAGGCCACTTAGTCATATCTATGAGAATGCCTGCTGATGTAATCCCCCCTCAACATGGTAAACAAAAGTGCATTTTCAATACATAACAAAAATATTATAAACATGTAAAAATTCATCTTTAAATTCATTTTCTTTTCTATTTACAAAAAAGATCTGTCAGACGGCCGCCACATATCGATGTGGAATATACACAATATAGTATTTCCTCTCTAAGCCGAGACCCTGACCTCTCTTTCTCAGTCGTTTGGTCCACTGATAGTAGTTTCTTCCAAAACCTATTTTTATCCTTATGGCATTTCCTGGAAATAGTGGGGCTTCTTGATGGCTCATTGGATTCGTCATCCCGTCGTGCTCTATCGGGCCTCTGTGAGTGCAGAGAGATTTTTTTTGTGGTTTTCACAAAAGTCTTTCACCAGTTGGGGTGAGTGAAGGTGATGTTGTACTGCTTTGCCCAGCGTGAAAACACTTGTTTCTCTGTGATAAAGCGATGGTGGTTCCCTCTTCGGCCGCCCTCGTTCTGTAGATATGTCACACATTCCTCAGGACCCCTGGGCTTGTAGTAGTGGTAGGGCATCTTCTTAGATCCAGGTTTGGATTTTCTAGAAAAGACGGGTTTTAATATTATTCATTAGTTTAACAACCACTTGATCTGTGATTAGTAATAATCAGGCAAATAATACATTTTTGATTTATTAAAGACTCAAGTGAGCGAGTACACCATTATCTCTGTCTCTTCAACTAAATTATCTGTATCCATATCCGTACTTGTAATGGCTGGTTTTTAATCCATAAATGAGTGGTACTTAAACCAAAGTAGGTGGAACCTAACTGAAGGTTGTTATTCTACAGGCACTGACACATCGCGGCCATTGGACAATGTCGGGCCATCAGTAAGTATCTGTTGCCCTAGTTTTTGCTGTGTGTCCCACCGTTGGCACTAGTCGGCCCTTCTCTGGATTTTTTTCCCCAGCTGATTCAGCATGGTGAATTGGGTTTGGAGTTGGCGGAGCCCATCAGTGAACAAAATTACCTTGATTGGCAGTTCAGGTCTGTGCACGATAAAACAAACCGAACCGAGGAAAGCAAAAAAATGGCTAAAGTCAAGAGGGTGTGAGATTGAAACAAAGTTGTTAGGTTAGGTGAGATTATTTTTTCGGCATTGAGTTCTTTAGCAGAAACAGCTCCGAATTGTTTGTGCTTTTGTTTTCCAGCACATGCTAAATATCCATTGTTCTTTCAATATTAGATTTTGTTGTTAAAGTGCTAACTGGCTAATTAGCATCTTGAATCCGTCCCGTTTCTCTTCTTTAAATGACGATTACAGATTGCCAATGACTGCTGGTATGGAGAGTCATTTCCGCTCACACAGGTGCAGAACGACATGCTAGTTTGCCGTTAACTGTAGCCTTTGCAAGACAAAGGTGACGTGAGGCAACGAAACAGTTGGTCTTCGTATCGACGAGTTCTTTGATGTCAATTTGGCGGTATGTTTGGTATGGATTGATCAGAGATTGCTATATTTATTATTTATAAAAAACTTTACATAACAGCCTAATTTTTGCAGTTGAACACAGCTACCTAAAGGACTTTCCTTCATCACAATTTTACTTGAATGATACTAGTGCTTGTAAAAAGTACATTATCCATACCAGATACTATTTCATCCAAGTATTTAACCCAGCCCTTCTACATAGGTTGATTAGTGCCATCATTATACTCACCCACAGTGGTTTGGTGGAACCATCCCATATACTTTGATATTGTCACATATCTCAATGGCTATGACCATGGTGAACCAGCCTGTGCTCAACCATGAGTGAGATTTTTGCCTGAAATGGAAAAAAAGGATTTGTGAAAGTGACATTTACCCATCGTAGGGCTGATACACAACAAAATAAGATTCACTGGCCACCTAAATATTCACCTATCTCGTCCCGTCTCCCTGTGAAACAGGCTGTCAAATTTGCGCATCTTGTTGGCTGTGATACTGAAGCAAGACAAGTTGCTGTAGGTCATGCTGATCCTCTGGATCAACCTGTACAACGTTCCTTTGGCTTCCTTCCCAATTTTGTTTGGGGGTCCCCAGAAGATGATCACTGGGTTGCTGTCTGGCCTCTGTAGGTACTCATTAGGCCTCCGCACCACCCTGAACACACTGGAGTGGGCTATGACCCTCAGAGAGGTCTTGTTCCCTACGTCAGTCTCATACCCCAGCGTGGGGGCATCATTCATACGAATCACGCACTCCGTACTGTCAATCTCTTTTCCGGCTCGAGTACCCAAGACATGGCTGGAGCTCGTCACCAGCGCACAGTTATGACACTGTAGGTTCATAGTCTGAAATGAGAAGAAATAAGGGTGGAAATAAAGTCCATCATAGCAGAGTAAGTGAGGCTGCGCAGCTCAGCCACTCTCGATGTGTATTTGTTTTCTAAAACATTATGTTTATCATTATGTTAATCTTAACATTATGTTTACAGTTAACAGAGCTTGCAAAGAACAATAAGCCCTAATCTAAAAGTAGCCAACACTACCGGGACTAGTGCGCAGTGTTTCAATAGCTAGTTTCAGCATCTTTTAAATGTGTGTAGGTCCGTCATTGGTAGTTGTTAGCTGTGCTGGCAGAGTGGCTCTAGAAATGGCAATGTTGGTCCAGACTGAAATATATAAAGCAGGATGGATCAAGATGAAATTTTGTACAAAAATTCATGGTCCCCACAGGATGAATCATACTGACTTTAGAGATCTCCTGACTTTACCTCTGGTATCAACACAAACTTGATATTTTAGTTTTTTAGTGCTGTGTCTTCTCAACCATTGGATGGATTGCCATGAAATGTTGTCAACTCTAACAACTTCCCTCCCACATAATCGCTAGCTTGGCTGTGTGCTCTTGAGTTAGGTTAAGAGAGGCTGCAAACAAGATCATGCTAACAGAAACAAGATCACACCAATGAGGTATTTTACAAGGGGTTAGGGTGTGTCAGCTCAGGCATAATGATGAAGACAAGTAGAAACTGCAGAAACAGGCAGAAAGAAAAAACTTTACTGACATCCTGTTAGTTAGAGAACCAACGTTAATATGCACCACTGAAATGACATGCAAACTTCATGCAAACAAAATCTGTCTTTGAGAGACAGTAACACATTGTCTCACTCACAATGATGTACAGCATTCTAAACATATGTGGATTTCCCCATCATTAAAACACAAGTCTCTGTTTGTGCACAAGCTACTGAATACCTTGTTTCCGTGAAAAGGCACATAGCCGTCTTTCCCAGACCACTTCTTCAGATCTGTTGCCTTGATAGCATAATTTGTAGCCACATGGAAGGGAGCATAAACAGCATCATTGACGTTATTGGAGCCATACAGGATGAGGAGTGTCATCAGGACGATGATGGCCGCAAAGATCACCAGCCTGTGGCTCTGCTGTCCCTGTAGCATAAACAACAGGGATGAACTAAGCACATTTACATTTTGTGCCACTCTATACTCCAGCTCCACTCCATTCCAGAGGGAATTATTGTACCTTTTACTCCACATCTGTATCTACTTTATAAATCTAGATTTTACATGCAAAACCTCTAAAAAGCTTATAAAATATGATGCATTTTTGTAGGTTAAACTACCAAACATTAGCCTTTGTAAAATTAGAGCTTTTCATGCAACAAAACACTTGGTCATGGATTCAGCTTCTTCTTTACGGCATTTCCTTATCACAAATAATTAGCTAAAACCACTTAGCTAAGGCGGCTGCTTGGACTGCTACTTGGACTGCCTTTTAGTGTTTCCTAAGTTGTTCCTCCCTTTACTGTAACAACTTGGTTATTTTAAATGTGGAAATTGTATGTCTGTATTGTCTCTGTGCTGTCCACTGTTCATCTGTATTTTAGGTTTCTTCTTTGTATTTTAGATTGTGGTCTGTGTATATTGTAAATTATATGTTGGGACTACAGATGGAAATTAGCAGTTATTGCTAAATCTGGTGCAACCATCTCCTCATTTCTTGTAAATGATTAATGCTATTGCACACAGTCCCTTGATAAACTAAATAAACTAAACTTAGCCACCCTTTTTGCTGCGATGCGACCAACCACTGCACCAAAGTGCCACCCTTTGCCCTAAATTATAGTACACTTAATAATGTTGAGGTCTAGATTGTTGGCTGAACAAAACAAGCAATGTGAAGATGTCCCTTTGGGCTGACTGTGGAGGATATTTCTCACTGCTTTCTGACATTTTACAAACCAAACAACAGTAAATAATCAGCAGATTTTGATATGATTATTGTCAAAGGAAATATCACCATTTCACAATTTTCACACATATTAATCAGAGAAGAAACATGCACCTTACTACAGATAGAAAGAGGCCTCTTTTGTGTTTCAACAACGTCTCACTTTTGAGTTACTGATACAGGAAATTTGAAACTGTGAATATCTTTCCAACTTAACCAAACTGGTTTAGTCAGGCAGCTGTTGTCCTCTCTTCCTGGTACTGCGTAGCAGCGCTGAATCTTTTAGTGGCACAGAGTACCGGAGTGTACCAGCCTACATTCACCTCTGCCACACACAAACAACGTGACACACACGATTCGTTTTTCAGTGGACAACAATCGGGACACCATCGATATCGCATCAAATCTACTTTTTACAAGGATATAAAACCATGACATTATGTCACTGCGGTTATGGTGAACCTGGTTAATCCTGACATCCCTAGTTGCAGCTCCATATGAAATATTTAAAAAGCTCCACCCTAATAACCATAACAACAAAAAGCTGCTTCGTAGGCGCGGATGGATCAATACCTAAATATCAATACTACAGATACTGTGTTTTTGTTTTGAAGATCGATTTTAGCATCACAAGGATCGATAACAAAAAAAAAGGTATCAGTTTCTGTCCTACATTGTACCAAATTTTATTTTCAGGGTAGAACTGTCTGTCGTCAACACGTAGTGTACTGTAGTACTGTAGTCCATGTACTTTTGCTTCTTCACTGCTGTTGTCTTGTGTGCGCTCAAACGACATAAGCGTCCCTTTGTGCCCTCGGTGTGCACCACCACGGCTTGTACCCTGACTAAATAAATCCGACACATAATTGAAATGTTTGCGGAACTAAAGAGTATAAAAGCTCAAGAAAGAGAACAGGGAAATTCCTCAGCATCTAGTCCCCTGACATAACCAGTCAACTCTAGAGTTCAGTGGCAATCTCTGCTGTATTTGCTCATCATTGGTTTTTACTTTATCCAACTGATTGTTAATCAGATTAATAAATCATGACACACTGCTTTCCCCTACATTATTATGTAAGCCACATTTAATAATAAAAAGTTTTGGTGTCTGTGATTCTGGCCCTGTGTTTCTTGGTATCAGATTGAAGGCACATTTTGTGGCGTTGCCCAGCCCCACTGACATCAATGTATGAGCAAAGAAATAATCTAATTATATTTTATATGCCAGTAGTATATTTTTCTAATCATATCTGAGTAACATTTTCAATGCAGGATTAGTGTTTTTACAGTTTGACAGTCGTACATTCACCACAGTAAAGGATCTGAACACTTGTTAACAGTCATGACAGTGATAATACCAGCATGGATGTAATACTCTGTGCCCTAATAATACTTATAATGATAATAATGACGATAAAAGATAAGAGATCTAAGTGCCACACCCTCTGTTTGGTCTTTTCTTACCTTATTGCCACTGAGCTTGAGCCCCATGCTGTCTGATCAGGCTGTGTACCAACACACTGGCTGTGACTGTCTGTCATCATATCTGCCCGGAAGAGACAAATATAGTTTAGACTGTAGTTTCGATAGTATGTTTCAATGTATGCAAATGTTACGGCAAGGTTGGTTTCAGATTTTGATGTTCAAATGTGGGTGAATGTTTTCACAGGTCAGTAGCTGTTAAAGCGACGTAAAAAAAAAACCGTTAAGTGTTTACAGTTATTTCCTTAGTATACAACGAAATGAGCTTTCTGTGGTGTCATAGGCTAGATAGTTAACGTATATTTTAGCTCGTATTTACCTAACGCCACAAACGCACGAGGCGCTTAAACGTTATTACATGTATAAATATAAAACATAATGCGCAGCCGTTGTCCCTCCGCTGTTGACGTACGTTGGCTCAGATAAAAGAAAAACATAATGCCGCTGATATGACAAAGATATTACCTTAAAAGACGTATCAAAGCATCATAACTGCCTCCAGTGTTAATCCAGTGTTTACCGTTTCATGGCCTTTGCGGTCTCCGTGTCTGATGTCTTTCTCATCTCTCTCGTGCCCCATCTTCCTGCACCACTCGCTGACGTCATCATCACGTCTCTCACTGCAGCACAGTGATATGTGTGTGGGGGCTGTCCAACTTTATCAAGTTCGCCTTTAAATTAGTCACTGTGTGTATATGTTTTATAAACATCCCCTAAAATTGCTCCAGTTGATGCTTCATGTGACTCATACACATAACATCAGTCTAAATCAAGGTGTTTGGTGTGAGAGCCAGTCAGCCACAGATCCAAGAGATGCTCCATTTTGTACATTTAAATGAAAAAATGAACCACCTTAAAACATGTTCACCCCAGAGACCCTTAAAGGAGCAGTGTGTAGGATTTAGTGGCATCTAGTGGGGAACAGAGGTATCTTCCTCTCCAAAACAAACGGATCAGGGGTCTCATTTATAAACATTGCATACGCGAAAAGCAAAGGTCTGAAATAGGCGTACGCAAAAGTTGCGATCTATAATACTTGATAGTAAAAGTTCAATGGTGTTTATTATGTCTTTAGTTTCTGATAATGACTTTAGTTGTTCTTTTATCTCAGACATGTTAGGATGTACCTTGACATGTTTCGGCGGAAACTTCCCCCTTCCTCAGAAGTGTCACAGGACAGGTGTGACAGGACGGTCACACCTCCCTAATATCGGCTGATTGACTGATCAGCTGATAAAGACGCATCACAGCCACCACCAAGTGACACTTCTGAGGAAACACAGAATTAAGGAGTTTCACATTAAAAAATGTCTGTTTCATGTATCATATTCGGCTTGTCACAGACAATCCAGACTTTCAGGAGATTTTTCAGGTGATTGTACACTAAAGAGACCATACTTGTTACATTACATTTTGTTTCTGCCATTATATTATATCCCCCTAAATCCTACACAATGGATGTTTAATTCACAAATTACTTAAATTTTAAGGGGTACATGGCTTTCTCCTTCGTCACACATTAAGTTGAAATATTTGACTTATTTAAATTATTTATTTAAATTGTCTGTGGAATGTTCTGGATAGACTTGGTACAAAGAAAAAAAACTTTAAAATGCTCAAAGTAACAAGTGTCTTTTTCTTTGTGCCTTAAAAGAACCTTATTTTTTTTAGTCAAGATGCAAATGCAGGAGTTCACACTGAATCTGGGGTTATTTGTATATGAAGACGTTAAATATTACAGGGGTTTCTGCATGGGTTACAGGGGAAATCACCACCTTGTACCTAAAAAGGACCTTGAACTCTCAGTTAAGGTGCAAACTCAAGGGTTCACTCTAAATTTCCAAAAATATTTAATGGATAACTTGATGGGTTCTAATACAATAAGAGTTTTTATCTTAGTGGGGCAGATAACCAAAACAATTGTGCACTTTGTGATAAAAGCATGAAATTTGATACACTTATAGCCAAACACATTCTGAAAATAATTGGATATGGAGCCATCTTGAATTGTCAATATGGCGGCCATGGCAGCCATTTTTCAAAATGGCCACCAGCAACAAACATTTTCTTATGTGTGATGGATATAATTTGATATTGAGGACACAATTTGTTAAATTTATTTACCACACCATTATGAATTGCCCTTTTGCGGCCAAGATGGCCGCCAGTTTTCAGCTGTGAGGTGGACTGGTCAGCTATGAATGATCTCAGTGTAGAATTTTACATTTTTCTAGATGCAGAATTTGGAACAGGAACATTAGAATTGCTTGGAAGCTTCCTTCTATCTCACAATTCAATATGAACACCATTTCATTCAATTATTTAATTCCAATAAAATGTAACAGAGCTGATGTCAAAACAAAGCCAGGGCACACTGCATCACCACTGCTGTGAAACTCAGCATGGGGTTCAGTGTCAGCTAAATACACTCTGCTTTATAATGCCATGCTTTCTGTAATCAGTAATCAATGTACTGCCTCTGGTCATAGTTTAGTAGTAGTGTATTTTAGTTTCCTAAATGCTATCTTAAATTAGCCTCGCATCTAATTAATATTGTAGTTTGCATATTTAGATGTAGTTGGATAGCCGAACCTGAATAGACAAGATGTGCCAGTGCGGGAGATGCCTGGAACATGTTCATAGTGCATACTCTGAGAATCCCAAGATCACCTGCACTATTGGAGATGGGGCGGCTGTTATTCAGACACTGCAACCAACTTCTGTAAAGACCTTCAGTGATTACGCCCAAGAGATCTTCATTCCATATTTAGCCAGAAAACTTGAAAGTGTGTCTAGGCTTGATCTAGTGTGGAACCGGTACTTTCCTGAGTCTCTGAAAGCTGCTACAAGTGCAAAGCGTGGTACAGGGATGCAGAGACATGTGCTAGGTGCAGCAGCCATTCCCAGGAACTGGCAAAACTTTCTCAGAGTTGACAGCATTAAAACTGAGTTGTTTGCCTTGCTTTCAGATGCTCTGCTTAAATGGTTTGTGGAGAAGGATAAACAGCATGTTGTAACAGATGATAGGGAAGTTCTCAGCAAGCCATCACTCCTACATGTGTCTTCGATTGCCCCTTGTACCCATGAGGAAGCCGATTTCGCATGTTATTACATGTTGCCCATGCAGCAAGAAATGGCCATCAGAAAATCATGATTCAAATGGTTGATACTGATGTTGTGGTGCTGGCTGTGGCAGTGGCTCAGACTTTACAGCCAGAACATGAGGTTTGGTTGGCATTTGGAACTGGAAAGAACGTATGATACCTTGCAGCCCATGAACCTGCAGCAGGGCCAGTAGGGCCTGAGAAAGCAAGTACACTACCAATGTTCCATGCATTGATGGGCTGTGACGCTGTATCAAGCTCTCTTGGCCATGGGCTGTATACCCCATGGCCAGAGCTGTGTTTCCAGAGCTTACGCATGCCCTGTTGAAACTGTCTTCTGCCCCAAATGACATACCACAGGGGGTAATGGCCACAATAGAGACATTCATTATACTACTCTATAACCAAACCAGCACATGCACAGAATTCGACATGGCAAGGCGGACGTTATTTACAAAAAGGCACAATGTGCAGTCAATCCCCCTCACAAAGGCTGCCCGCAAATTGCACAATTCCTCCCTACTCTTGAGCTAAGCTGCTCCACTATGGGCTTTCTGCACAAATGAATGGGTAAAAATATCCTTCAATTTTCCATAATAACATCACAAATATCTTAAATGACCTTAATTTTTCAGGCAAAGTGCAAAGTCAGGGGTGTATTCCAAATTTGAGGTTAATAAATTGATAAATGAATGGATTATACATGAAAGAGCTTTTAATGTGCTGTTTGTGATGGGGGCTTCTGAGAGTTAAAAACCCTGTCAAAATTACCAGAGAGCTTGACAGCCAATTTTCAATTAACATGAAAAAGGCATTGATTTCAATGAATTTTTCCACTTTAAAAGCCCCACAGTATTTTCTTTTTTTTTTTTTTTTAAGATTATTGTTTGGGTGTGTTTTTGCCATTATTGATTGGACAGCTATAGACTGACAGGAAAGGTGGGAGAGAGAGGGGGAATGACATGCAGCAAAGGGCCGCGGGTCGGAAGTGAAGCCAGGCCACTGCAAAGGACTCAGCCTATGTCGGGTGCACACTCCATCAGGTGACCTGGAGGTCGCCCCATACAATCCACTAATTAATTAATCATATCTTTTAAAATACATTGAAAATACCTTAACATAATCATTATTGATGGCTGAACTACTGACAATTTAAAGGTTAAAATAATTGAGGTTTTGTTATGAAATGTGCAGACCTTTGAAAATTACGATTAAGTGAAGTACATACAGTGTTTGACACTGTCAAGCTCACATTTTGTACACGCCCACACCATCCTGTGAGGAAGTCTAATCAGTGAAAACATCTGTGTGAGTGAACCAAGAGTGGGTACAGCCTTTAACTGAATTAACGTGCAGAAACAATCCAAGTGGTCTTAAAAGGACAGAGAGAAACAGCATTTGTCTAAAGTCTCATACTAAAACAAGTACACACACACACACACACACAAAATCAAGTTTACATTCAAATTTGTACTTTGCACAAAATAAGACGACTACATATGGTTACCAATGTCTTCAATAATACGTTTTAATTCAAACAATTCCTGTCTGAAATGTAAAATTACAGTAAATACTTTGACACAGCAGTTTGCTCGGTAGTGCAAATACTATACAGTCTTTGGAATTAGTCACAAAAGAAGCATTATGCGACTGGAAAGGCAGCACTATGTTTCTCACTGTAAACAAGCAGCAGAACATAAAGGGTAAACACTTTAAAAGTAGATGTCTAAAAACAAGTAACTCACTTTGTGTTTATGGTATCGGACCAATTACATTCAATGTCAAAACATGACACCAAACTCCTTCTGTCAGAGGATTAGGATGCCACACAGTGGTAGGACTGCCAACAGTGCAGCTGCTGCTTGTTCCATCAGCACTATAGAAATGTGTACAGATAATACACACTGACCACAAAGATCTGCAGGCTCTGTTTGCATCTTCTTATCATGCTCTTTGTATTTAATACTGTGTTTGTTGGTCACTGTTCAGCATTAAAGCTGTGTGCTGTTGATGAGTGGACTGTCATCTGTGGACTGTAGACTCTTCTGCAGTTACATTTTAATACTGTCCTTCCTGTGAATTGTAAACACGTGGTCACATTTGTTTATGTCACTGTGCTCCCTCAGCACATGTTAAACCACACGAGGCACAAATGCAAACTGCATGATCTCTGTTTGGGTCAAATGGCACTCAGCTCCCAATGGAAATATCTGGACACTGTTTACATTAACCATTTGAAACCTCAGCAAACTGGCTTGATTTCTTTCAAAAACACGAAGATGAAATAACCCGAAAATATGCAAGAAATTAGCTACAAGACAAAATTAAAAACAAGAAAATTAGCTAAAAAAATAAAGTTAAAACAAACAAAGGAAGGAATTGACTTAGAAAAAGGTGCTTAAAAATAATAAATATAATTTTCCCTAGCTTTTTCTTTTTTCCATATTTCTTCAAATAATTTTCTAAACCTGCAAAGTTTCTGCAATTTGTGGGACATTCCTTACCAAGTTGCTCATTGCCTTTTTTCCCCCATGTCTTTGAAAGAAATTGCACCAACTTGCTCAGAGTTCCAAGATTTAAATACTTGTGAAAGGCGTCTAAAAGGAGCACAAGAAAAGTGACGTCGCTCCAGGTTTCAAAGGTTTAAAGCTTACTTCTACTACTACTAATACTACTACTTCAAGCATTATAACACTGTGACTGGTTGCAGTCAGAGCAAGTTGTCAGCATAATCTGAAACAATTAGTCAATTAATCAATTAGTTTATTGACACAAAATTTAGCAGCAATTTGTTTTGGTTGTTGATTAATAATTTAAGTAATTCTTTATGCAAAAATGCCCCCCAAAAAATCTCAGATGTGATTATTTGCTGGTTGTCTTCCTCTTCTATAATTGCAAATTGAAAAACTTTTGGTTTTTGACCAATGATTGAATAAAACAAATAATTTAAATACATGAACTTGAGTTCTAGGAAACTGTCATGGATATTTTTAAAATAGTTTCTGACAGTTTGTAGACCAAATGATTGATCGATTATAATCATTAGCTGGAGCCTTAAACAATACACTCCTGTGTCATAGAGTAAGGGTGCATTTTGTAGCTACACGCATGATTGCAGCATAAAATAAAACACTGCAGAATAAAACCAAAAGTCAAGGCACAGGTATGAAGAAATTAAAAACCAGAAGCTTTGGTATAAACTGGTTTCAGTGCCTAGCTTAGTGGCTTTATGCTATACTGATACTGTATATGGCTGTACATAATGCAAATGTTCAGTAATACTGAGAGTGGTACTTCACCATCTGTCACCAGTTAACTGCTGGTAAATGTGGATGTCTCAAGCATTTGTTTATATATATGGCTGCAGATTATTTAACCACTAATGAGCCAGTATCAAATGTCTTTTCTACTTGAAAAAAACTGTTGAGTAGGTAAAAAAGTAAAATTCCAAATGAAAACTGGAGTCCAGCAGTAACAATACCATGTAAGGCAACACTAAAGTCTTCAGCAAAATAGACTATAAACCAGCAATAGTGAATCCCAGTGTGCGCCCAGCGAACATCTTCTGGGGTTAATGTCTCTTTCTTTAGAGGACCCAAGAGGGGTGTTTGAACTCCATCTTGTGCCGTGTTGCCCACTTGGCGTAGATGGCCTTCTCAGTGATGAAGCGATGACCCCCACGTTGTGTGTGCTCGTGGACCCTGTACATCTTGCACTCATCGATTCGGTTCCTCTCGTAGTAATGGTAAGGAACAACATTGTGATTGGCTCGACTGTCAGGACAAGTACCAGAGTTAGGTTAAGGTTATTTCCGACACTTAAAAAAATCACAGAGCTAGAGTATAGATCATAAATTGGGTCATGATGTAAAACACCTCACCTGCAGTAGCTATCATCGATCATTCCATAAACATGGATGCTGTCACACATTTCTATCGCCAGAATCATTGTGAAGAATCCCGTACTGAGAAATGCCCCCGTCTTCATTCTGAGTAAGAGACCAAACATCTGCTCTTAAAAGACTTATTTTCTGCCACAGTGCATCAGGTGAGGTTGGGGTGTTGGCATCCAGGTGTCAGACTGTAAGCATAAGACATCCTAGAGACACAGCTCCCAAAAAAACTACAATGTAATGAGGCAAAATGCCAAACGAGAGTGAATCTAGGGATGGTTTTTACTGTCACTTTTGCTTGCAAGCATGTTGACAAAGAGTAACTGACAATCCTGCATAGTATAGCCTCAATGTATTTATGTATTTGAGGTGTTAATTTAGTTAGCTAAATTGGTGTGCTAAGGAGAATACGAAGCTGACATCATGCTGTGTTAAATTTCTTGGACCAGGGCACCATCATGTGACGATCCAGCTGTGTAACGTGTGCCTGCCATGGTGGTCAAGCAACGGTATTCTGACAAAACAATTATGATGCACTACCTCTACTCACATACCTGGACATTGTAAACTGTTTCGTTATTGGACTGAGGGCATACACTTTGGTAACAGAGATAACAAAGTCCGTATTTCACAAGATGGCACCCCGTCCTCAACCATGTGACCTTCCACCACTTCACATTCTCTTGTAGCCAATTAATGTAACAGACTTGTGAAGTCTAAGGGAGCTGTGATTTATTGTCTTTCCTTCTGTTTGTGTACTTTTCTCTTCAGCTGTAGGCAGTGGTGGAAAAGTAACTAAGTACATTTACTCAAGTGCTGTACTTAAGGTACTTGGGCTGTACTTGAGGTACTTTTACTTTACTTGAGTTATATAGACTACACGTGCAACTGAAACAACTGAAAATTAAATGGCAACAGTCATTGTTGGGGGTCACGGGAGGGGTGGAGCCTATCCCAGCTGACACTGGGCGAGAGGCAGGGTACACCCTGGACAGGTCGCCATACTATCGCAGGGCTGACACATAGAGACAGACAACCATTCACGCTCACATTCACACCTACAGATAATTTAGAGTCACCTGCATGTCTTTGAACTGTGGGAGGAAGCTTGAGTACCCAGAGAAAACACACGCTGACACTCCCCCACCCTGGGTCTGGACCACCAACCCTGAGTTCAAACCAGGAACCCTCTTGCTGTGAGGCGACAGTGCTAAGCACTAACCCATCATGCCACCGTTCCTTTAAATAATTTCAATAATTTTATTTTTAAGAATGTGGAATTTTGTACAATACAGAACATGAAAATATCTCACGCTGTGTCAGACAGGGGTGCCATCTTGTGAGGTACACGCTTTGTTATCTCTCTTACCAAAGTACAGTGTTTGCAAAAATTGAGACAGTTTACAGTGTTTGGATTTATGAGTGGAAGTAGTGCATCAGAGTCTGTAATTCAGCCATGGGCTACCAAGTCATATGGATCTGTGATGTGTATCATTATTAGTTTGTTCATGTACTGTTACTTGACCATTATCTATAGAGAAAGTGAAGCTGACGTCACACAATGTTAATTCTTTAAATGGGGACGCCATCTTGTGAGGATCACGCTGTGTTTCCTTTGCCTAGCCAAGGCTGGATTACAAACCCCGATGCACTACCTCCACTTACATATCAGGATGCTGTAAACTATCTTGTTTTTGGACCAAGTGCATACACTTTGGTAAGAGAGATAACAAAGTGCGTACCCCACAATATGGGCTCCACCTCAACCAACTACAGCAGCAGTTGATTTTACATTAATACATGAATAATACTAATATAATGACACAAAAGCCTATATAACAGGGGCCATGTCTGCATTAAGTTATTTTACTTTTAATATTTTGTACATCTTCCTGCTTATATTTACATGCTTTTTAATGCCGCAATTGTACTTGTATTTTTACAGGTTTGTATTAGTACTTTTACTTGATTTGGGGATCTCATTCTTCTTCCACAACTTGCTCTTACTTTGGAGATGCACAGAAAACAAACAGCGCCTCAGTCAAGACTTTTATTGAACTGAGATGCTGAATTCATACTGTACCTGTTCTTTCCAGTTTCATTCTGAAACACACCATCACAGTACTGAACCTTTTCGCTGGTCACAGCGTAGATTCTGACATTTGGATACTTCTCTGCTACTTTCAGGAGAGCATTGAAGGTACGTCCTTTCCCGTCTTGCCTCATGTTCCTCTCAGGACCCCAGATCACATATGTGGTGCCCGCTGATTGGTTGAAATAGTAGCGCTCGTTTTTCACCAACAGGGGAACACTGGTGTGAGACACAACCCGAACACTGGTGCGGCTCCCTACGTCCTTCTCATACCCCTGTGTGGGTGCGTTGTTCATCCGGATCACACATCCGATTTTGTCTATCTCTTCTCCAACGCCTGCTCCGAGCATCTGACCTGAGCTGGAGACCAAGGCACACTGGTTGCAGTGCATGTGCAGGAACTGTTGAAAGAGAACAGGATAAAGAAGTTGTTTTAGGTTTCATGCATACAGTCAGTTTATTGTTATAACTCAGCAGTTATGCTGACAGAACTACAGAAAACTCCTAAAAAAGTATTTTATGTCTGATTTAAGTAACAAAGTTGAAACCACTTCTGTTTGATATCTTTGCTTTTATCTCAGCAGCACATCGCTGGCACCATGTCAGTGTTACAGCCCTTCTCAGTGTATCGTCAACATCACTGGATTATATACAGGTGGTGGTGTCATGTGAAAGCTTTGTCAGCTGATTCTACGTGACCAATATCTACACTGAGGAAAGTAATCTCTTCTTATCAAAGCCCTGTCATTTCCTGCAAGCAAGAGGTCACAATGTATACTGAGGCCAAACAAAAGTCATCACTGGAAATCTTCCTGATTATGGCTTTAATAATTACAAATTAATTCACAATAAATTACCAACTAAATTAATAACTGATTAAGTACAACATGCCAAACCAAAATTCCAGCTTTTCAGTTGGGAGCATATGCTGCTTTTCTTTGTCCGAAGCTCTGGAACAGTCTGCCCGAGGAAATCAAGTCAGCCGAGTCAGTGATCTCTTTTAAGTCCCTTCTTAAAACATACTTTTATTGGAGAGTCTTTCCTGATTTTACTTGAATTTTAAGTTCACTTAGACTGTCTCTTATTTCCTCACTTTTCATACACTAGTGTTTTTATCAGTTCTTTTAAAAGTTAGTGTTTTTATGTCTTGTCTGTTTTAATTATTGACATGTAAAGCACTTAGTAACTCTGTTTTGAAAAGCGCTTTTATAATTAAAGATCATTATTATTATTGTTATTAACTGACAGTTAACTGAATAACTTTTAGATTTGGGCTGTTCATCGAACAAAAACAATCTGAAGATGTCACCTTGGGCTTTAGTAAATTGGAACAGGCATTTTCACCATTTCCTAACATTTTATAGACCAAAATTATAATCACTTCATTCATGAATTGAGAAAACAATTGGCAGATTCAATAATAATTAAAGTAATTGTTATTCTCAGCCCTGTTTCTGACCAGTATCTGCCTACAGGGTAACACTGGGTCAACACATCATGACCACTAACTCTAGACAAGATATGAAACTCAAACATAATTTTATATGCAAAACATGAAGGATCCGAAATCATTCTCATGCTCACATTATGAATGAACTGTGATTAGACTGCAAACCTTTGGAAGGAGCTGCATTTTGTATAATTCCAGCCCTGCCTCTCACCTGCTCCGTCCTGCCGGGGGTGATCCTCATGTAGCCCCTGAGCCCATTGCTTTGCACGGCGGGAGACGGATTGTCCCGTATGATCACACATCCTAACCAGAACAACAGAGGAAGGCTCAGGCTGAGCAGGCAGAGCCAGCGCAGCATCTGAAAAAGTGAACAGAGTGGACATCCATCAAATACAGCACATATTACATTTAAAAACATTTATCGGCCGATGTGTACATATTACAAGAATGAGTAATTCTTTTATTGTGTACATACACAAAGGATTTGACGAGCTCGTTCTTACCTGATATTTCATATCAAGGTCTTGAAGAAAGCCCTACTCCAGGGACTACGACGGCATTCATTTTTTTCCAGCCGTTTAACTTGAGGCAGAGGCGGGTACAGAGACAAGCCCAGCCACGGACGGATCATGATCGATAGGTTTCATATTTACAGATTTTAATGGCTGCTCTCAGTCAGTTGTCAAATCCAGGATCTTCTTTTCGGTGTAACCTTCATCGCCTTGCTACTTCACTAGTCTCGTCTAATCGACGGCACGTTTATAATAACTGTTATCTTGTTTACTGTTATCTCATCCGAGTTGACACAGTAACCGACAAACGATTTCTGGGCCCTGTCTCATCGATCCGCACGGTGTTCCGCTATCCAGAGCACTACTTCCGGTCCGACTTTTTCACCAGCTAAGTGTTATCTGAGCATATATTACATAAAAATGCTCAGGCGACAAATAACACATATAATAGACACTTATAAAAAATAATGGCCGTAAGTTTTATTGTGCAAAAAGTACAATATGATTTGAGAACTTTAACGTAGTTCTCATTAACTTGTATGTAGGTTTCGTGCTTTTATTTCGAAGGGTAGATGCCAAAACCGGAAATTGTGTTTTACTGAGGTAACTTTGTAATGCCGCCTTCAAGTCCCACTCGTAAATGTTACATTCCACGCAGAAATTGCTTTACTAAAAAAGCCAGCAAGCTGTATATACAAATCGTTTATTACGATAATTTACGAAGGCTGTGAACGAGCGTCTTTGCTTGCCTGCTTCTAAAAATGTTATTATAAAACGTTATCATTGTCTAAAACAATTTGTTGCTCCCTATACAGCAAATTATTCGCGGAGAAGCTCTGATCAGATCCTCGTTATGATGTCCTTTGTGTGTAAAGAAGTTGGTTAAGAAACAAAATATTTCATGTTTCGAGATTATTCTGATTGGAGTAAGTTACCATCATTTCAACTTATTTAAAAATGTTCTGTATTCTCATCTTAAAACAGATTGCCGGTGTTTTTGGGAATGCCATGCTGTGCCTTTATTTATGGGTTGATCATTTTGATTGTTTTTCATTGTTATGTCGTGTAACACGTCCTGTACTGTTCTGTTTCCATTTGTTCTATGATTGCTTGTTCTGCGGCCCATTCAAAAACGAGATGATGCATCTCAAGGAGTTTATTCTAATATGATACATTTCTATAATAAAAGTTATAATTCTGTCTAATTCAGCTTTCTACGGATGATGTGCATATATTTTGCATAATTTCTACATTATTTAAATATATATATATATATATGTGTATATATATATATATATATATATATATATATATATATATATATATATATATATATATATATGCGCACCACTGCAAACTTTCTGTCACCTTTACCTTTTGATTTTTGTCCATTCAGGGACGACGCTCTTTGATCTACGACCTGATTGGATTGTAAAAGTACCTGCTCCCTCCCACCTTCCATCCGATTGGTCAAGACGAAAAGAATACCTCTGTACTCCACTCTCGATTGGCTAATGGTTGCGTCAGTATCGCTACGTTCCCAAATCCCCGCCCCCGAGCACAAAGCTAGTGTGCGGCTTTCACTGACTGTGACACAGGAATGTCCTTCCCTGGCGCCTCGGATGCTCACGGTATGTACTTATGAGAGGGATTATGTTATTAGTTGTGCCGCAGGTTAGTTGTACACAGAGCCGGTGAAGCCTCTGAGGTGTCAGTTCAAAGCCACACAGCCAGTGTTCAGTTGACCGGATGATGCTGTGATGTGAAGTGACAGATGAGGCTGAGCTAGGCTAGCTAGGTGTGCTAGCCTACATTAGCGTGCTCGTCTGTTGGTGCTGCTGCCTAATGCTGGTTTTGGCCAGTTATTATCCGCATACCCAAAGACAGAACTCATACTTGCTTTATTTTTACGTAACATTTGAAATAAGTGGTGACAGGGTTTATTTCTGCTCTTAGCTGCCTTGACGGCTAACTGCCTAGCTTGCCATTCACCTCACAGTCAAGTCTCTTTCAGCCAGCAGCCTCTCCACTATCAATAATTTGTCCTGTCTGATTGGAAAATGTTTGCTTATTTTATATATCAGTCGATGCTTTATTGTATTAGTCTGTATTGCTTAAAATATAGTGAAAAAAATCAGCCATTCCCACATGTGGGGACACCTGGTGTTTGTCATGCACAGTAGGTGTGGGACAGGCAGGTCAACTGGCTGCATACCAGACAGTGTAGATAGGTAAGTAGTTGGCAGAGTGTCAGGTTGCTCTGCTGCTTAACAGTTAATGCGAGCTTGATTTTTCCAGCTGAAACAGTGAACCTTTACAAGTTCTGCGTCTGCGTCTCCACTGTTTTGCCCCAGAACCAAGAGCACTGTTGTATTAGTGATAAGTGTTTCTGTTGATGGCATGTCTTTATCATCGCAGCTCTAAAGGAGGACACTTGCACACTTGGATCATGTCCTAAAACACATGTCTTATCTCTTAAAGGGTTATAAATTTTCAATCAGACATTGGACCACTGGGGAGTATGAGCTCAGGAGTGGATGACAGCAGACGAAACATCAGCAAGCCCTACGCTGGCTGATCTCAGAGCAGAGACGAGACCTCGTTTAGGGTGAATGTGAAGGAGCTGTGGTGAGCCGAGGCCTGAAGGCATTTCCATTTCTGAGATGTCAGTCAAACGAGCAGACGGGATGTCCATCGCCCAGGCTTTGGCCATGACTGTCGCAGAGATACCAGTGTTTCTCTATTCCACATTTGGGCAGGTAAACTTTGCATTTACAGTCACATTTTGCATCTGTACACATAAGCACTATTCACTGTCCTTGTTCAGTAGAAAATAAGTAACAGTGGCTGAATTAATGTTTAGCAGAGCTTTTTATGTTGGCGGCTTACATTTGCCTCTCCTGCTTTCAGTCTATATTTTCTCAGCTGAAGCTTACCCCAAGCTTGAAGAAGGTGCTGTTTGCCACAGCACTGGGCAGTGTCGCCCTGGCTCTCACCGCTCATCAGCTGAAAAGACGGGGGAGAAAAAGGAAACAGGTAACACAAGGGAAGGAGGGCCAGAAGACAGTGGGAATACCTGAGGCGCTGATGAAGACAGGGAGACCCTCATCACTAAAGAGAGGTGTGCGTGACTTAAAGATTGGAGGAAAAGTCATGTTGAAAGTTTTGAAATTATATTTCTGCTTTGTGGTTATTGGCGTATCAACATCTACTGACGAGAGAATGTTTTTTTTCTCCACAGGCCCGTTTCCTGGCCGACAGATGATGAGTCCCAGCACACGGAGCAATGACACCATGAGTGGGATTTCTTCCCTGGCCCCCAGTAAACACTCAAGTTCCTCACACAGCTTGGCATCTGTTAGTTTTACAACTTACAACGAATTTGGTGTCATTTTTACCCACCATTTCTCTTATTCCGCATTTTCCTAATGTGTCTTTGTGTGTGCTTCTGGCATAGATGCGGGTCCCAAGCTCTCCAAATCAGTCTGCCAATCCATCCACCCCCTGGGAAGCAGAGCCTGTGGTGGAAGAGTCAGGGGCAATAGAGGATGCAAATGCAGAGAACCTCTATATAATGGGTAGGTATTTACTATTAACCTTGCTCCTTATAAAAGTGTAACGCATGAGCTGTATGTAAAATGTGGTGACATCTTTTTTGTTGTGTTATCTGAAATATAGTGTGAGGAACCAAGAGATAAATTGTACATCGTCTCTTAGTATTTGTGTAGTACTTTTTAGTGATTAATAACAGTTGGTTGTCGAACAAAATAATCTGTTTTAATGACTGCTGTTTAAAATAAATGCTGCACCGGCAGAATGAGGAAGGAAATATTCACATGTGCAATCAGTTTGGATGACTTGTAATCTTTGCATCTTGAGTATCATGTCAAAGTTAATTTTGTGTGTGCTTTTACCATGTTATTGTAGTAATAATTATGATGCAGCATTTCCTACATTGTGTTAAGCTAGCGTTAATTTTCTGGTGTTTGTGATGTAGAACAAGTGGAGAAAATCTAGGATATAATGAGATAAATGTTGGACTCTTAGACCCGCAGTGCTGTCGTTAGGTATTTGGATTATCCTGCATGAACTATTTGAATTCTTGTCTTTTTCCCCATGTTACAACTGATCAGACTTGTGTCACTTAAACCTGCATTTAGCAATACATTTGATAAAGTCAGAATTGTAGTCACTTTTAGCTCAGGGTTTTGATTTATTACCTCACAAATGAACAGTTTGGTAAAGTCTGACTGCTCATTTCCTGCTAGGGATGGAGCTGTTTGAGGAAGCTCTACGAAAGTGGGAACAGGCCCTGAATATCCGCCATCACCCCCACTCGACCTCCAGTAACAACAGCCTCGCTCTGCAGGGGGCAACGTCTGCAGACTTTCCTGTGGTAACTATCAAACAATAATTACCAAAACAGATTACGTGAAGGTTTTCTACATGGTTGGATTATGTTACAGTTTGAACACAGTATTGTATTTCATGGAGCAGTTGTAATTTCACCTACTGTGCTTGTGATGCTGTTGGTGCCACAGCACTAATACAGTACAACTGAAAGACATTGAATTGATGCCAAACTCAAGCTTTTTATTATATACTAATAAAATAACTCTGGACCTGTTTTATACCCTTTTTTCCTCCTCATTATAGGTTGAAACTCGTAATAAAGTGTTTGCTGAGAAGCTGGAGACACTACTGCACAGAGCGTACCATCTACAAGAGGACTTTGGCAGCAGTATCCCAACAGACAGTGTACTGGCAGATTTTGGTAAGAGGCATGTTGAGCTTATTAAATGTTATTAATCAAGGAGGACAAATTTGGATTACAGACTTGTGTTTGAAGAACAACGACAAAGCTGCGCTGCCAAGAAAACTTGTTATGGTTCATTACTGATACAGTGTGTGTATCAGTAGTAAACAGTTTCTGTTTTCCTCAGTGAGGGCACACCTTTTCTATTTTTATTAAGTACATCTGTGTTTTGACTCTTGCCTTGTCAGTCAGAGTTTGTGGTGTTCCTTTGGCAGAGAGTGAAGGAACTCTTATCCTGCCTCAAGTGGAGAATTTCCACAGACTGCAAGATGATGATGCGACTACTGTTACCTCTGACGAGTCCTTCTTCTCGGCTGCAGAGGTTAGTTTCGTTCCTCTGTGCTCTGAAGACTGAAAACAAGACACATTGTGGCTGTCACTTATTTCCAAGGGTGTAGTATTTGTATCATGAACATATATGAATACACTTCATATCTGCTGCTTTTCTATATAAACCATATGTGGACTATACACTGAGGTGTGTGTTTGTCTGTGCAGCTGTTTGATGCCATGTCTCTGGAAGATGTCTACCAGCCACTAAAGCCATCTGCTCTTTATGAAGATGCCTTGTCTCTGGTCAGGGAGGGTAAAGTGGCCTACAGGACCTTGAGGTAACTGTGAAGTGTAATGTCTGTTTTTAAATATTAAAGCTGTACTAATCAATATTTTTATATACTGGATCACTGTGACGATCACAAACATGCTGTGTTCGAAACCGCATACTACATACTACATACTGCCATACTACATACTACATACTCAATCAACAGACAGTATGCAGACCGTTTACACTGTAGCATACTACATGATAACCCACAATGCATTTCGCTCCTGCCCAAGCCGAAATCAGCCGGCCTTAAGCTGATTTCGCTTAAGCTCTAAACTCTGTAAATATATAACTTTAGCAACATTTGAAACATTTTTAAGCGAGAAAGTAGCCGTTTAGATCCACGTGTTAAAATCTGACCAAATACCAGCTGTTTACAATTTTGTTCGGATGATTTCGGAGATTTCGGCGCTACTCAAGCTAGCCGTAGTGAGCAACGCACTTCCGGTTATTTTCACAAAATAAAACACCCGTTGCCCTTTCTTATACAGAAAACCATAACGATAAAATTTGTGCTTTTACTTTGAAAACGGGAGGCGAACCTACCCTTGATGTAGCTAGCTTGAAACCGCCGTTTTGACCGATCTCGTCCCGTTAACGGAATTTGACCGTTCAAAATGCCTCACCGGAGAGTCTTGTCAGCTCTGAGACGAAGATCGGCCTGCCGTCTTCGGTACAGTTTCCTGAAGTTTCCTTTTTAATCAACTATAAATCTAATCATAATATACAACGCAATATAACATACCTCACAGCCTGAAAATTGGAGGGAAAAATGTACATCATTGAACAACAAAGTCGTTGTGAATTGAATGATTTCATAAAGTTTCATAAGTTATAATATACAGTAGTAATAAATATAACTAAATAAATAAATAAATAAATAAATAACTTCTTCTTCTTTTTTTCTTTTGTCCTGTTCGCGGCAAGGAAGTAACGATCAATGACGTCACGTTACATTGCATCTTGGGTAATTTGAGTGTGAGTAGTAAGCTCATGATGTATACTCAACATTTCTGACGAATCTAGTATGCATCCGGGAACTTCTCGCATACTCAAAATCGCATACTGCGCAGTGTAAACACAATACATACTCAAAGAGTTAGTATGAGTAGTAGGTAAGTATGCGGTTTCAAACAGACCCACAGTCATTTCCAACTGGCAACTGATTTGAATTGCGGAAATATATGAAATCAGAAAACATGGTCATTTTCAGCCGCAAGTGTAATGTTTAAAGATCTATAGTTAAACACTGTGGTCTGACCTGTTTGATGTATCTGCTGCCAGTATCAGTAAAATCAGTATCAGTTTAAGTGTATCCTATATACACTTATTTTCGCCACTTTACATACACACAAACTGAAAACTGAAAATGAAAATGTTTTTGTCAGTAGAGTCTGGTGGCTTAGAGATAACAGTTTCCGTTCCCCGCCGGAAAGGGCTTTCTGACAGCAAGTATATAAATAGAGCACACACTTCAAATGATAGTGTTTTTTTAGGTTGCCAAAAAGTAACCAATTCAGGCAGCATTTGTTCAGCACTGTTTCACTGTATGTACATGATGCGGTGTATACTAACAGTAGGGATGTGAGAAAATATTGATACAATTCAATACCGCGTTCTTATGTTTTATGATACTGTATTGATTCTTAAACTTTATTTATTTTTGATTCATAGTTTACTTACAAATATTTGTGGTAGTGGTTCATTTTCTGTTGTATTTAAACCCCAGGCTGCTGGATCCTTCACTAGCATAAACACAAAGAACACAAGCCTATAAAACAGGGGTCTTAAAGAGCGCACTGCTAGCAGTGACAGTTTTCCAGAAATTAGACTTTAAAAATCGCAATATATCGCCATACTTACGGTATTGCAAAAAAACAGTCCTCCTGGAACGTGATGCGTATCGTGTCACCAGATTCTTGTCAATACACAGCCCTAACTAACAGTGGATTGAATGACTGTGTTTTGTCAAAGGAGTCACAGGAGTGATGAACCCAGACCTTGCACTTACTTTCAGTTATATAAAGCGTTTTAGTGTCTTTCAGGTTATTGTTTTGGTCCAGCAAATTTGGCAGCTGTACACCGTCACTGCTCTTATCAGCACTTCTTCCATATGTAACAGGCAGCTGTTGTGCACTACCTGCCCAGCACCTAAATGCAGACAAAGATAGCAACTAGCTGGTGAACATAGTGGACCATTTAGTAGCTAAAGAGACAGATATTACTCTCAGGAGGTTGAGAAAACCACCACAGAGCCAAAATGAGAGTGAACACTGGACTGACAGTGATCAAGTGGCCAGAAATACAACTCCAAATAAATGATGCTCTGTGTCTTGCTTACAAGTTTGCCATTTAAGATGATGATATTATTAGTGCTGGGCTTAGAACTTGTTCCGCTTCTCACAAGCTGCCAAAAAATCTATTTATACTCCTTTAAACGTACAGTCAAAAGAAGAATAAAGCTTAACTGAGTTCCTTATACCCCTCTCTCTCTCTCTCTTTCTCTCTCTCTCTCTCTCTCTCTCTCTCTCTCTCTCTCTCTCTCTCTCTCTCTCTCTCTCTCTCAGGACTGAATTGCTTGAATGTTATGGTGACCAAGACTTCCTCGCCAAGCTTCAATGTGTGAGACAAGCATTCCAGGTCTGTGTCAGCTTCTAAAACTTACCCATGTTACATAGATCATTCTCTTTGTTTGGACGATAACAGTTAGTGTGATAAACCCTTTCATTTTATGCGCTTTTAAGCCATTTCTTAATGTTGCATCCCCCTTCAAAAATGTTACTCAATAGCACTACCATTGGTCAAATCTCTACAAGGTCACTTGGAATGTTAATGATTTTGGTTTTGAATTAGCAGCATGAGCTAGGTTAGTCTTAGCAGTAATCATAGTTCCTGTTCATAAAAAAAGATGGCTCTCTCTTTTCTGTCTTTTGCTGGAATCTTGCTGGCAGCACACTCAACATACCTGAGTTTGTAATATGCTGCCTTTGTGCCCAAGGGCTGCGAGTCAGGTTTCTTTGCTACAGCGACATATAGGCAAAAGCTATGAGGTCAAATATAAAGACTGCAGCTGCAGTCAGGAGAGATGGCACATAGTGTGCCTCACACTTAGAAAAATGGATGGAACTTTTGTGTCTGCAACATATGAGTTTTAGCTTTGTTCCTTCAGTCGCAGACAAACGTCTGCACAGGCATGGGAATTGAGTCAGATGTTTTATATGGCTTGCATGGACAATTGCACAGCTGGAGTTGAACCGAGCATTTGTATCTGTTGTGTTTTTAGTGGTTTATCCACTGGCTCAGTATATTTCATTTTGATCCATGAGAATAATTGTCCTTCACTTTCAGGTTAAACTGTGGGGCTGAATGTTGTTTTGAAACAAACTGTTATAGAAATTATCACAGAAAATAGATTGATAATGATTTTTTTTTTTTCAGCTCCTGTTGTTAGATGAAAGTCACCGCACATTTTTCATGGAAACCGGGAAGCAAATGATTGCAGGGTTGATGGTGAAGGCAAACAAGGTAAAATCACAACGGATTTGGATCAACAATACAAGCTTCTGCTTCTGTGGACATATTTGCACGGCCATAACTAATAAGTTCCCATGCTATTTTTTACTTTAACACAGAGTCCCAAAGCCTTCCTGGAGAGCTACGAGGACATGCTGCTTTATACTCAGAGAGAGGAAACGTGGCCCATCACTAAGATGGAGCTGGAGGGCCGAGGGGTGAGTAATGCACTCATTCATCTCGTGTGTCATGTCAAATTTTTCACTTTTACTTTGTTATAAATGCTGTTCCACCTTCAAGTATGCATTATGCATTGATTGGTTTATTCATGGGAACAGGGATGCTTAGTCACGGTGTAGCTCAAGTTCATGTAAACTAGCTAACCTGAATTAAACTTTAACTTTACCGGAAATGCAGCCAGCAACAGTCAGGCCACTCTGAACTTTACTCGGTGTAAATCTCATTTTAGAGTCATTGTGTCGCTGGTTGTGTAACTGGCAAACAATCTGTCTTCATGTAAGAGGCACATTTGGTTACAGTCAGATGCACTGCAATATGCCTCAGATTGGACGTAAATAATATGGAGTAGATACCAGAGGAAATTCTATTTTAGGAAAAGCTGACTTTCAACAGGGACATTTTAATGAATACTTATTCGGTATTTTGATTTCTGCTGGTAAGAAAGCCATCACAAGACGTTAGCTACTTTCTGGTTGGTTGCTTGCTTGCAATTAACCCTTTAATTAAAAAAAATAATAGATACCATTGGAAAAGGTTTTCCTCAGAAGTTAAAGGTACAATGTTGTGTGTATTCTCTAGATCTTATGAATGTGTCCACTGCATTCTGTTCTTTGAACACTGGATTGTGTTGGTAATTGGTGCTAATTGGCTAACTAGCATCTTGAATCCATCCTGTCAGTCTTACTGTTTCCCCTTGTTAGATTATGAAAACAGTACTAGTTGGCCGTTGTCTCTGTGGTGTGTTCAAGTGCAACTTATTGGCTGAGACACAGGCAAAACGAGGTGATGTAACAGTCAGCTTTGTCAACACTAGTTCTCTGATGTTGGTTTGGTGCATCTGAGCCTTAAGAGAAAATATGATCATAGTAATATTAACACAACGTAATTTTGGGTTCTCATGTCGCAATCTGTGCAGGTTGTGTGCATGAACTTTTTTGACATCGTGTTGGACTTCATCCTCATGGATGCATTTGAAGACCTGGAGAGCCCTCCCTCCTCTGTGGTGGCTGTGTTGAGGAACCGCTGGCTCTCTGACAGCTTCAAAGAGACGGTTAATTTATACACACACACACACACACAGTATTTCCTCAATTGCGCCACCAATAGGCTAGTTACAAGTTACTTTAATAACAGAGTTGTGTTTTCCTGTCAGGCTCTTGCGACAGCTTGCTGGTCTGTCCTAAAAGCGAAAAGGCGGCTTCTGATGGTGAGTCTGAGCTAACTTAAAGACTGAAATCTTTTTACTGCATCTTTGTTTCTCTGATTTTGACAGCTGATTTTCTCTCTCTACTCTCCACAGGTGCCTGATGGTTTTATCTCCCACTTCTATGCCATATCAGAACATGTGAGCCCAGTTTTAGCATTTGGGTTTTTGGGACCCAGGCAGCACCTAAGTGAAGTATGCACTATTTTCAAGGTGAGAGCAAACAACTAAAAAGCTGTGATTTTGACACATCTCTGGAAAGCAAGTTCCTATTTGGTGGTGTAACACCGACTTTACTCATGGAGTTTAGTTTACTGATCATGAGGAGGATAATACAGCCTTAGGTTGTACAGTATAATGTTTTCTGTGGCTCTGCAGGAGCTGTCCAAAGTCTGAGAGAACATCCTTGTCTCAAATTTGGCTTTACACTTCAGATTTATAACGGGAAGTGGACCAGGTGGAGTTTGAAAGATGAGGGTGCTTATCAGGCAGAGGGTTTCTGTTGAAAGATGCTATCCAGTGGTTTTATGTGAAGTGTATAAGGGGCAAGGTCAGGATATCTCAGCTTCTTCTGCTCTGATTTGAACTATCTCTGTTAAAAAATAACTTCATGAAAGTGCAGTATAGGACTTCCATAAATTTGTGAGTCTTGCAAGGGACACATTTAAAAAAAGAACAGTCAAAATGGAAGCAGTAGAGGCCAAGGTATCCCAACTTTTAATCCCTAGTAAAGGTCAAGCTTCAAAATGCTGGATCCAGCATTTCATATATCACAACTCAGTAGCATCTTATGTAGGACTCCATGCTCCCATTTGATAACAGATGCATTCTGTTATAAATTTGTAGACTCCAAACCCAAGCTGGTGTTTTTTCAGACTTGATGAGCAGCGCCTCTGAAACTATAAAAGACAACGTAGAAACGTATTGGCAGGCTAATGCTGGGTGCACCTCCCTTCCGACATTGGTCAGCAAAGCCCAGATTTTTTTGATGGTTTTAAAGATCATCTTACCAGATTTACCCATGAGGTCAGGTATGTTAAGAGGATTTTTTACACA
Source organism: Epinephelus lanceolatus (assembly GCF_041903045.1). Classification (NCBI taxonomy): domain Eukaryota; kingdom Metazoa; phylum Chordata; class Actinopteri; order Perciformes; family Serranidae; genus Epinephelus; species Epinephelus lanceolatus. The sequence continues at coordinate 12,997,344 of NC_135752.1, forward strand.
CCCCAATTTGCTCAGAATTCCATCCTGGTTACACCAATTTCAATTGCAAATTTAAACATGTTCAGTATTTACAATCTGATATCATGTTGTGAGGGTGAGACCCTGAAAATTGTCAGCAGTCCTGCAGGTCTTAGTGGGTTTTATTGCAATATCAAATGGGATTTATCCCAGAATTTACTTGCCTCCAACCCGTGCTGTAACATACAGTTCATGTTCACACCATCTCCATGACTGTATCCGACTTTTTTAATGTTTTCTTTGTGAATTTTCTGCAAAAACTAACAGCTAGTAATTCTTCCAGCTATGTTTGTTTACTCTTAAATCACGTTTGATCTTGAGAGATTTGTGAGATTTTAGAGTTATGACTTGTTTATAAGCGGAATTTGTAATTGTTCTGTTTACTGTATTGGCCAAGTTGTTGCTCTCTACACACTTAAGGATCAAAACTATTAAATTTACCATCACGTGTCGTTATGTGCACGGATGGATTACTAAATGGGAAAAACGTCAGCACTCTCAAATGTCCTTTTAGTTCAGTTTGGATGGCAGTGAAGAAGACCTTGCTGTCGAAATGTCTGTGTACTGGTGCTGCCATCCAAGCTGGTTTATTAAACTGAACTGAAAGGACATTTGAGAGTGCTGACGTTTTTCCCTTTTTTGACTGTTTTTGGCCGTGCACCTTACGAGTGTATTTAGTTTTGAGAGTGCTTGCTTTTTCCTACGTGATTTTGGATTACTAAATGGGCCTACTGAGCACAGGCCCAGGGGCCCCAAGTGTCAGCAGCCCTCTCGTCTTCCCTTGCAAAATGTCACACAGATTAACACATACCAACCAGGAAGAGCACAAAGTGGCCTCAAAGAGACACAAAAAGACCTTTAAAGAGATGTAAAGGAAAAAAGCTACATTACAGGCAAAACAACCACAAAGAGACAGAAAAGTAGCTACACGAGACACAGTACAAAATGACCTCAGAGACACAAAGGTACCTCAATAAGACAAAATGACCTCATTTGTTACACAAAAGACTACAAGGAGACACACAGTGACCAAAACACATGAAATTACTTCAAAGACACACAAACCCACCACAAAGACTATGCGTCCTGCACCCATGTGGTAGAGGTGGTGGGGTCGTTTGCATATCTATGCCCAGGGGCCCATTGTGTCATAATCTGCTCATGGAAATGTCAAGGGTCTCTCATGTTTTCATCATCTGTTAAGATTTCAAAAATCTTTCGTGTGGGTCCGTCTTATGTTGGATTGATAGTGACAAGTAAACTAAACTAAGATAAGATCAGCAGAGAGCCTCTTAAAAAGTTGGGATCACCATGTTACATATATAATAGTTTCTGTCATTTCTCTCCTTTCATGTGCAGCAACAAATCGTGCAGTACCTTAAGGATATGTTCGATCACGACAAGGTCCGCTTCACCTCTTGTCACTGCTTAGCCGAGGACATCCTGAACCTTTCCCACCGCCGGAGTGAGATTTTACTGGGTTATCTGGGAATTAATAGCCTTCTGGAGCTCAATGGTGCCCTGCCCAGAGACACAGAGGGCTCTTCAGGGCCCAATTAAGACAAGATAAGGGCTTCAATGGGCTTGTACAGGCCGAATGCGGTGAGCTGACCAGTAGGGAGCGACAAGGACTCGCAGCTCAACACTCATTCTGTAACCACATTAAGACTGGATTGAATCATGCTCCTGTGACACACTGAGAACCAGCATCATTCATTCATTTGTGTTCATCAAACACAACTTGATATGAGAGGATATATTTGCACCAGATACAGTGTCACTGGTACTAACGAGGGAGACCGCTTGGATCAAATGAATCCATCTCTCCCTTGTTATCAGCTGCTGTGTTGCATATCAAAAATGCCTACTGTAGTCATGTAACCTAAGACATGTGAGGACTTGTCTCTGCCTTGTTTAGTGACATGGATACTTCCTAAAAACACACCAGAGTGAAGTGCTCCTAACACATGAAAACTGGGCCTTCTACCTTGTTGCTCCACATGGATCAAGTCTCTTTGGAGAACCAGTGGTGGCATTGTTACCTTCCATTCATTTGACTTGTGGGATATCAGTCTTCATTGTTATGTGAAAAGAAACGGTGTGAGAGTCTGTTGACACTGTGCGTTTGTATGCTTTATAATATAGGAGGTTGAATATTTGTTAAAACCGTGGTAATTCCTGAGAGGCTTGGCCAGCTGAAGAATTGTGATGGACATAATGGATTCATCTGCTCACTGATTGCTCTTGAATCCTTTTTAATCTGAAGAAACATGTATTCCAGTTTGGTTTAATCGAGCAGCGTAAGATTTCACATATCAAAGAGACTGTTAAATGCAAAAAGACATCATGGGAAAGTAGTAGAGGGTACTAACATGTTAATATTGTAGAGGTTAAACTATCCCAAAGCTATATTTTGACCCCAGACCACAGCTGTCTTCTGTCGCAAATATACCTTTCTAAGTCACAATGATCCCTCAGATTTGATCTGGCAATAGATGACATGATATAATCAGTTTTAAGTGCCGCAGAGGCACAAAAAGAAACTTCCCACCACCGATAACGCAATACCAGGTGTGGAGACATCTGTTTATCACACAGAGGACTATCGCAAATGTCTCAAACAGTGTAACACACCAGTGCTCTCAGGGGGTAGGAACTAACATTATAACTTGAAATCAAACGTATGAAATGTGTTATTTATTGACTAACAAGTTAAATGTTTCTTCAAATTTAAACAATAAATGTATTTATTGTTTTCAAATATTTGGGCCTAAATTGTACAACATGCTAAGCTTTAATTCCCTGAATGAAAGAAAGAAGTTATATGAAGATATAAATCAATTTATCGATTTATTTTTCATGGCCGACATTTTGACTTGTCATAGCAGGAAAAGCACAGGTGCTACTTAAAAGTGTAATGATAACTCTGTTAGTTCATGTGTCCCACTGAGCTGTGACAGAGAGCTGGAAGGCTGAAACTAAAGCAGCTAAATGGAATTCAGACATAAATTTTTACACCTGTGCTTTTCTTCCTGTGACCTGTCAGAACGTCTTCCATGATGAAGGCCTACGGGTGTGTCACAAAGCACATGCCGTCGTCTAACACCTTTAGAGACTTTGTAACAAACAGTTTTGCGTAGCAATGCACGTTAGTGTTTTCCTTCACTATACACATACTATGTGTCCCTCGCTTTGCTCCTGGCATATTTTAAAATTGACACGACCTCTGAATCCAACAGTGCCATGTGCTAGTCTTAGTGAGGATGTTGTTTTATTTCATGAAGGCCTGTGATGAAGAACTGGGCATTGTACAGTCGGACTGTAACCTACATAAGTGCACTGATGACAACCCCTGACTTCTCTTTGTTTCCCCAATACTGTGGACTTGTTGGAGCACAGAGAGACACTGAAGGGGCACTAAGATGCCAAGTAAATTAAAACATGGGTAACTCCACTACTGTAAAAGCAGAAATGTGTTATGCAGACTGTACTTATTTGTTTAAGAAGCTGTCATATACTAAATTATCTAAATGAAATAAGATGAAGAGATTATTTATTGTTAACAGCAGTTGAAGCACAGTGTGAATGCTCTTATGGTTTCCTGTGTGAATGAGAAAAGGGAAGACGTTTCTGTCAAATCATTTTGGGGTTTCATAGATCTTTCATTAGTTTAATCATACAAATTAGCAGCTCTTTGTTATTCATAATCATGTAAGCCTGTGTCTTGTGGTCTTGATAATCCAAATCCTGCTCTTGTTGCAACACGCTTCTGAAATTCAGAGCTCAGAAATGTTACATGTCGCAATACAATACCTTTGTGTTCTCCTTTAAAGAGTCAGCATTGTGGGGTTGTTTCTGTTTCTGTCTAGCATTTACTTCCTACTGTAAATGGAGCTTTTACAGAACATAGTTTAGTTTGTTTTGACAGATGTGCAGCTTTGTGTTTTTTAAGCATTTTGCACTTTATCAGAAAAGCAGAAAGAGACAGGAATGTCAAGCAACCCTTTTTGAATAAGTGTGAGGGTTTAACTATACAAACAATGAATTATTTATTGCATCATGAAACTGACATCATATTGAGAACCTAGAGCATAAATGCTGTACAGTAGAGAAACTATCTTTCCCAGAAAACTATATTATGGAAATGGTTTATTTTAGTTACTTTCCAAAGTTATGTGTCCAAATGCTCCTATTTTAACTTCCCGATGTGTGTGTGGTCCAATCCATTCTCCCATGTTTAAGTCCCGTTATTGTAGCCCATCAAGTATTTTTGCAGGTAAATGCAGTCATGGAAAAATGCTAATCTTTAGTCTTGTGATAAAATAATGGTCTGCTTCTTCTGTGTCCCGAGAGTAGATGATCAGAGATGAACCCTCTGCATGTTAAGTGTAGATTCTCTGAAATGCATCAGTGTATCCCCGCAACATGTAGATTTAAGCTCAGCCCTAGTTGTTAGTTTTGGAAATCCAAATTAGAAGCTAAAGAAGCTAAGTTATAATCATTTGAAAGTCAAAATTCAGGCGTCGACTCTGCTACTTAGCGTATATTCAATAGACAATAGAGATTTACAAGGATTTAAGATGGCCAAAATGTAGACAGAATGATTTTTGTTTAAGTCACTGCTGTACATTACAAGTGTCTATTCTATTCATGCCTTTTGTCTTTTCTATTGTTAAATTACAATGCCAGCACAAACTGTAAATTGATTTTGATTCTCCATATTAAATGTTATTTTTTGTTATTAAACTATCTGTTTATTATGCCTTTTCCCAACTGATGACGGCTCAGTGTTTTTCATGTTTCACCAGGAGTCAACTTTCCTAAAACACAAGATTATTTTGTTACTGTGTTTGTGAGGTATACTTTCCAAAATAAGTTGAAGCAATGGCTTATTAAAGGAATACTTCACCCATCAAAAAAAAACATTTGTATATCAATTACTCACCCCGTGTTACATTGAATGTGCATGCCTCTGGTAAAGGATGAATCCAAAAATGGAGAAATGTTCTGATGAACGGTGTCCATGTTTAACAACAGCAAGACTATATCAAAGCATCCATTTACAAACTCTTATACAACTCATGCAGAATAATCTCATCTATCATGTCGTATGCTCTGTACTTCCCAAAAGAGGACAATTTAGCTAAAATCTTAGTAATAGTAAGTAGTAATAGTAATATTAGTACTAGTATTATACTGAAAGTGAGACTTATCTCTTCAAAGCCAGACTCCATTGACAAAAACAGTCATTTTACCTCGCTGAACATGGGAGCTGCTGGTCTACTGCAGTCTTGGTCAGTTAGTTAGTTTGTATTATTGTCTGAATTTCCTCAATCGGAACCAAGCATTTAAAACGACAAAATCACACAATAACAAACAAACTAACTGATCGAGGCAGCAGTAGACCAGCAGCTCCTGTGTTCAGCGAGGTAAAATTACCACTTTTGTTAATGGAGTCTGGCTTTGAAGAGAGCATAGATAAGTTTCACTTGTAGTTCATTTCCCCGTCTGTTTGGGAAATACTGAGCATACAACTGGATAAATGAGACTTGGATTATACTGCACCAGTTAAGTGAGAATTTGTAAATGGATGTTTTGATATAGTTTTGCTGTTGTTAAACGTGGACCCCTATTACTTCAGTTCATCAAGAATTATTTCCGCTTTTGGATTCTTTGAAACATGAAGAAAAGCAAGGTTTTCTTCACAAACGTAACATAACACAGAGTGAGTAACTGATATACAAATGGTCATTTGGGGGGTGAAGTATTCCTTTAATAAAAAGGACAAAAGCATAAGTGTCAAAAACGGATGGCCTTTTGAGGGCTTATTGTTACTGTAAATATTTGAAGTCAGGAGTGTGACGTCCACAAGATGGCAAAAACACTGCAGCATATTACATAGAATTAACTGATAGAAGGATCCCAGTTTTCTATAATGTTAGCATTAAAACAATGTTATTCTGAATATTGCCAGCAATAGTAAAATTACAAATCATGACAAATGTCAAATTTGTCTTCAGACAAAGATGAGAAGTGTGACCATTTCTGTTTTTCTGTTGCCAATGTTAGGTTAGCTGCAATGGTAAATTAAGTGTGAGCTCTGATGCAGGACTCTCATTATTTATTGTGCTTTTTAAGCCTGTTTAGGCCTTGACAAAGTAAGTGCAGTCAGCTGGAGAGATGGAGGAGAAGCTCTGGAGTGATTCAATGTCAAGCCAGTGGAGGGTGCACAACTCTTACTGTATATATTCCTGAACAGGTTTCAAAACCTTGTTAAGCCTTCTTCTCACCTCAGGCATGTTTATTCTGATGACTTGTTTGCAGACTAATGTTATTCTGCCCTCAAAACACATTCACGGAGCATAATCAATAAACAGCGTCATCATAGCCAAAATTTTTTAGAAGTGTTTTCTAACTTTCTTTGTCCCTGGACATAGCTACAGTATATCATGGGCCTTTTCCTCCTTATCTCCTTGAAAACATTACAGTTTTGTCTCACTATCAAAGGCAAATATATATAATATTTCACACAGTCAGTATGAATAATACTGTCCCACTTTGCATTTCCTCCACATTTTGGATAATGTACACACAATGACATTAGCACATCTCTTCCTGTCTCTACCTCTGCCGTCTGTGCTTTTTCTATTATTTCAGGCTGTTTATACAGAAGTTACGGAGTTTGCACTTGTTCAGGTTTTTGCTGTTTACAATGCATGTCCTGCCGATCTGCATGCACCTGTCATTCATAGTTAACTTTAAGCAAATTGAAGGGAGCCTGTGGGTTTATCTGCTGTATACACTCTTTACTTCTTCAAATGGAAGCAGAGACGTAAAATGAGTATAAGAATAGGCTGTACCTATGGATCCAGTGTCAGTAGACCAACTGGGAAATAGGTCATGTAGCTCCTCTAATCCTCTAAGGGAGGTTGTTACACAATATTTGTTTTAGGTGTTTTTTACCTACCTGAGTGAGCCAGTGTGAGGTGTTAGTATTATTTGCTCTGCAGGTGAACTCCCCTCAGTCGCCAGTTTATTAAGTTCACCTAGCTGGAATGATCACAATCTAATACAACAATCAGGCAATAAATCTATACCTTTGTGAAGGTTATAATTTTCAGTTTTAAAGAGGTGCTCGTTCAAATGTACAATCATTAGAAGCTGCTGTTTGTTAACTGTGTTGCATTATATGAAGAGTTTTTTTGTTAATTAGCCTGCCATAACTGATATAAATGAGGTGGACAAAACAATAGAAACAACAGTCAGTAGGTCTATATGTAAAATATCTCAGGGCTAGTTGGTTAGTCAAAAGAGGCTCACTTTGGACCCTGGGAAATTGAAAGGGAAAATTTTCACACTTAAAAAAAATATCATTTAAGCAAGAAAAATAACTTCAAGATTATCAATAATTAATGTAATTGTCTGCTGCAGCCTTACCTTTGGGAATAGCTAATAAGTGATCTATAAAACATTAGCAATGGTGTTATAGTAGTTACAACTTGGGTGACATTAAAAATGTTTTACTTTTTTTACATTTAATAATTTGACCCTATAAATTCAGATTTCCACATACAGCAAATATGGGCATATACCTTATCACAGCATTAAATGGCATGTAGTTTTAGTAATTTATGGGCTACATAAATTTAGTAATCATGAAAAATCCATAATTTCTATTTTTATTTATTTATTAAATTTTTTGAATGAGTGCAGTTTGTTGCTTTAATGTGGAGTGCTGGACTTTTGTGTTTTTTGTTCATTCAATAATTCTTCTCTATGGGCAAAATATCTCATCTCCAGTGCGCGGCTGGGATTGGACGGCTGCTCCGCTGCGGGGCCAGGCTGAACACCACCATTGGTTAGACACGTGTCTGGGGCGTTTCACTGGGACTGCCCGGTTGTGTCCGGGTAAGATGGCGTTGGAAGAGCAGTGCTCGGCACCACCTCGATGGCGGTCCATATCTCTGACACACGTAGAGTTCCCGGAGGGTACGTAAACTCAGCATCTTTCTCTAAGTACTGAAGATGATAACCAGCGACCGCTTTGTAATTTTCGAAGACTGCGTGTGTTTGCTCGCTACTGAATGGAAACGGCCGTTGGTGATACTGCTAAATAGTGAGACGCTGCAAAACGCCGAGCACAGCGGGGAATGCAACCCGGACTGCGAAATTGTGAGACAGCGCCGCATGCGCAGTTGGCGCTAATGTCCACAATGAAGGCTAGCTAGCCTGTTAGCTGTCTTAATATCGGCTTTGATATTTTCTCTGAGGAATTAGCGAATATTCCGCGCCCTGTATGAATTCATTTACAAAATTCAATCACCATGAACAGCAAAATATTATTTAAGACTATGGTGGAAATAAATAGCTATTTCACCACATAGCATTGTAGCCAGGACGGCTAACGTAGTAGCCAGCCCCTTGGCCTCATAGTGATTAGTATAACTAGCATAAACCACACTGCACCGACCTCTCTGAATTTATTAAAATAGACAATGTGCTGTGTTAGTAAGGCTGAATGATGGTTTAGCTTCTCCACCACAGCAGCTTCCTACTTGTGCTCACAGCTAAATATTTCAACCATCCGGGTTCACTGAGCACTTCAAAGTGTCACTCCCACCAGGGCTAACTAGGTGACTTTACTGTGCTTTATGAAATGTCTCAATGAATACTGTGTCACTGTGTTTTAGATGATCTGACGGGACAAGTGCTGGCCTACATCAGTCTCCTGCCCATAGCAATCCTCGTGGGTTTTGTCACACTCATAGTGTTTAAACGGGAGCTGCACACGGTGAGTTCTGCACTCTCTCAAAGAGAGCATCACTTTCAAAGTGTTAAGATCTTAACTGTCTCACAGGAGCCTGAACAACATTTGTGTCAGACAGGCCAGAAGTTTGGAAACCTTAATGTGTTGACCTGTTTCTGTGTTTGGTTTTGTTTTGTTTTGACAGATTTCCTTCTTTGGTGGGCTCATCCTGAATGAAGGGGTGAACTGGCTGCTGAAGCACATTCTCAGAGAGCCGCGCCCATGTGCAGGTGAGTGAAGCTGTTGACTTAATGTGAAGATGAGAGGGTTGGGCAGAGTTGCAGAGTTGCACAGTTGCCCGAAAATCTTCTGATATCAATCACAGTTCAGTTGTCTGGTTTGTCTTTAACACATTGGATTGTGTCATGATGAAAAGCTAGCATCCCTATGTCCTGCAAATACCCAAATAAAAGAGCTCAGATGGTCAATAAACTCTATTTTTTTTTTTTTTTTTGGCTCAAGTTGACTTTGAAGAGAAAGTGTTACTGAGGCTATATCGATACCAAAGTTACAGATGCAATTGAATAATAATATTTTGTTATTTTTTTCAGCTTCTCAAATCTAAGGATTAAATAATGTTGTTTATCACAATAATAGTAAACAAACAAATACCTGTGGGACTGTTGGACATGGAAAATGTATTAAAGAACGTAATTGCCACTTGCAGCCCTAATAAATCTAGGACTAGAAGTAATCATTATTTTCTGCCAATTGTTTTTGATTTGTTATTTTGGTCAAAAATGCAGAGAGAGAGAAAAAAACATACAATAGAAAAGCACAGACAACCACAGGATTGACATACACATTAAAGAATTAACACCATGTTAAAGAAAACAGTTACCATGGTATTCAAAACAAACAATAGAAAAAAACAATAGAAATAAATATACATATATTCTTCTAACAGGGTTCCCACAGTCATAGAAAACTTGGAGAACTCATGGAATTATGTTGTGTAGAATGAAGGTGTAACATTAGTCTTTGTGATGTACTGTAACATAATTTCAAATTTATTTTCTGAAGCTGTCAACATATCGTAGCTCTAATATGCGTTCATATGTGATGTTTGTTTACCACCATTTCTTTCTTTATTCCGTCTCTCCCTCCATGAATGCCAGCTAGTTGAAATTATGGTTGAATTGAGTTTCAATCTGATATGTTTGAAAAGCGTGGGGTGAAAAGGGCAAGGAAAAAAATACAATGGGTCCTTGTAAAGTCATGGAAATGTTTTTAAAAAATTTCGATGAAAATGTGTGGGAACCCAGTTCAGATTGATTATAATGGTGTTATTGCCCAACCCTAGCCAGACATTTACATTTAGTTAGGAAATGAGAGACGCTCACTTTAGTTTGTAACTTTGGTGATTATCCAGGACAAATGATTGGTTCAACATTTACATTAAGGTGTCCTCAATATTGTCAGTGTATATTCATATCAGGTTCTGTTGTCTTTTTGTCTTTCTGCAGGAGCTCACACAACCCTAAACACAGAGTATGGGATGCCCTCCAGTCATTCCCAGCTTATGTGGTTCTTTGTTGTTTACTTCTTTCTTTTCCTTTATTTAAGGTGAGTTTGTTTCTTCTTGGTGTTTGCGAGGTTTAAGGGCGGAAAAATGCAGCTGTGGAATTCTTAGAAGTGCAGTAACTAGCCAAAGTGTAATGTCCACAGTCTAATCAAATACAGTTGTTAACTTTTACAAGGTGGACATTTAACTGTTGAACATTTTCACTGAAGTTGAAAATAAAAAAAAGATCTAAATAACTGTTCAGTCTAGCATCCTATTTGACCCATGGGCCATAAGTTGAGTATCACTGCAGTATATTCATGTCAATGAAGCAAATTATATTAGTATTTGTTGTTTATTGGTTTATTCCAGGGCATGTATATCATTATCACATTATTAATAATCACTCATTAAGCTTCCACTCCACTTTGACATGTCATCATTAGATGTTATGGTGTGAACTCATGCTGACGTCTCTTTTCAGAATGCATCAAACGAACAATGCTCGATGTGTGGACCTGCTGTGGAGACACATACTGTCCATCATCCTGTTGGGCATGGCCTTATCAGTCTCATACAGCAGGTAAGGCTGCAAGAAATTATTTTCATTATCAATTAATCTGCAGATTATTTTCTTGCCTATAAAATGCCAGAAAGTAGCGAAAAAAAGCCCAGATACTTTCATGTTTCTTGTGCGACAAAAACTAGGGATGCACCCATTGTGAAATTCTATGCTAATACTGATGTTGAAAATAACAGTTTGGCTGATACCAATGTATTGTTATTGTTAATTTTGTTTTTGTTGTAATTTATTCCCCCTTTTGTGACAGGGAAACAAAGAAATCTTCATTAAATAACACTGTTTTTAAGTCATCAGTCTGTCATTACACTACCTTTGAATGAGCACAAAGTCAACCATACAAATTTAGGAAGCACCCTTTCATGTGAAAAACATTTTAAAGAAAAGAAAGCATCTGCTTCAAAAGTCTTTATTCTCTGTCTAATATATATTTTATATTGCTGTGAAAGCATTCTTCAAACGACTGTATTTATTCAAGTTTCATGCTAAATTACATTTTTAAAAATAAATTTCACAAGATAGTATTTAAACACACCAGGATAACATTAAAATTTACCTTTGCCAAGTAAAAAGCCAAATTGTGCTCTTGCATTTGTAACAGCAGCATTTTGTCCCTATAAACACCCCAAGTTTGATACAATCTGAAGTGCATGCCGATGGACTTAGTTTACTTAAGGACTCCAGGCACAACTTGTATTTTCTTGAACATAGTTTTTCTGTCTCCCTCTCAGGGTCTACCTGTTGTATCACACCTGGAGCCAGGTTTTCTATGGCGGAGTGGCCGGTTGTATAATTGGCATAGTCTGGTTCTTTTTCACACAAGAGGTGCTGACACCATTATTCCCCAAAATAGCAGCGTGGTAAGTAGTGCTCTCATTTGTCTGTCTCCTCCTTGTGTCACAGGGGAAGATGATTCGTTCTCAGCCTGAATAAGTGGATAAAACTGCTCTGTGATGGTTACTCTTAATGATTTGGTCTTTCAACGTTTTCATCATGTATAGGCCAATATCAGAGTACTTCCTGGTGCGAGATACAAGCCTGATCCCCAACATCTTATGGTTTGAGTATACAGTGACCAGATCAGAGGCAAGGTAAGTTGCTGTCTTGAACGTTCTGTATTCCACCCACTACACTTCATTTATAACCGTTAACGCCCGGTCACACCAGAAAGTAGCACACTGACTTTTACCTAGACATTGGTAGAGGCTTGGTGACATAGTGAGTACTCTCAGGGTGAGTTGGTAAAGTACTGTAGCTTGTGAGGTAACGGCTAACATTTTAGCAAGCTAGGAACATGCAAGTGCTTGTCAGCCACAGTACTTGTCTGAGCTTCTTTCTGTTTCCTTTGCACAGAGCGCATTATTCCTGTCTCAAGATTGAACATCATTTAATTCAATAGAGAGTTTTGGAGAAAGAGGGAAGAAAGCTTTCCAAGCTCACTAGTCTGCTTACAGTCAGTTAGCAAGCTTGTTAGCTCATTTGCTAACAAGATGCTTGACTCCTGTTTGCAAACCCTGTCTCTGTTGTACAGCAGTTTATATGTAGACAGAGGAGGTTAAATACAAGTGAAGGGTGCAACACGGCAGATAACTTACAATAGCTTTTTCATTTAGGACTCTCTGTGCACCAGCACATACTTTCGGTTCATCCAAAGTTTTTCACTGTGCCTTTTTGTGGTGAAATATTACATTTCAAATTTTACCTTCTCTGTCATTTCCCACACACATTGGTAATTTTTAACTAGGGGTGTAACAATACACAGAAGTCACAGTGCGATTCATACCACAGTTTAGGTGCCAAGGTTTGGTGCAAGTTTGGTACAGGTGGAACAATTTAAATGCATAAGAATCGGTTTGTTTTCATTTATTTTGAAACAGACAGTAGCTCAAGTGTCAAAGACAGACAGAGAGAAGAGAGAGCATATTACCCACTGTCAATTTTAGAAAACTATTTTAATTATAGAAATAAGAAGCATCTTGAATATTTCTGTATTCCACCAAACACTGAACAAACACTTTCCCACAAGGCAACAGGTCACAACAAGCTATAAAACTGAAAAAGCATCTTTTATGAAATGAAATTGAAAATATAAAATAAAAAAAATAATAAAACTTGTGCATTAGTGTTTCAGTTGGTTCTACCTTGGCTATATGCCAGTGTAAATGCCAGTTGCTTCAGTAATTTTATTAATTCCCTTCTGCTCATGCATCTAAAGGCTGCATGCTGGGCTTCGGTTCGCTTTTTCCTCGTCATGGTGATTGGCACATGTGGGTGATACAAAGGCGGCGCATGGTGACACACCTCACTGTCGTCTCTCTCTGCGTTGCTGTTGTAGCTGACCTGTAACCTGCAGGCAGGTCTTCTAGCGCCACCATTTCATTTGCGCTGGCCATAGTGTGACTGACTCGGAGGCCAATCTGCTTGTTTTGCAAACCTCAGCACATGTTGCTAACGGTGTAGGCCCAAATAATAAATGTCAGGGTGCACCTGAGCAACCATTGAAAATGTTAAGCTGCACTTGACAGTTTTTTGATTGAATCTGGAGCCCTGGGATTGTAAAGTTCACCAGAGATCTGTGTAGATTTACACTGTCCCTAGCAAATCCACTCTATGCTGCAATTCCAGTTAAATTGATTGAATTTGTTACTTTAAAAAGCAGGTGTGACTGGGCTTTTAGTTTGCTTGAATGTGTTTAATTTATTATGTGACTTAATTCATTTTGTTTTGTTTGTTTTTCCCCTTTTAGGAACAGACAACGAAAGCTTGGAACAAAACTTCAGTGATCTCCACAGTTCTTCTGTGAAACTGAGTTTAGAACCACACTCACTCACACACGCACACACTCTCTCATATACACACACAAACAACATGCTCACTCGACAAAAACACACTGGAGAACCAATCTTTTGGACTGACGTGGTTGCAAGGAGTAAAGGGCAAAAACCGTTTACAGGTGGCGAAAGAGTGCCTGGACCTGGCCCGGAGCCTACAGCCTGAGCAAGTCCGTCCACACGCCTCTCCTTCTTGTACAGCTTGCCCAAAATGCTCTTCAATGCATGCAAGACTGTGCAAGAGGCATACTATTTAATGATAGATTAATATATATATTTTAACTATAAATGCACGCTGACAGTAACAGTGTACTGTAAGAGATTCGAGGAGCCTAAAAAAGGAGGCTTTGGTCAAGTTTCAAACACATTGGTGGGCGTCATTGCAGCATGTATTTAGTGATTCCTTTTTTAAATATTCGGACGGATAGCTGGTGGGAACAGGTGGGGAGGGGGGTTGGTTATGGCTAGGTTGGGGGTATGTGGAATTAACCATTTTTCATTGTTATGTAATAGAAAATAAACAATTTCTAAAATTGGTTATGATGTAATATAAATGAAAATTTGCACTTTGTGAAATTTACGAGTTAAAAAAAAAAGACGACTAACACTAGTTAAATGTTAAGACCCTTCCCCTCTTTTCCCTCATCAGTCTTTGCTTTGTGTCTTTGACTGTCAGTCCTAATATATTAGACTCCAAAGCTGATCTGCAAGCAGTGTAAATTTAATCTGTACTATTGAGCATCCAAGTTGTGCTTTCTGTTCATATCCACGTTTGAGGATTATGAGACCAAATCACAACAGCAGGTTTCAGTTATTTTCGTTGTTGAGCACACTTTGGACTGAGGTGGTGTTTTCTTAATGCCTCACACACAGTAGCAGCCTGGGAACAGGATTCTGGGAATCAGTTTTTTTTTTTTTTTTTTATTCTTTCAGTTTCTTATTGTGTTTTCTGATGTCGCAGAGAACAATTTTCTTTTTAACCTGCATTTCCGAGATAACATTCCATATCATTTAGTGAGAAAACATACATAAAGACTGCCGAGGGGATATGTTTTCTTTTTGTATTATTTTTGAAGAAAGGAGAAAAAAAAAAGCCTCAGGTCAGTCGTAGCATGTGATTATGCTTAATTCCTCACAGCTCATGGCAGCTCATGTTGACAGCTGCCATGTGGGGATCTGAAGCCGATTTAAAACTGTCATATCATTAGCTCCACAAAGGGAAGTAGTTCTCTTAGAGTTTGATTTTTTTTTTTTTTTTCATGTGTAACCTATATCAGGCTGAATAAAAATGTGTTTATGTACAAGAGACAGTTC
The DNA here is from genome assembly GCF_041903045.1 of Epinephelus lanceolatus. Classification (NCBI taxonomy): domain Eukaryota; kingdom Metazoa; phylum Chordata; class Actinopteri; order Perciformes; family Serranidae; genus Epinephelus; species Epinephelus lanceolatus. The sequence continues at coordinate 13,012,397 of NC_135752.1, forward strand.
AAGCGTTGTGCATTGGCATGTTTTTGAATCCAGAGTGCTTTGTAACTTGTTTGCTTTTTGCCTCAAATATGGCACTTGATAGTCTGGTTTACTGATCGTCTATTTGCTGCATATTCCAATGATGTGCATCAGTCAGTGTTGTGTCTGTTTGATGGCAGCTGGGCTGTGTCTCACTTTATCTGTCCTGGTGCATCACAGACACCAAAAGTGAAGCGGAAGATAAAATGTGATAGAAGTACTGATAAAAAGATGACAGCCCTTTAGAAATGTTGCAGTGATGCCATTTTAACATCCTGATGCTAAGCAGCTAAATGTTTACCTCCTGAGTTTTCTGTGATTGCACACTAACATTTGATAATTAGCACTTAACTCAAAGTACAGCTGAGGTTAATGGGAGTGGCATCAAATTGCAGGTATTTGGTCATAGATGTAATTATTGGACACATTTAAAGTTTGACCTGATGATGGCACTAGAGGAAAGGTTTAGAAATCACTGAAGCAGTTATAATGAATCCTGAGGGGGACACATTTCATAACAGTTCATGCAGTAGCTGTTGAGACCTGTAACCCATGGCCACGAAGTTCAAAGGCATGGTGGCGCTAGAGGAAAGTCAGGGGATTGCCAGATTAATACATGAATGTCTGAACCAAATGTCATGACAATCCATACTGTAGTAGTTGAGCTATTGCTGGATAAAAGCGAGGGACCAAAGCGGCGAGCATGTATAAAAACATGTAAATATAGGCTATATAAAAACTAGAAACTGCACTAAATACAACATGTAATGTGATCAAGGTGGCAAATACAAATTTGCTCTCATTAGATATCCGACAATCATACTCAGCCCCACAATGAGACAATGACAATCAAACTGCGCAACTCTGTTCTCCCCAAAGAGACAATTGTTTTGGAAAATGTAACAATGAATTAAAGATGTTACCTTATTTGTCAGAGGCAGAAGCATTAAGTATGTATTTGGAGACAATACGGGCTAGTGTAGGTGACAAATGAAAAATAACCCTCTGTCCCGTTCAAACAATGAACAAGCTCCTTGTCTGGTGAAGGGAGTGTCATGTATTTCTCTCTGTGCACTCTATTCCCCGATGTGACTGCTGAGCACTGCCAGAGAATACACGTCAGGCCTCTCCTAAAGAAACATCTGCCCTATTTAAACGACCCATTCCATTTTTGATTCACTTTTCAGGTCTAACCTCAGGCTATCCCCAAACACCCGTCGGGAACGAGTGTAGCCTAGATAAAAAATGATGAAGACCTCAACCTATTTCTGTTTCTCTAAGCTATTTTCTCTGACCTACACTGTTTGGATGAGCAGTGAGCACTTGTATAGAAACCTTTTTTGGAAGTGATGGTTCAGAGCTGGTGGTCACCTCCCTCCAGAGATATGTCTTTCATGAACAGATGTTTAATTCTGGTCTTTCATATTGTTTGTTATAAAAAGTTAAGGTCATACTGACATTATACATGTAGATGATGTGTATTACACCCTTCATTTCCAGAGACCCTTAGATGGTGTACCTTGAATCTGCAGGAGCCACTCTCCCAGTTTGTGGGTCACAGCCCCGAGTGCTCTGATTACCACTGGCACCAATGTTGCCTTTACTCCCCACATCTTTTCTAGCTCCTCTTTCAGCCCTTGACATTTTTTGAGCTTCTCGTGTTCCTTCTACCTAATGTTGCCATCGCTCGGGATTGCTACATCTATCACCGCTGCCTTCTACTGTTGTTTGTGGATCAACGCAATGTCCAGTTGGTTAGCCATCACCAGTTTGTCAGTCTGGATCTGAAGTCCCACATGATCTTAGCTCTTTCATTCACAACAACCTTAGGAGGTGTCTTCCATTCTGACCTGGGGAATTCCAGTCCATACTCAGTGCAGATGTTCCTGTACACTATGCCAGCCACTCGGTTATGGCGCTCCATGTACGTTCTTCCTGCCTGCATCTTACACCCTGCTATTATGTGCTGAACAGTTTCAGGAGCATCTTTGCACAGCCTGCATCTGAGGTCCTGTCTGGTGTGGTAGACCTCTGTTTCTATTGATCTTGTACTAAGTGCCTGTTCTAATGCTGCCATGATTGTGCTGTCTTTCGGTCCAGCCTTTTCCAGCCACTGGTAGGATTCCTTGATGTCGGCCACTTCTTCAATCTGTTGGTGGTATATGCCGTGGAGGACCTTGTCTTTCCATGATGATTCATTCTCCTCTGCGTTATCGGGTTTCTGCTGCCTGAGGTATTCACTTAGCAGCTCATCTTTGGGGGCCATCTTCCTGATGTATTCCTGGATCTTGGTTGTTTCGTCCTGGACAGTGGCTCTGACGCTCACCAGTCTTCTGCCCCCCTCGCTATGCTTAGTGTACAGTCTCAGGGTGCTGTATGTGGGATGAAACCCTCCATGCACTGTGAGAAGCTTCCTTGTCTTGATATCAGTGGCCTTTATCTCCTCCTTTGGCCAGCTTATCATACCAGCAGGGTATCTGATGACTTGGGGGGCATGCGCGTTGATGGCTTGGTCCTTGTTCTTTTCATTCAGCTGACTTTTCAGGACTGCCTTACTCTCGTAGGTATTGGGCTATGGCTGACTTCCTTGCGGCCTCCTCATGGTTCCCATTTGCCTGCAGGGCCCCAAGGTTTTTGTAACTGTCCTGAACATCTGCAATGCTGCCTTCTGGTAGCTCAACCCTTCGGTCCAGGTATAGATTCTGGTGATGCGGATCAGTGAGCCGATGTATTGCTTATTCCTGGCATACAGTCATTCACAGTCATTAGGTACTTTTGCCTTATTGCATATTTCCAATTTTTGCTGCATCTATTGCATTAGAAAAGGAAGTATTGTACTTTGTAATCCATTTCATTTGTCGAACAAAAGGATTATACATAAGAAAAGATCTGATGAGCTCAAACACAGTGTGAGATAAATTATTATGATTTAAATTAGCACCTCATTGACCTTGTTAATTGTGTTGAGCACCACCTGCAACTACAACATTAAAATGCTGCTTACACATTATTGCACAAATAACTTGGAGGCACTGAAGACTGCTCAGTCACACACTCAGTAAGAATAATGGGATCCTGTCAAAGTCAGAGCACACACACAGTCTTGATGATTAGCTGAGTTTTTGAGAGTTTCCAAACTTGAGCTCTGATTGTTTCTTATTTAGTCATAAGAATTTAAAGGTCGTTTAGTTGCATCTATTGGTTAGGTTGCACATTGTGTGTAGGAGATCTACGGTGGCCAGAAACTTGAAAACATTAACAGTCCTAGTATCCTAGTCCTAGCCAGTGTTTGGTTTGTCCGTTCTGGGCTACTGTAGAAACAACATGAATAACTCTGCCAAAAAGACCTGGGCCATTTGTAAATAAAACGGCTTATTCCAAGGTAAAGAAAATGCAACGATTCTTAGTTTAGGTGATGATTATACACTAATAAAAACAAAGTTATGAATATCATTTCTGACAGTAGGTGCCTCGAAATCCTACACACTGAACCTTTAATTTTATGTAGAAACACTTTTAAAGGCACAGTCTAAAATGTAGAACCACCCACCAGTAAAATCCAAAACAGGACCTCACTAACATCAAAACAGAATAACAGCCTTACTTGTTACACTAGTGAGGACATTTTTCATTTGAGATGAACATTTTTCACCTGCCGAATGGTGCACACTTTAATTTGTTCCCTGTGGGACAGATTAAATTGCAAGTCAACTACTGCAGATTGATTAACAAGCCACTCTCTAACTGCAACTCTTCCACAGTGAAGATGTTTATTTGGATCCTGTGTACCATGTTAATCGCTTAATAGTTGGCTAAGATGTAAAAATGTTACAGAGCAAGCTGGACGCTTCTCAGGTAAGCTTTGCGTCTGTTTTGTAATGACAGATAGATGTTATGTGTTTTGGTAGCTCTGTGCTTTGATTTTAATAAAGTTATGTGAGCATTGTTTCTGTTTTCTTTTGGTTTTATGCATGAAGCCAAAAGAAAATAGAAACGATGCTCACATAACATAACATATTAAATGTTGTCGTGTTTTGTTACTCATACCATCTGAACACAAATCAGTGGATTTGAATCAAAAGGGTTTAATAGGCATTTTGGATGAAAAGTACACACATCAAGTAAAAGATCTTGAGGGGATTTATTCGACGAAGTAAACAACTTGTTATTTGTATTTGTTAAGTCCCTTGATTTGGTCCTGTAAAGCTTGGCCAAACCGGCTTCAAATATCCTGGATTCGAGTCCTTGAAATGTACTTTTGAGGAGAACTGCCTCAACATTAATTGCAACAAATGCCGGAGATGTCTGTCTAATTTAGAATTTTGTCAGATTTTACTGACTGGCAAAATCACACTTCTGCCAGAAGACGTTGGCAAGAATTTCAGAGTGTAATCTCACAGGAGAGATCGGCAGCAGCTTTGAGTGTGTTCACGCTTCGAAATGGAAGCTGTTCAACGTCTTTGCTCGAATTAATGTCAGGAAATTTACTGTTTATTAGACAAACAAGATTTACAAGTGGTCACATTGCTTCAAAGGGATTTTACTAATAATGTAGGATTTTGAACATTTTCTGCAGTAAAGTAATATTCGACTCTTTTCAAACACTCACTTGTAGTTGTTTTTAACTGCATTAACAACACCTGTAGTAAGGATAACAGACATTAGACATCACATCAGCTCTGATCTTCTGACTATATCACAAATACAATTCAAGTCAAACTGACTAAGTACTTCACTGTTCTAAATGTTCCTATATAGGTTTTACACTGAGCACCTCTACTGTTGAGCCAACACCACTAGATGGCACCCATCCTACACACATAGGACTGCAATGAGTGCAGCTCTGATTTGTTCAGTACCTATCACACTGCAGGCTTACTGTAACTCACACCACCAAACAAACCATACAGCAGCATCATCATGCATGTAGATGTCTGTGAGATTCATCGATCTGCTTTTAAGTTGCAATATCTTTTTTAAAAAGATGGAACTAACCAGATTGAGTCATCTCAAGCACTCAGGACGTCACGCCAAAAATATTCCCAGCGTGCACTGCAGTTTTCAGAACCAACCCTTTGAAAAAACTTGTGTTTAGCTTGTTGGCATCCTTATGGTGCAGTTTAAGTAATCATGTTTAGTTTTTTGGTTTCAGCTGAACAGAGTGTAAATTATAACCCCCAAATTGAAAAAAAGAAAGAAAAAAAGCTCAACGAATTGGTTGAAATGTTCATTATAGGTTAAAAGTTGTCAACCAAAATTGAATGTTGTCATGGTATTTAAAGTTTTCTGAACATAAACTGTGTACAATAATGTTGCTCCTGTGCATAAAAGGAGAGTCTTGTATTTCACTTCAATGGAGGAAAAATAACACTGTTTGTTGAGAGTGCACTTTAACTGTAAATGGAAACTGTTTGTCAGAGGATCATATTTAAAAACTGTTTGGTCAGTCGGGGAAAAGTAGAACAGAATGGAGGGCTATTTTCTTCCTAAACATCATAAACTTATCACCCATGTTCTTTGAATTTTTCTAGATTTTTGTGACATTTATATTCATCTAATGAATGCTGGCCAAACTTTAAAGAATCATTGAGAATTTAAATCAGTTTGAGTTACTGTCAGGAGAGTAAACTGGCCACAAGACAGGATTTTAATAGGCAACATTAGTTTTTATGTATGAGATCATTTTAAATATATATTTCAGGTACATTAAAAACATTCAGAAGACGATTTATGTCAAGCAGCCCCTCCAAACTGACTTCAGTGTACCACTTAAGCAAAGAAACATTAAATAAATCAAATAGCATAAAAGATCCATCCATAAGGATACAAATAAATGCCAAATGAATCAGGGAAGTAGAGTTTTATGCCGTCTCTGCCAACTAATCTTGAAACACTGAAGAGTCTGTGTTAATTAGTGTCTGAAAAGCCACTATCTCCTGCTCTGAAACATGCAAACAGAGTGTTTGTACAGATAACACCATTGTTTCAACAAATGTATGAGCGGTGGCATAAGGCACGTTCAAACTGCCACCCTCACATTTCTTTTTTTGTCTCTTGGATAGAAACATAAAACACAAACAACCTGCCTGATCTTAAATTTAACTACAACAGCATTTAAACAAATGTATTAAAGCACATTTAGCCTACACACCACCCTGCTGTTATTCTTTTTTTTCTGCGTTTTGTTCTTTTTGGACATACTTATAATCTTTTGGGAATAAAATCTGTTGTGTTCACGAGCCAAATGATTGTCTTGATCTGATCCAAAATATTAAAGCAGCTCATTGAGCCTGTTGCTTCACTGATTTTTGTGAGAAAATGTGACAAAATAAACTCCCCTTTATCTCACCCCTACATTGATTTAATTTGCATATCTGAAGCTAAGAAAGCAAATCATCAGGTGTCCTGGCAGGAGACAAGAGTCTTTATTTAGAGTTAGTGGACTCCTACTCAGATGTCTGGAAGTTGTACTTTCTGAAGAAAAGTTTTCCACACATGAGTAGATTCCTGCTGAACTCAACCAATTCAGAAGCTGCAGGCAGCAATAACTCAAGTCGACTGACTGGAGCGCAGCAGACAGCAAAGAAACAAACAAAGGGAGACAAATTGCTCCTGATTACCTGAGTTTGATCACAAAGAGCAAAGCAAATGATAACAAATCAAATAGTTCTTAGCCACCAGCTAGTGGAGTGGCTCTAAGGATGACAATGTTGTCTAAGGATGACTTAGTCCAGGTCATGGGCGGAGTATGAGACAATGGGCCCCTGGGCACAGATATAAGGAAGGCCCCACCACCTCTGCTACATAGGAGCAAGACACATAGACTTTATAGTTGTTTAGCCTCTTTTTGTTGTTGTTTTGCTTGTTCTTGTCATTATGCATCTCTCTGAGGTTTTGTGTCTCTTCTTAGTTTTTTTTGTGTGTAGCTGTTTTGCCACTTTCCATAGTTGTAGTGAGCCTATTTGTGTCCTTGTTGGGTCTTTTTTTTTTGGTCTCTTTTCAGTAATTTTACACATTCTTTGTGGTAATTTTGAGTCTCTTCTTGGTCGGCACGTGTTTATTTGACAGACAGGTGAAGGCCAAGGGGGGCCCTGAAACTTTGGGCCCCTTGGTCTGTGCCCGGCAGGCCCATTCATTAACCCATGGTCCAGAGTGAAATATCTCACCAGCTCTAGAATGGATTGCCATGAAAGTTTGTATAGACATTCATCTCTGAACTAGAAATATGTACAACTAATCTTAATCTTGGAAAATATTTGAAAAAGGCTGAACAAACCCAAAACAGGCTCTTTAAAAAAAAAAAGAAAAAAGAAAGAAAGGAAAGAAAAGTAAATAAACTAAAGCTCTTCGACAGGTTTACTTCTCAAGTGTTGTGAGAAAGTATAAAGTGCCATGAAACACAAATACTCAACCTAAAAGGTTAATAAGAGTAATGTACTTGAATTCACCATTTAATGCACCAACAAAAAGTACCAAATTTGATAAATGCATGATAACTGGACATAAATTATAATCACTTTATCTGTAACATTATTTTCAGGTAAATGTCAAAAGCCCTCACTGCCTCACAGTCTTTGTTTTTCTGCAGTCTCTCCACTTGGGGGCAACATACACTGACCTTAAGTCAGTTTTATAGAAGCAGAAGTTCCCTTGTGACATGGGTTGGTTCAAGGACAAAACAGATATTTAGAGGACAAACATTATTGCTAATCAAATTGTTGTAATATTTTTGTTTGTATGTATCTATAGTGTGTTCTATCAGCCAGTTAGTCATTAAATCTATTTCCTGTCCTCATAGCTGACATTTAGCAGCTGGTTTAAGACTAAGAACATTTGTCCACTGATACCTCCAGTAAATTTTGTTATAGTCTAGAAATGGAAGACGTTTATAAAGCTTTGATTGCTGAGATTTTTTTTTTTAGTTCTGGCCCCTCACCTCCAGTAGTTTTAGTCTTTTTTTAGACACTGAGAGAAGAGTGAGGGAAAACAGTAGACAGAGTCTCTGTTAGGTCCTGATCGTAGGCCAGCTGGTGAACACGTGGTGCTATTTTTACACAATATGGACCTTATGTTGCACTCATTTTAATATTGCAGAGGATAAACAAACAAACAGAACTCATAAACAGCTCTCAAGCTGCGGCCTGGCAGTATTTATACCAAATATTGTACCCATGAACTGCAACATCTGCTTCTGTACACCTGCTTTTGAATAATCCCTCGCTGTCTCATTCAGCTTCAGAGAGGATCTAATTGCCACAAGTTGTACACCAATTTATGAATCACTCCCATCACAGAATGTCCTCCAAGAGAGAGTCCAGTTGGACTCTTGTACTGCAGATGGGGGTAAAATCTGCACTGCAGACTGATTAAAGCAATAGGGGACACTTCTTTGGTGCCGTGCAGCCCACTTCACCTTAGTAAAGCAGTGATAATAAGTAATAGTAATAGTGTTTGAATCTTATGAGCAACTTAATACCTAACACTGAGATGTATCCACTACTTTAAATATGCTAACATTTTATTGTTGCATTCATAAGCAGTATATAAACCTTTAACAAATGGTTTATAACACACTGTAATATAGTTGTAAGCTGATATAAGTGTTTATTAATATACTTGCCAACCACTGTAATTTAAGTTTTAATGATAAGCATTTAGCAGTGGGCGCATTTTACAATTGTATTTTCAGATGCTTTCAAGATTCAAATTAATTTACTTACATAAGAGCATCCGCTTTCCACAACTGCACTGTTATTAAAATATCAAACTAAGTTGAAAGTCACAAGCTTTAATAATTCAGTCATGATTGGTTTGGTGGCAACTGTAATTATCGTGGTAGTAAATGTGGTTTTAAGTGCAGAACACACTCGCTGAGCAGCTGCTTTGTCAGAAATATAACAAAAGAGAGACTGATATATCTGTTTGCAGTGCAGCCAAACAATTTCATGTTGTTTTAATTTATAAGTTTGTCAATAATAATTGCAAACACAATTTGATTTCAGGCTACACGTGGCATGAGCGGTTTTCTCAAATAAAATATAAGTTGTTGTATTGAATCCGGTACAGAAATGGCCTCCACCAGCAATGGAAACTATTATTAAACACTTGAACATAACATCAGTAAAATAAGAATGACCTAAAATGACAGAAACTATCTTTAGAAAAAAAAATGTATTTGACGTGTATTTTGAGTGTTTAGGTTGGCCAATGTCTCAGCTGCTAACATGGAGGAGGCGGGGTTTATGACCTATACTGTCGAAAGCCACCAGGGGGCGATCAAGATGTATTGGCTTCATCTTTATATACTGTTTACGCATTTTAATCTTAAGTCAGTTCGTAACAACTGCAAACACAATCTGATTTCAGGCTAATGTTGAATCCAGTGCAGAAATGGCGGACCCTGCCACCAACAATTGAAACTATTACAAAATGAAGTAATTACAGAACATAAATGCATTGAATGGCTATTGCTGAAAAAAAATGCAGACCAACAAAATGATACCAAAAGACATATGGTGATTTTATGAAAACCTTATGACATTATTGTAAGAGAGGACGCTTTACTATAATGTCACAGTGACCAGCAGTTTATATTTAATCTGTGACTAACTGTCCACTGAAATTTGAGCCTGGCTGTTACTGCCAGCCGTTTTTCTGATACTCCCTCCGTCTCATGTACTTTTACAGTTTTTTTTTTCTTACCTTCTTGCTTTCTCTCTTTGTGTCCTCCCCCCTTTCAGTTCTTTTCAGCTGTTTTCTCCAACCACACACTTACCTCTCAGTAGCCCCAGGCCGTCACTTTCCTTCACCACCTAACCTTTTATTTCTTCAGCGTCTCTCAGCTTTTCTCTCTCCTCTTTCCATTGATGCCGTTCCATATCACAACCAGACCTTTTGTCTTCTGCCCTCACTGCTGCCCTGCACTCTCTCCTGGTTACCACAGCAGCCAGTAACTGTTTCAGGTGATGACCAGTTTCTTGTAAAGAAACCCTCACTTTAGCCACAGGCCAGAAGTAAGGTGTTAAAAGAGACAGATAACAAAAAATGTCTTGACTGAAACATCAAATCATCTCACTTAAAAAAGCAGAGTAGGACAGCAGAGTTTGCACCTTAAAGAATACTGTGTAACCTATAAATTATTCAAGTCATGCTTGAGATAAGGAGACTGAACTGGATTAAGTTGAAATTGTGAGATATTGCAACAAAGGAATTGTAAAATAAAACAAGATACTAGTCCATGTTGATAAAACTGTAACAGAAGTGACCATTTCTACTTGTTTGTGTTTTCACGTGTGCTTGCTTCGTCTGATCATATTTATAAGCGAAAAAAATAGTAACACCCACTTTCCTATTTCCTGCACAAGCTATCTTTTATCAATTTTCTATCAGGTCAAGGATAATATTTGTGAAATTATTGTATTCAGGCTGCATGAGAATATAAATCCCTCAATAAATATAAATGCAGACTTAAGACCTTTTTGATGAACAAAACTGTTTGAATACTCCCACACAGAAACACACGCATGTTTTTACTGTGGCTGTAGGAATTGCAATGTCAGTCTGTCAGTCAGCCAGTTGGCTGGGTTGCCACTTTGAAATATTACAACTATTGGACGAAATTTAGTCAGCCTACAGGCATTTATGTTCCCCAGAGGATGAATCCTAACATCTCTTACAGTAGGCCTAGCTTTTAATCTAGCGCCTTTGTTTGTTTTGTTCAGTATTTTGGTTTATGACCAAATAAAAAACTAATGACCCTCCCATCAACCTCAGCTGTACTTTGTGTTCGATGCTTATTAGCAAATATTAGCATGCTAACATGCGAAACTTAGATGGTGATTATGGTAAACATTAAAACCACCTGCTTGACATCAGCATGTTAACATTGTCAATGTGAGCATGTTAGCATGCTGACGTTACCATTTACCTCAAAGCACTGTACTATGCATAGGTGTCATTTACAGTGGGGATGCCATCACATTCTCATCCCAACTTGTCATATAATGCTGCTTTGTCAGTGGCCTTTCATGTCTAAATATGATGCGCTAGGTACCCTTCTGCATCTGTTTTTGACGCTTCTGGATGACTTGTCACTTTATGCTTGTGCATTGCGTCTTTTCAATATACACTTCCATTTTCACAAGACATGTTCGGTTTGGGATCGTTACATTCATACAGTCTTTTGCAAAAGAAACTTACAGTGATTGTACAACACCTGGCTTTTACGTTTTTCTTGTGCAACAAAAGCATGTGGTTAGGGTTAGAAAAAAACACCATGGTTTGACTTGACATTCGCACAGGAAGCACACTGCGGTCTCAGGTGAAAAGCTGGAGTTTGTTGAACCCATTCACCTTCCCTCTTGTCCACCCTATAGGAACTTTCCAGGTCTTTATGTGATGTTGTTACTGACACCGTCCAGTGGCCTATCATATGAAAGGTGCCTTTTTGCGTTGCCGCAAATCATGCCTGCATCTGTGCAGACCCAGCAGAGAGAACACTGAATTTAAAAGGTAGATCTACATGAGAATTAAGATTTGAAAGTGATACAGAATACCTGAGAGCTTTACTGCATTATATTTCTGTATAGGGACCAAGCAGTGAGGCAATAAGGACACAGGGAAGCATGGGTTTTTATTTACCCCAAAAAATGCATGAAAAATTACAAACCAAGAAATGAATGACTAGGCCTATAAAAGAGGTCATCACAACAGAACTATACTCACTATATGATTACTACACATGGTGTTAACTGAACAAACTGACCTGTCAAAATGACACAAGAGGGAGCATATACTATAGTAAGTAAACCCAAATCCCCTCCCTATGACATGGCAGCACATGGTTTGATCCAATGAGTTAATGAGTTGGCTCCAGGATTTAAGAGCCCTCATCCCTCAGCCATGCCTTTTACTCCACCAGGAAGGGACCTCCCCAAACAACTACAGAAACTCAAAGACAAAGAAAGAGATGATTAATATTAAACAATTTGCCTGTGTAACCCTGCAGTGCAGTACAATGAAAGTAACCTGTATAGATAACAAACTCATGAGTTTAAAGAGTGTGGATTGGGAAAACATTACTATGTGTGGCTATGACCATCACAATTTAATTTTTATTCAAATTATTTTATTTAAATTGTCACCTGCTGCCTGAATTTTCTGTTTTATCTGTACATAACGACATTTCAACCATACACTGGTGCATTAAAAAATCCCCAGAATGCAGGAAATGGAGTGTTTGACCCCCAGACTTGCACACGCGATTTTTTTCCCTAGGATGGCGAAGGCATGGCTCACCCTACTCTCCCTCTGATTGGCTAGTAGTCATTGCCTCTTTTGGCTGGATTGGTTAGGTTTAGGCATGAGGAATGAGATTGGTTAAGGATAGTGTAAGAATGTCAGGGTAAGTCAATCGGACGCAGAGTAAGGCAGAGTAGGGCGGGTCTCGCCTTCGCCATCCTAGGGGAAAAAAACTTGTGACCCCCACTTCATACGTGCCCGTCCATGTTGAAACAAAACCTATGCTATGATAGAAGCCTGGGCAATGCCATTTTGATGTACCATTTTTTCCCCAACCTGTTTTAATTATCTGATCTCACACCAATCCCCCATTGCATTGCCTAAAATCACACATGTTAAAGACCATTTAATTTTTTTTTTTTTTTTTCATCTGAGACCTTTTGTTCCCACCACTTTCTAACACACCGCGACGCCCTTGGTGCTATATGTTAGCAAATCTTAGCATGCTAAAGTAAGATGATGAGCACTGTAACCATTATTCCTGCTGAACATCAGCATGTTAGCATGGTCATTGTGAACATGTTAGCATGCTGACGTTAGCATTTAGCTCAATGCAGCACTGTGCCTATGAGCAAACTCTCACAGAACTCAGACTCATTTGTTTTTCCTTTTACTTTGTGTGATAACTTCTTCTCTCTCTTTAACTTTTGAAAAAGTTTTTCCTCCCTTTCATGCCTTGCTTTTAATCTGTAGGCTGTTAAGCTGTTTCAGTGCCCGTTTGTTGTATATTTATCTTGAGTTACTAACTAAACTCAACTCAACTCTCCTGAACCAGGAGAAGCTCATGCTCAGGATCACAGCCAGGAGCTGCAGGTGTTCCTGGGCCTCCCTTATCTTTATAATCCTCACAGTCTGAATGAAAAGCTTGTGATCCTCCTTGGTGTTCTCGTGTGTTGTCACCTGTTTATACTTCTGCTCTGTCTTAATGGGGATGTCGATGTGCTCCTCTTTATAGCTTCTCATTGTTGTACTGAGTTTTGTCAGGTTCTGTTGAAGCAAAAGTGATAAAGAAGAGTGGAGAATTTAGCAGATATTTCCCTCGAGGAGTTGGCGGGGACCAAAAACAGAGCTAAAAGAAGAGTGAATATTGGACATACATGCAGGTGGCCAAAAACATGACTACAAATGAGTAAATGTTGCTCCCTGTCTGCTAAATGAGTAAATAGGCAACGGTTTGCTGACATGCTCACATTCTACACTTTATAAGGCCATAAAATGTGTCAGTGTTGTGTTTACAGCATGTTCTCATTCCCCTTAAGTTGTCAAATAAATGAGTTAATGCAAGTTTAGTTACAAAGTATTAGCCTTTGCAGCCTTTTGGAGCTGTTAAATCCCCATTTTAATATTATTTTTCATTGATTTTCCTGTCAGAACTCCACTTTTTGCAAGGTCACCTGTGCTTACTACTAAACCAAATGTTGCTACTCTCATACTTGATTTCAGGATTGATGCTGATTCCTTTTTTTACCTTTCTAAAAATATCAGTTTGCATTATGGTTGAAGCCTTCAGTGTTCATTTAATCAGACCACAGTCTCTTGCGTCATGCACTTAGAATCTTTCACTGCCTTTTTGCAAACTCCAGGCTGCTGTCTTCTGCCATCTGGCCACTCTCCCACACAGTCCAGATTTGTGAAGTGCTGCACTGACTGTTGTATTTCCAGAAAATTCTCTTGTAGCAGCCAAGGAACGCTGTAGTTTAGTTAGACAGGTCCTTGGATCTTCATCACCTCCGCAACCGGGGTCCATTGTTGCCTGTCGCTTGATTTGTGGTCGGACGTCCAGCTCTGGGGATGAAGCTTTACTCTGCCAATGTCCAAATTCTCTGTGTTCTCACAAAGCCCCAACATGTTTCCAGGTAATAACTTTTCAATTTGGGAAAATTAAATGATGAAAAAACAATAAATGCACAATACAGGCACAGTATGTGTCTTGTGCTGTACATAGAGGTGATGTAAGTGGCATAGGACACTGTTTTCTACCATCTTATGCAGTACATCTGAATACTGCACTGAGTTATAACAGTAAGTTATTCATGAGGAGCTCCTTGTCATGCTTTGTGTTTAACTGATGGAATGTGTCATCAAGTGTGCAGTGATGGACAGCAGGGATCCATTGGAGAACTGCGGGGAGCTTAGTCCACATGCTTTTCTGATTTCCTGAGCTTTCTGACAGCATCATGAATATTTGCCTGTTCTTGAATATTTTTGTTTTTGTTTTATTTTCATTTTGAATGTTTCCTGACCCTCATGAAATTCTGAAACCCCCACAGGGCGTGCCGCTTCAAAGCAAGATATTTAAGCAACAGTAGGCCAGCAGTTAGTATTGTACAATGATAATCAAAGCAGCAGTTTATCCTCATGGTCTCGTCTTTGTTCATCAAATCATCTGTTAAATTAACATGATTTATTGAATTCCCTAATTTGAGGATGGATACAAGGCTCCATATGAGGTAGCAAGGTAGGTTAACTAAAATAGATGCTGTCAAGCATCCTCAGACCCCTGGAAACACACTGATATGTGGTGGTCCGTATTGTTTCTAATCTTATAGAATCTTATAAATAATCTTTTTCTATTACACTGCAGTCTAAATGTCCACATTACACCATCATGTCAGATTATACATCTTAAAAACGTAATAAAAACAGCTGATTTTTTTTTTTTTTTGCAGTAATACCATCCCTTTCTGCCTGCACAGGTAACAAATAACATTAACAAAGGCTCTGTTCCATTTAGTTTTGACAGTATGCAGTAAGATGCAGCCACTATCATTGATGATTTATTACACCTGTGTTTGAAAGTCAATGTGTCCACAGTAAAAAAAAAGTCTTTCACAAACAAACCTATATAATTTGAAGGGAAGTGCCTTTTTTATGTGTTCTTTTTTGTGCTTCTAAAATATCAGTGTAATTCATTCATTAATAAGACACATTACTGGTGGAATTTTACTGTGAATGTCTTGCATTTTGCACACTGCATTGCAGATCTAATAACATTTGGCAGAGCTTTAGCTCTCCAGTCCTGTGGGAGCCTCCTGGCATTGCCTCATCAATACCATGGCCCGGTGGCAGACTCAATAAAAGAAAAGAAAAAAGAAGACGAAGAAGATGAAAAAAAAAGAGCAACAAATGAGATATGTATAGGGAGTGGTACACAAAATTCAATAGAGTGTTGTATGCCATCCTCTTTAACTTTCAAGGTTAAAGGTTTGAGCCTTATTGTCATTATACAGTACAAGATTACACAATGAAATGCAGTTGAGGCCCCATCCACCTGCACAAAAGTACACCTTGGTCAGTCAGGTTAGCGCTCATGCAGTGCCACAGATGACTGGTTTAATTATTTGTTATGTTACCTTTGTCAGACTGTGTGGCCTGCACAAGCTGGCACTTTTATTAAATGAAATGATAGAGTCTGTAACAACAACATCTGTAAAAAAGTGTACAAAAAGAGCAATTACACTTAATGGATGTGAAAACCAGATGGCGTTGGGGGAGGGAGACAAAGTGAAAACGTTAAGAAATGGATATGATTTAGAGGCGCTGGATTATTTACATATCATCATGTATGTATTATTACAATGATATCAGTATTTCATTTTTAAATATCACGGTGACCATCAATCCCGGTATATCACAAGATCCCTAATCCTAACTAATATGTTAATAAAGCTGCATTACATACTGAGAAAATTCATAAATGATCTGCAGGTTATCACGCTGCAAGATCAGATGAAACATTCCATCAGATAACATTAAAGGAACACTCCCTTACACTTTGGGTAACACACTTGTCTGCTGTCTTTAACAGATTTACACCAGAAGATCAATAACAATTTCATCCCAGCACATCCAATACAGAGATGTGTTTTGTCTGGCTCTGCTTTGCACAAAAGCTGTTAGCAGCAGACAGGATGTCTTAGCTTTGCTCTGTCAAAAGCTGTCTTATTTGGGGTAAATAACACATTTTCTTTCATAATTATGATTTCAGAACTATGTCAAGAAAAACAAACAAAGAGCTCGCTTCCTGTTGGCTCGTCTCCGATGCTCCCTGGCAGCGAGAGCAGAAGTCATGTGCTCCAACACGGCCTCATCATCAGTGGCAGTGGTACAGGGTATGATGGCATGGCAGACCTGGTCACAGATGGTACACTTAGGCGCCCCAGAGGCTGCCTGCTGACAGGACACACACATTACACAAGAAACACTGTTATCCTCTGCTTCCGCTTCAGACACTCTGACCAAACACCTCTGTCAGGTCTTCCTCTGTACAAACATGACTGATGCACGCTTTAGGTATCTGGCAGACTTCTCCGTAAACCTGCAACGTCTTCTCTTTTTCTTCTGTGCTGAGAAAATGAGAGACTACTCGTCTGTCACAAAAGAATTGTGACTGAAGTAAGCCAATCTCATTTTGAATGTCCTGATGTCAGAGCTGCAAAGCCTGGGATGGAACACATGCCCAGGCAATGGTTCACAAATCCTAAAAAGTAGCAAACAGAGGAATGTATTGGTATGCCTACACATCCAGAAGATCGAAAATGATAACCTAGATTTTTCGAACAATGCCCTTTTTGTGAGGAGTTAGTGTAAATATAGAAAATCCAAATCTGTGCAAAATGTAAAGACAACCTTTTGTGCAACAGATAATTGCACTCTGCAGTGTTAGCTCTGAGTTTCTGTTCCTGGATCTGCAGGGAGATTCTGAACAGGCTCACTTTCTTGCTCTTTCTAAATTGACCTTATTGACTCCATCTCTGTCTCTTTCCTGTGATAAAGTGCTTTTGGCAGATCTCATTAAAGCTAGACGATACATCTAAAAGAGGCTCATAGCAGATCTCCCCAAGGCCTCGCATCTCTTTAGCAACATTGAAAAGTTCTCGAATCAATCAGAAATTTGAAAGCACCCCGCTGGTCCTTGTCCTGACAGTCTTTAGATGTCTTCAATGTTGGTGGCTTAGAGAGTATAATGATGATGTGACCTCTGCAAAGCCAAATACAAAACAATAAAAATAAATAAATGCAGTCAATGTGTTAACTCATTAGTATATTATACTAATTTAAAAAGCACATCTTATTTAGTTTTGTTTTTTTAGCTGCACTAGGGGCATGGCCATGGGCAGATTATGAGATAATGAGCCCCGGGCAAAGACGTACAGTCCACCTCTCCTACGTAGAAGCAAGACTTTAAAGTTGTTAAGCCTCTTTTTGTTTTTTGTCTCTTTGTAGTTGTTTTGTGTCTTTTAGTAGACACTTTGTAGTTGCCCTCGGTGTCTCTGTAGTCACCTGTTAACATCTCTTTGTAGTTGTTTTGTATCTCTTGGGGGTCATTTAAAATCTCTTTGTAGTTGTTTATATGTCTTTGTAGTCCCTTTATCGTTGTTTTGTTTTGGAATCTCTTCGTGTCTCTTTGCAGCTGTTTTGCATCTCTTTGTAGTTGTTTTGTTTCTCTTCGTGGTCATTTTGAGTCTCTTACTGGTTGGTACCTGTCTCTTCAAGTGACATTTTGCAGGTAAAGTCTAGGGGAGCCCCTGACACCTGGCCCCTGGGCCTGTGTCCACTAGGCCCGTTCAGTAATTAATCAATGGGAATGGTTAAATGATTGGGAATTACAGTTGGTCCACTACTTTTCTCTAGACTGAAATATCTCAGCAACTATTGGATGGAGTGCTATGAAATTGTCTTGACATTCATGGTGCTCAGAGGATGAACCCTTATTATTTCTCCTGACCGATCTTCTGAAGTGTTTTTTTAATCATTGACACAGAGTCTTGTTTCCTTTTTAATCACATTTTCTGTGTGCCCATGGATGTGTAGGTCCTAAAATGAGGTATGGTCAAGCACATTGTTGGTGCTATTTTTAAGGCAGCAGAAAGTGACTGTGACATTGACCAACAAAAACCTGGTCTCAGGTAAATGGCGCAATATTTTCCTGCATTTTCAAAAGGCACATTACTCAGACAGTGAGATGTTTCTACATAGGCTGGCTCACAACACACATACACTCTGCTTGTTACACACACGGGACACGCTGATGTGTTGTGGGTGGGTGAAATAATACATCATTAATGAGGAAAATATTGTTTACATTCTCTAAACTGTGAACGTAGCCGTAGGCGTAGATTTCAAGGGGGACACAGGGGACATGTCCCCCTCAATATTAAAGCATTGTGCTTTTGTCTTCTCATGAAATACCAGAAGGCTTTTATTTTGACAAAACTAAAGATATTTACACCATAAACTGATGCAGAAGAAGCACAAACTAGTGCATAAAAATTCACCAGAACACAGAAGATAAAGTGTTTGGTGCTCACATTTCTCTGGCAGTATACCCCTAAATCACCCTGTCCAATATGTACCCCCCCCCCCCCCCAATGTTAAAACAAAACCTACGCCCTTGAACGTAGCAGAGAGCAGAGCAGAGTTGCAGAGCTGCTGTCTGATTCTCCATCAAGAGAGATGCTGTGTGCATTCACGCACGAGGAGCAGCATAACTTCATTTATTATTTCAGAAGCTGAAAGTTTAGGTCTGTTTCCTCTGTCAAGATTATAAATATGGTTTTTAATATTGCTGCCTAAATGTGCCATGATATTTACTGCAGTGACATTACTACTCTTACTGCATTACTCTCAGCAGAAAACTTCTCCAATTTGCCAAATCCCCCATGTATGTAACAGTATGCCAGGTGCAGGCACACCTAGCTTTTAAAGGGAAATGGGGGATAACACTCTGATTGGCTGAATTTATATTACGCCAGGGTGTCCAAACTGTTTTGAATGGGGTCTAGATTACATAATGTGAAAATGCCCAAGGGCCAGCTGCTTCTCGCGTCATAGGGGTTATTAATGAAATCATGCACAAATGAAACAAACATAACTGTTTCATGTTCCATGTCTGCTACCTGGCCAGAAATGTCTGCTGCTAGGTAACCCATTCATTAGCTTACTGCCTGTTTATAAAAAACAAAATAGTTCTTCCAGCTTAGTTCCTACTTGGTACAGGTCCAAAAACTGTATAATAGTCCTGCCATTGCAAGCTGAAAGGAAAAAATGCAAAATGAACTTGTTTAATTAACCAACCAGGCCACATGTAGTGTATTTTGAAAGACAAGCCCAGGATCATTTGAAATGGCCTCTATTGGCTCCCGGGCCTGACTCTGGACATGGCTTTATTACACCAAAAACATACCTATAATTAATTCAAGGAGTGAATACAACCCCTTTGCCCCTTGTGCCTTAATTTACACCCAGAATATTCTGCGTTTAAGATGCAAAGTGGAGTTGGACACACCCTAAACGCACTTGCGCCATGCACTTTGAACCATGTACTATAAATCGCTTGAATAGGGCTCCTGACAACTTTTAATGTCTAATTTCAACGGCAAGCTGCAGGTATCACTGCACAGGCGTGAGGGGTTTGAAAACTGGGAGCCTTCGGGAAGAGTACCCAACTATTGTTTCCTTACTTCAGAAAAATTGTTTCTTTTTTCCATCAGTATAGCGTAAATACATAACTGAAGCCTTCACTTGACGTGTGACAGCAGCTGACACAGTGCTCTGCCATCCATGAAGGAAATGCAGGAATGGGATAGCTGTGAGAGGAGTGTTTGAGAAAGACATACAAGAACAGAGGCCGCAAAAGAGGTGGAAATATACAGTACTTCATAACAGATTGTGCAAAAAGAGAGCAACCCGAGGAGGCTGACGGAAAACTACAAAAATAAGGAAAATCCCCAGAAACGTTGTTGTTGACCTGCTAAATATTATACTTTATACGCTCCATAAATTAGCCTACCACAAACAAAACCTGAGAGTATGCATAGAAGTCAATCATAATATATAGTTGCTATAAATCCTCCTACTTATGACATGGTTGCTAATGCTGTTAAAATTCTTATACTTCTCACCTATGCTAGAACAATGTAACCTGTATATTACTGTATACAGTCAGCATGCAACTCGCTTTCACTGCCTTCTTGTATCCTTTCCCCAAACAGAAGACTGTTTCTCAGTTTGTTCTGTCAGTGTCTTTTGAAAAGGATGTTGAGACTGAGCTGTGCCGTCTTCTAAGCGAAACTCTGTGTCTTCAGGTAACTTAAACTACAGGAATGTCACTGCTGGAGACGGTGTTTACTTGGCAGAGTCATACATTTCTTAAATGTCAGCACTCGTTGTTGATGAACCGAGCTTCCCTCCCTTGTGTCACTTGGTTGCCAAGTGTTCTTTCGTGTCTGAATTCTTTTTTTTTTTTTTCATAGACTACTTCTCTTGCTCCAATTTTTCTTGACCTCCATATTGCTGAGTGGTGTGTTTCTCTCAGATCTCATTTTTAATCAGCTCAGTTGGACAGGCTGAAATCAGAGAAGTGGGTTTGTGAATTCCCTCCTGCTGCTTGAATTGAATAACTGTCAGTGTGTTTACCCAAATTCCTGTCATTACGGTGCCATGTCTTTGGGACAATTTCATACAAAGGACAGAATATTCGCCGCTAAGGTGGTTCTTAAAAAAACAAAAAAACACTTCAGTTGCTTCTCAATGTTTTCTTTCAGTCTGTCTTTGTGACAGGTTGTACTTTACACCCAAATTTGTTTTTAGACAAAGCCATCTGGAGGTGCGTGGACTCTGCTGTTTCATATGACTGTGAGGGATGACGGTCAGGTCCCTGGTGTCCTTAATGGCTAAAGTTTCTTTGTATTAATAAGAGCGTCCAACCTGCTGATGAATGCAACGATGTCACCTGCGGTTTTGGCATATCATTGCCAAAAAACACACCAGATGTATCAATGATGAGCATGCAAAAATATGCATGCCCAACATTGCACACAAAGACTGTAATTTATACATTTTCGTTTTGAGGTTCTTGTCATGATGCTGTAGAGTTCCACACAACATCCTTCTGACCATTGTTTTATTTACATTAATATTTTTGTGCCATTAAAGAATTGCCAGAGCCAATGTAATGTTATTGCAGATAAATTAATTGGTTTTGTGTTTGTCTGTGTTTTGTTTGTTTTTTTACAACTGAATTTTGCATGCATTGTACATTTTCCTTTGCTCAGCACCAAAACACTAAAAATAGACACTTCTTTCATTAACTTTATTTATATATACTGTAACTAAATAAACAGTTCATTATTCAGTTGCAAAATAACAGCAAAGTAGTGTTACAGTACATTAGAGGCTTCTCAGTGGAAATAACATGGTAAGATGATATAACTGAATCCATGGGAGAGGATTTTCAACATTACACCTGCTTGCTGTCTGTGGGTTTGACAGCCACGTGCTATTGAGAGGTGAGCTGTTTGATGTTTGAGTCCTCGAGGCTAATGAAGAGGAGCTTTGACAATATCTTAACTGGGAGTCTGAGCCTCCAGTCACTGAAGCCCCTCTGGCAGGATGCAGTTGAAAGTGGCAGCACAAGAATCATTTCACGCACACACACAGACACACAGACACACAGACACACACACACACACACACACATTGTTAGTGAGTTGCATACCTTCTGGAAGTCTTACTAGTAACTGCTACAAAACAAAATCATAACAAATAGCAGCGAGCGAGTTAGATGCGTGAATGTCACTCAATCTTGTTGATGCTCAGGTGGTCCTGGGGGCTCTAGGGGTTGCCAGTGACCCTTTGGCCTTGTGAACCCCCTCCCCCAGAAAAATGCAGCAGCTAGAACTAAGGCAAACCTGTTCAAACAAATATCCCTCACTGTCATTAAAATAAAAGATCCAATGATCTTTGTCACATGACAGACAATTGGATTTTATCTGTCATAAACATACACATTACAGATATGTGCAAACATCCACTAATGTATTGTGGTCCATCTGCCCCAGTAACAAAGCCTGCTAGTCTACTGTATGCATTTGCTGTGTTAGAGACTTGAGCAGTGGTGGAAGAAGTGTTCAAGTAATTCAGCCTACTCTTGTAAATGTAGCAATATCACACCGTAGAAATACTCCTTTACAAGTAAAAGTCCTGCATGCAAAACTTTACAAGTGGCCTATTAGTGACAAAATGCAGCCTATTCCAAGTATCAAAAGTAAAAGTACCCTCAATGCAGAATGATGCCTGTCAGTATTATATTACTATTATATTATTGGATTATTGTTATTAGTGTATCAATAAGCTTTATTTCAGTGTTGTAGCCTAGTTGGTTGAGGTGGAGCTTTATTAAACAGTAATATGATATTTAACAATGAGTCATCCTATATAGCCTAAACTGTTCATATGTTTTGAATGTAAAGTGTAAAAATGTAAAATGAAAAGTAAGTAGGAACAGCTGTTGAATAAATGTAGTGGAGTAAAAAGTAAAATAGCAATCTACCACAAACTTATACAGAACTTTTTGTTACATAGTGTAATCGATTCTTATATTCTTATGTTATATTCTCATCACGTGGTAAGCTGTTCAAATGTTAATGGGTTCAAAAGCATTTATTTCGTTTCTTTAGTTGCCCTGTTGATTCACCGGCTTTCATTGAGTGTCTTTAAATGAGTGAAACAGCGCCCCCCTGGGATCCAACGCTGGTCAATGACTTCCTGCATGTGTGGTGATAGGTGGCATTACACCCTCAAAGTCAAGGCAGTCGCGAGGAGTGTCCATCCAGGTGCAGGTGCCGAAGTTTTGATTGCAGACAAGTGAGGAGGCCGCCATACTCCCTGAGGAGAAACTCTTGAGGGAACTGTGAAGACAACTGTGCTGTAGCATTACAACTAACAATAGAAAGCTATAATTTATGCAAAACAACGTGAGTTAGCTTGTTAACTAGTGTCACTGCCGTGTGTTTGTTAGAGTAATGAGCTAGCAGCAATAGAAGGAAGAGGTGAGGCACCGTCACAGCAGCACGTGCATTGGGACGTTATACAGTATGGATATGGACCATTTCATCTCCATTAAAGAGAGGACTTTCACGTCAAATAAGGTCAGACAGATACACCTTCTTTATGTGTGTTTGCTCGCTCTCCTCATGGTTTAATGTCACGCCATGGCTGTGTGTTTTTAAGTAGCTACTTGCTGTGTGGTTGTTATGAGGTCGAATGTAAGTACTGTGCTTTGTTTGTTTGGACACTGAAGCTGTTGTGTAATTGCTGCTGTCCACGTGTTCAGCATGGAAAGAGCCCGCTGAGGCTCTGAATTGTTCCCTTATTTTGCAGCTATTTGTTGCTCATTCATCTGCTGATTGATTGTGATTGGTGATTGTGGCCTGTGGAAGAGGTCTGGTATTGTTTTTTAGCCGTACTGCATAATGACATATTAGTCAGAATATGATGAGGATGTAGATAAAAGTGTGCAAGTCATGCATTTGATACATGCAGTGATGCTTATTAACATAAACATTTTTATTTGGACATGCATGTGTTTGTCGTATATTTGTCTGAAAAGAAAAGACAAAATAAGTGCAGCATTTTATCTCAAGGAAATCTGAGAAAGGGTGGATAGAGGTAACTGGACACCAATTCAAGCTCCTTCATACAGGACTAACTGTAGGACACAGAGTCTTAATTATATGAAGCATGAGCTAAACTGATGTTCCAACCTGGATATGTATTATCATAAAACCTAGTTAATTTGCAAATCTTCTCATTAAAAATCTAGTTTTGACATAAAGATACATCTTTGTACATCATAATAGCTTTGGTGCTATAACCATGGATGGTTTACTGAAAGGGCGTAATGGGCACAGGCCCAGGGACCTAAAGTGTCAGGGGCCACCCCTGGTCCTCACTGGCAAAATGCCACACATATATTAATACATACCAACCAGGAAGAGACTCAAAATGACTAAACAAGAGAGACACAATGATAACAAAGATACTGCAAAGAGATACAAAATGAAAAAAACAGGCAAGTAACAACCACAGACACAAAATGACTACAAAGAGATACAAACGAACTACTAAGAGACACAAAACAACTACAAAAGGGGCAAAACAACCACAAAGAGAAACAAAAAAAAAATTCATGGAGATCAAAAGGAACTGTGAAGAGACAAAAATTACTACAAAAACAGGCGAAATAACCACAAAGAGACACAAAGTGACTACGAAAACAGGCAAAAAACAACCACAAAGAGACATAAAATAACTACAAAAACAGGCAAAACAACCACTAAGAGACACAAAATGAATACAAAGACAGATAGAACCACCAAAAAGAAATAAAAATTACTTTAAAGAGACACAAAACCCACAAAAACATGCACAACAATCACAAAGACATGTAAAACAAAGGAAAAAAAAGGGGCAAAACCACCACAAAGTGCGTGTCTTGGTCCTGTGTAGGAGAGGTGGTGGGGCCTTTTGCACATCTTTGCCCAGGAGCCCATTGCTTCCAGCCATGGTTGTAACATCCTCTCCACAGTTTTAATGCACATTAGGTCTGCGTATGCTTGGAATAAACCTCTTCGTACAAAGTGTGGTCCGACTATGCCTAAAGGCAAAAGCCTGCCATCATAGAGAGGAATGAGAGGACTGAGATGTGATTGATCCTACAAATGGGAGTAATGGTGCAGTGCCCCCACAGAGGCATTCATGGTGTTGCACTCAGTCATACACATTTAAAAGTGACACAAGTAGTCGTGTGAAGAGTGGGGAGGAAAAAAAGAGCGTTTGAGAGAGAAGTTCACTCCTGTCCAATCGCTGCATGAGGGCGACGTGAATGCTGGATTGTCAGGTTTGGAAAAGCTACAAAACAGACAGACGCAGGCCAATGTCAGAAAGGCGCGGGGGATTTCAGAAACTTTTAGACAATTCGTCAAGCACACTGATACCTGTAGACTGTGACACTTGTCCACAACTCAACTCTGTATGGGTGTCTGGAACTCATTTGATTAAAGTTTGAGTTTCACACTCTGTTTTGAGTCCTGTCAAATGACTGTGGAAGCAAGTGCTGCTGTGAAGTTACTCAAGACCCTCCACAAAGCGTTTAATGGTGCGTATACTCTGCTGTCACATTAAAATTTCAAAAACACAATAATGTCTATAGGGTAGGGATATTGTCTTCATGCTGTAGACATGTCTGTCTCCATATCTGAGAATCTTGGTTTGCTGGAATTATAAGACAGACTGGATGGCAGAGGTACACTGCTGAAACAAACTTAATTTACCTGAAAGCATGCTGACATCCTTAAAAGCACTGCAGAATTTACCAAAACATCAAGTAAGATGGAAAAAAACATCTTCCTCACGGCACACAAACTCCAACCGTGACAGCAGTCTTTAAAAATGCAAAGAAACCTGACTGAGACACTATCAAAGCGCATTACAGAAAAACCCATGAAAATCATTGCAGATGTTTCTTCCAACAAATGTTTAGACATTGTTACAAGTCGCATTCATGGGCTCCAAGCGATAGACATCTGATCTCACATCTCCACATTGCTGTACATCTGCAGGAGCAGTGGAGAGGGCAGACATCCCAGCATTAAGTTTTACAACTGGCATTTGGAGCTCTGATGTCAGCCCCACTGGTGCGCTGAGCCTGACAGCTTTGTGAATTGACAAAGATTTAAATTTTTTGCCTGCAGCACAGGCGTTTAGAGGGTAACATACTGCATAGTGGCAGCCATTTCTCATGCCAACTGGGGTTGCAGCAGCTTACAGGTTCTACAGTATACCTTTGTGTTAAAATTTACGGTTTAGTTATCATACCATGTAAATTAACTTATTTATGGTATTAAAAAAAGAAAATTGCAACTGGATGGAGAATCTCACCAGCACATCTCCTTTCCTCCTTGACTGCCTGTCAGACCTTGTACACATACTTCCTTTTAGGGTCACTGTAACTGATGATAAAAATTTGTAATACCGTATACTGTGAAATTGTGATACTTTCTGAGATGATTATCATACTCTGAAAATCTCATACTGTCGCAACCCTAATGCCAACTTGTTTAAAATATGGCACACTTGTACTTGTTCAGAAGTGCATTTGGTGGAAAAGGACGGTGGAAGAAATGAGGCAAAGGCAAAGGCAATGCAGCAGAACAATGCAAGGAAGTGTGGTTGAAAAGGGCAACAACATAATAATGATGAAGTCACAGAAGGTTATTCCAAAACTAATATGCTCCAAAAACTAATTTATAGAAGTTAATCAAAGTCATATTTTTGCCTCTGAATCCATAATAAAACATTCTGTAGCCAACTGGGTGATAGGTAGAAGGAAGTTAATAATTTTCCCACCAATTTAATATTCCTGAATTTGTGAATCAAATCAATAATTCAGATTCTGAGTCAAACCCAATTTGGGTCTATCTGAATGGGTCAGCCTGCATCAGCCAACCCTGCTCTCAATCTGGGCTGGACATGGGTCAGCTGCTGTCTGACGTTTGTTAGGTTATACTAATGAAAGTTTGGATTTGCAGAGTCAGACAACTGAAACCATTCCTTTGGTAATTACCTTCGCCTGGCGTAAGCCTGGAGGGGATCATGCGTTTCGTTATGTGTGTGTGTGCGTGTGTTTGAGTATGTATCTGTCGCTCTGCGCTAATCTCGCAAACTACTGGACCAGTTAGCCTGATATTGTTATGCACATTAATGACTGTATGCTCAAGGACCTCTCGGAGTTGTAATAATTTGTAATAGATGAACAATCTGTTTGATTTTCTGTTTTATACCATCATTGACTACTGACTCCACACTTCTCTTAGCCGGCAGGCGGGAGGGGCTGCAAGAAATTGGCTCAGCTAAAATCAACACGCATTATCTAGTATGTTGGAGGCCACATTTTGGCCTTTGTTGAGGTTCAAAAACTTACATCTATAGAACAGTTTGGTCCTATTTTGAACTGTAGCATCTGCAGATTAATCCATACCAGAAATATTGTTATACAGCAAAACAAGGCACATTATGAGATTAAGTACTCCCCATTTTTTGTTAGCTTGGCATGGCATCACACCACACCAGGAGCGTTTTCAGAAGTTGAGCACTTTTGCCTGCTTGAGTTTGTAGATTGGAACAAATTTTGGAATTACTAGAATTGTCTACAGTGGCTGCGATTGGACCGGGTGCCTGCTTGGCTGCCTGGGGGAGAGCTACACCTTTCTTGTTATTTATTGGGATTGAGTGTAATTCAGTTTTTCATCAGTAACGAGTATTGAACTACAGACTGCAGACTGGAGTCTCATGGCCCTGGCTGACATGCACAATAAAACATAAAATTATTAGGCAGTAATGTGAGTGAAGCAGAGCCCAAATAAACAGCATATTCTGATATGGCATTAACTGAACTGACAAAAACAGCTGGAGGGCAGATTTTTGTCTTTCTAAAAAGCCCAGTCTATTTCTGCTTTCCTCTATCGTGTCTGTGAGTTTTTATATTTAGACTTTTTTAAATGCTCTCTTTGTTTGTTAGCAGTTGTGCCTATATCTACAGAGGACACACTGAACCACTGCATCACTTTCCTCTCTGCAGTGCTGCTGAACACAGTGGGTTATTGTTAATGTGGCCTAATTTACATTGTATTTCAGTGGTTAGGTGTGTTGTGCCAGAGCTCCTTTTTGTGTACATATACGTATACATACAATTGTTAAATCAAATTTCTTCACCTGCAGTCATTTGTATTCATGACAGAGATACTGTCTTACCCACACTTTCCACGGATTTAAACTTGCTCTTTTGTGCTGGCGGCTTGTGCCCCAGCACATTTTTTAATGTCTGGCATTGCCTCTAGGTGTCTTTACAGATTTCTTTAGCTCAGCCTCAGGCTAGACGCCTCAGGTAGACACCTCATCATGATGAATGACGGGAACTTGACCAACTAACAGGAAGCAGAGAGGGACTACGCTCTGCTACTCAAAGCATAAAGTTGCATAATGTATATTTAATTTAATCATAATATGGGTTCAATTGAAATTTGTAAATAA
This sequence comes from Epinephelus lanceolatus, assembly GCF_041903045.1. Classification (NCBI taxonomy): domain Eukaryota; kingdom Metazoa; phylum Chordata; class Actinopteri; order Perciformes; family Serranidae; genus Epinephelus; species Epinephelus lanceolatus. Next base: position 13,040,588 of record NC_135752.1, read on the forward strand.
CATTAATGTTAGTGTAAGTCCTTGGGAAGAACACCTTTTATCAGATCTCTGTGTGTTTGTGCACAAGCCAGAAGTCAAACCATTAATGCCAACTGTTGCATCGACATGCTAGGTGATGGCGTGGTGATACAGAAGTTATTCATGCATATTAATGCAGTTTTATTCAGTGAGGTACGAGACTGCCGCCACACTGCTTTGGTGGTATCAGGTGGAGTTTTTAAGTTTCATATAAACACGGCTACTCCAGTGGCACTGGCTTCACCTTCCATATCTCTGCACCTGACTTGTTTCTTTGTATGATTACAAACAAACAAGTTGCTGGAGATGAATCTATTTTAGGGGATTTATTGTTGGTACTTGTTATTCTTTCCTGTTCAGAAATTGAAGGTTGTTGTTGAGAAATTTGACTGTGTGTAAAGGATTTTCTCCAGAGTGACAGTATCCACATCTTAACACTGTCTCATTCAGGAGGGCCTATGGATGAAAACATTTCTTCCCTGTCATCAGTATTGATAAGCTCTTCCCAATGTAAATGCTGAGTGTACCAGAATACTTATTAATAAATACATTTGAAAAGGACAAAAAGCCTCCATCCAGCCCAAACCTACATTTTAAAATGTCAAATGGTAATGTGGGCGCAAGTAAAATACTTCTATATGCACATGCACAGCATCAAAAATCTAACTTACCACACTGATGTGCCTTTAATCTTCTTTATTATTTTGGTTCAAAATATGAGCTGTCCTGAAAGAGTTTTCTGAAGAAATGTATAATTGATAAAACTCCTTTAGTAATTCTTTAGTGTGTTTAGATATTTAGTTTGATGTCTGACTGGATGCTGAATATTCTGCCCTTCACACAAGCATTTTGCTCTGTCTGTCTCCTTGTTTTGTCTTTACTGACTTTTTGAAAGGGCGTTGAAGTTGAACAACACTTAAGTGTCAGTAGATCTTCTGTGCAGGCAGACAGCCTTTTAACAGCACTATTAACTATTAACTAACCCGCCATTGTTGAGTGTTTTAAGTAGATCTTGAGCACCAGCCACAGGAGATTAGATTCATGCCAAAAAGTCTTATTTCAGTGCAACAGTTTGGCTGTGCATTAATACATGTTTGGACATTTTCAAAAGAAGCATGTACATTCATTGGACAAAGGTTCTTGAAAAACATTTCTGATCTGTCTATTCGTATTGGCAGTTTTGATGTTGCCTCCAGAAGAGAGGTGTGAACTGTAGATGAGGTCCAGGGCAGGAGGGGTAGCATCATTATGTCCTGTTTCTGTGAAGAGGAGGGAGGGAGGGAAGGAGGGAGGGAGATGAAGGCCAGCTGTGAACAAAAACATGCATGTTTGTAAGTGATTTAAAAACTGCAGATTTAAATTGGATGAGATTTAATGTGTTCTCAAGATTTCTTTATAATCAGCAGTGGGTGAATATAGCTTGGGTTTGGCAATCTGATGGTATAGCGTGCAAAGGTGGAAATGTGTCCACCAGTAGAGATTTGGCGGTACTATTTCTACTATGGGAGCTATTCGGGGCAGGCTATGTAGTAAATCAGGGCTGGATTCTCATGTGAACTCATGAATACAGTTGCATTGCTAGGTAACATGATTTGGACAGTAATGGAGAAGGAGTGTGAAGTTGTAAATAGAGAAACCTGTAGTCAGTGTTTCTTAAGAACCTGAAAGCTTCTATTTTTTGTTTTTATGGAAGTATCAGATAAAAGAAGAAAATAATCAAATGAGAAGACATCTGGTGTTTTAAACCATATCTTTACAGAACAGTTACTGTATCATGATATATACTGTTATCTTGATATAAAATGATATATACTGTGATTTTTGCCATATCACCCACCCCTAATATAGCCATTACATCAGACAAAAGGTTGTCTGTGCTTGGGTGCAATTAGTGGAATAAGTTTGCCCATGTGTTTAAAGTCAAGCCTTATATACTGTAGTATAGGTTAATGATTTTTATAGGCTCCAAAACTGACCTTATTAAGTGAATTGGGATTTTTCTTTTTGTAAAAATAACTACTTCTTTAAGGTTAGAGGACCTGTGTTGTCATGGTTACAGTAACAGACATTTGGTTCAGGTTAGGGAATACTTGTGGTCATGGACTGTCAGATGAAGACAAGAAACAAACAGCAGTCTCCCATGTTAAAGTCCTTTGACCCTTTCACCTACCCCAACCTCCTCCCTATGCAGACTCTGTTGTCCTGTAACGTCACCTGAAGTCCTCCATGTGCTCCCGTCATAAATACGACAGCTGCCACAGGGCTTTGTCACGTGAACATAAACAGATGTTGTTCTGGGGCACTTGCTGAGATGACTGATGCTGTCGATCTTCTTGTGAGAAAGGTCTCAGTTGAACGGGACGGTGTATCTGCCTCCATGTTAGGGTATGGTGACAAGTTAACCAGTTAATGCATGATAATCCTGTTAACTGTGTAGGACCATGTAATTAAAATATGCACGTGCCTTAAAAGAATGATGGTGTATGAACATTTCCATTTATAGTTACCTTAAGTTACCTGAGTTAAGGTTGGTAGGTTTGTGGCGACAACACCCAGGTATTTTTTAAGGTGACGCAAGCACGTTTCGAACGGTGGTTGTGGTGACAACTAGGTACTTTAAGCCAACACATGATCTTTTTTGTCAAAATAACTGTTTTTTTTGTGCCTCAACCTAACCCCATGTCCACCACAGTGTTAGGTAGCGTTATTGGTATTTGGAGAGAAAAGGTTGAATTGGTGCAACCCCAATTTGTCTTTTTAAATAGTTACATTCTTCAGAGGAATGACATGTGCGAATCAGTGACTGATCTAGCCTGATCTGAGCTCTTGATACCAAGTAGGATGTGACTATGTGGGGATGTCAGTGTACAAACAGACTGGGACCTCAGTTATGATAAACAGAAGATTTTTGAGCCAAATCGCATCCATATTCCCAAAAAACATGAGGTGCATAGTCAGACCTCTTCTGGAGGGATTTGTCTTGCAAAGGCTCACTGTACCTCTATTGCTACATGTTTTTATGAAAGATGATGAAACATGAGATCAGTGAAACCCCAGAGAAACACACGACCCTTAAAGAGAAATCAGGTCATGTACAAGTAAATGGTAAGGCTGTACAAAGCACGCCTGGCAGAGACCCATGGGCACAACATGGGGAAGGGTGACTGGCATGTGTACCTTCAAAACAAAGGAAATTTTTATGGCAGGCAAGACGTAGAAGCCTCAAGGATGTGAAATCCACAGCCGAAAATACTCCTAACAGGAGGCAGTGGTACAGCTGGGAAAACAGTACAGAGATGACAGGGACAAATAGAGACATTTTTCACCAAACTCTGAGTCACATTCAGCAGACCAAAGACAAACTTATTCAGCCGCTATTCGCCCACGGCTCAGACACACACACCAGCGTTGGCAGGTGCTGCAGTCTACCTTTTATAAGTCAATTTACGAGATCAGTGGTATGGCAGTGACAGTATGTACTTGTTTTTGTATCAGCAGTACTCTCCATCTCTTTATGTCAATAAACATATTTGGTTTGTCTCACTGTATGTACCTGACCACTTATACTTATGAAACCCACTCACTCTCTTCAAAGAGATAAAAGATAAATTGAAAGAGGATTTAGCTTCTCTTACACACATTGTTCAGCTCTTCAGAGGTGAAATAAAAAGCAGAGCTTTCTGTTGTTCAGAGTTTACTCTCATTCATTTTTTATATGTCTCCGGGTTCATCTCAAAGCAGCAAAGCACAGCGTTGCTCCATTTTAATTTAATTGGGTAGGTTGATGTGAATATTCATTTATTACCGTAATAAACCCTAATGATAAAATTATTCACAGTTTTGTCTGGAATAAAATCATCATTTGGCACTCCCAATCTCATCTGTCAAATTTAATCCTTGAAAAAAATGAACAGCATGGATTTCATCTTGATTAACAATGTATTAATGGAATATGCCTAATTTGGTAAATGTCAGCCAGGTTATTTTCTACGTTAAGCCTCTAAATACAACAATGTCAGTGGGTCCTGTTTGAAGTTGGAATCACAATGGACTTGTTTTCAGTATGATAACCCACTCACAAACATGCAATGTCCGTGTGTCCTAGAAGATTTTAATGTCCTGGAGAAATTGTGGTGAAATATTAACTGTGGTTATTGAGCTAAAAAATATTTGGTAGGTTATATAAATAATGACATCATCATAGATTTATATATTTTTCATTGAGAAGTGGGCTACTTTGGATTAACATTATATCCCAAATAAGTAAGTCCCTTCTATAGAATTCTATCACCTACATTAGCCTACCTTCACAGGGGAAACACATAAACACAAAGAATTTCCTTCAGCTTACTAGACCTAGGTGAATGCTATGCAAGTCATCATCAGTACCAAAATCAGTTACGTTGCATTATTTTCTATTTAAATGTCCTAACTGGCTGTGAGCAAAGCAGCACTACTGTTTTGAGCTGAACTTTTGTTGGTCGCCCTGTTCCTAGTTATTCCTGTTCCTAGTTATTCCTATTGCTCAATTTGAAAGTGCCACAATGGACGAGGAACTGCTGATTAATGAAGTGGAAATGAAGTGTTATCTCTGCGATAACTCCTCATTTCACTACAAAAGCCTAAATAAGGGGGCAGCTGGCTGGAGGGAGATCGCCAGGGAGCTGAAAGTCTCTGGTAAATGACCATTGCTAATAACACTACCTGCTGTTGGCTTTGTTGTTTGTCATTTCCAGTAAATATCATGTGTTATCAGTTTAAAAAGTACAAACATAGAAAGACAGCAAGTAGGCTACTCACCCATCTTTCAAATTATAACGTCTCCAGTATGATCTCGGGCACACAGCTGATAGGCACAGTTTGTTTACATGAGGTAACTGTGGTGCATATTTAATAGATTCAGTGTGGACAGTGAGCGACGCTCCCTCCCCTTAGGACACGGTGTTAGGCCTACATATTCTTAGAGGGAATTATTTACACCAGACATTATGACCAGAGAGATTTGAATTTGTTGGACTTAAACTGACTGTACCGGTCCAAAAACCAGTAATTAGTCAACTGGATAATGAAAACCCTGCAAGCATCATATACTTATATCCAGCCTTATTTTGAAGTTCTTGTAGGTGTATTTTTTTTTTTTAACTTTGGACAGAGCCAGGTGAGCTCTTTGCCCCATCTCCCAGTCTTTTTGCTAAGCCAAGATAAACCACTGCTGGCTGTAGCTTGATATTTACTGTACAGACATGAGAGTGGTATCAGTCCTCTTATCGAGTCTTTGGCAAGAAAGCCACACAACAAAGCAACACAACTTCATAAATGTTAGCCTATTTCAATCCATCTCTCATATTATGTGTGATAGATCCAGTGGCGTGTAGTACATTTACTCAAGTACTTGACTTAAGTACAACTTTGACATACTCATACTTTTAAAGGGGCAAAAAGCGAAATCTTTTCACCACTAGGTTTGCTGTTGTGCACTGCCTGTAGACCAAAACAAAGTGTGTCATGGTCATGAGCCACACCTCCCTCTACCTCTGCTCTCCACTGCCCCGCCCCCACCCCACTCGCCTCGTCTGTGCAGCCGAGCACTGCAGCATCTCCACGGACTATTACATCCAGACGATCACGGTGTTTCTTCCGCAGGCTCCGCTTCACTCAGCTTCACTCAGCTGCCCGATATACCTGCTGCTTCTTCCCACGTTAACCTGAATAACAAACCAGGGCTTGGTGCTCCGGTTGGATCCAAACGGAGAGCCGGGACTAGCTGGGAGGCTAGGGGAGGCTAACTGGTTGTGCTGGCAGCTGAGTGAAGTGGAGCCTGACGAGGAAGCACCGGTGTGCTCCGGTTTCACTACAGGCAGATTCACTCGCCACAGGGGCGAGGAAATAATAATTCACATGAACGTACATGAACGCGTAGCCGGACCGGCTTGTAAACAAGGGGCTGGAGATCAACACAGAGAGAGGGTGTGTGAGGTCATGTTATACTCCAGATGAAATTACACCTCTAGTTCTTCACATAGCGATTTTTTAATTCCTTCAATCTAGAAATCATGAATTTCGCTTATTGCCCCTTAAGTATTTCTGTTACATGCAACTTTATACATCTCCTCTACTATATTCCTCAGGAAAATATTGTACTGTTTACTCCACAAAATTTATTAGATAACATTAGTTACCAGTTACTTTGCAGGTTCTGATTAGTAAAAAACAAAGATCCTCACTTTTACCAACTGCAACATTATTGTGACGCTTACATATTAATGCGCTATGCAGAAATTGCCACTTACTGTTTGTTAACGGCATTAACAGCGAAGTGAAAGCCAGGATTCACTCCCGTATTGGAACAAGCTTTGTCCGCTTGGCATTTTGTCTTGTTATATTTTCATTTTTCTCAGCTCTGTGTCTGCAAACTTCATAGCTTCCTCCTGGATGCGTACTGCTTACAGTCCGGTTGCTACCTTTTTCTTAAGTCCTGACCTCACCTGTGTGCACTGTGTCCAGATAGGTCTCAAACACAGCAAAATGAGAAGAAAATACAGGCAGAGGGCAGAGTCTGTCAAAATTAATACACCGCCACACACTTCTAGTGGTTCTGTGCTAGGGATGATTGAGAGGGATTATTTTTGTACAAGGAAAATCCTGCATAGTATACCTCCAATGATATTAACCATCATAATAATCAATAATTACAATTATTTAATAGGCTGTTTATCTGAAATGGGCAATTCTGTATAATGAGTACTTTTACTTTAGGTACATTTTGATAAAGCAAATTTTTCAATGCATGACTTTTACTGGTAACAGAGTGTTAATTAAGTAAAAAAAAATATGAGTGCTTCTTCTACCATAGATCTTAAAATCCCCTGGTCATAGGTGTGAAGTTTTGTACTCTACAGTCAGTCATTAATGCCTACAGTAAACAGCATAATGTTTTCTCCTGGCATACGAGCTCTACCTGCTCTTTGTTCCACAATGAAATGTTTTCTTGTACATTATTTTTCAATGTTCTGCATTCACCAACTATTCCCTCCCAAGTCTCAGTTCTTGACACCATTCAGGCTCAGAGGGGATGAGCCTTACACACAAAATAGCTAATACAGCTACCACCGGCTCAGAAAATAGAGGAGTAATACCAGAATCCCTGTCTTGTCATTTCTCACAGGCTTAGTCTCGCTTTTATCTTTGATGTATCCTGGTGTAATGCAGCATTCACATCTCTTTATCCACTGTGTACCTGGGCTGACTCAGCAATTGAACAGTTCTCAGTGAAATGATGTTGTAGTTTTGCTAAGGAGAAAAAAACCTGAAGGACTTTTTTTTTTTCTAGACACAACACCTCAGTGAAACAGCCTTGCAAATAGTGATCGGCGATCTCAAGGAGAGGCAAAGCTTAGAAAGTGTGGCCTCGGGGTCAGTCACTCTATCTCCCAGGGTTGTCAGAAATCAGTATATCTCCACTGTTTGTACAATGGAATATATTTTTAATCAGCCCATCACTTTTTTGTGTATCTGCACACACACATTTTCACATATTAAAGCTCTTTGCAACTTTTATCAGGATAAAAATAATTTATATTCTCTTGACAGGAAAGCAGTTTTTTTGTGATTGTCAGACAGACTATTGGATTTCAGACTGAAATAATCTGTTTATAATGATGAGCATTCAACACCATGTCCAAAGTGAATGAAATAGATCAAATGGATGACTTGGAGTGATGTCTCACTTGTCTCAACTTGCTCTATTTTCTTTTTCACCTCACCAGAACAAAAAGATGTTAACCGCATGTAATCGTGGAAACTTGATTGATTGAATGAAAAAAAGTACAAGCAAGAAGGCAAATAACAGTCATATTTACTGCAAGGTTTACACTCAGTGTAATAAAATGCTCATTTGGAATAGTTGTAAATGTCATTTTTTATAATTTATTGTAACTCCAAACAAAAATAATTTCTACAAAAAATATTCAAATAATGTCATATAATATTGATACGTGGTTGATATCTTTTCTCTCTCTTTTAGACTTCTGTTAAATTCTGTTAAATTCTGCTTCCTGAATACTGTGTGAAGATTAAATCTCGCTAAGTGTGGCAACAATCACTCATTCCTATAACAACCATAATAGTGACTAAATTTTTATAATTGGTAACCCCCTGGATATTATATAATATGTATAATCTCAGCGACTGTTAGTGGGCACATTAGATACAATGACTGAAGATATAATTCTTTAAAAAAATGCAGCAGAAATAGAATAAATGTAAAATCAAGTCTCATCTTTTTGAGAAGAAATGAAACCTGGTTAATATACTATGTAGGCCTCAGCAGCAGGATCAAACGCGCACCTTGCCTCCCGACCCGTCCGTCGTGTCGACATGTCTTGTAGTCTTACCAAGTCTGACCACACGCACGTTGGCCGTCAGTCAAATGGAGGTGAGATCCTTAACTCAACCAAGAAAAAAACAAAAAAAGAAAAGGTCCTCATGGGTAAAACAGCCATTCCCTTTGAAGTGAAACAGTGGTGATTTAAGTGTTTTTTTTATGCTTTTTGGTTTGATGCACATTGCTCCAGCTCAGGAATAAAGGGAACAGTGGTTGGTATGATTTTTTCCCCCCCTTCGTCTGCATCTTTTTTCTCTGAGGTCGCTCCCCTTTTTTCTCTTTGTCCTTCTCACACCTGAGCACACACTCCATATCGCAACAGTCCTGTGAAGTGTGTGTCTGTGTGTGTGTGTGTGTGTGTGTGTGTATATGTGTGTTTGAAAGGAGACTGGGACGAGTTAGTGTCGTGTGAGTGTGTGCGCTTTTGCGAGTGCTGCAGTGTGTGTTCGTCGGGTCCACAACTGGACCCTACCCACTCGGGGTCACTCCTCGCCTCGCGTGCACACACACATATACACACACTCCTTGGTCTGAGGGTTTTTTTCTTTTTCTTGGCTCAGTGGGGAGTTAACGTGGCCAGCAGGTGGGCTAGCAGAGTGCAGAGCAGCAGGGTGGCCGTGGTAAGGTGCAGGGAAGAGGCGGCGTTGCAGTCCTTGCCCGCCTCGCAGCGGGAGTGTTGGCACAGTACCCCCTTAAATTCTGGAGGACAGATGCACTTCTGGCTCTGGTAGCATGTTCCTCCGTTCTGGCACAGGAGCATCTCCTCGTCGCAAACGTTAGCTGTGAGACGAATGGCAGACAGAAAGAGCAGCAGAGAAAAAGGGGGAGAGTGATGGAATTGCGGAGGTAAGGAGAATGAGAGAGAAAGAGAAGTTGGGAATAAAGAGAGTATGGCAGAGTGACAGAGTGACAGGCGGTGAAAGGATAGTGGGGGAGTAAACAGCACAAAGACGAAAGAAAGATGTATGGCAAAGAGAGACAGGTGAGGGAAGATAAGGCGGGGCAAAGTTGGAAAAAGCATGATGGGAAACAGATAAAGGGGGAGGAGAAGAATTCAGGGCAGAAAGAACAAAGCAGAAAGGAAAGCAGGAGGAAGGAAAGAGGCAAGATAAATTCTCCAGTCTTTGCCTCAGGGACGACAACAGGTAACACCTGCCTTTTTTGTGTTTTTGCAGTCCTTTTCTCTTTTTTTTCTTGAGGCTGCACTTTCTCAGGGTCAAGTAAAAATCATTGTTTCAAACCTAGGACAACACACTGCATCCGTGATAATTGTTAAGTAATGGTCGGAGGAACAAATAGCATCATTAAAATGCTATAAAAGGCATTAGGAAAAGCACAGAGGTAGTTGTACTGAACAAGATACTTGACCTAAAAATGTACTGAGAGAAAACAGAGAGGATCAGGCGTCCATGACAGGAAATAATTACATGTGCTAACGTGTTTTATTGCACCAAAGATAATTGGCTCTGCTGCACTGAAGTATTTGGAGTAAGATGTCAAAACATACTGCCCTACTATTTACTGCAATATGTCTCATATTGTTGTAAATAAACCCACAGTCAAATGGCATCTATGCCTGTGGAGGTTTAATGTGTGTGTGTGTGTGTGTGTGTGTGTGTGTGTGTGTGTACAGTAGGTGGGGAGGGTCTATGTGAGATCTATGTGAGACCTCACTAGATGGTAGATGGTAGAGGAAGGCGATTTCCTGTAATGGGGTTAAGGAGTGACAGGGTCATCAATTAAAGAGCCAGCTGATGCTGCTAATGAGCTACATGATCTATTCCCCCGGGAGTAAAGAAAACATTGGGAGATGTACAAGCTACAGTAAGTGGCACAGCACACTGGCAAAGGAACATTTGTCCATGATATTTAGACACAAACCCCCCAAAAATCAGCCTCCGTATACTCACGGTAACAGCCTTGTTTCCAGTAGTATCCCGGCAGACAGTCGTCACACTTGGCTCCCGTGGCACCGTCTTTACACTGGCAGAACCCTGTGCCGTTACACCGGTCATGAACAGAACCCATCTGATTGCAGTTACACTCTGAAAGAAGAGAGTGGCGGAGAAACCAGAAATGAGTGTCATTTAGAAATTAGAACTAGAAATGGGATTGGACCGAGAGTTGAATTAAGTTCAGCCAAAAAATGTGCACATTTGTATTCTGACCATGGACTCGTCTTTGGTATTGATGCCTTTCAGGGCTGCGGTGCTGTGCATGTAAGGGGGAGTTTCTCCAAACTACAGAGATGTCCCAAGATGCTGCAGAGATTCAGACCTGAAATTTAGGCCCTTTTCAAACAGAATTATTTTTACACAATTTATTTTCACACCATATCACGCCTTGCTAAAAATTCAGATGCAAAGGCCCTGTCTAGTAATTTTCACATAAAACTAACAGATAAAGTGATACAATGCTCTCTGGACTAATAACTACTGTGATTTAAAGCACATTACCTTTTGCATGTTATAACTGTTTTATGATCCTACAGAGCCAAACTTTCCCAAGGTCTCTAAGGGCTCATTTATGCTCAACATTAGAATCGGAGGTGGACAGAGCCTTCTGTCTGTACTCTGTGTTCATTTTGTTTGTATTTGTACACATTTTCTGAATGCTAACGGATGTGGATGAAAAGGAGCAGTACCATCAGAGACCGTGGAAGCAGTTTAACGTTGTTCAAGCTAGATACTAGGGTTGGGTCGGTATGAGGAAAAAAAAAAAACGGTCCGGTTTTTATTAAAAAAACGCATCAAGTCGGTAATACCGAATTTTTGCCACTTGGGGGCGCAATTGACTCATTTAAAATAAAAAATGACCTTAGGACAACAGAGTGACAGTAACAAGTTGTTTCTTTTATTCCTTACAAATAAATTTTGCAGCTTACTCAATCAGTGCAAACAAGGGTTGCCTCCTTCGTCTGGCTCAAAGCGAAAGTGTTGCCATAGTGGCGCATTCCTTGATTTCGTCGAGACTAAATTGTCCGCCATTATCGACTCCCCGTCACTATTAAACAAACTCCAGGCTATAGTAGAGGCGCATGTGCACTCGCACCTCCTAGCTCAGTCCCCGCCCCACCCCTCTCTCTCTCCTGCTTGTTGTGCACTTAGCGAAGAGGCAGACACAGGTGCCCACAGACTCGGGCTTACTATAAGTGGAGTGGACTACGTGTAAAAATGTCTGTGAAAAATCCCCGCGATGTGAAAAATATATGCCGAACAGTCTTTTGTGTGACACTGGTGCGCGGAGCGAAGTCCGCGCGGTTGTGCTTTGCACGCACAGGGCTTGCGGACGTCCACTTTTACCGGGCGGACCTCCGCGGCGTCCGCTCCACGTACGTTCTGCCCGAGTATGCGGTCCGGTCGGTCTCAAAAAATAAAACCCGGTCCAAGACGGAGTACCAGACCGAATTGGTATTACCGAGAACCGACCCAACCCTACTAGATACCACTGTAAGAAACAATAAAGAAATTGAAAAGATGGCGGAACACACTATTCGGAAATATATGTGAAAATGGTGAAAAGAATTCTCCATCCACAGGTTGGGATGTATATAATGGCCTCACAGACATGCACCATCTACAATGTGGCCTTCGTTTAAAGATACATTATTATGAAGTCCTACATCGTCACCTTGTTTGTTGTTGTGTGTAACTTTTGACTCCGCCCTTTAGTACCATTCATTTTCTTTACCTCTGCCATCATAAAGGACGCATGGAAGTATGAGAGCAGTGATGTTTGCAATATTTGAAATGGACATATCTATTTTGTATGTAAAGGTAGTATAAATGAGCCTTTAGAGGTTAACACTTGGCATTGGTTTCCTAAAAACAACATCTATCATACACCCTGCAATGCTGGGAAAAGACTACAGCGACTCCTCTCCCTTCTAAAAAGAAGAATGAAATAACAGATGTCAGAAAGTACTGTATATATCACATGCTGTTTGGAAACTAATTCCATCTAAACAGAACTGCGAGTTCTTTTTATCACATGATATCTGCTTTCAAAAGCAGGTAGAAGAAGTGAAGGGAACATTGTGGTGTTTTGAACAGTCGAGGAGATGCAGAAGTCTATTTGTTGTGCTGCATAATTCAACAAACTTAAGTTCCGTCTGTTGAACATCTTAGGATTCAAACGGCCCATAAAGCACCACAAACTCCCATTTACTATACTTCCTACCAATCACAATGATTTATTTTTGTTGTCTTGATATGCTAACTACTTACTGAGATACATATCAAATAAGTCTGAGACAGTTTACCTCTTTAACACAGGATGACATTGAATTTGATGTTTTTTTCTCCCCACATAAATTACTCTTATTTCTGCAAGTAATTATCATTACAAATGCATATATTTATAGAATGTGACTGATATACAGATCAGTGGTAGCAGATCAGAGATAAAAAAAAACTGCAGAGCTGCATATTTGCACTGTCGGTTATGTATATTTTTTATTCTTCCATTTGATTTGATGTAAGCCAATAGTTTGTCTTTCACTTAAACCCAAGATCAAATTAACTCATTTATAATAAAATGTATTGTAAAATATTCATAAACGTGAAACAAATTGTACAACCACAGCAGTGCGGTTGGTATCTGTGTCTGTGTGGGTCATGTGCATTAATATGATGATTGTATGTGAGCCACTGAGAGTGAACACGTTCTGTGGAAAATGTGTGTGCAAATGCATTAGTGTTTGGGAGGGCATAGTGTCTTGCTCTAGAGACGTGTGAACTGATTTCTGTTGCCACGCTTGGTGTGCCAGTGTGCTGGCAGATGAGCTAATGGGGCCTTATTTGTGCTGACTCCAAGGCCTGGCCCTGTGTGTGCCCCAACCACCACAAGTTTACCCTCCAACCCCCTGCAGTCCTCCTACAGATGGATCCAAATCAACACCAGATTTCTCTCCACAGCGATGCAAACACAGTGACCTCTTATTAGGAGTTAGGACATACCCTTAAAAAGACTGAATTTAAAAGGAGTAAATACTCTGTACATACATACATATCAGGGTTCAACGCTAAGGTTTTTTTTCACTTGCCCGGTCGGGCAAGTTGGTCAGAGATCTACTTGCCCGAAGTCAGTTTTTACTTGCCCTCTAAAAATTGTTTAATTTAAGCGGCTATCAAATAACAAAGACTGCAGTTATTTTTATGTTATGTAATCTTTATTCACACTGTATTTATTAATTAAAACAACATATGTCATGTATTGTAGCTTAATTCCTACACAAAAATGACAGTGTCAGGGCTTAAAGTGAAAAATTTGTCAGTCGTTCTCCGTCTATAATTTTGCGCCCTACTTGAGCCTTGCCCACCTCTATTTATTTTTCACCCCTCTCTCCAGTTCTGCTGTATTAACACCAGGTTTAATATATTTTGCTTCCATCTCTCTGCCCTGCTCTACTGTACTTCAACGCTACTTAGGTCTCTCTCTACTCTACCAGTAGACTACCACATCCACCTGTTGCACAAAATGCACACAGCAGTGTTTCCCCTAGGATGGAGTTGTAGCAGCGGAGGTGAAGCACACGCATGAAAAATAATTTTCACATGCGTGAAACTTTTTTGTATGCTTGCAAAGCACAGCCTGGTGGGAGGTTTCTATGTATCTACTGGCACCAGAAGGGCTCTTTAGGACTAAGTACATACAGTACATGTGTGCACAGTAATGAGCAGGTGAAATGTCTGTCTAGCTTACATATGAGGTGTCTCAAGATTTAGGAACATACAATTTTATTGAATATAATAAAGTAAAAAGTCACTTGACATGCTGCTGTTTTGTGCTATGACCTATTTAAGTGTTGGAAGTTGTTATTTACGTGACAACGCCTAAACGCAACACAAGCTCAGCATGAGTGCCGTGCTGAGCTGCTGTGCTGAGCTGCTGTGCGAGCAGCGTGTTTGTCTGTGCATAACAGCAGTCTGTTGGTTATTTACACACTGTCCATTTCAATAACTTTGCCAGCTGACAAACTGCACCGGGCTCGGGGTCAGGTTTGGTCAGGAAAATGCCACTCTAGCGTGCTCACCTGTGTGTGGCGGAATTGTTAACGCGTGACCATGTAGAGACAGAAATGACACAATGGCATAACACCATAAATAATATATTGTTATGTTATTATATGAAGCGTCCGTCGCGCAAAATAATATCAATGGGGGCTGTGGGCAGGACATTGTTACACAGCTGTGCCTGTGACTTCAGGCAGAGAGACCGCTGCATCAGAGCAGAAGAGCACGTTTTAAAAAACATTTATTTTATCAATTAGTTATTAACTTTTACTATTTTTAGCAACTTGCCCAATCGGGCAAGTGAGTTGTTAGTTTACATGCCCGACCGTGAGTTTTACTTGCCCCGGGCAATCGGGCAATCCTTATTGTTGAGCCCTGCATATAGTGTGTATCACCGTTACTTGAGATGTAGTTGTCTACAGCACAGTCAGAATATATGTTTTTCATTGTTTTGGCTCTTCAGCACATTTGACTTGAAATTAGATTCAAGTGTTGACTTTCAGCTTTAGGGATGCCTGAGGGTGTATCAGTATTAGTCGATCATTGTTTGACTTACATAGACTAGTACCTCTTAAAGACAACACGGCAGGGTAGTCAGCCTAATAACTCAAAATGTTTTTATGTACAAATATTGGAAAGTTCTTGTTAGACTGAAGCAGGTGAATCTGGTAGAGAATCTGCAAGGAGAATACCTGCTGATGTCTGTGGGCTGTAATCAATAGCTGATAGCAAAGCATTTGCAAGTAAATATAAAATTGCATGACTTCATTTAAATCTGCATTTATGGATTTTCTTTGTTGTTTGTGTGTGTTTGTGTGTGTGTGTGTGTGTGTGTGTGGTGGTGGTGGTGGTGGTGGATGCGGCATTCGGCAGTGCAACAAGCTGTAAAAACAAAATTGAAATATTGTCACCTTATAGTAGTATAGTATGTAAGTTACCATGGTGAACATTTTAGCAAACAGTTGCCCATTCACACATTCAACAGTTAAGGAACAACATCGCAAGTGATGTTTCTTGCCACCTGGCAGTATTAAGTCTAATATTCACCCTCATTTTAGCTCTAGTTTGGTCTCCACCAGCTGGACAGGTAGTGTACAGTCAACATTTTCTCACTCCCAACTCGTCCAATATTGACGCTTGTTCAGGGGCCCTACATGTCAGACTATGAGGTTCTAGGTACACCTCCAGTGTCAGTTTTGGATGAAGGGACAGCATGTCAATTAACACTCGTCACATACATAGTGTCTTTTCAAAATGAACTTATATTTTCACAGGAAATAAACAGTTTTTGCTTGTTTAATTCAGTCTCTTTTTAAAATAAACTTAGAACATAGCATAGCACGTGGTTAGGTATAGAGAAAAAAAAGATGATGGTTTTGTTTAAAATATGTGTTTTTGTTACTAATGTAATGTAACGTCCCGTGACATACGTCACCACGGTAGTGTGCTACATATACTAGTACACAGCAGTGTTCTTAAAATAACTTGACTGACTTTCACACGGAAACAAACAGCAGTCTCCTGGGGTGAAAGTCCAGAGTTTGTTTGACCCATCCACCTCAACTCCCGCCCACCCTATGCAGACTTTCTCATTCTTTATACTATGGCAGTTGCTTGGAGCTTCAAGAAATGCCCCGCCCTGTGTGTGTCACGCCGCTGTTAAAGGTTGCCTTGGTGCGTTGTTTATCTGATGCAGAAAGCCACTGACCAAGTGTCGTTATTGGACGAGTTAGGAGAAAGACAGGTTGGTACAGTGGGTTGTTTTTAGAGCTTTTTCGCTGAAAACAGCTTCCCACTGTTTCTGAAAACTATGCTGATGAGGGTGGTGAGAGTGAACCAAAACGATGGAAAAAAGTTGCGGACTTTAAAATCAAAACTGTCTTCACTTTAAAAAATATCTGAGTAATTGCTTTAATTTTAAAAGCAGTAACAATCATATCATCTCCTTGTCAGTCACACACAACACACTCACACCGTCCCCCTCCACACACTCCCTCTGTCCCCCTGCAGACTGACCGATGCAGACACTCTCATCATCCAGTTCGGCAGAGGCGTTGCGGAAGTATCCCAGTCTGCAGTGTTGGCAGTTCTGGCCCCTGGTGTTGTGCTTGCAGCTGACGCATGTGACAATGTTCAGGTAGTCGATGTAGCTGCAGCGGTTGGAGTGGCCGTAGCACTCACAGTCTGAAAGAAAAGCGACATCTTTAAGTTCTTTTACTAGAGGATTGTTAAACATGTTCATGATGTTGAAGTCAATACTCGGATAGAGTAGTATCTTTTTAAGCATTCTCCTGGGATTCCTCTGTGACAGTGGGAAATGATAAATTACTTGCACTAACAGATACGCCTGACGGTTTTAGTTTTAGACGTCAGTGAACAAATGAATGACTCTGAGTGTGTTTTATGACTTGCCTTTCTGACTCTATATTGGTTCAATAAAGACAGACCACTCCCTCTCCATTACTACACTCACAGGTTTGCTGAGTCTGCTTCACTGGGCTGCACTGATTACTGATGGGAATTCCACTATCCTGAGTGAGTGTGTTGGTGTGTGCGTGCATGCTTGTTTGTGTATTTGTGTTCAGGCATGTGAATACAGGCATGTTAATTGTGTCTGGGAATTTAATTGCATTACTGGATGAGTAGATTATAAGCTACAGAATCATAACCAAGGGAGTTTGAGGTGAGTGATACAGTAGCTGTTTTCAGACTGCACCTGACACCATGAAATCGGTCTGACACCACTTAACCTGATAGAAAACCTTCCCTGCCTCTCCTCTCTTTTCACTGTTTGTTCTTCATTTCCACAGTCTTAAATTCTCTTTCAAAAAGCGCTGCACAATCAGGGCTCTTAATTAAATTTTCTCTTTGTAATTCATGAATTATCTGAGAGGATTTGATTGCAGGTTTTACTCTACAGGCTTGTACGCTTGATAAATTAAGACTTCTTCCATATTTCACACCCTAAAACCAAAGCTTAAAAAAAGAGAATGGTGTAAGACCTTTTGTATAATTTTTCCACAGAGGGAGAAATGAAAGCCTGATATCATTTACGGTAGGATCTGCATTGTGCAGAGGGGTGCAGCAAGTGTTGCTCTACATTCTCGCTACGATACTCTTGGCTGAGGCTGGTACCTAATTAAGGTTTTATTAAGCTTTAGAAGTTGGCTGCAATAGTGTGCTGCAAGGCATCACTGTCCTCTAAAGAGGCGTTTACCAGGCATGTTTATGCAAATACACATTTAAATGCACATTAAAAAGTCGGAGTTTAGCTGTTTAATCAGCCGTCACATTATTATTTTATTATTGTTTGGTTGATGATGCCAGCTGAAATATTAATGAGCTGGTTTAAAAGGAAGCCAGCGAGAGCAGTGCCATAAAGTGCCTCTCTCAGCACTGAGGAAACCATGCTAGCGGTGGGGGAAGAACTGCCTAATTAAATATAAATGGCCAATTACTCCACAGACTACAGAGGCAATGGGACATTGTTCCACAAATTAACGTTACGAGTCAAGATGCTGCTTTATTGGTGTTTGTCAATTTTGAATTGTAAACGGTGAAAGACAGTTACATTGAGAAAAGGAAGCATCAAAGAGTCTCTGAGGTTGAGGGAATAATGGTATATTTTGCTAACAAGCATCCTTTCTAAAATCAATAAATGGGAATGTCAGTGTCTGCAGCTGTTTGATGGTTTAATATGAGTTCAAAGTCCAAACACTTACCTTGATCATGCACATAAAGCAAACACAACCAAGAGGGAGTTGCATAGGGAAAGAATGAGCAAAATGAAAAACATAAAACATACAATAAAAGGAATTTTTCCACAGGTTTTCTGTTTGGAAAAACAGCATACATACTTATGTCAGGTGACAGAAAGAGTTTCTAATCCACTGATCTGAGCCAAAGAATCCAGAGGATTCAACCAAGCTCGAGTCTCCTGTCTGTATCTTCAGACCAGCTGTAGCTCATGTTGGTCTCTTACCTCTGAAATCATCGTATATGATCCCAAACAACTCTCTGGCCTGCGGCTCTCCTGAGATCAAGAGTTTCAGAAGCCCTTGAGGGATGAAGGAATCTTTGTTTAAGATTTGCCTCCACATTATTCACCATGCTACCGTCATCTACAGCCCTATACCTTCACGCAGAATAAGCAGGTATAGATGAGCATCAGTACTACAGAGAGGTAGCGTGGATTAGGTGGATGGGATTCCCGCTGGATTCTACCTTTAAAGAAGGGGTTGCTTTGTTCTATAAAGCTGACATAATCTTTACCCAGTGCAGTGTTTCTTAACTGGTTGGACAGAACCCAAAACTCATCCTCAAGATTTTAAAAGAATCTATATGCAGGGAACAACTGTAGTGCTGCCCATGACAAGTTTTCAAGTCAAATTCATGCCACAGTGAGGAAACTTTCCCATTGGTTAATAAACTTGTGACAACACTGGTGTCACCGATTACACAGATTACAAATTCTAAAGTATTTTAAGAACCTAAATCAAAAACTGCTGTGGGAAACATTGGGCATGGTTTATTTCAAAGATACTCCAAGTGGATCAGACTTTTTAAAAGTTCTCATTTGTTAAACAAAGCATATAGAGCGATTAAATTATGCGGCCCAAGGTGAATAAGGGGAATAAAATATGTCAGTTTAAAGATTCAATCGGGAAAATAACTGTGGGCTCAAATGACCGCCTGTAATGAAGCTATAAATGCAATACTGTGTCACCTATTAACCTCATCATAATACATTTTAGGTCCTAATGTGCAACCAGTTATGAATCACTGTGCTACTATTATAACACATGTTCAGATTCTACCTTTCCTTTTCTCTCTTTCTCTCTCTTCTCTGTCTTCATCCTCTCTCCCAGAAGTGTGTTTTGGGGTCACATGACTCCATCTTTCCCACTCAGGTTTGTGGTGCACTACAAAGGAGCAACAACTTGCAAATCAATCTGTATTGATGCAGCACAGATTATCTCAGGCTGTATTACCAAACTAGAAAGAACAAGTATGGACAAGACAACAACATCCAATGATTCGTGAGAAACCTTTGCTAATATAGATCCTTTTCACATATAATGTTATTGACTTCAGAAATAAGGTAAGATGCTTATGAGTATTTAGAACATTAAATTGCAGTGTTTGTTTTTTTTTAAAGTGTCATCCAGTCTTATTACTGCCTATAATCAGTTGATCAGACAAGACATCAAGAATTAAACATATTATTCAGATCGCAGAAACATTTAATTTTTTAAGAACATTTTCAATGTCAAATTCATCTTCCTATTGTAGTCTACCGATTTGTTTCCCACTTCATCCTTCTGTCTGCTTTTTATTTCTTGCCCTGCAGTGTCGGTCTTATTCTCATATGAAAAATATGGCACTTCAGCTGGTACCAAATTAAGATTTTTGCTTTATAGCGTATGTTGACTGACAGGCTATCATGTTGTTGGAGATAAATTTAGATACATTTGTTGTTTCCAATTTCCATTTTTTTCCCGAATGTGAGCTGCCAAGTTAATCTGGTGGTGAAAGTTTCTACTATTACTACTACTATATTTATTGCACCACAAATATAATAATCTGTACTGTATATAGCTACTATAAATCTACAAGGACGTTGCAACCACTACAGTTATCTACAGTTTGCCTCAGTCACTGCAGTACATACCGTGGCCATGAGTCTCATGTACATGTCCTCCAAAATTATGGGAGACTGAAATGGCACAATTGTTATTGATATAACAAGCAAAAATTAGGTAAATCAAATTTTTATGAGAAGATTATCACCACTGCACATAAAAGAGAAACCGTCTCTTTCCTCTCCATGCCCAGATGAAGTTGATGTTTTGTGGCCATGAGCTTCATGTCCGTGTCCCTCAAAATTATGGGAGACTGTCACACCACAGTCATCATTGACATAACAAGCAAAACCATCACAAGAAAAAAATGATGTGCTCTTTTTCTATGCAATTTAAATAATTAAACATTCTCTATTTTTGTGTTTTGCTTGGTTCTCCTGTCCTTTTCTTTTCTTGCTCTTATCATGAGTCTCAGAAAAAAAATATGTTGCTAATGTTGGTGCAAAATTTACTCCATGGGGTAAGTTTATGTTGTTGAACAGATACATGAATCTGTTTATATTTCTGCTTTTTATAATGTATCTAGCCCATGAGGAAAGTTTATCTGCTACATTTTTACTGCACTACAGGTAAACTACAGCATCTAACAAAAAGTGCTAATACTACATACAAAAGAGATACCTGCCCCGTGCCCAGATGAAGTTGCTGTTTTATGGCCATGGGCCTCATTCACGTGTCCTTCAGACTTGTGGGAGACTGAAACACCGCAATAGTCATTTACATAACATCAAAAAACATATAAAAACATCTGATTTTTAAGGGCCAAGTTGCCAAGTTTAACTTGTGGTGAAAGTTTATTGACTGCATATTTCCATCACTAAGGGTACACTACAGAATATAAAACTACAAGAACATTGCTACCACTACATTATAAAAGAGATACCTTTTCCATGCCCAGATAAAGTTGCTTTGTGGCCATGAGTCTCTTGTACATGTCCATGAGTCGCATGTGCATGACCATGAGTCTCTTGAACGTGGCCATGATGACCTTGGCCATGAGTCTCCTGAGTGTGGCCATGAGTCTCTTGTATGTGGCCATGATGAACGTGGCCATGAGTCTCTTGAACGTGGCCATGATGAGCTTGGCCATGAGTCTCTTGAATGTGGCCATGATGATCGTGGCCATGGGTCTCTTGTACATGACCATCAGTCTTTTGTACGTGGCCATGATGATCGTGGCCATGGGTCTCTTGTACATGGCCATGAGTCTCTTGAATGTGGCCATGATGATCGTGGCCATGGGTCTCTTGTACGTGACCATCAGTCTTTTGTACGTGGCCATGATGATCGTGGCCATGGGTCTCTTGTGCATGGCCATGAGTCTCTTGAATGTGGCCATGATGGTCATGGCCATGGGTCTCTTGTACACGGCCATGGGTCTCTTGAATGTGGCCTTGAGTCTCTCGAACATGGCTATGATGATCGTGGCCATGGGTCTCTTGAATGTGGCCATGATGGTTGTGGCCATGGGTCTCTTGGATGTGCCCATGAGTCTCTTGAACATGGCTATGATGATCATGGCCATGAGTCTCTTGTACGTGGCCATGAGTCTCTTGAATGTGGCCATGATGATCATTGCCATGGGTCTCTTGTACGTGGCCATGATTGTCTTGTACATGGCCATGAGTCTTTTGAACATGGCCAAGATGTATGTGGCCATGAGTCTCTTGTACATGTCCATGAGTCTCTTGAATGTGGCCATGAGTCCCTTGTGCGTGGCCATGAGTCTCTTTTGCATGACCATGAGACTCATGTATGTGCCCTTCAGCCTTGTGGGAGACTGACACACAACATTCATCATTCACATAGCAAGCAAAAAGATTGATAAATTTATGCTGTCTAATTTTCTCATGATGAAAGTTTATATACTGCATATTAAAATCTCCACAGGTTAGTGTTCTCAAAAATATTGATTTATCAATCCATATTGATTATGAATATTTGAAATGGTTTCAGTACTCATTCTAAAGTATCAATACACCAGTACCAGCTGTGTTTTCCAGCTCTCACTTGTTGTCAATGCATACTATTGTCATTCTGCTGTTTTCTGCTACTGACCAAGAAAAGAACAGTTGCTCTTGTCTTGTTATAGCCTTGTTATATTTATCTTTAACAAAAATTTAATTTTATGCCTACAATGTCAGTTTTATCCGTGTTATCAAAAATTGTATCAAATACCAGTATTTTTCAAGGTTTTGTTTCAAAGTTAGGAATTCCAGTATTGAGACAACACTGCTACAGGTTAACTCCAGTTAGCCACTGCTACCACTACAGTATATATAAGTATATACCTGTATGCTGCTCCCTTTTCTGCACATGCTCAGATGAGGTGGCTGTTTTGTGGCCATGAGTCTCATGCCCGTGTCCCTCAGATGTGTGGGAGACTGAAACACCACAGTTGTCATTAGAATAACAAACAAAATCTAGATATGTTCTTTGTTGTTTCTTTTTTTCAAGGACCCATAAAGTCACCAAGTTAACTCATGATGCACATTTGTCTCCTGCATATTTCCATGAATACACGTACACGAGTATATATGAGAACATTGCTACTAGGGGTGTAACGATCCATTAATCTGGATCGATGTATTGATCAAATGATCAACAATCCATATCATCTTTAAGATACACCTTTATTTTGAAATTCCAATGGCACATTTGGGTCACTGAAAACAGTGCTAGCACCAGGCAGATAATGGCAAATACCCAAGAAAAAGACGCTAAGGATAATTACTCTCCTTTTTGGAATAAGTCAACATTGTGGAAAGATTTTGGATTTTAGATAAATATGAGTCCACAGATAAAACACATGCCATAAACAAACAATGCTGGTACAAGATAAAATACTCAGGAAACATGTCAAACCTGGCTGGGCATCTCACTCTGCTAACTTGTTGCTCTTTCTACTGCTACTTGCTAAGCTACTCTGTTTTATCAATGTTAGGCTGAAAAATCAGGCATGCAGATTGAAATTCAACTGTGCTGTTCTGTCTGGAGATGCAGTGGCATAAACCAACAGTCAGTAAGAAAAAGTATCAATAATACATGCAGTTTCTGAAGCTTTGAGTAGAGGAAACGTCAGCTACCTGCTAGGCTAATTTATGCAATATAAAAAGCAAAGTTTCATTACTACAGGCAACCTATAGGAGATTTACTACTGCTACATGCAAAAAATACCTGTTGTTTCAGCTTTTCTTTCTTTATGCTCCTCCCTTTTCTCTCCGTGCACAGATGAAGTGGTTGTTTTGTGGCCATGAGTCTCTTGAACATGGCCATGGGTCTCATGTACATGGCCGTGGGTCTCTTGTATGTGGCCATGAGTCTCTTGTAAGTGGCCATGAGTCTCTTGTACATGGCCATGGGTCTCTTGTATGTGGCCATGAGTCTCTTGAACATGGCCATGGGTCTCTTGAACGTGGCCATGATTCTTTTGAGTATGGCCATGAGTCTCTTGTACGTGGCCATGAGTCTCTTGTACGTGGCCATGAGTCTCTTGTACATGGCCATGATTCTTTTGAGTGTGGCCATGAGTCGCTTGTACGTGACCATGAGTCTCTTGTACGTGGCCATGAGTCTCTTGAACGTGGCCATGATTCTTTTGAGTGTGGCCATGAGTCTCTTGTGCGTGGCCATGAATCTCTTGTACGTGGCCATGAATCTCTTGTACGTGGCCATGAGTCTCTTGTACATGGCCATGAGTCTCTTGAATGTGGCCATGGGTCTCTTGTACATGGCCATGAGCCTCTTTTACATGGCCATGATGAACAAGGCCATGAGTCTCTTGTATGTGGCCATGAGTCTCTTGTATGTGGCCATGAGTCTCTTGTGTGTGGTCATGAGTAACTTGTACATGGCCATAAGCCTTTTGTGAGTGGTCATGAGTCTCTTGAATGTGGCCATGAATCTCTTGTGCATGGCCATGAGCCTTTTGTGAGTGGCCATGAGTCTCTTGAACATGGCCATGAGTCTCTTGTGCATGGCCATGAGCCTTTTGTGAATGGCCATGAGTCTCTTGAACATGGCCATGGCTCTCTTTTACGTGGCCGTGACTCTCTTGTACATGGCCGTGACTCTCCTGTTTGTGGCCATGACTCTCTCTTAAGTGGCCGTGACCCTCTTGTACGTGGCCGTTACTCCCTTTTACGTGGCCATGACCCTCTTGTACATGGCCGTGACTCTCTTTTATGTGGCCATGACTCTCTTGTACAAGTCCCTCAGATGTCTGGGGAACTGAAACACCATAATTGGGATTGAAATAACAAGCAAAAAGATCTAAGGTTAATTTTATTCTTTGCAGCCTAAACAACCAATAAACCATTATGTTTTTAAAACCCATCTCTCCCATCTTTTTCTTTTCTTCCAGTCACTCTATACCATCATGTTATACCAGCTGTATAACATGATTTCACTGATGTGAACATGTTACTGAAAAGACAAATTTAGATGCCTATCTGATGTTTTTAGTATCTAGTAAAAATGTTAACCACAGTAAAGGTTTAGGAAGTTAAGTTAGTAAGTATTTTATGCTGAGGTTGTTTTGATGACCAAGAGTCTCAGGTGCATGCCCCTCAGGCTTGTAGGACACAAAACATTTTTCATTACGTAACAAGCATAAAGTTTAATAAATTTCTGTTGTTTTTAATTTTCAGGGCCCCATTTTTGCTGTGAGTCTTTAAGTATAACTCACGGTGGTGTGCTGCGTATGTTAGCTACAACTACAGTACATATAAAAGAGATCATTGCTTTTCTTTCCTCTTCCTGCCTTTCCTCTCTGTGCTCAGATGAGCTTGTTGTTTTGTGGCTGTGAGTCTCATGTCCATGTTCCTCAGACATGTGGGGAGCTGACACACCAGAGCCTACCTTAACATTAACAAGCGGAAATTTTGACATATTTCTGTTGTTTCCTGTTTTCAGGGGCCCATTTTACACAGTGAGTTCCCAAGTTAAGCTTGTGAGGAAAGTTTATCTACTGCATATTTACTGCACGACAATAAACTACAGTATGTAAATCTTGGAGAACATTGTCTCCACTACATATAAAAGAGATAGCTTTTCTTTCAGCTTCTATTTCTTTATGCACCTCACGCTTGCTTTCCTCTCCGTGCCCAGGTGAGGTTGTTGTTTTGTGGCCATGAGTCTCATGTAGGTGTCCCTCAGACTTGTGGGAGACTAAAACACCACAACAGTCATAAAAATAACAAACAAAAATCTACATATATTTTCTTTCCAAATTTTTAAGGGCCCATGTTTTGCTGTGAGTTGCCAAGTTTAATTTTAGTCTGCTGCACATCTGCACAATGGGTGAACTACAGTATATAAATCTACATATGCTGCAGTAGATTTATATAATCGCCACCTCCTTTTCTCCCCATGCCCAGATGAGAGGGTGGTTTAGTGGCCATGAGTCTCATGCATGTGTCCCTCAGACTTGTGAGAGACTGAAACACCACAACCATAATTAACAGAAAAAGACACATTTCTAGAGATAGACAGTTTTGCTATAAGTCGCCAAGTTTAACTTGTTGTCAAAGTATTTCCACCACAACAATTAACTACTGTAGCCACAACCACTACAGTACCTCCAAAAGAATGCCGTACCTTCTCCATGCCCAGATGAGTTGGTTGTTTTGTGGCCATGAGTCTCATGTACGTGTTCCTCAGGATTGTGGGAGACTGAAACACCACAAAATAACAAGCAAAAATCTAGATGTATTTCCTGTTTACAGTTATTTAGGAGGCCATGTTTTCTGTGGGTTGCAAAGTTGAACTTGTAGTGAAAGTGTATCTGCTGCACTTGTACCGCTACAACTACAAGAACATTGCTACAACTACATAAGAAAAGAGATACCTTTCCTTTCAGCTTTTCTCTCCTCCCCGTGCCCAGCTGAGGTTGTTGTTTTATGGCCATGAGCCTCATGTTCCTCAGGCTCGTGGGGGACTGACACACCACAGTTGTCATTGACATAACAAGCAAAAGCATGCAGTGGCATAAATTTTCTATGCACTTTTCCCAGCAACGCACACTGAACAATAAATAAATTCTTTATCCATTTCTACTTCATCCTGTCAGTCAGATAAAAATATAACACCACTATTGGTGCCAAAATTATGATTTAGCTCTAATGTTTATATGAGTGACAGACTATCATGTCAGTGAAGAGATGAATTTAGATATGTTCCTGCTGTTTTCAGTTTTTAGGGTCCCAGTTTTCACTGTGAGCTGTCAAGTTTAACTCATAAAAAAGTTCATCTACTGCATATTTACTGCGCCCAAAAGTAAACTACAGTATATAAATCTACAAGAACATTGCCACTACTACATATGAAATAATAATACCTGTCTTTTCAGTTATTCTTTCTTTCTCCTCCGCCTTCCCTTCCTCCCCGTGCTCAGATAAGGATGTTGTTTTGTGGCCATGAGTCTCATGTACGTGCCCCTCAGACTTGTGGGAGACTGACACACCACGATTGTTATTGACAAAACAAGAACAGACATTGTATAAAGTGTTTTACATGCTCTTTCCGAAGCAGTCCAAACAATAAGAACTCTATAATTAGGCTGATACTGCACTGGGTAAAGATTACTGATATCTTCTGCCTTTCTCTCCCTTCCCTTCTTCCTCTGAGACCTTGTTTTCCTTTTCTCTCTCTTTCTCTCTCTGTCAGATAGTGGATTGCCCCATCAGGGGCCTCAGCCATGGGCTTGGGAAAAAGCTGTGAGAATCAGAGAGGCTTGAGAAACTCCTTCATCACTACACTTTCACTCTGGGTGTGAAAGAAATGACATGCACTTCCTTTTATCTGAATGTCATGAAATCTTCTGGCTGGTTCTTGTTCTAACTCTCCGTGTGTGCTTGTTTCTTTGTTCAGAGCGAACTCTGTTCTTATTTCTGTTACTGTATTTACCCTAATTTGAATATTCAGAGGATGCAATATACTGTATTGTATTACAGTAACATCTTCTCATGGGTGTACCACCATATGTTGAGATTTAATGTTCTCTGTGGTGCACTCACACAAAATATCTCAAATCAATACTAGAGACAACCTCGCACACACATCCCATTTTTACTGCATTTTTAATTGTCTCTTGCTCAAGTTTTCCCTTTTTCTCTGTGTGTTCCACTTTCCCAGAGGGCTTTATGCCATTCCCAGGATCCTTTGCTTCAAGTTTTTAGGGCTACAAATGAAAGAAGAGATGTGAAACTAGTTCAGTTTATGGATCAAGCCTCCTCTTCCTTTTACCTTTCCATTTACTGCAACACAGGCACAATTCAATAAATCAAAACACCACAGTCCTCACAGAGGTGATTAAGACTAAAAATACAAATAACCAGTCACATGAAGCGACCACACCATGCACGTCATTGAGGGACTAATGATCACTAGACCACCAGGGAATACAATGCTTCATGCATCCATCTGTGTTTCCCCTTGAGGTGTTTTTGTACAGGCAATGTATGTCTTCAGTTCTTCTTCGGAGGGGGGCATCCTGCAAGCATCCTGCTCCCCTGCGGAGCGTCCCCCTTCAGGCTGTCTCCCGCCCACTCTCTCCCCTTCATCCCTCCCCCTCCCTGGGGCTCCAGTGAGACAGGATGCCAGCAGCTGTTCTCACAGCACCCTGGACCATTTCACACAACTGGCATCATGCCATAATTACATCTCATCAAAGTAACCCCTGCCTACCTCTACTCATGTCCGACTCTGGCCCCACTGGACCTACTCTCTAACGCATCTGTCACGGCTGCACACACACGTGCAAACAGTAAAAAAAAAAAAAATGCTCTTGTGGGAAGCATGATTCTAAATCACAGTTGTTTCAAAAGGCTGATGTAGCACAGCAGTGAGCATAAATGCATTTAATCTCAGTAACCCATGCTGCCTTGGGGGTAGCAGTGATTCGAACAGTTCTTGGCATTAATCTCAATCAGCTCAGCCTGAACTGTCTCACATCAGACACTGGCAGCCAGAGCATTCGGGGTTCCCGCTTCCTCTACGCTGAGTGACAGAAGGGACCTCAAAGACCACGTGGTTGTTTTATTTATATCTTGACACTTCATATATTAATGCCCCCACCCCATGACATAGTATTTTGTAATCTACCGCAGTAAGATGAGGTTAATGTTAAGGGGAATGTTTTGGGCTTAGTCCTGATTCTGTCTCGCCTGTTACCCTTTTCACATCTTTCCGTCACTCTGATCCAGTGGCTGATGCTCCACAATCCTCTGAATGATGCAAAGACAGTGTCAACTGAACTCAGACTTTTTTGCAAACCTTCCACTGGCAGTGCTCATACTGCCTCTCACTCACTCACCCATGTTAACTAGATTTCACTGCCACTACCTAAATTGAATAACAATTGACATGCGATATGATGCTGGACAACACAGGATTATAAAAGCTTGTGTATACGAGCATGTTAGTGACCTTCACCTCCGGAAAATTGCCCATTTCAGAACGGTTCCACACCATAAAAATCACACCGACTGGAAATGAAAATGATCTCCTAATTTTAAATTAGATTATTCTATTTTCTGGCAGCCTCTACTCTATATCTACTGTCATCTAGAGCTATGGGTGTGCCTTACCTCTGTTCTCACTATGCCTTGGCTCTGAGTGTTTTCCCTCAGTTTCATGTAGGCTTGTATGATGGTGAAGATGAGTGAGTACAGACTCTATTGTGATTGGATGGTGTTGATGATGATGATCAACGACCGTATGATGTGTGGACTCCTTTGGGACTGGGTGAGACAGATGTGAATGTTCAGGGATTGTCTCTGAAGGTGTGAACTCCTCTGGTGTCAGGGAAACTCGGTGCTCCTCTGATGGAGAGGATGCTGAAGGAGGGTGAACCTGTGCTGTAACAGGAAGTGTGTCAGATTCTCCCATGGGTACCATTGGAGGCTCAGACAAAGGCCTGGTGTGTAACACATTGTCTGTTAGTGGGGTTGAGCTGTCTGTAACTCGGGATTTTGCTGCTGGAACTCTCGTGTCTGTTGCATCAGTTGCATGAGGACGGAGAATGTAAATGCAGTGAGGAATGAGCAGGCTAAGACATTAGCATAAGAGATGCAGCCTCAGATTGTTTTTCCAAAGAAAGCCTAGCTTTCCTTTTTTCCTCTTCAAATGTGCACATATACACACACACACAAACATCCACGTTCACACACAGAGAAGTGAGAACACACAATGATAGTGTGATTTCACACTGCTGAGATAGGCTAAACTCAAAAGCTGTTCCACAACCCTTTTAGTGCTGGAAAATTGTGTTGTTTCTGCAAAACACAGTGACTGTTAAAGGTGTGACTATTGTTAATATGGTTGTAAAATAAAATCACACAGTGTTTGTCAAAGTGTATTACTCTGTTTTACACTTACAATGTTGTGTATGGATGTGTGCATATGTGTTTGCACACACTCAGTTTTGTCATATCCAAATCTGAGAGATGAAAAATAATGGAAGTGTTCATCTTTCACCTTCACAACAGCAATGACTTAATTACTGATCTATAAATATAGCACTGTACATTGCTGCAATATATCAACTACATAATATGAATATGTAAAAGTGCTGGTATAAGTGTGCCTGTTTAAACTGCTCTGATGTCCTGGCTAATCATCACACTATTTTCCACTAATGTGAATCTAAAGTAGTTTGGTGGCCACATTTTTCTTCAGAAGTTAGTTAATGACAGAAAATAGAATAATTGTGCTGCTAGATATTCAGACTTCAGGCTGCAATACCGATTTTTCATGCACTGCACAAAACAGTCTGTTGCGCCAATAATACATGTATAATGTACAGAGAATTTTGACATTTCAATTCAAAAATGCATGGATTACCAGAACCATCTGGGAAGCCATAAACACACACACTGCAGCCAACAACTATGTAAGAAGAGCAGTAAAGGAGGCAAAAATGGACTATGGGAAGAAAGCGTAACTACAGTTCCAGGAGGGCAATCCCAGAAGCTTGTCAAGTGCGTGCTGATGCATCTACAACAAGAGAGCTAAACAACGTTTTTGCTTGCTTTGAGGCCATAGGTGGCCAACTAGCAATAACAGATAAAAAAAGGTTAATGGATGGGTGGGTGCACCTTTCATACCTATCAACCCTGAGCATGATGTCAGGAGGGCTTTCAAGCGTGCGAACCTCAGGAAAGCAGCAAAACTAGAAGGTATCAGTGGCCGGGTCATTAAACAATGTGCTGTCCAACTAGCGCTGGTGTTCACAATGATATTTAACCAGGTCAGGCTCAGTCTGTCATACCCATGTGCTTCAAGAAGTCTACCATCATTCCTCATCATTCCTAAGAAAACAAAATCATCCTGCCTGTGGCACCAGTGGCACTCACTTCTGTAGCGATGGTTAAGGATTGCATCTGCTCCTCACTACCCAGCACACTGGATCCACTACAGTTTGCCTACCATCCCAACCAATCAACAGAAGAAACCATAGCACACATCCTACACACCACCCTATCTCCCCTGGAAAAGAAAGGGAGCAATGTGAGATTGCTGTTCACTGGCTACAGTCCAGCGTTTAACACCATAGTTCCCTCCAGGCTGGCCACAAGCTCAAGAAGCTGGGATTAAACACCTCAATATGCATGTGATCCTCGACTTCCCTGACAGGCAGACCCAAGGTGGTGAGAGTGGGTGGACACACTTTTGCCATCCTTATCCTTAACACTAGAGCACCCCAGGGCTGCGTTTTGAGTCCCCTGCTCTACTCCCTGGACACACACAACTAAGTAGCCAGTTCCGACTCTAACACAGTCATCAAGTGTGCTGATGACACAACTGTGGTGGGCCTGATCATGGGTGACCTGCTGTTGTCAGGATGACAGCCTACTCCTGAATATCAGCAAGACCAAGGAGATGATGGTGGACACTGGGAAGAAGCAGGGAAAGAACTATACCCCCTTGATATCAATGGCTCCTTGGTGGAGAGGGTGGACAGCTTCAAGTTCTTTGGTGCCCACGTCACTGAGAGCCTGACCTGGGCACTGCATGCTGACTCAATGTTGAGAAAGGCAAGGCAGAGACTGTTTTATCTGAGATGCCTGAGTAAATTCTGGGTATTCTCTCAGATACTAAGGAAAGTTTTCTTCCTGCATGATTAAGAGCATCCTGATGGAGAACAACACTTCCTGGGTTGGAAATAGGACTGAACAGGACTGCAAGTGCCCTGCAAAGACTGGTTCATTCATTCGACTGAACATATGAGGCGCTGCTCTACTTTGCCTCAATGATGCTTACACCAGGCATTGTTAGACACACTTTTTTTCTACATGATGTTGCTCAAACCGTTCTGTTCCCTGGAGGACAGTGGTTGTCCATCTTCAAGTATATATTTTTTATTTAAACTAGGCAGCTGGAAAGCAGAGATTGACAACACGTCAACCAGCACAGGAATGAGGGATCTGACAGGCTTTAATCTTGGGCTAGCAGGGATTTGTAAGAGCTACATCATCAATAAAAGCAGGAGTTTACATAACTTCAAACCATCATAGCTCACTATTCTAGTACAATCACACTACAATCATGACTAAATAGGATGCACAAATCTCATACTACCTACTTTCTAAGTGCCTACCTTCACTTAGATGAGAATGATGAGAGTTTGAAGAGCTGAAATGGGAGTTTCCAACTCCAGAAATAGAGTTACTGGAGGCAATGGACTCTGTATGTAAAAGCAAAAGGTAAAAAAAAAAAAAAAAATGGGGGCAAGGTCTTAGTGTCATTTTCAGCCATGTAACAGCGCCATCACTCTCTCACGCAACGCACCAACAATCTAATCTGATAATTATGTAATCCTGTGACATGTGCCTGTCTGTCTGTACAGATGGACTCACTAACTGTCCCATGACACTCTCTCTGGCACGCACACACACACACACACACACACATTTTAGCGAGTATACAGTGTGCAGTCTCTGCTTGGACACATTTTTAGGTGTCTTCTGCACAAATGCATTTGCATATAATGAGATCATTTGTCACTTGTATTAATGTAGCCTGAGAAATGATAACAATAATGTTTAATGCCACCTGTCAGTCTTAGCATTCTCATCATTTATTACGGGAGTGCTGGACATTGATTTAGCTCCACACTAATGAAGACATTGTGATTCAGGGCCAGTTAACGTTTTGCCAGAACACCTAATGGTGGCGGACGGAGTGACAGCATGGGTGTCATTAATATGTCACATGATTTTCCAGACATGATCTAATCTCTCTCAGTCTGAGGCCAAATTCAGTCTTTATAAAAATGCAAGGATTTCAGTAGACGAGGATGGCGGACAAAGAGGATTGTGGTCGGGTGAGTGGTTGATCTAGTTGTACATCCCCATTGCGTGTGAGGTTGCATACACTTCTCCGTCTGCATGTGTCTGCTTGTACTTTATACAGGCTACTCTATAGCTCTGGTACAATGAAGTCATGTGGAGTCATGGTGGCTGGATAGGTAGAAGTATGACTGGGTTTTAGGATTTGGTTTGTCTGACCTCCCCTCCCCCTTCTCCAAACACCCATCTGTCCAGCAGACCAATGGGCTGTGGGCTCTGTGGATCAGATTTTCTTGCCAATAGATCGCTAATCCTCATCTGAGCATGCTCAGTGACTGAACTGGGACAGGGACATGACAAAGGGTGCAACTGCTATGACATGCTGTCCAACCCATAAGTCCTGCTGTACTGTGTATAAGGATGCATTTGCTTCAGCAGCACAAACCACAGTCGAAATCTTATCATTGATCTCCTGTAAAATCCCACAGTACAAAACCTAAACTGGGATGTGCATTTTCAGATTCCAGGGAAAAGTGATAATACTGAAAACATGATTTATATAACCGACTTTTATGTGGATGAAAATTTAAAAAATAAAATCCCAGGCAGCTTTTACACTTTTCGACGCAGTTCAGAGATAAAGTCAACATTTTCTGCACAAGTATTGCTGTTATTAATATTAGAAAATAACCTACAAGCTGAGAGCCAGAGAAGATAACTGAGATTACAGCTGATTTTATTCACTGATGTTGTTATGCGCTCTAGTTATAAATGTCACAGGACCTTTATCCACACACGGTACAATAAAACCTGTGTGTGGGTATGTGTGTCAGAGTGTGCATGTACAAACAGTAGTGGCGACCGCTCTGTGAGAATGGAACCTAAGACCTTAGATCCCCGGGAGGAAAAGAAGGGGATGAAGATGATTTATGGTTTTCACTGAACTGCGCCATATGCCCGCCATAACTCTACACGCAAGCGTACACACACACACACACACACACACACACACACACACACACACACACACACACACACACACACACAGGGTTTGCTCACATCAGGGTCAGGTTCAAACCAAATACGCTTCTAAACCTGGGATAAAAAAAAGGCAGGAATACACTATGAACTTCCTTTCTGGTGTCCCAGAAGTGTAACTGAATAGTTCTGTCTGAACTGTACTGTCTGTACTTTAAGTATGATATATTATAAATAACATGAATTAGTTGTATATATTTTTGCACTCATAATTTAATAGAAAGTGATTTTAGGAATAAAATGTAGTTCATAGTTTTCAAAAAAGACACAGCTCATATCTGATTACATTTTAAATAGATGCATTGACGCTGCAATGATGATTCGATGAATCCCCAGTGACAGAAAATCAATCTGCAACATATCTGATAATCGATTGTACAACAAGTATATTCAACCAGGCAACCTGATTGATCAGCTAGACATTTAGAACATGATCAAATCAACATGACAGCACACCCTCCTCATCAATAAAATATTACTCTGCCATTTCCATGTAACTTCCAGAACTGAATCAAAAATCAGCAGGCTACAGTATTGATACAATATGGATCAATTTGTTGTCAAGTTTGATTGAATCAATTTTCTTTATAAATATACCACTTATGGTGCACTTTAGTAGTTTTATGACTGCAGTGAAAATGTTGTTTTTTAAAGGCTAAACGCCAACATATATTGATTTAAGCAGAATATTTTCTTAGATAACTTATGTCTATTTTGGACATTTATTGACTTTTGGACTTTACAGTGCTCTGGACTTTTTTTGGTAATTTGTTGGATAACATCAGCTGTGTCAGTTTGTTGATTACACTGTGATATCTTAAAAAGTGTGGATGTGACGTTTGTGAAAGTAGTAGCTAGTAGTAACTCCATAGATTTGTTTTTTCAGTTACAACAAATTCGACTTAGCATGGCAGTTTTGTGTTTGTGTATGGTACATATTCAGTTTGGGAAATCCTATGTTCTTTACAAAGCATTAATGTCAGTATTAGTTCTGTCCAATGGTTAATTGAATATCTTTGGGCTTTGGACTGTTGGTCAGACAAAACAAAACCTTATGATGGACATTTTTCACTGTTTCTACAAAATAAACCGTAGATTAATTGGCAGTAAAAACAGTAGTTAGTTGCTGCACTATTATAGAGGTTAAATAAAGCTCAAATGATCACAATATGACTGTAAACAACATGTGTTGTGTTTACATGTGATTTTCTGTGTCCTTCACAGCGGGGCTTTACAAAGCTTACAAAAGACTGTAACTCTGTTTGTTTAATGTTAAAGCTTTTGTCAGCCCCTCCTAATTCACAGCTAATCAGTGAATTCTTTGACTTCCCTACTGATGTCAGCCAAACAACAAAAGTGCTGTGCTGTTGAACAAACGCTGTTAATGGATTTCCTTCAGACAAAAAAGAAAAGTCTGACGACATCACAGTGATGCCGAAATCCCTTCACCTCCCACGTCCTAAGTGCTTTTCTGTTGGAACATGAGAGGTCTGCTGCCTACCAAGATGGCAGGTTTAAATTTAGCATGAGGGCGAGTCGGGCTTTGAGGTCCACTTTACTGTACATTCAGGCGGCTGACAGAATCTGTTCACATCCATCCTGCGCTGCTTAAAATCAGTCAGTCAGAACAAATAAAGTCTAAATGTCCATACAGTTTGATGCCCTCGCTCTCAAGACGGGACAATCCACGTCTGACATTAACGTCATCTGAGATATATACAACCAGGGAAACAGTCGATGTAAGTTGCAGGATGAATTATGGATGATATATACCCAGACACAAGCACACCACTTTTCAGCGTCTATAAGCAAAGTCATAGGCACACAACTTTGCTTTGTCACAAGCGTATAAGTCTACAATATTATTGGACCAGCTGTGGCCAGCAGTGGACCAAGTACTTAGAGACTTTACTCAAGTAATAGTAACAGTACTGCACTGTAAAAATACACCAGTACAAGTAAAAATGTAGTAAAAGTAAATGAATACTGTCACCAAAATCGCAGAATGGCCCCTTTTGTAGTGTTTTCATAGTATATATTTGGATTATTATTACGCATGTATTCACCTATAAGATGGATATTAAAGTTTTCTGGTCAAGGTGTAACAATTTCATAATTTGCAAAACAATGTCCTCTTAAAAAATCATATTTCATTTCAAGGCAACAACAATTTAGATCAACTATAAATAAAAAGTTTGACATTTTGGGAAATAGCCTTATTCTTTTGGCGGAGAGGTAGCTGCTACCAGAGAGGATTGGTACCGCTTTCATATCTGTCCGTCAAATAGGAAGTTTCCATTTTTTCGTGCTAAACAGCTGCTTGCTGTAGCTTCATAGCTGATGGACAGACAGGAGAGTGGTATCTATCTTCTCATCTGACTCTCATCAGAGAAGCGAACAAGCGTATTTCCTGCCAAGTCAAACTATTCCTTGAAGAAGTGTGAGAATCCTGAAGGAAGTCGAATAATGGAAAAATGACACCTTACTCTAGAAATTTAATAAAACCAATTGAATTCTATTGAAATGTCTGCAACGGCAGATGTTTCCACTGGTTTGAAGAAAATAAAACTTTCAGGACTGCAGTGTGTGCAGTATGGATAATGCATATCTACCAAGTAACTACAGCTGTCAAATACTTCTAGCTATGGCTAATGTACTTTTCCGCACCTTCCCGAGGGGCTCCATGGGGCTCATGGGTAAAAGCCGGGGGCCGCTCAGCTTGCGAGATGGTTATGGCGTTCTCTGCTTTGCCCTTGGGTCCACCCTCACCTTTGGGTTCCCCCTGTGTATCACCTTCAGCTTCACCTTCAGTTTTACCCTCAGCTTCACCCTCTGTCTCATCTTCAGCTCCTGGAGCAGTAAACATCTTAGATGAAGTTGACGTTGTGGCTAGTCAGCAGCACAGGTAAAAAATGGTGATTAACATAGGGGAACTGAATCTGTGGCAACCTGAAACTGAACCACTAAACTCATTATCTGCCCATTAGCAAGCATCATTCTTCTCTTTGATAAATCATACCCATTATTTTGTATCTAATTGTGAGAGGAGCCCTTTTAAAAGCAGACTTCTGCAGTGCAGTCCAATTGCTCAGTCTATCCATGCATCAGCCTTTTACTGTCCGGCCATGTGGAGAACAGCCCAGTGCTGTCAGGGTTGATGTTGCCACTTTGCCGATCGTTTCTGTCTAACAGCTCGGAGGCTGAGAGCCTCTCCACAGAGAGAATCCCTAATCAAATTCCCTTTTATTCCTGCCTCCCCTAGCTCCTCACCCGGAATCACACTGCATTACAACACACTAACATATGCCCACATCCTTCTCTACCATTTCTCTCTCTGTCTGTCTTTTCTCTCTCAGCTCCCTTTGCTGCTCCAATCCACCGCCCATTCACACCCAGCCCTCTCTCTCTCATCCCCCCTTTCTTCAATCCATCCACAACACTGTCTTTAGTTGAAATAAGAAAAGCAGAACTGTGGAAGAATTCCTCCTGTGCAGGTTAGTGTGATGTGCTGTGATGAAAGGACATGGCGACAGAGAGGCCTATTAATAATGAAGCACACAGGGCCCAAGCTGCAGCACTGAGAGAGGAGACGCAGGAAAAAGAGAAATGAGTGACTAGAGAGCCAGCTGAACATCACAGGGGAGAGGGAGAGTTTAGGAGACATGCAGGAAGCGAGGTATGGGGTTAAAACTTACATTTTAAAAACAATACAACAAAAAGGTGGAGAGATGATGAGAGAGAGAGGAAAAGAGAGAGAGAGAGTGGAATACCAACTCCTCTGCTTTGCTTTGCATTATTACTTACTAGAACCGGAGGGGGAACCAGCAACTGTACCTGAAAGAGAATAAGAAAAGGGAGAGGAGATGAGAGCTTGTTTATTTATGCATTCAATTTGCCTAAAGACTTGACTCTGCCTCATTCATCAGACTCAGGTGGCAGAGAGAGCTTAAGAGCTGTTCTGCAAAATAAGGGTTTGTTGTAGACCACCTCTCAATGTCTTGGAGTCATTACTGGGTCTGTGCCATCTCCCTCCATCCCCCCTTATTTAACCTGTTACACTTCCCCCAAATCCTCAAATGCAGAGGGCCTCATCATATATGTATGTTTTAAGAGAGCGCTACCACTCTGCTACGCTCGAATCAAAACTTTTTGCCTCTCTTGCATGTTTTCCGAGATTGTATTTATAGTTAGCTTAGCTTGGCATGCATAATGCAACTGCATAGACCAAACTGTTTCGTGAGCCATTTTGTGTAGCATTTCAGCCGAGCAAGTTGCAAACATTTTAATTTTTAAATTCCACTAATGGGATTCAGGAGTTTAAAAGGGTGGTGATGGGCTCTGAAGGTGTGTGTCAGTGCCATTAGAACTGGGTTGGAAACAAGAGTATGATGTAAAAAAAAAACAAACACAGATGACAATAGTCATTCTCTGCAGTGAGTGCAGGTACAGGTGTATGTGAGTGTGTCTCTGCTTGTGTTTCTCTCTCTGCTCATATGAGCGTGTGAATGCTTGTTTGAAAGGAGGAAAGTAGGGAGGGGCTGCCCTAGATTATTATTTTATCATAGCTAGCTACTGTAGCTGGCTACACTCTCCAAGAGGATTTCCCCCCACGCACTCCCACGTTGTTCCACAGCTCTGATCTGCTCTCTGCACCGAGGTGACTACAACTCAGAGAGCTCAGCCTCTCCATTGTCTTCTCTCCACTTCTCCTTTCTTTTCAACTTGTTCCCTTGATCCTGCTTTTCATTCAGGACCTCAGAGTGATGACAAAACCTATACATCCATCAATAGAGATTGCTGGAGAATTTTAAATAACTGCATGTATATTCGTTTTGAAAGACTGAAATGAATTGTATTGATGCTGCGGGGGAATCTGGGATTATTGTAGTAGTAAAAATGAGAGTAGGATAAGAAAAGAGAATAAACACTTTAAGTTAAATATTAACAATTAAAGAACAACGTTTTTGCTGTTGGATTAAAATGTTCCCTTTGGTGTAGAGGAATCTTTG
Organism: Epinephelus lanceolatus; assembly: GCF_041903045.1. Taxonomy (NCBI): domain Eukaryota; kingdom Metazoa; phylum Chordata; class Actinopteri; order Perciformes; family Serranidae; genus Epinephelus; species Epinephelus lanceolatus. The sequence goes on from NC_135752.1 coordinate 13,078,982, forward strand.
CTAATATATTGTGACCATCACAGTTTTTCTGTAGTAAAAGGCACATTTCACCTGACTTTGCAGTTCCCATCAGCGATACAAAGCGCTTCAGCATCTTTCAGCTTTACTGTTTTGGTTCATTTTCACTGCTTTCATTGGCCTTATTTCATCTTCAGTGAAAAAACATATTTGCTTTCTTATTGTGAGTTAGATGAGAAGACTGATGATCATGTGTGTGAGGTAAATTAGCTACAGCGAGCAGGTGGTTATCTTAGCTTAGCATAGACTGACAGGGAAACAGCTCACTGATCAATGCAATTCATCTCATTTTTTTAATCCACAAAAAAAGTGTAAAGAGTGTAAAGATGACAATTTGCCGTTTTATGCAGAGCTTCGTGGTTGACTATTTCATGGATCTAAGCGTCTTATTTATTTATTATTTTATATCTATCTTCTTATCTAGTTCTTGTTAAGAAAGCGGAGTATTAGACCTCGTTTACACCCAATATTAATATGCATGTTGGGTGATTGGAACACAAGTGGATAGCTCTAATACAGGTGTAAATGCACCCAAATGCACTGCTCAGACCATATTCGGAGGTGGTCTGAGCCGCATGCAGTATGACAACATTCCTTTAACAATGTGTATGCTAATGTGTCCTGGACCACACTGAAGGACCAACTACATATCTGATGTCCTTGCCCTACTGGACAAGCAAACTCTCTGTTGCTGCCGTTACACAGGTTAGATGCAGCGCTGAGAGACCGTCTCAGCAACCTCTTTCCTTGTGGTGAATGGTCAGTTCAAGTCTGCCCGGTTAGCAAGAGCTAACAGAGCAGCAGCAGCGGCTGTTAAACTGTACCAGTAAACTCACATTGACACCAAAACAGCTTGACTCTGTCTTTAAACCTGTTAATAACCGTTAACATTAGCTGTGTGTGTGTGTGTGTGTGTGTGTGTGTGTGTGTGTGTGTGTGGACTCTCACTAACTATCCCCAGCTTGGAGCTCACACTCCCACAGGAGTAGTCTCCTAATGATGGTGAACGAAATGATGTATGTGTGTATACATGTGATGCATACAGAGCAGCGGAGTGAGATCTGATCACATGTGGTCACTGGAGACACGTGGAAAAGCATTTTTGGTGTGAGCAGACCATTTGTGATTAGATCACCCGAGACATGAATACCAGTGTGAATACCAGGTGTAAACATGCTTCTAAAAGCAGAATAAATCTTCCTAATTCTGCAGCAGTGTTTAGGTTCCTTACAGGACACATTCCCTTTCTGTAGTATTGTATTGCTGCATATTTACTGTGAGTGTGGCAACTGAAATCAATTACTGGTAATAGTCGTATCCATACATAATACAGTAAAGCAAGCTGCCAGACAGCTAGAGCACATGTAAAGACTCAGCAGTATTGTATCTAACTGAGTGCCAGATTGATGAGTTGGATCAACTCAATTGGAACAGATAAACATGTTTAATGTACGTACAGGTGTTGGGGGTTCCATTGGGTGTTGGCAGGTAGGAACCAGCCTTCCAGGATTTGGCTTTGAAGCCCTTCCTGCAGCGCTGGCAGTCCTGGCCGGTGGTGTTGTGTTCACACTGGCACTGGAGGTTCCCATCCTGCAGCAGGCACTGGGAGGCATGGAGGTTACACTTACACCTTTAAAAGGAAAGGAGAACATACAGATGACAAAGGTGAGATGACATGACCTGAGACAGAAAGTGAAAGTTGTAATGACACACTAGCTGTAAGTGTTCATTATGTCAGATATTATAGGACTTTTACACCAAGGGAAAAAAAAAAGCGCAAGTACTGAGTGTTAGAGATGTGCAGCAGAGACGGAACACAAATCTATTATGGGTGAATTGCATTACAGTAATTAATGTAAGACAAGATTAAACAAGATTAAGATTGTAGGATTAAGGTACGCAAGGTTTTACGTAATTTGTTGTTTACTGAGTGGACACTGGAAATCACACTGTACACCTGACAAACAGTACAAAGTAAGAGAAACTAATGATCAAAAGTAACTTTCTGTGTGCGTGCATGCATTTATACTTTGTGTAGACTCGCTTAGCTAGACCTATCTCCACAGTGCTGTGTCAGCGCTAGAGAAAGGTCTGGAATCACAGAGTATCTTTCTGCTATAGGGGGAAAAACGCTTTGGGTTGTTTTTGTTTCTTTAAACCAATCAGTCGCCTTGGGGCAATTCTGAGCCCAGGATACAGCAACGTGGCTCTTGCTAAATAGTTTCTAAAGAGAACTTATTTGGTGAAACATTTGCACGTGGGAGGTCGAAATGGCCCCACAGAAGTTAAACAGTCGCATGTCACTTTATGATTTTATGATTCAACATTTACTGATAAAAAAGACAAATGTAACTTGATAATCTGTGCACTCAAGGTGAAGCTTGACTATATTTTAGCTCTGAAGGGGCATATTGGATCTGCAGAAGGTTTGCTGGCTGTATGTGGCTCTAGCAAAACATTATTATGACAGTTCACAGAAGCTTGTGTGAAGTGACGCGCATCGGTACATTAGTGAGTCACTTTCACTGGTGCATGCCACTGCCAGAGTTAAAAGATGTGGCAAATCAACTCTGGCTGAGTCACAAAGTGGATCATGCAACATCAGGCATGAGAGTCCTGAGAGACGGAGTCCGGGCTTTTCCAAAGCACATTCACAAGTTTATTTATTTGTTGTGGATCTTTACAACAATTCACCCAAAGGACAAAGCAGGCATGCCTTTTTGCATGATCCAAATCTTTGTCAAAACCTGCCATTTTCAGTGTGTAACTTGTTAGCTCCGAGGTTTGTGGTGGTGTTTCCCATGGCAAAGGGGATTTAGAAACAGTAACATGCAGATAGCGTAAGGAAGGGACTATGCCGGTTGAAATCAACGGCCCAATGGCAGGCTTACATCGACAGTCTACATCCGCTGAGTCAGACTATACTGTTTGTGGTGGTATGAGTGTGCATACTGTACACATATGCAGTCAGAAAATGTTTAGGGAAGCATAAACGAGAGTTAAAACAGACTCAGAAATCTCAATATGCAATGCCATCAAGATTAATTGGCTAAAACAGTACATTTATATAAAGACAAATATCACAGTTACTATGTTAAGTGTTAATGTTTTGGTCTCAAATTCAGTTTTCTCTCAGAAGCCACTGGCAGAGCTACAACATCCATTTCTATATTGATGTTTGCTTGTGCAGTTTGTACAGTTGCCAGTTTACCTGATTCAGTTTCATTTGATTTCATCAGAAGCTTTATTCCTGTATCTTCACACTAGTAGTAGTAGTAGTAGTAAAACTAAAACTAGTAGTTTTGCAGTATTTTTTCCATTTATTTCACTATTTTAAAGAGAAATTTCAGTTTTATACAGAACATAAATGTCATGTAAGTATTGCTTGTTGCGTTTTTCTTTGTAAATAATTCTGGAGCACAGGTAAACAAACAGCAATATGTAAAGTGGAAAAATATTATACACTTTCGAAAAATTGAATGCATTATTGTAGGTTCAAGTTGGTAATCTGTTTTCCCTCTGTCTATCCAAGACCGCCATTTAGGAGCAAATTGTTGTTTACAATTACTGCCTGTGAAATTCAAGTATCTCGAGTGTATTTGTGTACGAGTGTGCATGCATGCATAAACATAAAGCGTGCATACGTGTGTGCACAGTGCAACCTCGGCAGAGGGCAGGGCCCAGGTGGGCTGATCCAGAGGTCGAAGTTCTGCTGGGAAGGAAATGAGGATCTTAAGGACATTCGGCAGCTACGACTTTAAATTACAGCCTTTTCCAGATGAGCGACTGGACTCCAATCCAGTTTGTTCCACTGGAGTGAACAGCTATCCGTCTGCATCAAATATTCAAAGAATGGCCCCTGTATTCTGGTGAGATGACTACTTCAATCTTCCTTCCTCACACTAATCTGCGCTTTCTCATCAGTTTTTCTTTTTCCTTTTTTTTGTTTTTTTTTTTGTGGTTCATGCTGTCAGCCCACCAACCTCAATCCTAGTTTCACGACAGTACTTCACATGCAGAATAACGATGACTGAAACTTAGAGACGCACAGTAAGCTTCACGGGAAAAGAAATGGAGACAGTCGATCATGGTGAATTGTGTCTCGCATCACATTGTTGCTCGCAGTCCTATAAATTACCCACGTTTCTCTCTGATCACCTGGACGAGCTGACAGGACGTGCCAGGGAGAATCCATCCTACGACAAGGCCTTGTTTCCTGCACGCTTTCTGAAGGACACGAGCTGTCCACTTAGCAAAGCGGGAAATTGAACATCTCTTTTTCATGGAGGAAATAGAGGGAGAGTGAGTGTGTGTGAAATGAGACAGGTGTGTGTGCATGCGGGCGCGCGTGTGTGTGTGTTCCTGCTTTGTGTGATTGTGATGCATTTGTCTGAGAGCGGCGATGACAGACAACAGATCAGAGAAGCAGAGGCGCGGTGACTAATGCCTGGATTGAGTGACTGACAGCGCCGAACATATCACCGCTTCTCATCTCCTGCGTCGTCGGTGATAAATCTCATCTGTCTCATCTTAAAAGTGGAAGCGCCACTGAGTGCAGGAACTAGAAGTTGTAACTTAAAATCAATACTGAAGAACAGAGTGATTTTCGAGGTATGCTCTGTGCAGTTTGTGTCTCTCAGGCCTAATGGCTGCAGCGTATTAGAGGAAATGGCTTCACTCTTGTCAATTATCTGGACAGTTGACATATAGTTGAGGTTAAAGCCTGCATGAGCAGATGAGTCTGGATCCATGAATGTCCTGTGACGAAATGTCACTGCGTCATAATATTGACTAAATATTAACTAATTTAATTATTAAAGGAAAAAATTGCTTGCAGGTTGAAACTTTCACGACTTTGACACTCCATCCCCTTGACCTGCTTTTCTGGCTCCTGCCACATAGCACAGCCCAAGAAGACCAGGAGTACTTCTTGCCTTGCACTCCTTCCGCATGACTGATGTGACACTCCGACTTTTTCAAGTGCCGTGTCTCTTTAGCTCTCTCTCTTTCAGATGACAGCTTGCACTGGGATTTCTCTCGATCCCCCTTCTTTGGTCCCTCCACACAGAAATAATACATGGGCACAATCATATGTTAATGTGCAAGATGTCTGCCTTCACTGCAAAGTCATCAAAGTGGGAGTAGCAGCTCTGAGCTGAAGGAAGTTAAGACGGGACAGCTGGATCCATCACAACCCTGTCTATTTACTTAGAGAGAGAGAGAGAGAGAGAGAGAGAGGGAGAGATGAAATTAGAGAAGGTGAGTGGAGGAAAAGACAAAGAAGGGCAAGAGAAAGCTGGGTGAGAAAGAGTCTGGGAGCAGAAGGAAATAAGTGATTCAAATGTATTCCAGTCTACATTAGAAACCACACACACAAGGTGGTGTTTTAATTAGCTGGTGTAATTATGGGTCAATACCTCTGTTTATCAGTCTGTTGGAGACTGTTCTCTGAAGAAAAATGAGAGTATCACTGGTTTCAGCAAATGGGCAGAAATGGCTTATATTTACATTTAAGCAACAAAGCCTCTAGCAACCACGCACACTACAACTCATCTGCTGGTAGCAGAGGAGGAAGTTGGGTGATGTTATTATAGAGCCACAAAGTCTGCAGAGGAAGGAAGTTGGGGTGGATGGATGGGCCAGCAAAATATAAGACTTTACTGCTGGAGACTGCAGTTTGTTTTATTGTTCCTACTGAAAGCCTTTTAACCATGACCGCAGTCATTCCCTAACCTTCACCATCCCAAACCATGACTTTTCCCCAACACCTCCACCCCCACCACCACCATAGCAGTGTAACAGCTGCTATTTTACTTTTGAAATAGCGATGTCATCCAGTGATAGTGTTGTTAGATAAGAAATTGTGTTGTTCTGGAGGAACTGGACCAACAGTGTATTTTGTCATTTAATTTAGGGGTAATCCTGGGCTGTTGGCTATGTTGCCTTCAAATTAGAATCCTGAGGATTTCAGTCCTGGTTGTTCTGGTGACACCTGTGATTGCTGGTGGTAATAGCTAGCTAGGACATTTCCATAATATGCTCAGTCAGTGGCCCTACACATCAAACGATGACGCTCTAGCTACACCTCCAGCGTCACTTTTTGATGCTCAGGGACTTTGTGTCAAGTTACATACATTGTCTTCTCAAAATAAACTTTCATGTTCACAGGAAATGTACAGTTTCGATGTGTTAAATGAATACAGTCTTGTTGAAAAATAAACTTTCACGTGGGTATTTAACTTTCTTAGGCAACAAAAGTACATGGTTAGGTTTAGAAAAAAGATCATGGTTTTGGGTTAAAATAAGTACATCTCACTAACTAAATATAACATCATGTATGTCACGTGACATACGTCACATCTGTGGCATGACATGCATCGCTACATTGCCGAAGTAACTCACTGTTCAATTTTAGTTTCCCACAGGACACAAACAGTGGTCTCCTGGGTGAAAGTCCGCTGTTTGTTTAACCCGTCCCTCACAACTCCCACCTTACTTTGACTTTCTCACTCTATATACTAGAGCAGTTGCCCAGAGCCTCAGATAATGATGAGGCCCACTGTGTGGCATACAGACACAGAGGGTGCCTCTGTATTTTGGTAACCGATGACAAGGGCCACCGACCAAGCATCAGCATTTGACGTGTTGGGAATTAGGACGGGTTGGTCCAGATCTTAGTTCGAAAATGCTGATGTGTATCAACCACTGGGGACAGTAAACATACATTGAGTGGCTCCGTTTACAGTGCAGCCAAACAGTAACACACGGACTGAGAGAATTCACTGCATCACGCTGCTTTACTAAAGATGACTGCAGAAGGCACTCAGTAGTGTCGTCCTACACTGAATGTTGTTTTCCCCCATTATGTGAAATACAGGCGTACACTTGCTTTTGTCTTCTGTATCACTTCCAATGCGTGCATTCACTGTCTCCTGTGGATTCATTTGTGTGTAGACAATTTAAATCCCATGCGGGAAAGGCGGACTCTGTCACGGATAATGAAATGTAGTATATTTAGAGGCAGAATACAAAAAATGAAAAAAAAAAAAAAAAAAGCTGGCTAGAAATAAACGTATTTGCAAAGTCGCAAAATGCTGAAAGAAGTCAAGGAGTATAAAGTAGATACTTGAGAAAAGACTGTTGAATATTAATGAACCAGTAAGTAACTACTTTCTGACCAATTCCTCAGTAGATCATTCCTGATCAACTCTGAATCAGCTTCTAAATGCCATAACATACATATTAGTCACTCTTTTGTGTCCCCCTCAAGTAAAGTGGTCCAACCTACGGATGAAAGCATTACTCATTTAATACTGTAGCTTGGCATCCCTGTTTCTTAAAAATTACAAATAAATATTTCTAATGTGCACAGCATGTGTTTCAACAGAAATATAATGCTGGATTATGATTTGTAGGAACAGAATTATTAACTGTTTAATGAATATAATTCTAAAGTTGCAAAATGTTGTGAACATAACTGCAGAATACTCATCATATGTAATTATTTTTCCTACAATATGGTTCTTTATTGATTGTTTAGGCAACTCAATGCACTTTACATTTAGATAAAGTGTGTGGTTGCAGTAAACTTTACAAAAAAGTTCAACAGTGATACAAGACAGGATATGAGAGTGATTTCTGTATTTAACCAAAGCTAACTTTCCTCATTAGAGTGTTTTTGTAACCTAAACCTAACCTTGTGCAGAATGTGAATCCTGGCGTTAAAGGCCTGGACTATGTACCCAGACCACCTCCCTGTGATGTCTGTGTGGTACAAGAAGTCACACTTTGAGGACAGATGTTTCCAGTGAACATAATCCAGCCAGCATTTACGTTTACTCCTAAACATACAAGGCAAAACTATTTAGTAAGATACAAACAAAATTCTTTTGCGACATGATTGGTACACGTGTAATGCATTATCTACATATCTGCATGCTCACGCTAACCAATAATGATCCAGTAAGAGACAGATCCACTCGTTGTCAGCCTATGTGTGTCATGTGTTTCTGTGTCCATTCACAGTGCAGTCTGTCGCTGTGAAGTCATGTCGGCCCTGTGTATTTAATGATGCGACGACTGCCTGTTTTAGACGGCAGAGACGCAGCAATTAGGGGAATAAATAATAAGAAAGATAAACAAACATCAAGGGGGAGTCATGTGGTGGCAGAGCCTGAGAAAGCAGCTGGAAGCAGCAGTTAATGGGGCTTTATCTGTCTCTTTACTGAAGTCGACGCCTATTCCTCTATTTCCCTCCGGGGACACAGCTATCACTCCTGCTCTCTTATTTTCGGTTTTGCTCTCTCCTCCCACTGTATTCTTTACTTTTGCTCCCAAATTCCATCCACTGTGACCGTTCCAGTGCTCCAGTCTTTTCTTTTGCTCTCCCTCTTTGATCTACCATATTATCCCACATCTTTTTTGTTTGTTCATTCTTTCTTTTTTCTTTTTCCTCTCCTGTCTGTCTGACTATGTAGCCCTTACTCCTTTAGCTTTTGCTACTGCCGGTTGCACCAGTGCTCACTGAGGAGAGCATTGGGTAAATTGGTTGTGGACATGTGTTTGAGAGGAGTGGGCGGAGGAGAAAATAGGGGGGTATAGACAGTGCGGAGGGCTGAGCAGTCGGTACAGCAGGGAGTAGGGCAGTTGTGTCAAAGCCCTGACAGTCTGCCTCCCTCCCCAACTACAGTGGTGAGACTCGGAGGAGGAGCAGGAGGAGGGTCCGCATTGACGTGCTCTAACCTGTGATGACAGACTGCATCGATGCGGGTCTGACCCAGCAGGAGATCTCCCTCCTCTTCTACTCTGTGTTCGATCAGCCGTCACTGAGAAGGCCCACTCGCTATTCACAACAGCTCTCTCCCCTGATACCACAAAATACACAACCGGCTACACAACCTGCTGGAGTAAATAGTAGAGTGAGAGCCTAATGGGCAATGAGTGTCAGTGCTTTTGTCAGAGAGAGACTTAACACCCAAACCAGGGCTGACTGATGACACGGAGGTCTTTGTACAAATGCAAGGGATGAATAAAATAGCAGGAAAATGGGTCGGAAGTGACAATATAATACAATCAAACACAATAACACTACAGTTAGCCCAACTCTTGTCAAAAGTACAATATCTGATTTTCAATAAACAGAGGACTTGATTCAACTTGTGTTCTAAGTTTTGAGAGTTGTACTTTGTATGGATACTTTTTTCTCAGTTTCACTCTTATGTCCTTTTGTATCTGAAGATTAAAGTCCCTCTCCAATAAAAAATGTGTTTGTTACTTTGCTTGGATGTTCGACCTTCACTGTGCAGAATGATGGAGAGTTTGACACCAGTACACATTGATCTGATGAAGGGGAAAAGTTTCTTTATGCTCACCTGAAATCTGAGTTTAAGACGTGTTTTTACAAGGATGATTTTGTGACACCTCGTCTTGAAAGCCAATTGTGGTCCAATATGCAACAGGGCCGTAGTCAACCAAAGAAAAACATGATTTTTAAAAAATATTCTTTCTAATGGGTGTGTCATGTATTTACGCTATGCTACAAACAGCAGCAGCATGACAAGACGCTGAGCGTGTATTATATTGATTCTTGTGTTTTTTCTGGTTGCAAAATGTTGAAAAATGTTTAACTTTCATTAAAGTGCTGTGCTCGTCACTACTACTACTCTACTCAGCTGTCCAGTCACAGTGGAGAAAAGATGGGACAAATACCACAAAGACCAATCGCCCCATGTCATATGTAGAAATGCAGCAATTAACACTGCTGTCCACATAGACCAGTGAGCCAGAGCAAGGACTCTATCTTGTGACGATATTTGACCTCCACAAATATTTCATATCATAGCAACTAGGGCTGTCCCGAATAGGAGCTTTGAAATTTCAGTGAAAATTTCCAGGGAATATTCAAAACTTTGACAGGAATGCAATGGGATCTGGAGGTGGGGGTAATAGTAATTAATCAGATTTATAAAACACTGATCAACCACCAGCACCTGAGCCAACTTTAGTATGACTAAGCACTGCTGTGTGTGTGTGCGTGTTAGAGAGGGAATGATAGAGAGAGGAAGGTGGACTATTGCGATCAGTGTTTCTATAAATTATCAGTAACTGTGGGTTGGGCCTTGTCACTAGATGCAAAGCAAGTGCTTTTCTAGCGCTTGCAGCTGCGGATAACCATCCACAGTTCATCTCACCTGTTCTTTCCCTCATCAGACTGCCAATTTAATGCTTGAAGCAGGGGCAATGACTGTGCTCAGAACACTTGTCTCATTTGTGTCTGACACCTCCCACCTCCTTTAAATTTTTTACCACCAGCCAAGTGGTGACAGAACAAAACAAAAATTGAAGCATTCAGATACTGGTTTAGACGTTAATTACCATGGCAAAGAAGCTTTGAAGCATTTGGATCAGCCCTAATGGCAACCGGATGCAACCAAAGCATCTAAGCTGAAAAAAATGCTGCTGGGCGTTTTCAAAATGGAGCACCTGGTGTTTTCAGGAAGGAAAAAAAAACATTGTGATGGACACAAAGGAACACCAGCAGTTGTCCAACCAGGGACAATTTGGTTGAACAAGAGCATGTCGGCCAACTAATTGACCAACCAAATGAAATATGTCAACCCTACGTCATACTTTGCCCCCCTAAGTATGACAAACTTTAAGCGTCCACTGCACATACACTTAGAATGGACTTTCTCATTAAGTAGGAGACATGTTGTGTCCAGACTTAAAACTTTCAATGGAGGAGAAAGATTAGATGTCATTTTAAAAAGGCAAATAAACTTTTGTGTGAAAGAACATATAAGAGATAACATGTCTGGAGGCAATATCTAAGCATGTCCACAAATTCAAATCTGATTGCTGGAGGGCAGCCCGCAGAAAAGCCGAGCCCTCGGACACAGTGTGTGCTGAGCGCGGTGGGAAGCGATCAAGTGAGGAGTGGGTGTTGCGTAAAGCTGGGCTCATTGATCAGCAACACGCCTTATTGGCTTCTGCTGAAGTCTTTATCACCACGTCCCCTCCCACTTCCTTCCTCGCCTTGCCTCGTAAATTCAGAGCAGCTAATTGGACATGACTGCGTTTATGTTCCAGCTTCATAAATTTCTTTCTCTGAAGGGAGAGGATCGATTTTCCTCGAGTGCAGCCTCCCGTAGCAGGGGAGCAGCATGAGTGTCTTCAAACCTTCCCTCTCCTCTCCACCTTTTTACTCCCCTCTCAACCATCCCTCCTTTCTCTCGCGTGTGCTCTCTTCTCTCTCCCTCTAGACTAAACAGGTAATCTATAACTGACCTCCCCTGCAATCATGTGGTGAGAAGGGATTACACCATTCCGCTTTTCATAACCACAACAGTTCTTTCATACGTTTCTATCAAGCCATCTCACTCTCATTCATCAATAGCAGAACTGATGCCACTTTTAAACAAATCATTCCAGCCGAGATCATTATCTGTCATTATCTAATGAAAGCTGTTGAGAGCAAAAGACCACAAATGTTTTAGATAGATTTTCTGCCTTTCATGTTGTTTCACTCTCCCTCCATCTCTTTAGTTTCTCAGTTTTCTATCTTTTTTTTATGCAAAAGAGAGAAAACACTTCCCACTGGAGCATCTAAGGCAGCCAAAGGGACTGTGTGTTTGAGGTCTCCACAACACACACATGCCTGCAATCATTATATACTGTATGTTCAATGTTGGGAGGTCACTGGATGTTTTTGGCCTGTGGAAAAAAAAGAGGAGTGAAATTGTCCAGCAAAAAGACATCTTAAATTATTCAAAGCCCAGGAATGACCTTGATTGTCTTTGCAATCCACACCCTGTGTGTGTTTGTAGTGTGTGTGTGTGCCTACTATGCAGTGTAGGGGGATGTGTGACCTCCCTGGTGTGTATGTGGGAGGATTCATTATATTAGCACAGTTTGCTCTGAGTTAAAAAGTGTGTCTTTTAGTTAGTGATGCACTAGATAGAGGGACAGAGAGAGAAGGAGAGGGAGATATTGTGTGTGACTAAGCGTACGAGTAAATTATTTACACAGGATACAGTAAATGACTATTGCGTGCGTACCCAGTCCTGAGAGCATCTCCCTGATTGGTTGGTTTTGGTCGTGTAAAGAGCAGCAGGCAGAGTCAGGCCCACTTTGAGCTACCTGCTCTCTGAAGTATGTACTGTATGCACAGGACCAAATAACTAAATAATGGAGCCTGGGCACATCCTGTTCTCCAGTCCAGACCTCAGAGGACCGCTCTCATGAGCACAGCAGAGACTCTCTGTGTGTTTGTGCGTGTGTGTGTGTGTTTGTGTGTGTGAGTTAGAGAGAGAGAGATACTGGAACAGTTCAGGTGTGGGTTACATGCCAGCTGTGTAAAATGTACTGTTTTTGCTGGCCTTTCAAACTGCAGGGGTAATTAATATGCAGCTTTCAAAGATTTTTGTCACCCTGGCTGTTTCCAGTGATACATTGTGTATGAGCATGAAATACAATTTGTAAATAACTTTCTCAGCCACTTCATCAGTTGGTGTAACTCTTGTTTCAAGAAGTTCCTGGTTTTCAGTCTTTATTCAGAGAGTATCAGGTACTCATACTGTAAATGTTGTTAAAATTTGGGGTACCTTTATTAATTATATCAGAGAGCAGATGGACTCAGCTGCAACTAAGTAGTGTATGTTGAAGTATGTGCGTCACTTGAGAATAGCTTTAAATAATATCATAATCTAGGCTGTGTGTAGATTTACGTCACGTGGCTTTGGACAGCAGAGCATATTTAGGCATGCATGGACAATTATTTACTACTCTGGTACCTTTTTTGTTTTGGGTCAGTGTCTAATTGTCTCTTGTTTGGACCAGAAAATTCAGCTATTCAGATTTATTTATTGGGTAGGTATTTGGTTTTTAATTTGGGGATTTGGTTATTCATTTTGGGGTTTTCTTGTATGTTTTATCTTTTTATTATGAGAAATGAAATTTAAGAAATTACGAATTTATATTTTTTTTCCCCATACTTTGATTTACTTGTGGCAGCCCACTGCAGTACCAGCGTTACTATTTAAAGTGGGCAAAAATCTACTTCACTGTAGAGCTGTGTGCAGCCTATCGATCCCCCCCCTCCCCCCCCCCCCCCCCCTTTTGTTTTTCATGAGAGCTCCACTCCACGCTGAGGACAGTTGTTGAGTCCACCTGAACACACAGTGACAGAGCTAACTGTTACCCTCATACAGCTAACGTTGCCTCTTGGTTATTAATGGGTCTAACGATAAAAGTTGAGACACTTCTGTGCCAGTTTCAGAGTGTTGGGACTGTTAAGTGGCTTGGTGTTGTATGTTAGCTGCTGCTATGTTAACCAGGCAGATGGTGAACTGACCGTTGGCCAGAAGGAGAATGGCTCCAGCACTATATCTAACCTGTGTTAACAGAAACACTGAATCTTATAAATATAAATCTCAAATCTCAAATTTGTTGGAGCTAGTAGGCTGTTTCGGCGCTTTTGTTTCACAGCTTTGTCAGGTGTTGCCTTGAATTTGGAGCCTTTTATTATGAGCACTAATGTTCAGCCACCCCTCCCACTCCCTGGCCGAATTTTTGAGTATTTGCTGTTGATTACTACCGATGCTCCGGAGCGGGAAAAAAAAGGTCTTGGACAGCCTTACTTGTTTGTTTTTGCAAAATTTTCTTCTAGAAAAAAAGTGGGAGTTAGGCCCTGTACACAGTAGACCAAAGACTGCATTAGAACATGTTCAGACCAACTTTAGCTCTGTAAGAAAAATGCAGCCCTCTGACTCAATGCAAAAAAATGTCATCCAGAAAAAAAGTCGAACTTCATTCAACTTTAACACACAGGGATATCATCCAGCAAGACACTGGCCAATCAAAGTGCACATTCCTGGTAGATTACTTTGTATTTCTACTGTCAACACAAAAGTTAAAATGATTGATAACATCCGGAGTTGCACAATTCTGTGTCAGAGTGTTATAAGAGTGCAGTGTTTTGGTGTCTGACAAGCCTTCAATCTCCTGGATCTATTACTCAACTTGGACTACCTGGGTTGTATTTTATTGTCTTACTGGAGCCCCAATAAACACGCCCCCCAACCCCTTGCATGTTTTTAAAGCAGGGCTATTTTTGATCTGAACACCCACTCAGTCGAAAGTTACTGTCATCAGAGTCTAAGCCAGAACAAACTCAGTTACAAATCCAAAAACTAAAACATAAAGAAAAACAAAGCGTGTCTTTCTTGCACAAAATAAATAAGAATCCAGTAGTAAAGTTTATATCTGTGCTTAGTATGCAGATGTAAATAAAATACTGAGTTAAAGCCTCACATCAGCAATTTCACCTATACAAGTTTCCTCTGCTTGTCTCTACGTGACACTAATAAAAAGTTATTGTCCTATGAATAACATATGCTGAATGTTAGCACCTATAAAACGATCCACTCTCAAAACTTACTGACCACTGTGGTGGGTGACCCTCATTAATTCGTCCACTCAAGACATATGTTACTGGCATTTGGCACTTGGCGGGTGGTAATTTAAGACACTGCATGCCTGCATTGTAATATTCATGCAGCATGATGCAGCATGAATGATGCAGAATGGCTGACACCATTCTTCCTGATGCAGCCATGTCACCGCATTGTAAGGCTTCTTCTTCTAAAGACAGTTTGGCCTTGCTCCATCCGGCCCCGATCGTCCTGAGATCACTGCATAACAGTGCTGGATATTAGAGTGTAACCTCCCTGCAGAGTCCTTACCGCTGCTGAATGTGTTTTAATGAACACTACAGCAAAGAGTAACACCTGGGGAGAGAGGAAATTGGGCGTGAGTTGGGGGGGGGCGGGGGCATTATTATACATCCTCCTCTTATTTAAGATATGAACGAGGAAGAAGAAGTAAAGGGAGTTGAGAGGCGATGGGAGGAATGAAAAAGTGATGAAGAGACAGAAACTACATGGAGGTTTGGTGGGAGGTTCTTCCTGTTGTGCAGTCCCCCACAGAGTCTGCAGACCCCCAGGGGCGATATGGATCTTTGTAGGATCTTTATGTTTGTTATGTGTGTATATGAAAAACTTTGGAGCGGAGAACAGAATACACTCAGCGCCTTCTCTCTGAGACAATATGCCCGCCTTACGAACTTTAGAGACGCACTTTTGAACCTCTAATGTGTGAAAACATGTTATTATAAATTAGCACACCAACACACACGAACCCGCAGGCCTTCACCCATCTTCACCCGTGCACCTAATTTTTACTTTACTTTTCCTCAGTTGCATTTCCTCTAATTTAAATGTGAATTCATTTGGAGAAAGTCTCCGAAAAGTCACCAAAACTTACACACAAACACACACACCTGCAGACAAAACCTAATACAAAACACACATACAACTCACATAATGTGCATTCCTGTATAGCCATGTGTGTATTAGTTTCTAATTCCGTTGAGACCGCGCAGGGGAGGATGCCTGGGGAAGAGAAGCTGAGCTGGGATCAGCCAGAGGACAGGGGTTAATATAATTATCCTGCTAAAACCTTGAGACTGAAAGAACATCATTAGTCATAGAGAGAAGAGAGTCGCCCGAGCCGCGGGCCAGAGGAGGAGAGGAGGTGAGGACAGAGGAACAGAGGAGGAGAAGGAGGGGAGAACGGGGGGAGAGCTTCAAAACACACCAGTGCAGTTAGCAAGACAATTAGTACTAGGACTAAAACTTGGGGGTCTTTGTCAAAAGAAAAAAACAGGGAGGACAGTGTTTACCAGCGCTCGGAGCTGTCGCAGAAACTGCTGTGCTTATTCAGTAATTATGATATTTTGCTTAATAATCTCTATATAATTGAATTACTTTTGGTGAAATGGTTTAGCAATCTGATTCGTATCTTAACTGAACCCATAATGATACTCCTGTGTAGCCAAAGCTCAGCATTATTTAGTAATTAATGAAATGACCTCTGGTTTGTGCAGATTTGTTATGAAGCTGTAGTAACTGAAGGACTCAGTATTTTTTGTGAATGTGCTTAGAGGCCAGCAAATGGACAGATAGATATTAAAGGGCAGATCTTCAAACATGTGCCTTTTAGGGCCAATGCACTGATCAGTTACACTTCAGTTCAAATCCATGAGGAAGGTGAGAAAACTATATGCATCTATTTCTATCTCTTCACTCTGTACTAGATTTTTTGGGGGGGATTTTAGTGACTTTGTATGACATAAATATGACTGACTAACACAAGGTTCCCATAGGTCCTTGAAATCCTTGAAAGTTTCTGCGTTTGAGGGGAGGAAATCAACGCCTTGAAAGTTATTTGAAAGTTGATATAACTAGACATGGGTAATTTAAAGTGCTTAAATCTATATATGTAGTGCAAGAATAGAAAGTTCTTTTGATTTTCTGTTTACTTCATGTCAGTAAATAAGCTACGTTCTGCTGCTTTGTTAAAGATCAGGACATCTGTATGCCCGATGCAGAGTCTGCAGCAAATCAATAGAATTTTACGCCATGGGCGAAGCAGCTTTGGCGCATGCTGACGAGGCATCACACAGGACGGCACTCTGCAAGTTATCATTAATTAACCTTGATCTGTCTCTCAAACTATGCCATGTTGGGTTTTTGAATTTGAAGGAATTGGGCTGGAAAGTCCTTGAAAAGTCCTTGAATATCCTTTGATGTTTAAGAAGCTGAAGGTGTGGGGAACCTGCTGATAGAGATGCAGCATCAGTTTGACCCCATGAATAAAAATCAAACGAGGGCTGCCACTACAGCCGATGATTTTCATTATCTACTAATCTGGCAATTGTGTTTTTTGTTTAGAAAATACCAGAAAGAAGTAGCTAAGTCTATGATTGCATAGGCCTAGGTGATATGGACAAAATCAAATATCCCAACATTTTTTCATTGTTGACTACTGG
Organism: Epinephelus lanceolatus; assembly: GCF_041903045.1. Lineage (NCBI taxonomy): Eukaryota > Metazoa > Chordata > Actinopteri > Perciformes > Serranidae > Epinephelus > Epinephelus lanceolatus. The sequence continues at coordinate 13,095,888 of NC_135752.1, forward strand.
TGCTTTCACTGAATTTTTGATAAATAATCAGTAATGTGGATATAATGACTAATTGGGTAAAACGGCTAGGACAGTCTGGAAAGTTAAGAGAATTACATCACTGTACTGTTATGCAGCCTTTAAAACCAGGAAAAGACTAAACTTATATTACGATATCTAAAATAGATCTAATCTCATATCATGATATTGATATAATATTGATATATTACCCAGCCCTTTACCCTATTACCCATATTACTCTCACACAAGACAATGCAAATGCTCACAATTGAGAATATGGAACAGGGGAATATTTGGCATTTCTGCTCAGTACATTTACTAAATGTTTATCGAAGGTTTAAATCTAATACACTGCATTCCTGTTTATTGATAGTGAAGATTATTGATCAATGTAATATTGGGTGAGTAATTAATACACAAGTGAGGGGTGAAGTATTTGACAGGATAAAAAAAAGCCCCTTACATGTACATTAAAAGGAAGGAATGATTACTTGTAGGTTATATGCAATTTACCAGCTGATAAGAGTAATAATAATTATTAATTTAAAGTAGTCAGCATGTAGATTCTCAGAAACTAATAATCACATTGGTACATTATCATCGTGCGACCCTGACATTACATTCTTGACCTTGGAAATAGAAGCTTACAAAATAATCTCACCCCAAACTCCACTTACTCACTTGTTACAGAGCTTTTGATTAAACTACATGGCGTGGCAGATGAAGCCCAACTTTTAGGACAGCGTTCACAAGAGGTTCAATGACAACTGAGCAAAACCCACCCACTGATGCAGAACTTGTGATACAATCAAAAACTCCAGAACAAGCAAGTTATTGGACCTCAAGTTGAAATTGTTTTATCAATAATAGTATCATAGTACATTCAGTCAGTCCTCAAGCAATCAAGTGATAATTATCAACTAAATAATCCTTTGCGAGTTCTCTACTTTTAAGTTGTTAATTAATTCATAGTTTGTTACAACCCTAGATTTTTTTTGTCTTATTCCAAACTAAACAACGTTCATCATATCACCTGCTGACTTGTTAAGCAGGACTGAAAACTTGCACTCTTGTCCCTCCATGGCCCATGATGGGACAACACTGTGGTAAAAGTGAAAATCTCTGACATCAAAAAACCAACTGATCACAGTTTGAGCTGGGGTGTTTCTCATTGACAAGCACATGGGCTCCTTTTATGTCTCTCCGAACTGATGAGTTGTTTATCCGTGCCCGTCTACATGCTCGTAATGACAGTGACAGTAAAGACGCCGTGTGTTTTTTGAACACACCATGCCTGTAATAATGCTATGCTAATTAATGTGGCTGACTGAGAACAAACCATCTTTCCAAGGACACCCTCCCTCTACCTCATGTTCTCCCACTTACAATTCCCAGCATGCTTTTCAGCTTTAAAGCACGCTTGCGGTATCAAGAGATTCCCCTCTCACCAGATGCTGGGTAAGGCACAGTGCAGGCGCTAGTGGGGAGAATTCTTTATTGTATTTGTGAATTTAAAAGGATATTTATGGGATGAGTAAAGAGGAGGGGTGGGAAGGTGGAGGAAGAAAAGAAAAATCTATTGAAGAGGGAGGGGATGAAAAAAGAGACGTTCATCTGTGAAACAAAAGACGGGGAATGAAAGGAAAACAGGAGAAAACGCTGACTTTAACTTTCTTCCCTTCTGAGGGGAAATAAACTGTGATTATCAAATCAGTTACAACCATTGTGTCATAAATCATCGCATATGAGGGGAACAATGACACATTCCTCATTGCGGTCCCTCAGCTTTCTGCATGCCTTTCTTTTCTGTGGAGTGCTCATGAATGATTTAAAAAGTGATCTGTTTCTGAGCCTTGGCTGCCTCGGAGGAAGAGGAGCTCAGAGGGGAGGAGTCTGAGCAGGGTGGGAGGGACCATGCATGAAGGCTTCCTGTCTCCGGCAAGAACACACTCTTCATCACACATCAAGTACGGGTCGTATATTTCATTCATGAGGGAGAGGGTGGCAGTATTCAAGTGCAAAGCACTTTCCTCATGAAACGGAATAGACGGCTAAAGTTTTCAACCAGGGGTGCAAAATACGGAGAATATGTGCAGAGACTCTGCTCTGTGGTGATCGTGTGAACTGGAGAATAATATTTACAGAGCATCACACCTCACATCATTCATCACAGAATCACACACCCCAGCTAGTCCCATGAAACTAGGAGTTAATCCATCATCTGCCTCCCTCTTTTCTTTCTCTCCCTCTCCCCCTGATCCAGGCTTATACCTACCATGCTCTCACCTTCACTCGGCAAAGGACACAAAAGAAAACTTTAGTGTAATTCAAAAGTAGTGGTGACAGTCTCCAAAGTCAAAGTCACCCTACATGGATAACTAAGACACAAAAAGATGGAGGGTCCAAAAAGGGAGCAGAGGAGAAGCATCTGTTCTTCCTTGTTCTCCAGTGGAGATGATGGACAAGCCTCGAGGCCACAGAGATTCATGCTTCCAGTACAACAAAAGCCTTTGTAACAGTCAGATTTAGCCACAACTCAGAGTCTAATTAGTCCATCCTTCAGGAGGCAGCATGACTGCCAAAGCACAGATCAGGGTTCGCTAGAGATTTCTGATTTCCAAGTTTAATTGAGTATGTCGCAGTTACAATTTAAATTAGGTTTGTTATTGTTTCTGTTGCATAAATGATCAGTAGAGTGTTTCAGCTGGTGTGGTTTGTTTTCTTCTTTTTCCCTGTTTTGTTAAAACTACTTCAGTACCCTGGCTTTGCACTCCACTTCACTGTCAGTTTTTAGAAAAAGGATCAAAAGGATCACGCGGTAAAGAGTTTATCTTTTTTATTCTACACATGTCAAAACCTGGTGCCTACATTACCCACAATGCAACTCCAGGCAGGGTTTCAGTATTGGTGAGGGCGTGTTTACGGCACCGGTGAGACAATGGAATAAGATCCGTGAGGTCCAGCTGGAGTAACAGATTAATGCATTTAAAGGCTTATCAGACGCCAAAACACTGAACGGCAGTTTGTAGTACTCACTGACCGGATTTTACAGCTCTACAAAGTTAACTCGACGATGTGTAAAAACTTGGCAAGTCCTCTTCTAAGCATCTTGTGACCTTTTAGATTTATCTTAGGATCCCTTGAAGGGGTCCCGATCCACCCACTGATTGAGTTGATGTGGGTGAAACAGGTTACACAGCACCTTTCTCTTAACATTGACTTACTTTACTAAAGTTTCTATTTTATTTTCCAAATATTTGCTTAAATATAATAACTGTCTTGTAGATTTGGGTTTAGGTTTTAATCCTAATAAACATGATTTAGATGTGGCTCCACGTGGGCCAAGAACAAGTAACTCTTATACCATGTTTGCATTTGTATCTGGATATCCTATTTGGATCTGTAGAAAATCCATGTAAATGCAAAGTGTAACTGCATACAGGTTGCACTGTGATCAGACTGCACTCAGATCAGCTAGACCACATCTGAACTTGCGCAATCATATCCAATGAGAACATGTGCAGTATCAAAATAGCAGAAACATTTGCTAATACCAGGTGTAAATGCAAAGATCTGTGGATCATAATCCTGACAGTGTATCCACATATACATCACATGTTAATATTAGGTGTAAATGGGGCCGGATCTCGTAGTTTTCTGGTCACTTCAATGTCATATCCTCAAAATCAGGTATCAGAATTTTCAGTTTTAATTTTTCAGCACTGTGATTTAAAAAAAGAGCCTATCTGATCATAGATGTGCTGAGCATTTGTGGCCCACACGCACAACATTGTTTTCACATATAACAAAATTCTTGTATGAAACATCCCTGAGAAAAACCCGGAACCTGCAAAGTGATAGATCACTTAACTCTGCTTCTTCCTGCTAGCCGGTAATTGTAGAGGCAGATAATGTATTACTCCATATCAAAGGTGAAAATAATGTCAGTTGCAAGAGGTCTTAGAAACAGTGGACCAGATGTCAGATTTTGCAAAAGGAAAGAATCCTTATAAGAAGTTATGTTTTTGAGTTGGTGAACTTTGGAAGACCGGGGAATTTCCGTTAAAGGAGTTGTTTTGGTAATCTGAGGTTCTTGCACAGTTCCAATTCTTGGAAATCAAATGAAGCAGAGAACACTTAGGTTTCCCAAGAAATCAAACCTACTGGGACAATTACGTGATAAGCCCAGACCTGTCTGTGCACACACACACACACACACACACACACACACACATAAAGGCATTTGAAAGTTGGATAAGCGGGGCTGTTTTCTGCAGTTTCCTGCTGTGTTCTCAACCTGTGTTGCTGAGTGTATTCATTTCAGTGTTTGCTGAAGGTGAGCATTTTCCTTACATAATTATAAAGACCTCCCGCGCAAAAGTCCGCCAGCTACGCCTTAATAATTTCCATATTGAGATCCGACCACAATGCAAGCGCAATTGAGATCATGAGAACACTTTATTAATACCAGGTGTAAATTCAGAAGCTCTGAGATCAGATCAGATGTTATCCAGGTGCTGTATCTAGACATGGTCACATGTTCATACCACAGGTAAATGGGACCCAAGAACTTTGGCTGCACAGAATGATTCCTAAAACATTCTGAAGTAATTTCAAACGCTTGCATAACTTTGCTTTTTTTGTTTTTCTTTTGTTCTTAATACAGAAATAAGTCTCAAGTTTCGCCAACATTCATGACTACAGTTGCAAATTGTGTGTGTGTGTGTGTGTGTGTGTGTGTGTTTTAGTTTTCATATTTTTACAAAAGACTTCTGCTGCTCTGGCTGTCATGATATAACCACAAACAGACAAATAAAAAAAACCAACAGAAAAAATGAAAGTCATCGTCCTGAAAACTGCTCCGACTGTCCTTTCTCTACTCTCTGGCACAGAAAACTTTACTGGTGTTCATTAACATGTTGCAGTCTGTTCCAGTCTGTGAGGAGATGGAGAGCTTAAACCTCTCAGCACATTAGCTCTGTCAGCAGGGGGCCAGGATGGCACTGAGAGAAACGCAGACACATGACCAATAAATGAGTCAAGCAGGCATGAAACAACATGACCATGTAAAAACACTCCGAATATCATTAGCATTTATACGGCTTGTTTTCTGGCAGGCTTGCTCTTAACTAATTTTCACTACTGGAAAATAATTAGTTGTTGATGAAAGTTAAGGCCTTCAGACAAGACCGGGCCTTTCAGATGCAATTAGTGGTTAAAGCCCACAGAACTATATTACTTCATTGTTCTGTAGCCGATTGCTAGTAGCAGAACAAGTAGTGGTGGTATTAATGTTATTAATACTCTTTACTTATGTTTAGACAATGTCAGTTTGTCAGTTAGTTGGTCCACCACTTTGGTCCACACTGAAATGTATCAACACTTAAATGGATTGTCTTAAAATCTGGTTCAGATTATCAGACTCCCCAGGTGATTAATCTGAATGACTTTGGTGATCCCCTGACTGTCCTCTGGTGCCACCATGATGTTTGTGGTATTTGTGGTTTCGTTTGAAATGTTGAAAAAGTTATTGTACTGTATTCAGGGTGAATTCTAATAACTTCATCGTCAGATCAGAATTTTAATGAGAAATGCTTTTGGTTTATGACCAAATATCTGCAAAACTAATGAAATTTCCATCAACCTCAGCTGTAGGCTACTTACTCTTTAGTGCTGATTAGCAAATATTAGCATGCTAACACACTAAACAAAGATCATGGTAAACATTGTACCTGCTAAACATCAGTTAGCGTTGTCATTGTGAGCATGTTAGCATGCAGATGTTAGCATTTAGCTCACATACCCTCTGTACAGCACTGCTGTAGTTCAGTATAACTTCTAACCATTATAGGCATTATTAATATTATAATAAGTGTATGTAATAATATATTTTTAATGGACTTAAAATTTAAAAAAAGTACACAGTTGGATACAAGAACAGCAGTTTTAACAGCTTTTGACATGTTAATCAAGGAAGTTACCTGCACTGACGTGCATATGTCTTACCATAGTTATCAAAGTATTTGTATAAATAGGTTATATACATGGCCTCATAGAGATAAGTTATGAGATCGCAGACAGATTTAACAATCAGTAGATTCGGTAGAAAATCATCATAATCTGCTATGATAAAATCTTGTGGCTGGTTCGTCTGCTTTCATACAATAAACTGCACCACAGTCCACTTGATAGCTGACCAAGACCCCCCTTTAAAGTGGTCTCAGTTCAGTTTTTTTTTGTCTCCACTAGCAACACAATCTGAACTGTTTTATGTGCAATGACTATATTTTCATTTTATTTTTTTTACTCATTTTTATTGTGCACTTTATACTGTATTGATGCTGCTAATCCCTCTATGGGTGCCTTAGTATTATTTTATTATTTTAGTATTTATTCCCTTTTATGGTCTGGATTTTATCTTATTTTTATGTATTTATTTTATTGTGTAACATATTTAGTGAGTGGTTCTTCGACAGTTCGATATGTCGACATGGCAATAAAGTATTGACTCTTGAATCTTGTTTGATTGATAGCTTTTGTACCAGTCTAAATGAGCTGCATTAATTGGGCAAACAGGCTTGAGTTTGTTTTAACTGAACTAAACCTGTTTAGGTGTGAAAGCACCCTTCGTCTTGTTACAATTTACAATAGATATTGTACGTGATAGAAATTCTATAAGTTAGTTTCTTATTTCACAAGAAATATGAGGACAGTCAGCAAAATAATGTTAATGTCACTGTAAACAAATAAATTCCTTCAGGCCATACAACTTTGCTGCTATATAGCTGTATATATTGTGGCAAAACAAAGATTTTTTTCTTTCTTCACTGTTTGTTTAGCAGTTTGCAGAGACCAATTAGGACAACCTAAAATAAATAAATTATAAAATACTTACAGTAGTACTGTAAACTTTTGAAAAAGACAAGATTTAAAATTAAAACATTGATTTGCCAATAGTGGGTTCATCTTTTAATTCAGTTTGAAAGGATTTGATGAATTCTGTGGGCACAATTATCAGTCAAAATGTAAATTACAATGGAAAAATTATAAGCTGTGTTGACATCAACCACAACAGTGCTATACATTCACAACATGTGCTGACTGTTTTCTTGCTCAGCCAAAAGACATCGGGGAATAAGATACTTGGACTACATACTTGGCTTCTCTTAAATGTCATTCTTCCCCCGTCATCCAATCAAATTAAATTCAGAAGTCGGGGAGAAGAAGACCTGATGTTGCAGCGACTACCAGCCAGGAGAGAAAAACGATGCAGACTTCGCCTTCCCCCTCATTCTGCTCCATCTCCTTCTCCCCGTCCTGGCCCTAATCCACTTAGTTGGCTCTTCCTGAGCTTACAGCCTTTCCTTTATTCCATTATAAAGACCCACCGTACGACCTGCTGCTTATTTCATTAAAAAGGCCCAATCCGTGACCCCACGTCTAATCCATAATGCAGACTACAGGCTAGCCTATAGTCCACACCACAGTCCAGTGGGGCGGCTGACAGATGTGACAGAGAGAACACTGAACAGGGATGGAGAGATGGAGGTCCAATGAATGAGGGGGAATTTGAGAGCTCCGCTTATGAGTAAAGCTTCCCGGTGAATATGATTTCACTGATGTAAATGATGATAGAGTTGAGGCTTTGCTCCTCTATCTTTGATGGTTGGAGATAGCTTTCACATGGCCCATCAGTGATATGGAAATGGCCACATCTAAGGGTTGAATATAGCCTGTAAAATGAGCATAAGGCCTGAGGCTTTCAAAACCCCAAACACCTTGGCTTAGAGTTTATATTGTAGTCAGTACTGTAGCTCATTACAGTTAACCTTGGGAGAACTTTGTGACACAAAGTGAGTGATGCTGAATCATATAATATTCTATCAACTCTATCCAATTTGACTTTGCCTCTGTTTGACCTTCTTCTCCCTTCAAAATCCCTGCTCCACCTCTGGCTGCCCTCTACCCTAAATGCCCTCTCACAACTTGCTCAAGATCCAGTTTGCTGAGTGTTTTCAACGCATCCACAAATCTAAATTTACAACCCCCCTTCTATCAAAGCTAGCTTCCCTGCGTTTGCACTTAATGGCCTATCCAGTTACCTTTTTATTGATAAAGCAGCACTATTTAGCCCTGAGTACCTGGCTTCCCGCATACCTGCGCCAGCTCTTTAGAGCTTGGCCAGTCACTCTGACAATGCAGCGTCAGATAAAACACGTCCCATAGAGGTAGCATCTTATACTGGTTGATGGGAAAAGGGCTTGTTTTGCTGTCTCTGTCCAGGCTCAACCCAGGTCATTAAGAAGAGTTAACTAATAATAATTACTTTTAACTGGATTCATCCAGAGAGCCACAGATAGAGGCCTGGGGACATACAATACAGCCAGGAAGTAACTACAACCCTCTCTCCATCGATAACACCAGCATATCTCATTACTGTGGCGACCTGCGGTACACTGCCATTCGGTCTTGATCATATAAAACCCATTTCAGTGTGCCGTCCCCGCTGGAGCACCAGCAGAGTGGAATATTCATTATTCAAATTTTAAGCATTGGAAATCCCAATATGTTACTAAGGCCAGATGAGATGAGATGAAATAGCTTAGCCTTTTGTCCAGGGAACATTGACTAATCGTCTCGCTCCCCAAAATCAATTTCCCAGCCGTAAGCATCAGACACTCTTGATTGTACTGTACTGTTGAAGACCCCCCACCACTATCACCTAATACTCCTGCTGGCTGCCCAGAATAACTTATTGATTAGTGATTATGTTACGGGAGGTGTGGGTGGCTGGGGCGGAAGACGGACTGGCCTCAGTCATCTCCACAGGGCTAAATTTGGGTCCTCTGTTACCAGATCCAGCGCACACTGACACTATCTCCAGCTGCCACCAGCCATCAGCCCTGCTCTCTGGATGAGGAGAGAAATTAAGAAAGTTTTCTGGAAGTATAAATATGAAGAGAAACCTTTGAGAGCTCACAGTGCAGGGGGTTGTTTCAAGCAAAGCAGCTCAGCAGGGAATACGAGACGGATGATAAAGTCTTAGATGTGGTGCACTTGCGGACTACTAAATAAAGAAATGAGCACAAATATTTCAAAACAGGCATGGTTGATTATTAAATTTGCCGGCTGTGGTGGAGGTTGTGGCGTGGTGATGGACTGTTTCACCCCCAGGGTATTGGGCTGAGCTCTCCTTCTCTCTGTGATTCTGTGCTGAGCCTGAAAAGTGGCTGTGATCAATACCTGCAGGCCCTTTCCACAGTGCCAGAGGGCTGTTTATGTGTGTGTGCACGCATGTGTGTGTGTGTGTGCTGTGTCAGCATCCACTCAGGACTTTATCAAACAAGCCCTGTACCTCGACTCCACACACACATAAACACACGACGCCCCCATCGGCCAACGCCCCTCTCAAACAGTCACTCATTTTCACTTTCCCCTTCTCACCCACAATCCCCATCTCTCACACACACACACACACAGACACACACACACACAGATTCACACCTCCCCCTCCCATTCCAAGCCATCCCAACACGGATGTTAAATACCATTCAAATGTCAGCCTCCCGTATTGATTGGAATGATAATTCTGAAAGGTAGGAGAGATGGCTTGTTGATGCTAAGCAGGCGCGTGACGGCCCCGAGCATCTTTCACTGTCACAAAGTTGCCATGTAAGGGTTCCCGGCTCCGCTGGCAGAATGTGGATAGCGGTTTACGTTAGACCACCGAGGCCGTATGTTTCTGTCATTAATCATTGTCCTCACGGGCCAGTGACAGGCAGGCCAGGATTCATGTTGAGAGAGAGAGAGAGAGAGGGTCATTTTTAACGCCCTCAGATCAGAAAGGCCATGTGAGAGTGTGTGTGTGTGCATGAATGTGAGATCAGAGGGTTTGTTCATCACCAGATGGTTTTTCTTTACATGTCATGGTCTAGAAAAGACATTCATCGATATACAGTTTGCTTTATGATTATAATCTGCTAAACGTATCATTTGTTATTGATTAGTTTTAGCCAGTGTCATTTCAGCAGATACACATGAATGGTGCTTGGCCATTTGAACAATCTGGCAGCGTTCCGTCTTTGATATGTAAATCTTAATTATTTTAGGGGATATGTTTAAACAGTCCGTCCACCCAATTTATGAAAAGATGTTTTCCACATACACCTAGTGACACCTACTGTAGCCATGCAGATAGTAGAGCTGGACCCGCATATTTGACTATTTTGATATTACCTTGTTGGGTAGGAATTTGGGTTTTGGATGTTCGGGTTTTTGGGGGGGGGGGTTGCCTCACTCTCTTTCTCTTTGTTTATCATGAGAGCTCTGCTCTGCACCAGAGACAGTTGGTGAGGGTCCGCCCGCACACACACAGAGCTAGAGATGGAGCTAACTGTTAGCATCACATGGCTAACTTTACCTAACTTCAGAGTTGAGCCATTTTGGCGTCGGTGTGAGTTTGGGACCGTTTAACAGCTTGGTGTCGGATGTTAGCCACTGCTGCAGTGTTAGCTCATGTGAAGTGAATAATGAAGCTCCCTTTTTCTTGATTAGTAAAAACAATTTTGGTAATAGTAACAAACAGAAATCTTATTTGAGAGTACACTGCAGTTTTCCATTTGTTTCCAAGTTAATTCTGTTATTATGTTAAAAGGAATGAACATGTGCATCCCTTATCAAGTCAGCATTGACCCTCACCTGGCAGGTACCTCGATGTTGGAGATGGCATAGAAGTACTTCAGCAGGTTGTCTCTCTGGACATAGGTGCCTCCAAGGGCAGGCCTGAGAAGCCTCATCCTAAGGTTGGTGAAGGTGAAGAAGTCCCTCAATCCCTTCATACTTTCCATGCGAGTGTACAGGCTGTCCATGTTCTGTAGTTGCGGTCCTGCAAACACAGCAAAGCGCGCCCGCACCTCCAACTTCACATTCTTGTCGTTCTTGGAGCCAACCCAGCGTGAGTACTGCTCGGTGCAGATGACCCGTGTGATGTTTGTGGGCGAGAGGTCACGCACATGTTTGGGTGGCATGTTGAAGGCATCCATGCAGTCGTCAGCGTAGAACTGGTAGGGCTGCCAGGAGCGTCCGTGGTCCATGGACTTATCCAGTACCATGATAGTAGGTCGGCCGTACTCGAAGGTGATCTGGATGTCGTCTGTGAGCTCCAGACTCTTGTTCCAGGACATGGTGATGTTGGCCAGCAGTGGCTCTGGGTGGCGTCTCCATGTGACTGTCTGCCAGTAGGTGATTAGACCGTTGCGTTCTTTGTCCTGCATCAGCTGAGGAGGGTGGGCCAAGTCTGGGTTAGAGGCATCACACTCGTCACTGCACAGGTATGGGTTCTCCTAAAAGATGATGACAGACCAGAAATACATCAGTCAGGGTTTGAGAATTACATCAGTGTATTTCTGATTGTGTAGTGGAACATCATATTATGCATGCATACTCTTATCGTGATGGCCCACCAGCAGATGGAGACGTGAAATAGAATGCTATTAAATGTATGTAATATACATTCATTGTGCAAAATAAGAAAAGGCATGTTTGCAGATTCCGACTTTAAAGCCAATATCAGCCAATACCAATAACTGTGAATTTGGCAGTACATGCAACCAGCCTCAAAGGTCAGTTACAATGATGAACTGCTTTTACAAATTGTGCAGAAATTCTTTGCTAATGCAAACCAGATGATGCATCAGCTGTTTTGGTAGCTAGTCTCAGTCAGTCTTGCAGATGAGGACACTGGATGTAGAGGATCTGAGCTGGTGTGGTTACATGTGGTTTGCAGTTGTGAGGCCAGTTGGATGCACCACCAATTTCACGAACACTAGAGACATTGGAGACGGCTTATGGCAGTAAAAGAACATTCAGTTCATGGGCAACAGCTCTGGTGAACATTCCTCCAGTCAGTATGCCAACGGCACGCTCCCTCAAAACTTGGGACATCTGCGGCCTTGTGTTGTGTTGTGATAATACTGCACATTTTAAAGTGGCCTTTCACTGTGACCATCCCATGGCACACCTGTGTAGTAATGATGCTGTTTAATCAGCATTTTGATATGCCATGCCTGTCAGGTTGGTAGTTGGATTATCTTGGAAAAAGGAGAAGTGCTTACTGACACAGATTTTATCAAATTTACAACCAAAATTTAAAAGAATTGTATCTATTGAATGCACTAAAAAGTCTTAGATCTTTAATTTAAACCTGCAAAAAATAACAGCAAAACCACATGTATATCTAAACAAGCCACAGACTCTGGGACATTAAACTACTAAGGTGTCCTGTGGCAAGTTAAACTCAACTCCCAGCTTCCCCCTGACTGTTTGTACAGGTGTCCATTGCCTGTAAGTACCCATCAGGCACAGAGCACACTGCAGACTTCACAGGAAAGTTTCATTATATTTTGCCCAGAACCCTAAAAACCAACAGGTACTACAATGCTGGAATATAAAGTGGCCCTAGTTTGGCTTGTTGTTAATTAGTGGTAATTTTAGTAAACATCATATTCTATAAACATGAACTAATATAATAATGGTCTTAATACCGTCGCTATTTCAATTCATTATGTCCTTTGATTGTGCATATCTCCCTACCAAAATTGCAATTAATCAAATTACTACAATGTAATTGCCTCACAGTGAACATGGGGCCTTTGGTGTCCCTGGGGCAGCTCCCTGCTTTGTCTATTTGGTAATCCAACCTCACAGAGACATTTTCACGTTGTAATTTCAGCTAAATTGTCTCACTTGATGAAAGAACAAAAGTTTTTAGCTCAGTGCTTTAAAAATGCTGTGGTTTGAGTGGATGTACAGCTCACGGAGTATTTGTGGTCTTGGTTAAGGCAAGGAATTACATTTTCTTCCCACAGTCTTCCAGATAAAGTATGAATGTTCCCCTGAATGTGATTATATATCAGTATTCAAATCATGTGTGCTTTTTCTGCTGCGTCTATGACTCTCCACAAAAACGTCCATATTGTTCCCGCAAAGCATTGCGTGTGTCTAAATGAGGAATGCCTTCAACTCCTCGCCAAGGCACTGAGGGACAGAGAGCTTAAAAGTAAACTTGCCAAACAACACAACAGGAAGTGTGAAGGTCAAGAGGATCGTGCATCATCACTGTCTTTGCATAGACAGCAGAGTGTTGCTGCACTTTTAACTCCAGAGAATTGATCTTTCTCTTCTAGTGATGCCAAGACTTTCAAGCCGCGGCCCCTCTACACAACTCAGAAGTCAACGGGATTATTCACACTCCTCACACACAGAGCCTCTTTCTACCTGCACCACAAAATGCCTTTCACTCTCCGTTAGGACATCTCATGCCGCTTGTCGTCTTTTTTCTACCGAAAAGACAAATTTATTATCAGCACTATCAGCACATTCAGATTCCTACATTTCCATGTTCCAAAAAATGTCAAGTCCCGTACCTCCCATGACCTTTTACTGAGAGTTCTCACCAAACTTTGAAATTTAAAACCCTTCCCCTCAGATAAGTTTCCCCAGAATCCCTAATTCCACAATTGCTGGCTCGTCATATTGAGACATTTGCAGACATTTCAGTAAAAGTGATGTAGCTTACTGTTGTAAGCCAGTTGTCTGACATCCACATCACCACAGAAGTTAAATATTTACACAAAGAAATCCCAGAGATCCTCACAGTCATCTCTCCTGGTGCTTAATTTGCAAAACGCAGCTCTGACGCTGTTTGGATTCTATCACATTCAGAAGGCTCATCGTGCCCCCAGGATGTACTAATTAGACTGAGAAGGGGTTATTATTTTCTCCGATATTTAGTCACAGTCATTCATTGTATCAAAGGGGTCATTATTTGTATTACTTGTCTACTTTATCACACACAGGCACTGGTTTACTTCATTATACTGCACATTTGTAGCATTTCTCGATAATTCCAACCCCTAAAACTGTCATTTCCATCTGTGCCATCATGCTGTTGTCTTATTGACTGATACATTTCATTGTCCAAAAAAAATCCTCCACAGTTTTCTGCTCTAAATACAACACATCAATTTTATTTAGATTAAGAATTAGCTGCTGATGCCTGTTAAATTTCGATTCGACTGTGTTTCCAACCTCCTCCTTGTTTTCTGCACGAACTGATTACATTTTATAGCTGATGTTATCCTTCTTCTTTTATTTATTGGGAATCCAATAGTCTTTCTAAATTTTACTGCATTCCTAACAAGCTCTTGATGGAGTGCAGAGTATGTCTTAAAATATCCTCTTTTTTTCTCCCACCTCCTCCTTCCTCCCCTTTCTTCTTTGTTTTGTTCCTTTTATTATTTTTGCTGTTGGTGTTATTACTACTTCTAATTGTAGTGTTTAAGACTGCGACCAGCTCATCTTGAAATGCTGTTTGGTAAGGTAATGGAAATTATGTTAGCAACAACAACTACAGAAAAAAAGCATATTTACTTTAATTATTTTTGGAATATTTTTAGATATTTAAATATAATATGACAGCAGAAATGACAAGCAGTAGTAAGAGGAAAAGCAGGCAAATCTAAGATCCAGTGACATCAAATATTTGCAGCTTTAACATTTGACCTGCACGTGACAAAGGAATGAATAACAGTAGCTTGTTTACAGTTCAAACTGTTTACATACCAGTTTCATCCTTTTAATGTTGGTCTAATAAAAACTTTCTACTGTGTGTTTTTAACCCTGTAGTCAGTTTGGTGTGTCACTGATTTTGTAAAAATGTTTCAGAATTACAGTCAATAATGCTTGAAACAACTTTGGAGTACAAAAGTGAATAATAAGACGCATTTATAAAGCAACTTACTCGTACTTAGAGCAAAGAGCAGTAGTCACCTTTCAGAACGACTCTCAAGTGATCATATGATTGGCAACATGTACACTCAGAGCACAAAGAGCCAAACAAAGACAAGGAATTACTTTACATCTGCCCCTTACACCCGCGCCACACTGCCTGCATGAGTGTGTGTTGCAGAACCTGAACCATTGAAACACATTGTCAATGTCGACAGACATTGAAAGACAGCAAGAGCGACGCCATCCCGACATGTAAGCAGGCCCATCTGTCTGTTTTCAGGGCGTGACGGCTGCACCCTGATTTTAACAAAGTTGAACTTTTGGATACAAGGAGAACCAATCACAGCCGGTAAATATCTTGCCCTTCTCCTGTAAATATGAGTCCATGATAAATATCGAAAAGAAATTGATTGTTTTAGTGCAGGGCTACCCAGAGCTTTACACCTGTCCCACGGACAACATTTCAGGCCTAATACACATTTCAAAAACAAGATCGGCTCTGAACTAAGTATTTCTGGTTAGTAGGATATGGTGCTGGTTATGGTTGCTTCACTGCTTGAGACGCAGCCTACCTCCACGCCCTTAAAAGTTAGTACAGAGTAGGAACAAGTAGCAACCAGCACTCAACGTTGCATTTTTTGGGTTGGTTAGAGACGCGGCATGTGTCCTAGCCCTAAAACAGCCTCACTGTGTGCGCTAGCAGTGTTGATCAGGCACAGCTCAGCTGCTACATAGCTGCGGAACATAGAGAAAAATAAGTGATATGAAATGTTTAAATCAAAAGCAAATACTAGGCTGAAACTACCCAATTGTGAGTCACACATGAAGCTCACTTGAATTTAACAGCATTTTAAAACCCAAAGAAGTTTGATAAAAAGTTCCAGCACTTCATAAAGTCACTTTAATCTTTCTCCTAATTCCCAAGTTTGATATTTAGCAGTTAAAGATGAACACAGGCCCTAATGATAATACACCAGGGCTTGAAGTTCTCCGGCACGGTGCCGGATTTCCGGCGCAGGGATATTCTGGTGCAGGAATATTTTTTTCTCGTGAATATTTTATCATCTTGCCGTAGCAACAGTGATTTAACCAGTCGTTTTAAAGCAAAGCAAAGTGATAGTTCCAACTACCAATGGTGTATCACATTACTCAAGGTAAACAAGGACTTCTAGCCAATCAGAGGCAGAGTAGGGCGGGCCTTAAGTTTTCACAGTCTCTTATTCAGTCACGCCACAGACACACTGGACGCAGAACCGAAGCGCAGCGCCCAGCAGCGGAGGCAGTTTTCAGTTGGCGTCCATGTTAACCTATCTGACTGTCCACACAGGCCGGTGAGCAGAGCGGAGCGCCCGCGGAGGCTCGCGCACTGCAGCGCTTCAGTTCGGCATCTGGTCTATTTTTCACACGAGCCGTGAGTGCCTCTGTCAAGCTGGATAGAGCGGATCATACCAAACAGGAAGTCGGACACAGAAAAGACGAGAGAATCCGGCCAATTTTCAAAATAAAATAAATTTTAAAAATAAAAGCCTGTTTAATTATGATGTTGCTTGTCTGTCTGTAAATATTTGTTCAGTTTGGTCTAGACACGAGAGAGATGAAAACACACACACACACAAAGAGAGAGAGAGCGAGAAAGGGCTACAGGTTGGTGGTTGCAATTCACACATACAGAAAGAGAAAGAGGTGGTGTGGTAGAGATAAGTGAGATAATTTGTGAAGCCACCAATGAGTTGTCACTTGCAAATTAGCTCAGTCAGATAGAAGATGCTCCTTGGTGTCAGAGGTCGTGAGTTCAAGCTTCAACTGATGTAAAACGTACATTTTAATGCGTTCTTGTTGTCTTCCTATTCTGCCACTTGTTGCTCAGAATTGCCTAAAATTGCCCGGCCCCAACCATTTTGTAGTAGCTGATGACCAAATTTTCCTTTTTTGGTGAACTGTTCATATTTCATTATTAAAAACCTTGAAATTGTTATTCTAGCTCCTTGATGTGATACTTGATTGATACTCTCAAAGTGCACCAGATTAATTCATTTAGACGTCAAATGTTCAAATTTTTCTTCCGGGGGGGGGGGCATGCCCCCGGACCCCCCTAGCGCAGAAGGCCCTCTAAAAAAATTTCAGGCACAGGATTTTTTCTTGCTTCAAGCCCTGATACACTTTATATTAATGTGCCGTTTCCTTGATGATGGCCAGAGATTTCTAAACCTTATAAAACATTAAACTTACAAAATTATTAAATTTACAGAAAGACACGTCGCAGTGGGCGAAAATCCTGGCAATATAGAGGGAAAGGTTTTATGCAGATTCAAGCTTGCTCTGATTAGAGTGATGCATAACATTAACTCGCCTACTTAGCCATTTATCATGTAGCTTTGACAAAGATCCTGAAAATATACTGAGAACACAAATTATATAATTAATGGAACACTAATATAATGTCATGGTACAACTGCTTTCAGTTCAGCCCAGCAGAATTAGATTGCATAATGTCTGTCAAGTGATATTACGTTCCAAATCTATCTTTGAAGTATTAAACACTCACTTTAAGAGCAACATTGTGCCAGAACTACAGTTTACGGACCAGTTAGCAGCAACTGTAGCAACTCGAATTCAGCCGCTAGACCTGGACCGCCCAACTTCTCGTCGGATCAGCAAACTTTCTGTTACTGCTGTTACTCAGGTTAGGTGTACGTAGGCTCTTTGTATCCTGAATGCACCTCCCCAGATATTTAACTATACTTTCCGGTGATGTAGACTTCCTGTTTATTTTTGTAAAATAAAAACCTTTTTCTCAGCAGACAAAGCTTTTATTTTTATTGTGAAGACAATAAAGCCCCCACAGAACAACATTAAAGTCTTGTGTGTGATTTATCCTGGCTTCACATAAGTCGAAGACTAGTCCGCTAGCCACTAGGCTAATTTTTGCAATGGGAAATGTCATACGCTTATGCTAACATTGTTAGCATGTTGTATATGTGGGGAGAACATGTCTGGCACAAGACAACTGTTTCATCAGTGAAACTTGTAAATTATAATGGAGCCAAATTTTGTATTTTTGTTGAATATTGTCACTATTAAGCCATGTTTAATGTGTGTTTTAGATGTGTTAGTTGAATCAATCAAACCTTAGTGCACATCACGGAAACTCAACACAGTGGCATAGAAGCCCCATTGCCAACTTGTGTGATTGCAGAGTGACGCAGGCACACTGCTGCACATATACTGACAACGGCGTAGGCCACTCTATAGGCTACAGCGTAGGCTCTGCATAGAACTTACACACAACTGTAGATCAGCCTTCAACTGCACACACAGACAACACTCTTGACAGTAGATGTGGCTAAACAAGGTATAACCACAGGGACATGGAGTGAAACCAGTAGCACACCACATCATGAAAATCCCACTAATTTGGGTGACCATGAGTCTGCCTAAATATAAATGCCCAAATGTCCAGTAGGGGGCGCTTAGCTACAGCCTAAACATAATTACAGTCTGACCACGAAATAGCAGGCCTTTTTAATAGCAATGCTGCATAGTATCGACGTACAGTGAAGGAACAGATCATGTGTCCCTGCTTCTTTTCAGACGCTCACACTCTCGTCTATTGCCAAGAAGCAGCAGACGGTTCTGCCTTTTGAATAAAGTCATTGGACTGTACCGAGGGGAAAGTGAGCAGTCAGTCAAACCCACTCTAGTGGTCTAATAACAAAAGCAAAAGTTACAATTCTGCGAGGCTGAGATTATAAATCATCTGATTTATGGTGACAACGCAGAGTGGGAAAACTCCAAACATAAGCAAACGCTGGGCCGGTGCTGAGGGAAGCTGTACGGCACAGAAGACACTATACAGGATCATAATGCATGTGAAGACACAGCAGCACAACAACAGTATCTCTACACCAAAACCTGCAGATAATCTATCTCTCTCCTCATCGGAACGACATAGTAGCATTGTCCTCTATCTGATAACCCAATTATCTCCCTTGCACTGACTCAGATAGAGATCACTGTCGGTGCAAACGCATTTAGGATGATAATCTACAATGCTCATAAACAACTGCAACCGGAACAGGTAATGAGAATGAGATGAAGGGTAGTTTTACTTGTTGCTGTTAGAGGAAAGCGACTCTGTACTGTAGCGGCCTTGCTGCTTTTGTTCGCTCCATTAGTGCATCCCCTGACCTTAGTCCAGACACACGTTTACACACACGGGACTGGATTAGTAGGCTGTTGTTCTGGGGATGACCCTCGACCTACAAATCCTATTGAAAATGATCGCACTGTCACACTGTCCCAGATACTCCATATAGGTTAGCTGCGGAAGTGTGTTTGTGACAAAGTGTATGTGTCTGAGAGGAAGTGTGTTTGTGTGCAGGCAGATCTGAAACATAAAGGCAAAGATCAATACAATATTCTAGATTTTTTATAAATCTTGTCCGTCTCTTTGTTGGATTTCAGCGTTGGGTCAAAAAGCTGCATGTTGCTGTTCACCAGTCTGCTCTGACCTCTCGGAGCCCATTAGGATTATCTACAGTAGAGGTGATATGTATTGTAATATAGGCTGGAAGATTTTTATCCCCCATGAGAGACTTACGCGCGAGGTTATGTTTAAGCCCTTTGTGTGCCCTGTCCTCCTTATCCCACTCTGCCTCCTGCCACTACTCTGCCCCAGCCCACTATATCTATGCCAGGATACACACACGCCCGCAAACACACTCTCCCACACACATACATATACACACACAGATCCCGGCCAACTGCTGCGGCAGGTGGCTCGCACTGCTAAGCCCCTCCAGCAATTATCCTCGCTGGGATCCTGTCTCCACGACAACAGCCGCCATGATGCCTCTGCGATGAGTGACTTCCTTGTTTTCCCTCGCGGGATAACAATGGGATTCCAAACAGTTAATAACTTCTCAAGTGCGAAAGTTGGCCTCGTGCTACGGCTACGAGGACTGATTGTGAGTGAGCTCTCTGACCTCCTAAGAAATCATCTTACACAAACATCAGTTTATAAGCCAGTTATTTCAGTGTTTAAACACAACAGCGGTAATAAAACATTAGTGGTTGCCTGCAGAAATAACAAGCTGCCGTTATGCATTCACATGAAAATAAAGCATGAAAACAAATTGTGCTCTGCCTGTCCTTTCCTGTCTCTTTCATCGTTTTTACGAGCATTCACCCAAAATATTTTCTGTCACTGCCGTGCCCTCTCTCTCCTCTTTATTTCTTCCTCCACTTATAGAAGTTTCTAAGTTATATTGCTAGCAAGGGGAATAAAGGTAGGGACACACACTCAGAGAGCACTCATTTATTTTGTTTTGGAGAAATATCGAATGAAATGACCCTCCCATTAAAAAGGCCACAGAGGGGAAGAGAAAGGGATATTGCTTTTTCACTTATAACGTTAATCTTTTATTTTGTTGGAGGTTTTTCCATCATACTGGAGGTTCTTGTTACCCTGAGTGAAGATGGTGTGTGTGTGTGTGTGTGTGTGTGCGTGTGTGTGTGCGTGTGTGCGTGCGTGTTGCCAATAAAATGTACATACTGAACATAAGTGCGTATAAGTGATGTATCGAATTACAGATCCTTTTTACTTTGATTACCTGAAACAGCGATTATTCGCTCGCTGTAAAAATGTCTCACAAAACAGCAGTCGGCAAGTGTAAATGTGTCTTAGGTGTGTGTTTGCGTGGGCGGGTGTTGTTTATGTCTGTGTGTGTCTGTGTGTCGGTGTGTGTGTATGTGTGTGTGTGTGTGTGTGTGTGTGTGTGCGTGCGTGCAAGCAAAAGTAAATGTTTACTGTAGGCAATGTGTGACTGTGCTGGAGGAGGAGAGAAGAAGGACAGAGCAGGGACACCATGCTGCTCCAAAGCAGCAGCAGAGCTTGTCCTGCTCAGATCACCACAGTCGGACCAGGACGAGTTATATTAAGAACTTATCTTAGAATTCAGGTAATGCTTACAGCAGAGACAGAGCACTGACAGAACAAAATATCAGGAAGAGATGCTTTTTTTCCCTGCACTGATGAGGTGAATTCAGGTAAAAGCTATTATCTTTTATTGATGTCTGTTATTAAATCTAAACCAATCACAAAGGAGATGTAGATAAAGGGAGGCAGACGAGCTGGGAAAGGATTTTAAGCTTTGAGACAGATGACGTGAATTGTGCAACAGAGATCTTTATATTATACTTAATGTGTTTCTTAAAAAGTACTGCACTGATTTAGCATTGAACTCCCGGAACATTCTCAGACTTACAATGGGCAGTTTTAAAAAGAGAAGACAAAGGAAGGATCAACATCCTGCAGCAACAGAGATATCCTCTTATTTTATTCAATGTATTCTTGTTCTCTGTCAAAACCTGGCACCTTCATAACCTACAATACAACTCAAGCACCAACAGTTCAATCAGAGATGCAGGTGTTTTATGCTAGTAGTGGCTAATGTAGCGTCGAGCCCCGAGCCTTTAAAAGCGATGGGGAGGGGCCTACAGAAGTCAGAGAGGTTCGCTCTTTTCTGACTCCACACCAATAGACTTTTTTTTATTCTCACACTTGTAGTCTTCAGCCCTGACTGACGCTGACTCATGTGACATCACTTGAGGCAACCTATCAGACTTTGCACAGTTCCCTCTGCAGACACAACAGGTTTTGTACAACTTTTTTTTTCACATATGCAGTCATACTTCCCAACACCTATAAAAAGACTGTGACGTGTAACATCAGCAGACTTCCCCTTTAATTGAGGAGCTGTGTTAGAGGTGTTAAAGGGAAACTGGTATTTCTCAACCTCAGTGTTATCACGTTTCTTGGTTATGACAGCGTTTTCTCACCATTTCTATTGTACAGGCTTTTGAAAAATACAGACTACAGGAAGAACAATGTTAGTTGGTGCAATGAGCGCATGTGTCTGCTGTAGATTTTCAGAGGGTTTTAAATCAATAGCAATCATCTTAAACACCTTGAGTCTGACTTAAACACACAGCGTATCCCCGTAGAGACTGATGCTCCTCGCCGATAGTTCTTCTTAGAGCCCACATTTCTACTTGTACAACTTTGGGGAATGTTGACAACTTAAAGAACAATCTTGGGCCCTGTCTACATGCGTACGGATATTTTCCCGTTCCATTAATAAAAAAAAAAAAAACTGTCCACATGACTTTCATTTTACAAAATATCTCCGTCCACACTGGAACACAAAAACTAGGAGGTGGAGATGATCTCTAGATCAGTCGTCTGGTTCTGGATTATCCACTGATCCAAAACTCTTGTTTCTGGCTGATTTTAAACAGTGGACAATTAGTGTGGGCAGGTTATGAGACGATGGGCCCCTGGGCACAGATATGGCAAAGGCCTCGACACCTGTACTTTTGCGACAGAGGCACAGCCTTTGTGGTGGTTTTGCCTCTTTTTTTTTTCTTTTTTTTTCTGTCTCTTTGAAGTCATTTTGTGTCTCCTTGTGGCTATTTTGTGTCTCATTGTAGTTGCTTTGTCTCCTGGAGGTCATATTGTGTATCTTTAAAGTCATTTTATGTCTCATTGACATCAGTTTATGTTGTTTTTGGTCAATTGTGGCTGTTTTGCACCCGTGGGCCGGGTCGGGCCATAATTTCCCGCCACAATCCTCGGGTTCGGACGGGTCAGGCTCCTCATAATAGACTTAGGCTATGGTGGCACCCCCTTGACAGCGCCACTGGCCACGCACATGTGAATTGTTGACAGTCACAACGTGTGTGGCGGCTTCGTCGAGTGTACCAAGTGCAGCATGATGCTGGTATATGACAGCAAAAAGATGGGAACCTTGACACTTAAGAGGCACATGACGAAGGCTTGCCTTGGAAAGAAAGATGAGAATCAGCCTTCAATGTCCATGTTCGTATCCTTAAAAAAAATGTCAGGTTTAAACTGGGCTCGGGCTCATAATTACAGCTAAAGGGACGGACCGGGCTCGAACAGAACATGCACGGGCTTGGGTGGGGTCGGGCTGGATTTTTTGGGCCTGATCTAAGCTCTACTTCCTGATCAGTATGTATTAATTTAAGTGACATTTTGCAGGTGAAGGCCAGGGCATCCCCTGAAACTTTGGGCCCCAGGTCCCTGCGCCTCATAGGCTTGTTTAGTAATCCACCCATGATGCTGAGGTGGACCAAATAACATTGAGTACAGCAGACGCCTCTGTTCGTCTGTGAAGTGGTGCAGCAATACTAAGTTCCATTATAAAGTAGTTGTTAGACCAAGCAGTGTTAATAAAACGGAAACAAACCAGTAGTCTGGATTAATGTGTGCTGTTTCTGGTGCATGCTCATTATGCAAAGCAACAATGGGCATGCACCAGTTAAGGAGTTGACATCATTGTTTTCCAAACAGTATGTCTTACATGCCCACATGAATACACAGTAACAAGAGTTTTACTTTGCTATAGTGACCTTAAACTCCTTTTGCATGTGGACGAAAGGCTACAGCATCGAGGACATTATCAGTTTTACAATATGTCTGTATCCATGTAGACAGGGCCTTCATTGTGGCAAAGACTGTGAATCTCCAGCAGCTTTCCAAACATTTTAAATAACAGAAATGACCTCAAATACTTGTCTGCATGTATTTCCAGGGGACTGCTTTCTGTCTGTATTTTTGAGACGGATTCTGTTGCATTGAAGTTTTGTTGGAAAGCTACTGTAAGATGCTCACGTTTCCTCACACCTGTCTGTATTTCCCAAATCTTCACAGTGGAGGTGGTGAGTAGAATTTCATCATGAATAGTAGTCATGAGGGACACAGATATGATAATAACAACCAGGTACAAATTTCCCTTTGAATTATCACTCAAATGTTATTGCCAGTCCATCTCTCACACATGCACAAACACACAAACACTGGCTCTGTAGCTTCTGTCCTTGTGGTCTCTCCTCTCCAAACAGCCATCAGTCCTGAGATCCTGATGGGCGAGACAAGGCAGTTTGCTAAGTTCACCTCAGGCTGTCTAAGCCCCTGCGGCCAATCCCTCTTAGTATCACCTTAGTCAGGGATAAATCTCACTTATAACTATCCTCCCGTTCTGCCAACACATCTAAACACTCTCTGATCACTTTCAACTGTGTCCTAATGGGGAAGCAAGCCATGCCATTACATCACTACACCCTCCCCCACCTCCCTTGTTCGTACAGTCACTCTCTATGTTGCTCTCTTTAGCTATCTGTTTCTTTCTCTCTGTTCCCTTCGTTAATTACACTCTGTACTGTCAAACCTGCTCGTGCTGCGCCCAGATCCCCCTCCGTGGGTGTATTATTAGGACACAGGCCACCTGGGCTGGCTTTTACTCCAGAGAAGGGCATCAGGGATGGCCCGTTGCTGGGTGTGAGTGGCCCTTTTGCATGGCCTCGATGGCCCACTGCTGGGCAGGGCAGGCCAGGCCGGGCCTGGCAGGTCTACACTGGGCAGGGAGTATGAAGTATGGCCATAGGCCCAGTCTGGGAAGCACTGATCCACGCTACCAGCTGCCATCTTCCTCCCCTTCCTGCATGCTCCCCTTCCGCTGCTGCGCGGCTTCTC
This sequence comes from Epinephelus lanceolatus, assembly GCF_041903045.1. Taxonomy (NCBI): domain Eukaryota; kingdom Metazoa; phylum Chordata; class Actinopteri; order Perciformes; family Serranidae; genus Epinephelus; species Epinephelus lanceolatus. The sequence continues at coordinate 13,120,234 of NC_135752.1, forward strand.
TCTCTTCTCATGTCTATTTTTAGAGCTGGCTGATTTCTACCTTCTAAAACGGGCAAATGTGTTGTGGAACAGGAAGGTGTGTGTGTTTTTTTTTGTCTTTCTTAGACATACTACCGTGCGCTGTCAGCCAACCCGTGCACATGTTTCACACACCCCTGCTGGTCCCGCTAACGTCACAGCACACTGTACATTCCCGTACACATGCACGCATCCCATTTGCATTTGGCTGCTCTCTGTTCTCGGTACCCAAGGGAGACGGTTGATTGAAGGTTTCGGTTCAAAACCAAAAAGCGAAATAACAAACAACAGCACAGCGAGACCTTTTTGAATGCATTTTTATATCGACACTGTGTGTACTACTGTGGAACTGTGGTCTGATTTCATCTTTCTGCTTAGCTAAGCTTGGATCTTCCTCACCTCTCCCTCATCATTAGCTATCCCCCTCTGCAACACACTGCCTCACCCCCCTCATACCTCCTTACTCCATCATCTCCAACTGCAAGCTAAGACTCTATAGTAGCTATCATACAGAGAAACTACAAAGCAACTACTGAAGCTCCTAACACGGCACTAGTTACAGTAGCATCTTTGTCAAAGTGCTGGAAGCCTGTCATGTTGAAAGAAGCCAACATGCTGGCCTTTTTGGCTGAGGAGGAAGGATGCTGCATTCCCAGGGAATGAGAGAGATAAATTGAGTGAGGAAAAAATGCGTCCCTGTGGAGATGGAGGGACCAAAAACTACTGTAAACCTATGCAAGCAGGGAAAGCTACAGTATGCCTCAAACATCAAACTCCCCCCAAATAAGTGAATTCTCCCATAGTTTTTAGGAACACACGGTAGCACTCATAGGGTGAAAGAAGAGGGGAAAAAAATTATTTTGCATCTTCCGCAGTATGTCTCAAGTCTTATTAAGGATGAGCAGCTCTGCGCATTGGGTGATGCAGTCTTTTTTTTTTTTTTTTTTCAGTGCCCCGACTTTCCCTTGACTTGTGGGATTGCTGAATGAGTGAATGTAAATGTACACCAATTAGATAAGAAACCAGCTTTTCTGTAAAGCTGCCAAATCCGGGGGCATGAGGAGGGGGGAAAAATGCTGCTTGCCTGAAAATAAATGATCTGTATACCAATAACCCTCAAGTAATACTCCGTCGGTGGGTCCAAAAAAAAGACGGAAGCGGTGTAATGGCCTTGCTGAGGTGTCCTCTGTTAGGAGAAAATAATATGTAGTGTTTTTTAACCCAAAATGCTGAGATTTTCTGTTAGTTAAATACAAAAATATGGCTTGTAACATGGCGGAAAAGCAACTTTTTGCTTAATAGGATCCTAAATAGCCCAAAATTTGTCAAATAATTATCTAGTGACAGCATTAAACCCGCTCTGCTCCCTCATTATGTAGGACTTGAGTCTGACATCCCTCACTTCTTAAGTAAACTTTCATCCCACAGCTTCTTTGCTCCCTAAATCCCCAGCTGGTGCACTTGGGGGCCTGGTTCAATCCCCACAGCCACAAATGACCTGAGAGGAACCAGAACTTTCCACTATAAAGACCCCGTCCGATGCAAAAGTGCTGACTAAGACCGGCCTCCTTCCTGTCCCGCCCTCTTTCTTTCTCTCTCATCAGCCTAGCAGCACACTCTGGATCCTTGGGATGGAGCAACGCTGGCCAACCCTTGTAAGGAAGCCCATTAAGGAGCCCATCAATATTTCATCATTGCTCACTCAGAAACATAGTTATAGAAGTTTCCAGGCTGGGGCCATTAGGGGGCAGACGTCAATACGTTATGGCAGCGAGCATCTCTCTTTGCCTCCCCCCCCACCCACCCCCCCCCCCCCCCCCCCCCTCCCTTGCCTCCGTCCGTCTCCCGTCTCAAGAGAAAGTCATCGGAGAGGCTTTCTCAAGACGACAGTGGTTTCCGCTCCTTCTACATTAAACAAATCATTAAACATTAGGTATCCAAGGTGCATAATATCCTTTCCTGCTCCTGTCAAATGACCCAAGTACTGTTATTAGTCTCAGTGAGAGGAAGGGAGGGAGACAGGGGGGAGGTTGCTTGTTTGCAAAATCTAAAGGTAACAGATCTCCAGTCACATGGCATACAAATACCTAATTAACAACATGACATGGTTGTACAATGTGACGTAGACGAGCTTAAACACTCTCCAGAAACACTTGTTGTGAGATCTTGACTCATGGCTGTTGAGACAGGTCTGGCACCTTCAATACTGGCCAGCTCAGTGAGTGAACAGTCATTGGCAATCATCAAGAGGACGAACTTGAAGTCTCACACACACACACACACACACACACACACACACACACACACACACTGAGTCAAATCTTTATGAGTCAAACCTCAAATATAAAACTTTCCTCTGAAGAGGCAGGAGGAAGTTTAATTGCAGTCTTCTTAGGATTACAATGATTTTATAACCCTTATTTCAAATTATTACACTTACATTAGCCGGGATGGGAACTAGCCTGCAGGCTAAAGTGTGTTAAATATTGCTGTAGCAGACATTTTAACGAGTTTTCCTGCAGCTCACCCTTCAGTGTCCTTGGAACTAAAAAGGTCCCACTATATGCATTTTACCAGAGGAAATGTGAGGTCCTCTAGAAGCCCAAATCAAACCGGATGCCAGGCTGCCAAGTCCATACTAATGTAAACAACACCTCCGGACCTCTGCGAGCCCTGCCAAGTCATTGCACTTATGTCATCCCTTTTAGCTCCCTATAGCTTTTGTAGTGTGAATCCTGCTCTGACTTTAATTAGACCTTTTCCCCCTGTCATTACTTTTCCCTGTTGTCACTATTCAGCTCAATTGCATGACCCTGTGACCTTGCTGATTTTAAAACATAATAGTTTTCAACTTTTTACACTATATTTTACTGAATACTAACCAAGGTTTTCTGCAAATGTAGAGCATGTTTGCATTGTGTGCAGGCTTACCACTTTTAAATATTAGCATTTCTATACATTTTAAGTTTTTATTGAATGTATAAAATATGCTGTATAAGTCAGGACATGAACTCACCAGAGTGCAGAACCTCTCGGGCGGGTTTCCACAAGTGATTCCGGGCGGATCCACCTTGATCCGCATGTAGTCTTTCATGGACGCGGGTTTTGGCTGGCACGCGTGATGCTCCCACACCGAGCCCTCATCCGTGCTCAACAGGGACCTGCACAGATCGTACTGGCCCAGAGTGGAGGCCAAGCAGTGCAGCAGCAGCAGAAACACGGCCTGGGGGAGCATGGCAGGCTGGGGGGGTGTTTGGAGCGGGGTCCGGCGCAGGGTGAGGGGGCCACGGAGCTCAGAGGAGAGGTGACGCGCATGGAGCGGTGATCATGAGGAAACAGTGGACAACCCCATCACCATACTGCTGGACTGCGAATGGAGAGGTGGAGGTAAATTGACACTACTCGCCTCCAGGCTGATAAATTTCCCAGATGACAGGAGAACACTGTATCGGCAACTTTCGCTCAGTGTCTCTTCACAGATATTGAGGGCCCCCAGACAGCCGAGAGAGGGACGCTTTCTTGTTTTGACGGCTGACTTCCTGAGGAAGATGGGCAGTGGGTGGAGAGGCAGATAATGTTACAGAGATTGATCTCGGCATACACTTTAACCATAGTGTTGCAGGGAGTTGGGTGGGAGATGTTAACGCGGATCCATGGCTCAGAGAGCGATGTCCTGCTGGGAGACAGTGGAGCTGGTCGGGGAGGATGAAGGAGAAGTCGCTGCGTCTTCAGGTACATTGGACCATTGGACGTTTCACACTGGCCGAGCTCCTCCTGATTGTCCTGGGGGCGAAATGAGGACAAATGTGAGCGAAGTAGGGAGTTAGTGTGATGAGTAATGTATCCTCATCAATTCAGCACATCCTGAGTCTTACTGTAAATGCAGGGATATAATTTTTCAGTGCTCGGCTTGAGATGAAATGTATCCTGCACGGTATTTCTCTTTCGCATGAATAAAAGTTTAATGTCGGGTCTTTGAAATACATGCAGGATGAGTGGGTTGCGTTCTTATTTTGTGGCATAATTAACTCCTTAATTATTATGTAGTAACTTGCGGTAATTAATCTGGGAAAGTGAGAGGAAAAAAACATCACATTTATCTTCATACAACAGGAGGAGAACTTTTATGCGAATGTGTGGCACAGCAAGTTGAGGAGGGCAAGTTTGGTTAAACCCGCCTCTAACATGCGGTGCAATTCGGTGATATTTAACAGGAAGAGCTGCACATTTAATAGACACTAAAAAGCGCCGCATTGTGTGGATAACCTTGTGCGTAAAAACACGTGCTGCTGCCGGGTGCCGCCTGTGCTTGCCAGAGTTGTAATTGCTCCTAGAGCTCTCCTGTGCTGGAGGTGAAGAGTGGGCTACAGATGTTTTCTTAATAATTGCACTGAAACAAAATATCAATATGATGGAGACATTTAACAGCCTTTATTAAACATGTTCTTAGAATATGAGAAAATGTGCCAAAAAGGAGAGAGAATTTTACGCACAAACCAACTTCATTCTCTTTAATCAAGTGTAATTTCCTTGGGAGTTTATTGATAGCAGGCCTATTCACTACTCTGACTTACTTCAGCACACTGTCTTTAATTTAATAATAAACTTTAAGCTAAAAAAACTGCACTGGAAGTAGCATTAATGCCGGATTTATTCACTTAATTTAATTGTAATTCGATTTTCAACTGAATACATGAATAGATGAATAAATATGGTTGACATTTTTTTTTTTTTTTGCACCGTGCCCTCGTTGATCATAATCCAACTGTCATCCCACACTGACAGCAGCCGGGTCCTTGCACAACCTATCCCACACAGCCCTGTGGACTCTGACTTAGTTCAGCTGACAAGTGAAGTCGCCAAAGCTATTTCCCGGCTCTGACAGTGTTGTAGGGGTGTGTCAGTTTTTCTACAGTATAGTGCACCCCACTGCGCAGCATCGCTCACATTATATGCAGGTAGTATATTTAGAAATAGATGCATTAATGCGTTTGTCTGAAACGGTGTAAATTAAGCCGAAAGTCCCCCCAGCACTCTGATTATCCCGGAGTGGTCCGGATATTGTCAGAGCACTCAGAGCAGCTTCTCGGTGCAGACTTCAAAGAGCTTTAGCTAAATGCATCGTGTTGCGAGATGTTTTTAGCAAATCAGATAAAGCACTTACTTCTAACATGCATCCGCGAGACAGGTCAGCACTTTGTGTGGCGTTGGTGCACGTCTCCCTCTTTGGGTTTCAAAAAAAAAAAAAAAAGATCCCCCCCCCGATCATCCACTGTACTCGCTCCCCGCTGCGGTCCTCACTGTACTCCCGTTATCTGCCTGCCCCGGCTCGCTGTTTGTTTTTGCCTTCTGCCGGATACTTTTTTATCACACCGTAGATGGCTGCGCCCGGTAGATCGGTGTCCTAGATCTGGAAACGGCTGGGAAAAGAGGACTGAAATCCAGCGTCAAGGAGTATCAAAAGTATAAAATATTGACTTTGAGGAAAGGCTTGTGCCCGCCCTTCTTCCCCCCTCTCCTCCTCCTCTTCCCACTTTACAAGCTCGGGTTTACCCGGGATGCTCAAGGGCAGAAAGAAAGAGAGAAAAAAAGGCTTTATGGAAAATATCACCCTCCCTCCTTCTCCTCCTCCCTCCCTCTCTCTCTCTGTCTCTGTCTCTCTCTCTCTCTCTCTCTCTCTCTCTCTCTCTGTTAATGCCCAGGCTAAATCCTTTTACCATCACTTTCAATCACTATCTGAGCTTTTATCAGCCCTGCTGCCTGAACCGGGGCGGTGCAACTTCCCCTTTCTGCTGCTGCTGCTCCTGCTCCCAACTGTTCCCCAGCAGGTCCGGTCTGCACCCTGCTCGGCTTAAAGGACCAGTGGGAGAAGGGGGGGACCCGGTGTTACTGTACTCTTGCCCTTAATCTGTCCAGATGTGTAAAAAAAAATAAATAAAAAAACACAGTACTGTACGCACTGTTTACTTGCAGGGTGAACTCACAGCTGTCCCTGCATCAGAATAGATGCTTCTCTAATGCTCCATGTGGGACTTGTAGTCTGACCTTTTCTTACTTTAGTCTATTATTTATCTCCTATAATGCTGCTGTACAACTTCCCCATAAGATCTTATAGATATTAACTTTTGCTGTGTTTTTTTCAGCCTGCATTAATATTAAGTATCGATAGGGTTATTAAACAGGATTATCAGTGGATCTGATGTTATACTTCAAATGTACACAGGTCAGGAGCAGACCTGTGTAACGGTTCCATCCTGCTGCAGAGTGGTGCACTGTCCATGGTGCTGATATGGGGCAGGGCCTTTAGCTCCACATGCAGAGGACTCACATTAAAGGAGCACTTCACCCACAACATGACAGTTGGTCCTACCGTGAAAACTTTTTCTTGCAAGCCTCCATGGAAAATGGTGAACATATTGATTTATTGATTGTAAATGGATGTTTTGATATAGTTCTGCTGTTGTTAAACGTGGTCCCATATCAAACTCTCACACAACTGCTGCAGTATTAAATGGTGAACATATTGATTTATTGATTGTAAATGGATGTTTTGATATAGTTCTGCTGTTGTTAAACGTGGTCCCATATCAAACTCTCACACAACTGCTGCAGTATTATCCAAGTTTGGTTTATAGTCAACTTATAAATCAATGTATTTGCTGTTTTCCAAGGAGGTATGTGAGATAATCAAAGTTTTCTTTACGTATTTAAGGTAACACAGCATGAGTAACTGATGTACAAAGGGTCATTTTGTGGGTGACGTATTCCTTAAATCTCCCCACATAGCTGAAACTGACAATCAGATTCAGCTGTTTGTTGTTGTTGTTTTCCATTATTTAATAGTCCATGGAGTTAAAAACTATTTATGGTTTAGGGTAATTCAGTGTTTCCCAACTTGGGGGTGCAGCTAAGCAGGGTTATGTTTATGTTTGTTTAAAGGGACACTCCACTGATTTTTCACACATACTTCAGTTTACTCATAAGGAGTAGTACTACCCAGTCTGTAAATTAGTTGTGTAATATCTAATTTAGGTCTGGAGGGACCTTTCAAAACGTTTGAGAAAGTGACCCTGATGATGTCATCAGCCCAACAGAAACCTCTCAACAAACTGGAGTTGTGACAATCAAACAAAGTAGATATTTAGGGCTACGTTTACACTACAAATCTTTGTGCTTAACAGTTACAGAGACATCATGCAGCACGCTGACGTACAGAAGTAAACATGGAGGCCACTGAAGTCAGTGTTTACGTTTCAGTGTTTCCCACAAAATTTGATTGCATTCGTGGTGGTAGCTGACCTGGGGGGCCGCCCCAACTCCCTGCCACATCAGCAAACGCTGTTGCTGCCGTTACACAGGTTATGCCTGGTGCACACTACACGACTTTTCTGCCCGTTTTGAAAGTCACTGTCACATTACACGATTGTGGAGTCATAAAGTCATGCCGTGACTTGGCCAACAGACATGACACACTACACGATGGTCCACACCAGTTATCCCCTTGTCCTGTTTTGATTACTTTTAGTAGTATTTCAGTCACTGTGTCTGTTCATGTGCCAGCCGAAATGTTGTTGTAGTCACGTTAAGAGTGCCAGCAGAGGGCAGGAGCTACATTTGAAGTTCCGTACGCAAAAATACAAGTCACTGAATCCTCCACAACAAGTTCCTGCAAAAATTTCACAATAAAAGCCTGTTTAAAAAAATGAAGGGATTCTCTCAACTGAAGTTATATGGAGCCTTTAATTTGAAACAGATACAGGAAGTGTTGAGTTTGAACTGATGGCGTGATGCATTAATTTTTCAAGGCAACGGGAGCAAATAAAAAGTGGAAATATAAAAATACAGAGGGAATAATAAATAACCGACTGTTTATTATGTAGTCTATTTCAAATGAAGCTGGTAGTCTCTGCAGTTGTGGTAAGTAAAAGCCACTATTTATTAAATTCCCTACTTTATGTCCTCCATTATGAAGAAATAACATTGTTTGCTAGATTGATGGTAATGGCAGTACTCAGCAGGATGCTTCTGCTGTTTCGCACCATCATTTTTCCCTTTTTTGCCCCTGTTGTTGATGTACAGTTGTCTACAGCAGGAGATCTCTCTGTGTTCCTATTGGTCAAAGTGACGGCTGTGACGGAAGCAGTCATAAACGACAAAAAGAAAATCAAACTTGCAAACAAGCTAGACTTTCTGTTGGAACGTCATGAGGTGTCCTAGACGTGGTGTCAGGTGTCGTTAACTATGACACACTACACGAGATGAAACAATGAATTATTGTGTACGACACTCATGCCGACACCATACGCCGCTGCGTCGGGTCAGAATCGGGCTGATATCGTGTAGTGCGTACCAGGCATTAGATGCAGCACTAAAACACTGTCTCCAAAGCCACTCTCCTCCCATGCTAACATAGTAGCAGCGGCTAAATGGGCCGGCAGTCGATCCCAACAAACTCACACAGACACAGGAACGGCTTGACTCTGTTGTTAAATTGATTCTTTTAGGAAGCATAATGTTAGCCATGTGATGCTAGCAGTTAACCCTGCCACTGAGTGTGCGGGCGGACTCTCACCAACTGTCCCCGGGTGCGAGCTCACTCTCCCACAACAGTAGTCTCTTGGCAGTGCTCATTGTTGATATTGTGGCGCGCTGCCACAAATAAATAAATGTATGTAATACACTGGGTTTCATTTATAGGTTGATCTGCAGTAGAAGCCAGCAAGTCCGTGAGCAAATAATAACAAAGAGAAAGACAGACACATTTCAAATTATGGCTTTTTGTTGAGCAATGGCTACTGCTTCTGTACGGAGGTGTGTGTGGATGCAAAGTCAGAGCCAGGAGTGGCACGATGGTGATGTGAATGACATCACTGAAACGGACTTCATCCAAATTTTCTGCTTTTAACTACATCTGTCAGCGACTCTCTAAAAGACTCTTGTGGCAAGACACTCAGTTCAGGCGACCCATCTGTGAGTGAGGTAAAAGGTGCATCAATTTCGATATGACTGTTCAAACTGAGGTCACACTGCAAAAAATTCCAACCTGTATCTGATGTAGGAGCACAAATGAAAGTGGCCCAAATCGGACTGTCAGGAGAAGAAAATCAGATTGGGGCCACTCTTACCTGCAGTCTGAATGTACCATAAGAGGCGGAGTGTCTCTTATGAAAGACACTATTGAATTGTATTATGGGAAATGTAGGTTTGAGCACAGGTGGAACGAGACACATACTAAAGACTAGATATATAATATCATGGTCTCTGCTGCTTCGATTTAGAGCAACTTACCACCCCATGAACATCTTGTTTTGTCTGGCGGTTTATCATCTTACCATGCTGTAGTGACGTAGACATGTACTCCAGGATGCGTCTGCACACTGTGACATCACCGTTAGGTGTGGTTACAGGTGCTACAAAGCACACTTTTACACCACTTTTACACTTTACAGCCTGGTGTTACTCTTTAGTCTGTACTCTGTCTTTACGCTGAAGTACCCTTTTTTTTGGGGGGGGGGGGGGGGGGGTCTTTTGCCTTTAATTGACAGGAGAGAGTGAAATGGGGGAGTGAGAGAGAGTGGGGGGGTCGACATGCAATGGTCGCGAGCTGGAGTCGAACCCGCGACCGCTGCAGCGAGGCATTGCCTCTGCACATGGGGTGCCGGCACCACTCACCACGCCACCGACGCCCCTGAAGTACCCTTTTAATCTTGAGTTTTTACTTAATGATTCCTGGATAATCTGATGTCTAAAAATGTACGAATGAATCAGGAAAATAAGAAATCAACCTATTGAAAAGGTGTAGCTGGTAAAGATGAGTCATTGGTAGACATTTCATTATTTTAGGGGTGGTGGTATTCACAGTGGTAATTGGTGGATACCAGAAGTGGAAAGTAAAAGTATTTTTACTCAAGTGCTACTCTTAAGTACAATTCGAAGGCACTTGTGCTCATCTTGAGTATTTTCATTTTCAAGAACTTTGTCCCTTTATCCCACTTTATTTCATTGGAAATATTGTACTTTTTAATCCACTACATTTATTTGAACCCTAGTACTAGTTACTTTGAAGTGGGGGTGAGCAATGTATGGAATATACTTCATGTATTGCGACTGACTATGACTTTATCTCAAACACTGAGTATAAATTGTGTCATTGTTTTTCTAATCCACCAGTATGAGACTTGCTTCAGTGTTTCGTTTGTTGCTCTCTCTTATGGCTCTCTCCCTCTCACAGATACACACACACACACAAAGAAAGACTTATAAACATGATAGGTCACACACACTCCTCCGCCCATCCAAATCACTTTCTCCTGAGTGATAGTGTGTGAGTGGGTGAAGCGTGTGTCTCATCTGCAGGGCTCCAGACTGCTACTATTTAATTGTATTCTGCGACCATAGAGCACCACCGTGACTTGCAAATATTATTGCTATATGGACTGGAGAGCTGTTAGTTTGTTTTGAGCTTACAGTGAATGAATCATCACATTTAACGTTGCCATGGTAACAGTTTAACTTTATGAGATTAACGATAGTGTAAACAGATGAGCTGTGTGTTTTTTTTTTACCTGCAGGACTCCAGACTGTGACTACTTAGTTACATTTTGTGACCATGGAGCACCAGTGTAACTTGCAAATACAATTCATATATGAACTTGAGAGTTAGTGTGCTTCGACCTCACAGTGAATAAATCCTCATGTTTAAAGGTGCAGCGGCAACAGTTTAACTTTCTGCAAACTGCTACCATCTAACTGTTGACCGAAATGTTCAAGTTCACAGCAAAAACACCAACATTTCCGTCCCGAGATGAGTCAGGTGCTTCAAAATAAAAGCACCAGAGGTTCCACTTTGATTTATTTAATTATAACAATACTTTTTTAAACTTTAGTATAACAATACTTTTTTTTTAATTTATTAGAACAGTATTTTTATTGAACTTCATCATAACAGTATTTTATTTAACTTTATTATGACAGTAGCTACTTTATTTATCTTTATTGTAACTGTAGTTCATTTAATATTTTTTTATTTTAGTAGTTTACAATAGTTTAGAGATTTCAAAATATCAAAAGATAAATTTTGTATCACAATGTACCCTAAAAAATCTAGCAATATTCTTTTGTTTTATTATACAAAGCAAATAAGAAGTTAATGAAAATGATTTCAAATTTAAAGATGGACAACTGTAACTGAAAGTAATAGGAGCCAGTATAACTGGATCACCTACCATTTTAAAATGATGTAATGCTTAGAGGTCAGTGCATTGAGTATTGAATGCTCCTGAGCATTGAAATACAAGAGCAACATAATGAGTACTTTTACTTTTTACACTTAAGTCGATTAAATGTCCGATACTTTTCTACTTAAACTGAATTCTGAATGGAGGACCGCTGCTTTTCCTATAGTGCTATTTTATGAGGGTATTTATTTGTGTGATTTGTGTGCAGCTCCCACCAATAGACACTTAAACCAGTTATCTGAACCCTCTCTTTTTGGCAGTTAATATGAAATGACACAGATGTGAATTTTAACAATCCCTCATTCTGCTGGGAACCTGCCGCATCATCCTCAAGAACCCCAGAGGTCCCTGCAGCTCATTTTTGAAACCACTGAAGTAACTAATACCATTGTACTGCCAGCACAGGAGCAGATGTGTATAATCAGTTCATAGCGAGCCAGGACACCGTAATTCACACTTCAGAGGTGAATGACATGCATTTGGGCTTACATAATTCACACCTCTGGTCACATTTTAGGGCAACAGAAGAGGAGAGAGGCCAAAAGACAAGGGGGACAGAGGGAGAAAGAGAGGTATGATTCAGTGGAAATTATGAACCTCTGTATGAAACACTGGCAGTACACCCAGGAGAGGATCGATAGTTTGTCCTTGCAGGGCCTTCCCTCTCCTTTCGCATCTTTGAGATGAGACTTAACCCCTTTTGTACTGCTGAGGGGTTTTTAGAGGAGAGGACCCCCCCGCCACTGCAGTGTGAATGGGGCCAGACTGAAAGACAAATTCCCCCCTCGAGGATCAATTGAGCATCACAAATATGGCATTTGCTGCGATTACAGGCTCTTGATATAGAATAACACAGGCCTTTAATCGACACTGCACCAGGGCGATGGGAGAAAAGAGGCCCGCTGAATTCGGCCTCTGAGATAAAGATGAAACGCAAACTACATGGCATTTGTTAGAGGTGGAGGAAAACTACAAAAAGAGCTTACATTTCACTATCAAAACTCTTCTGATTTCACAAAAATTGAGACCTTGTGCAACAAACTCTCCTGCCTATTCTTCCTCTCGCTCGCTTAGTGTGAGTGATTTAAAGCAGAGGTTCATCACTGATTCAGCGACGGTCAGAGAGCGTCAGCCGCGCTTGAAACGTGACTTAGTATGATTAAGCTCCAAACGTTTATTTCACAAATGGATAAGGATTACATGTGTAGGCAGTGATGCTGATAGCATTTTGTGCAGCCTCTATGCTTTACTCCTCTCTCTGTGCCTCTAACCAAAATCATGATCATATTTAGCCAACGACACATTTTCCACATCTATGTAAGCTTTGACACTTTAACTAAATTCACTTGAATGTGCATCAATAACCTGATAGAAATGTCAACCCTCAACATGATGAATGAGTGATATTGTATTTTGGAATTCAATTATGTCTAACTAAATAAGAGCATCAATAACAATAGAACAGGCTGTCCTGGCTAATAGACCTGTACACACTACACTGTGTAGCACAACAGGGCATTGCTGCATTCATTTCCTGCAACAGTGTTAGGGAGTCGACCATGCTGTTTTCAAAGTAGGCAGTGTAAAATTAGACATCCTTTTTGGAAAACGGATTTTATTGGCTGAATTGGCTGCATGTGAGTATTATGTAATTTCTGTGATTGATTGAACAGTTTATATAGAAATCTGCTCTGTGAATCATTGGGCTCCCTGCAGTGTGTTCACCAAATCTGAAAAGTTGTGTCAAACGCTGAGTGTCAGTGAGTGGCAAAAATCAGATGACAAGATCATCCTCTTGTTTTTTCTCTTTTTTTTTTGTCACTCTCCATCTTTCTCTATACTCTCCCTCTCTTTCACTCTCACTCTCTCCGTGTTGTGTTTTGGCAGAGGATAGAACTGTCAGAGTAGCCTGGCTGGCAGACCTTGATAAAAAATATACCCTTCATCGTGGCAGCCTGCAGAGTTTGGACAAGGTTCAGGACGAGCCTTATCCCACCCTCCCTCTCTCTCACCCTCTGTCTCTCTCTCTCTCTCCTCTCTCTCTCGCTTTGTCGAAAGGATGACGCAAAAGTCAACTTCTGCGGGAGTCACGCTCTCACATAAATCAGTTTGGAACTTTGGGAAGGCCCCCAAACAAGTTGTGCATGATCAGAAATAATTTATCTATCCATCATGAAATGCTTTGACCAGATGGCCAGAATGTAATCACGCACACAGACACTCGCGCGCACACACACACGCGTGCGTGCACACACACACACGCACACACACACACACACACACACACACACACACACACACACACACACGCACGCACACACACACACACTCAGATACAGTACAGTATACACAGGCTAATGTCTTTAAAAAACTCCAGAAGAGTCCCATCAGCTCACAGCGCCATATATCTACAAGAAGATATATTTAAAGGGGAAATACACTGGTTTTAAACATCAGAGTGTGTTTCCAGGTCTGCATATGTGAAAAAAGTTGTACAAGTCTTTTGTGACTGCACAAAATCTGATAAACATCGATAAAGCGTCAGTTGCGGCTGAAGACCACAAGTTTGAAAGTGCAACAAAAAGAAATTGGAGGGTGTGGGGTTAGAGGTGAGGCTGGCAGATCTCTGTAGCCCACTCCCCATGCTTGAGGCTAGCAGCTTGAGGCTAACATAACAGTGTATATAGTTGTTGACGAGGAGGCAGCAGCAGTTTGTTGATTTTGAGTCGCGGGGTAGAGCACTGATCGATCAGTTTGTGGGTGTTGTTCTAAGAAATAGGGAGTTATATTTCTATATGAATTAATGAACGATTAAGCTGATGTTCTGCAGCCAGAGTTCACGCTGCACTCCGAGAGTGTGGTTCGTGAATAAGTGAATAGAATATACAGTACAGGCCAAAAGTTTGGACACACCTTCTCATTCAATGCGTTTTCTTTATTTTCATGACTATTTACATTGTAGATTCTCACTGAAGGCATCAAAACTATGAATGAACACATGTGGAGTTATGTACTTAACAAAAAAAGGTGAAATAACTGAAAACATGTTTTATATTCTTGTTTCTTCAAAATAGCCACCCTTTGCTCTGATTACTGCTTTGGACACTCTTGGCATTCTCTCGATGAGCTTCAAGAGGTAGTCACCTGAAATGGTTTTCCAACAGTCTTGAAGGAGTTCCCAGAGGTGTTTAGCACTTGTTGTCCCCTTTGCCTTCACTCTGCGGTCCAGCTCACCCCAAACCATCTTGATTGGGTTCAGGTCCGGTGACTGTGGAGGCCAGGTCATCTGCCGCAGCACTCCATCACTCTCCTTCTTGGTCAGATAGCCCTTACACAGCCTGGAGGTGTGTTTGGGGTCATTGTCCTGTTGAAAAATAAATGATCGTCCAACTAAACGCAAACCGGATGGGATGACATGTCGCTGCAGGATGCTGTAGTAGCCATGCTGGTTCAGTGTGCCTTCAATTTTGAATAAATCCCCAACAGTGTCACCAGCAAAACACCCCCACACCATCACACCTCCTCCTCCATGCTTCACAGTGGGAACCAGGCATGTGGAATCCATCCGTTCACCTTTTCTGCGTCTCACAAAGACATGGCGGTTGGAACCAAAGATCTCAAATTTGGACTCATCAGACCAAAGCACAGATTTCCACTGGTCTAATGTCCATTCCTTGTGTTTCTTGGCCCAAACAAATCTCTTCTGCTTGTTGCCTCTCCTTAGCAGTGGTTTCCTAGCAGCTATTTGACCATGAAGGCCTGATTCGCGCAGTCTCCTCTTAACAGTTGTTCTAGAGATGGGTCTGCTGCTAGAACTCTGTGTGGCATTCATCTGGTCTCTGATCTGAGCTGCTGTTAACTTGCGACTTCTGAGGCTGGTGACTCGGATGAACTTATCCTCAGAAGCAGAGGTGACTCTTGGTCTTCCTTTCCTGGGTTGGTCCTCATGTGTGCCAGTTTCGTTGTAGCGCTTGATGGTTTTTGCGACTCCACTTGGGGACACATTTAAAGTTTTTGCAATTTTCTGGACTGACTGACCTTCATTTCTTAAAGTAATGATGGCCACTGGTTTTTCTTTAGTTAGCTGATTGGTTCTTGCCATAATATGAATTTTAACAGTTGTCCAATAGGGCTGTCGGCTGTGTATTAACCTGACTTCTGCACAACACAACTGATGGTCCCAACCCCATTGATAAAGCAAGAAATTCCACTAATTAACCCTGATAAGGCACACCTGTGAAGTGGAAACCATTTCAGGTGACTACCTCTTGAAGCTCATCGAGAGAATGCCAAGAGTGTGCAAAGCAGTAATCAGAGCAAAGGGTGGCTATTTTGAAGAAACTAGAATATAAAAAAAAATTTTTCAGTTATTTCACCTTTTTTTGTTAAGTACATAACTCCACATGTGTTCATTCATAGTTTTGATGCCTTCAGTGAGAATCTACAATGTAAATAGTCATGAAAATAAAGAAAACGCATTGAATGAGAAGGTGTGTCCAAACTTTTGGCCTGTACTGTATATTCTATTCACTTATTCACGAACCACACATTCCATCAGCGTTACGAATTACCGGTCCAGAATGCCATGTGATGGCAAATGCTGGTGTTATGGCAGGCCGCCACAAATAAATGAATGTTAAGGAAACCCTGAATAATGCACCTGAATTTCAGACCAAATTGTCTGCAGTTGAGAGCATGGTGGGTAATGTAGCTGCCAGATTTTGACAAGGAAGAAAATTGTGCTGAATAAAGGACAATATCTCTGCTTCTGCTGCTTCATCAATGTTTACTCTTGTTTTATGCCTCTGATGACCACTGTGGCCTGAGGCGTTTGAGGTGTCTGTCCATCAGTCCATTTTTCCCAGTCTCGTAAATGTGCTATATCAAAAACGCCTTGAGGGAATTTTCTCAAATTTGAAACAAATCTCTACGATAAACTGATTAGATTTTGGTTGTCCAAGGTCAAGGGTCACTGTGACCTTACATCTATCTCATTCTTGTAAATGAGATATCTTGAGAAGGCCTAGAGAGAATTTTCTCAAATTTGGCACAAACAGCTTGATCTTCTCTTCTGATGGGAATTTCTCAACAATTCATAGGCAAATTGTAAAAATGAAAATCATACAAATGTCTAATGGAATAAAAATGATGAAGTGATGACATTTTACATCCAAAAGGTCAAAGGTCAGCTTCACTTTGACAACATAATGTTCTGCAGAAACACTTTGCTGGTCATAACTCAGCATCATAACTCAGGAACAGAAGGGGAGACATTTGGTCAGAAACTAAATTACTGACACTAATATTGGTGATTGTGCAGATCTTATGTGCTGAGAATGTGTGTGAAACATCCACATTTTAGAATTTGTAGCTTCTTTGCGGCAGCATCCATATTTTAAGCAGTGTCATCTGTCATGGCAGTCAGACAGTGTACTTTTGCCTGTTGATCATGACAATAAATGTTGTAGGAGTGAAATGCTAAATTGTTGGAGTGCTCTTGTCAGACGAATCACTTTCTAGTTTGTTTATTTCAGATATTCCCCAATTTCCTGGGAGATTCAACTGAATAAATTAGAATTTTTTTTCTATCTTTAATAGTTCATCTGATGAAGAAATACTTAGATCAAGCTGCGTGTCAATATTTGCTCATCTTTCATGTTTTTTTTTTTTTTTTTAAGTTTTGATTGGTTTAATTACCAACATTTCATGTTTTTCCTTTTTGGTCAGTAAGCCTTATGTGGGCCTCACAGACATCAGAACACCTGTCACTATGAACATACATATGATGTTTATTATACAACCAGATGGGTCCTTCAGAAAAGGAACAGAGACACAGAGAGAGACACAGAGAGAGAGAGACATACACGAGCACGTGCACACGTGTACACGCACACATACACCAATCATGGTCTCCTAGCAACTCCTAATTAGTGGTCCTACCTTGGGAGTGATGCTCTTTTCACTTACATCAGGTGTTTGCCCACCAGGGAAACCAGAAATAACCTTGGAGTGACCCTGAAACACAAGCACATTTCACCTCGATCCCACAAACCACATCTAATCCTTTTACCCAGTCAAGCCCAAAAAATATTAACACCACCAGCAGTTTTTCTTCCTTTTTTCTCCTCTTTTCACTATGTTAATAGAGTTTTAGGTTCATCTTCCTGGTGGTTTTTGTCCTGAGAAGGCTTATGGGTCGGGAGTGGATGCAGCCGTTAAGCAGCCAAAAGAAGTGAGCTGTAATGAGCAGAAATAACACCTGAGGGCTCATCCTTCTACATCGCATAGCAGTCACTTTATAAGGAGGGATGACAAGCCGTCGACTCTGAGATTTAACAGCATCTGTGGAGGGCCCAGTTGGTGTCCTGTCCCACACTGGGCCAGCAGCAGAAACACTAATCTACTGTGGTGTGTGTTTGTGTGCAAGAGGGGTTGAGCATACAAAAGAGGCATTGTTTATACTTGTTTTGAGCGTGTGTGTGCAGCGTTGCCTGGATGTGAAAGGTGAATCCATGTGTGATGTACACATTTGTGTGTGTGCAGGTGCTGTACAGTATGTGTGCCGTGGCCTCTTTTCTGCTTGTCGGCCGCGGTGTGACTGAACCTCCTCAGTGTCCCCGTGTGATCCAGTGATCGATGCAAACCTCTGGAGGTGCCTTTCAGACATACACACACACATACACACGCACACACTTGTCTCTGCTCTCCAACGCTGTAAAGTGTCTGTCGCCACTGAAGGTTACGGTAACAAACCCAACCTCTCGCTCACCCTCTTACTCAACGGATCAATCAATTAGTCATTCACTTCCTCATTTCTCCTCACTTGCTCATCTATCACGTCACCAGATGTGAAGCTGCACTCACCGTCGACATGACTGATGCTGTTGCTCAAACGGTCGCACTGCTCACTTAGTCATTCATGCGTTGAGTGAATGAGTGAGCTCCTTGTTCACTGACTCACTCACTCATTCACTCTTGCTCCCACAGTAGTTAATTGCCCGTGTGATTTAAGGTCTGGTTTACATATGATGATGGTTGTACTGCTGAAATAGTATGGATACAGCAAAGATGTGCTTTCACAAGCATGAAACATGCCATTCATGCACTTGCTGTACACAATCTCGTTCACCTCACTCACATATTTGCCAGTTTTTGTTAAGTTCAATTACTCACAGAACATATCTGCTTATTCTTATACTACAAAGTAATTGCATACAGTGTGTTCTTTATATTTATTGTTTTAGGTGACTGTGTTTGGCAGGTGTTGTACAAAGAAAGTTGATATTTTTAACCATTTTATTTATACTGATGGTTAATTATGTGAAACGTGCACTAGTGCATTAGGCTGCAACTTACAGTAGGAATGGAACTTTCAGTTAAACTTATAATAGATATTTTCATGCCTCTGTGCTGGCAACAGCTGTGGCTGGAGGCATTATGTTTTTGGGTTGTCAGTTCGTCCGTCCCATTCTCATGAAAGCAGTGTCTTTAGAATGCTTTAAAGGACTGTCTTCATATTTGGGACATATGTCCACCTGGACTCATACAATGAACTGATTCACATTTGGTGATCAAAGGTCAAGGCACTGTGACCTTGTGTCTGTCTCATTCTCTTGAACACGATATCTCAAGAAAGCCTTGAAGGAATTTCCTCAAATTTGGCACAAACATCCACTTGGACTCGTACAATGATCTGATTCAAGTTTGGTGGTCAAAGGTCAAGGCACTGTGACCTTGTGCCTGACTCATTCTCGTGAACATGATATCTCAAGAAAGCCTTGAGGGAATTTCCTCAAATTTGGCACAAACATCCACTTGGACTCAAGAATGAACTGATTCAAGTTTGGCGGTCAAAGGTCAAGGTCACTGTGACCCCACAAAACATATTTTTGTCCGTAATTTAGGAATTAATTTGCTAATTATGACAAATATTTTACACAAGTGTCTAATAGGATAAAATGAAGATGAAGTGATGACTTTTTATATTTAAAAGGTCAAAAGTGAGCTTTACTGTGACATCATAATGTTCTGCAAAAAGAAAGGCCATTACTTAATACCATATCTCAAGAACAGAAGGGGAGACATTTGATCAGATATTAAATTAGTGACACTAATCCTGATTTCACCTTGAAACTGTGGAGATTGTAAACATTGTTTGTGCTGCTGGGGGTTTTAGAAATTGTAGCTTCTTTGCAGCAACATCCAGATTTGAAGCACTGTTAACTGTCATGGCTACATATGAGTCTGGACAGGCATGGATGTAAACTGTTACTGCAACTGGACTGGTTCACAGAGGCAAACAACCGCAGGGTGGTAATTCTAGTTGTTTTTTGACAACTGTGGACATACACAGCAAAACCCTGTGAAGAAACAGTATGTAGACAGACTTGCTTATTCACTAACTCACTTTCTTGATCTTTGTCTTCTACTTACTGACTTGCTCTCTTACACTTAAGTGGAAAGGTAAATCATCAAATTGAAAAGGACAGGTTAGTAAAGACAGAGCAATATCAAACCTTCATCCAAAAGACTACTCCAGAGATTTAATACTGCACTACCATAAAGTTGAGAAACTAAAAAGGGAAGGTTGAAAAGTCTTTACAGTAGTAGAGACCAAGATATCCTGACTAGAGGTTGACTGATAGTGGATCTGTAAAGGCCGATATTTGACAGTGTTGGAAATGAACAATCGATAACTGAATATCAAACAAAGTAGTAATAAATATATAAATAAATATATAAATTCTAAACTAAACATCAAACTTGAAGTAATTAAATAAATCTGTAACTGAACATCAAACTAACTGTAAAAAATCTAGGTGTGATTTTTTGTTTTCTCTCAAAGTCAACCTGAGATTCTCAATCACGATAACATTACCTTGACTTCATGTATGGAGCCTCAATGCAATTGTATTAGTTTTGTTTCAAATGTGTGTTTCAATTATTTTAGAGTATCTTGCAACGGGTATTTAATAGGCCTGTGAAAATTCAAATGTAATTTGAAACAAGATACTTTTGAATGGAGCAATTTTTATTTTCAATATACTTAAAGTACTTTCTCCATGATTCATAAAACATTAAAAAAAAACAACTCTAGGTCAAAACCAAGTATATGGCTGGACTGTTTATGAAATGCTGGAGGGCTTTTAATTTGAAACAGGAAGTGTTGGCATTCACTCAGTCACAGCTGTTGCAGTCTGGCCAGAAACTTTATGTTAGAATGAAAAACAGTACACACACAGTCACACAGCAGGAGCGACCTGCTTTCTCTGGAGCTGTACTCACTAGTCAAGCTCCTTTTTGCCCGATTTAACACAACCCTTCCCTCTTCAGCTCTGGTCAATGACATATGTCCCTTCATGACTGATGGAGAGCTTGCAGTTATTGGCCACTATTGGAACCAAGTTCTGCTGATAACGATAGTTTGTAAAACCTCCAATCATTGCCGATTTATCTAACCTCTAATCCTGATATTGTGTCTTACTTGTACATCTTTGAAGCCATGATTCAAAAAACTAGATCCTATAATTCCCATGATGCAACCACAACATAAAGGGTTTTTTTAATTTGTTTTTTTTTAGTTAAAAAGCCCCTTTCAGAGCCACAGAAGACGATACAACTTTTTTCACAAGTTAGTATTTCCTACGAGCAGTGAGGTGACATTGACATATAAAATCAGTGGAGTGTCCCTTTAATACAGCTATCTCAACTTAGGGGTCACCACCTGATTCTTTTGATATGCAGACTAAGTCAAGGAAGATTTTATCTACTCAGAAATTGATGTTTATTTGATATATTTTGAACTGGAAATTAATTAATTAGGTGTGGATTGCTATCATAATTTCTGTATAATTTCCTCTGTCCGTGCTCTTGAAGATAAAATATGAAAGTCGGAAGGACCTCAAAATGGCATTGTAGGTGAGAGAGGCCCGAGATATCCTGATTTAACACTTTCAACTTTTATTGACTCTTCCCTTTTTATGGTGGTGTTTATTGATTTATTTTAGCAGTCATTACATCAGCATGAATTAAGTGCTTTTGCTCTGGCAGTAGTTATTATTCAACACTGCATTGGGAATATTGAATCTCAAAAGTTCATGTAACCAAAGATGAACACATTATTTGCCATGTGGCTGCGTAGCCACTTATATGCCATTTCAGATTTATAACTCGGGCTTAGCAGCAAATTAAAGTCAGGTCTAGAAGAGGATAAAAGATTTACAGTCTATTCACCAGAATGGTCTGCTAACAGTCATTCAGCCTACTCACACCATTATATCCTTCATTAAATGAGCTGTAGAGAAGAGAATGAGATTTATCCTGCTGCTCTCAGGGCAAACAGGGCACAGTCTCTTCTTCAGACTGACGCTCCGTGTTGACATTGGGGGGGATAAATCCAGCAGGATCAATACCAGCTTTTCGTCTCATTGATTTGCTCATACAACCTTGCCCTCGTCCCACCCAGAGGTTCTTCCGCCATGCTGACCCCTCTCCGTCACCTGTGAACGCCGTTCATCCGTCTATCTACATATAGTGCCTATCCATTTCACCAGCTGGAGGCAGTGACATTGGGCAGTGAGAGCATGCAGCTCTTAGAGGTCTTATAATGTCATGTTTTAATACGGGGGATGGAGGAATAAGTCAGAAGTAATTGTTGAAGTTTTATCTACTTTGGTTATCTGTATGTATGAACAGTGCAATTGATGTTTGTAAGGGCGAAGAGCTTTTCACCAGCTCTTGTCATCAAAGAGCTAAAACTTAACTCACAAGACTCGCTGTCATTTGTCTTTGCTCTTCAGAGTGACAGATGCAGTTTGAGTATTTTCTGATCTGATACCCGATCATCAAGACACCATTGTTTCTCACCAAAACTGGGGCCGGGAAAGATCATTTGAGTTTGGCTAAAATTATTACTTCATTAAGGTTAGCGGACTTTCGTCGGTATATTTACAATCATAACCACTTTCGTAAGGTTGGGGAATGACCACGTTCGTCGTTAAAGGGAGAGTTTACCCTCAAATCCTCCTCTTACCTGCAGCACTTTGTATCAATCTAGATTGTTTTGGCGTGAGTTGCTAAGTGTTGGAGATATCGGCTGTAAAGATGTCTGCCTTATATCATATATAATGGAACTAGATGGCACTCGGCTTGTGGTGATCAAAGTGCCAAAAAAATACTTTTGAAAAACTCAACAGCAATGTCTCTTTCCAGAAATCATGACCTGGTTACTCAAGATAATCCACAGACCTTGTTGTGCACAGTTTCATGTAGGAACTACTTAATTTCTGCTGAACTGCACGCACCATCCGTGTCACCACATTTAAGGAAGCGTGCATCTACTGCTAGCTCACCTAGCACTACTGAGCTAGCTAACGTAATAGCTTAGCGTAGGAGCATACCATTAATGTTTACATCTCGCGCTACCACAGCCAAGAGCCTCTCGTCCGTGAGCAGATGCACCCTTCCCTCTGAGCAGTGATACCGAAGGGAGACATCTCTAAGGCCAATATCTACAACCCTCTGCAGGTCACACCAAAACAATTTAGACTGACAAATAACTCTACAGGTTAAATATATATTTGATTTGGGGTCAAACTGTACCTTTAAAAGAAACTCACACTGGCTGTCTGTAAGAAACAGGAAACGAGCAGCAGTCTCTCTCGTTAAAGTCCAACTTTTCTGACCTACACCTCCTCCCTCTGTGGACTTTGTGGCTCTATAATAACTTTACACTACTTCTTCTTTTGCTCCCAATGGACAAGAGTTTCCTACAGCCACAAGAGGGTTTGTCACTCAACTTTCATTGTTTTCATGCTTTTGCTAAAATGAGTGCTGTTTTTTTTCTTGGGCCAGCAGTCTCAGAAATCCTGTTGTATATCCTGTGAATTTGAGATTTCTGAAATGTTTACTGTGTAATCTGTTACTCTCTAATGATGTAGTACAACACGTATTCTTAACCAGAACTTTATATATTGTGTAAAATTTGAGTTTTACTGTTGACAGCAGACTGTCTGTAACATGTCAGTAATGCCAGTTTCAGACTGAAAGCATTCAATGTGATATAACTGACGTGTAAATGCTATGACATTTCTTTCATTACCGAGACAATGTCACAGATGAGCGTCACTCTGAGGTTTTTTTGTTATGATTGAAAGCCAGTGGGCACTAAACAGGAAGACGGCCACTCTGACCTTTAACTGCAGCGGTGTTTTGTTTCCATCACTCAATCAGCGGTGGTCTTTGTTTATTTCTGTCCTTCCTCGGGGGTAAATAAGACCCCACTCTGCCAGAGAGGAGCCTGGGTAATGAGGCTTGTGTCTTTGGAAGCTCTACATCCAACAGGTCATGGGTCAACTTCAGGGGATATGGGGGAAATGGATATGAGATTGGAGGAATCTATTTATATTATATTATATTTCTGGGTGAGTGTGTGCGTGTGTGTGTGTGTGTGTGTGTGTGTGTGTGTGTGTGTGTGTGGGTGTGTGTTTGCACTATGTTCTGTAATAGTTTCCATGCCCATCATTATCATAATGACTGCACCAAACGACACTCATAAAACAAAATAACAAAACGAACACAATGAAATGTTGGAATACAAACCAACAAAACTCAAAATGACAAATTAATTAACACATCAGCAAATAAATCTAAATGTAGTTTTGTGTGTAAATTTTCTGTACTATTCTACGTTTCAGGCTAATTTAAAAACTATAGGTGAAGTTGAATATACAGTAAGAAGTTTTATTTAATATTTTATTATTATTTTTTCATTTATTTTTTGCTTTTCTAAATTAATTGTCACAATACATTTAAGTTAATGCCACAATTTGCCTATTAAAAACATTGAGGTCCTAATTGATGCTTCCTAATTATGGTAACACATGTATTTTAAAAATTATTCATTTAGGTTAGAACATAGTATTTGTGCTCTGAAAACAAGTATCATACATCTAAAGGCAATGCTCAGTTTGACTTTCCATTTGATTTCATACACAAATTGTTTCTGTGGTCGCTGCCAAACATCAGTCCTGACCGTGCAGTGTTTTGTGGCCTTTTGCCTTTTCTTTTTCCCCTTGCATCAAAAGCCTTTAAACATGCCTGTGAACATACATCAACGGCAGCTCATCAGGACCCAGTGCCACCAGTGACAGTCTGAGATGGAACCTCTGCTAATTACCATGAGACCCAGCACCCTACAGTAGCTGCACACTGCCGGGGTTCAATGTATGACTTCAGTGCAGACCAAAGGTTGCAAGATTTAAAAGCATTTCTTTTGCCACTCTCTGATATCTCCCTTATTAGACGCAGACAAAGAACATTGATCCTCGTGCAATTATTTTTTCTGCCCCACCACAACTGGATGATTTCCTTCATGCTTTTAAGTCTGTCTGCTGGGGTCGTGGCTCCTCAAAGGGTGTGTGTTGTTTGTTTCCTTCCTTTATACAGCATGTACACCTCCCTATACATATAGCTGTGTACTTTTCTGTGTTTTTCACTTTTTTGTGCTTTCTATATAGGTTCAGTCTGTGTATATGTACGTGTGCTTTGATCAGTCGCAGGCTTACCAGTGTTTGAGTATTTTCCCACAGCATGCAGACTTAGAATGATGGGGCAGAGGTGGTGGGTGTTAGTAGGAGTACCTCCTCTGTCCATTTAGGGTGGGAATGAAGCAGGTAGTGGGTGGAGGTCTGGCCAAGAGATTAGCCCGCCTCTGTCTGAGTGATCCCAGGACTGCAGCAAAGGCAGGGCGGGCCTCTCCTCTGCAGCTCCTCACGTACCCATTAATGTAAACACGATCAATATGTTTGTTGTGAGACCTGCACAACTAAAAGCAGAGAATGAAACCGCTGAACCGTGAGGTGGGAATCACATCTCCATGTCCTTTTCCTTTTGAAGGTACTTACTTTACCATATTGTATACTCTGGGTGTCTAAATTATTCCATTTAAACACATTTAAGTGCATCGCCTGGCTCCTGAGCAGCAACCAATACAGCTGAGATTTGAAGCAATGCAGAAGTACATGAAGTCCACTTTCTCCCAATCGATGCACAATGCTTTTTATGCTTCCACGCTGATGATAACCATGGCTCGAGGCATTATTTGTTTGGGTTGTCTGTCCATCCATTCCATCCTCATAAACAAGATATCTCAATAACATCTTGAGATAATTTCTTTAAATTTGGCGCAAACATCCACTTGGACTTGGATTCGAATTTCGTGGTTAAAGGTCAAAGCACTGTGACTTTGTGTCCGTCTTATTCACGTTAACCTGATATCTCAAGAACACCTTGAAGGAATTTCCTGAAATTTGGCACAAAGGTTTACTTAGACTCAACGATGAACTGATTAGAATTTGGTGGTCAAAGGTCAAGGTCACTGTGACCTCACAAAACATGTTTTGGTCATAACTCAAGAATTCATACACAAATTATGACAACATTTCACACAAATCTCTAATAGAATAAAATAGTGAAGTGATGACAATTTATATCTATAAGTTCAAAGTTCAGTTTCATTGTGACATCCTAATGTTCTGCAAAAAGACTTTTCTGGCCATTAACACCAGAAGGGGAGACATTTGACTAGACTAATCTTGGGTGTCCAACTTGAAACTGTGCTGATTGTATAGATCTTCTTTGCTGCTGAGATGAAGATGTGTGAGAAGCATCCATGTTTTAGAATTTGTAGCTTGTTTGCCACAACATTCATATTTGAAGCATTGTCAGCAGTCATGGCTACATATGAGTCTGGATGGACATAAATGTAAACTGTATCTGCAACTTGACTGGTTCACTGAAGCAAACAACCACAGGGTATGAACTCTAGTTTGAAGAACTTCAACTGTATTAAATTTGAAACAAAAACCCTCTAAATCTGTGACATCAATATCAACAGGAATTTGTCCTCAAATATCTTATTTGTTTGACCTCTAATGCAGGGAATATTATATCATTCATAAGCATATGCTTGCTAGAGTTAGGATAAGCTAAGTTAGCTATAGAGAGCTGAATTCATGACCTAGTGCAGTGGTTCCCATCTGGTCCTGACATGGGGTCCAGATTTCTCCTTAGTCATTAGGTCAAGGTCCTCATAGTTTAATACATTCAGCATCACACTTGTGTTTGTCCATGTCGTCCAGCTGGTTTGCTGTCTCTGTCAAATAGCTGTCCATTAGTCACTCACTCTACAGCTGGACACAGCACTACAAAATAAAAACTCTGTGCCAGAAGTCTACTGTACTTAAAAATGAAGTGTGTTTTTTACAAACTTGACATGTTCGTGAGTCACTTGCCGTCCATTCAGGGTGGACCCGCAAGCCACTTTTGGACCACGACCCACCAATTGGGAACCACTGACTGGCATCCAGTGCAGCATTTCCTAAAAGGAATTGAAACTTTTATGAATCCAAGTTAAACAGTTTTGTGAGCACAGAAAAAACGACAGCCCCCGAGAAGATTGATCAGTGTGGCAGCGCAAGTACTTATGTCATTGTCAATGTAGTTTCACTCTCTAAAAGCATTTTTTCCCAACTTTTTAGGTCAGTAATCTCTGCTGTCTAAAAATGTCCACACCATTCAGTCCATCTCCGTCATGTCTGACATGTCTGAGCTAACAGCCACCCCTCGACAGAAAAGGACAGCTGCTGCACTCTTCTATTCCACATGTATTTCTGATCACCTCTCACCCAGAAAGATTTTTTAAATGGCATGGTTTTTGGTTGTCAAGGGAGACCATAATTCATATTTGATAAGTGTGCCATTGTTGTGTCACTTCTGTGGCTCTGTGCTTAAGTTCACAGGCTTTTTACCCAGAGAAAAATCTGCTTTTGAAGGTTAGGAGCATATAATTCTCAACAAGGTTAGGTTGGTTATTATTCATTCAGTGCGCCAGTTTCTGTATGTGAGTATTAATATTCTGTCTGTTCTCAAAATAATAATAATAAAAGCTGACACATTTTCTGACAATGTTTCATCTTTTCTGTTTTTGGTGACCTCTGTGAGCTTTTGAGGACAGTTATTTTTTATTTATTTATTTTGAAAAGTACATTGGTTGGGTGCAGCTATTGCTTGCTCCACAGCAAGAACCTGCCATCTTAAATCAGGGGTAGGCAGTTTCATTTTGGCATTACTGGGCAAAAATACAATTATAAACTTAACATATTGTAATTCAAGTGGTCTGTGAGAAAACTAGACCTCTGCACCCTTTTGGCTTTGCTTCCAGTCTTTAGAAAGTCTAGCCCATGATGGGAGATTTTGGCCAATCACAGATCAGTTCAGAGAGAGGGCATTGCTCTAGGCTGTTCTATACACGTAAATGCATGTGCATTTTGATGAAACCCTGGTTCAATGGCAGAAAGTCCTACAGAGTAAGTTGCTATTTCAGTATTGGCAACAACTGCCTACACTGCAAAGCAACCCAATAAAGGAAGACAGACTTATTAAAAAAAGAATCTAAAAGAGAGTCTGTCAATGAATAAAATAAAACATGTCAGTATCAGCAAAGTGAGAAGTAGAAAAAATGTTGCATTTCGTTTAGCCTTTGGCTGACCAGAGCCAATGGCTAACAGCTGTGGCTTCATGTTCACATGTATGTAGCTAACATTAGCCAGAGCCATGAATCACAGTGTGTCCTCTGCCTCACTTCTTGCCGCTCTGAAGACAGGCCCCCAGTCAGCTGTTGCAGCAACCTGAATCCAGCCAGCACAAACCCCAGTTCCAGGAAATCAACAGCCCCGACTCTCAACTTTCTGTTGCTGTGGTTACACATGTTAGACCTGGCGCTGCTGCTGGCCACCAGCCCACTTTGACACTCACTGGGGGGTTTGCGCTGGATGAATTCGAGCTGCTACAGCTGCTGACTGAGGGTTTGTCTCCCGAGCTGCTGCCTGCTCTCCTCCCTACAAAGCAGTCCTCAGTGTCGGGGGGCGAGGCGGAGGAAATTGGCTTGCTAGCTAATTCTTGTCACATTTGTGGTCTGATAAACAGAGAAAGAGTGGGGTAACAAAGGTCTGGGTGAATGTGCTGCATGCAACTGCAACATGCGATTAAGTAAATCAAAGTTTGGAAAACACTGGGTTACTTTATAAAGTATGTACATATATGCCTGTGGTTGTATGGTGGCAGGCGCATAGGAAAGAGGGTTTTTTACCTTTTAATAATGACTTTCTTAAAAGAATTAAATCCCTTCTATGTGTAATTTTGTCAAATGGTTGTCAGTACTGTGGACTGAATGTGTTTCCTATGTGTGGTTGTTAAGGCACAGCTGGTCTGTCCTCTCTGTCTTCTTTCCTGCTGTCTCTGTTTTTTTCTGCCTGCACTTTTCTGCCTGGGCCATTCCTCACCTGTCCACCAGATGCCCTCGGTGTGCTCCCCTGTCCTTCACACCTGTGACTCATCCCTAATCAGGGGTGATCTGCTGCCTGCCTTCCCAGCTGCTCCTCATCTCCAATTACTGCTCCTGTTGCCTCCATCCTGCCTGAAATCTGTTTCCTGACGTGTGCTACCTGTTGTCTTCCTGCCACTTGTCTGCATACAGTGACAAAAGCAATATCATGTGAAACAATCTCTGCTTGGCTTTGCTGCATACAGTGTGAATGTATTTTTGTGTTGTCACAGCCATAATTTTAAATTTAAAGTTTCCTGTGATGGATTCTTAAGTAAGTTGTTTTTAACAGCACACTGACAATGTAATTAATAGCTATTAAAAACTAAATTTAAGGACTGTATCCCATTTAGTTTGGACAGTGTCAATGCCCTTGTATTGTCCATGCTGGCTCATAGGCATGGCTTACTGTAACAAATAAGTCAAAATGTCTCCTTCCTGTAAATTTTAGCTCTGGACTCTGGTCAGATCTCACCCTCAGTGTGCACACAGTGTCCCAGCGTCCCACCACAACCTCTGATCATTAGTCTGAGAAAAAAGGAGACATATTTTTCTAAAGGTTGAGCTGCTTATCCACGCTCGCTCTCATGGCGTCTTGTGGGGATTGTGCTCTAACAATAGAAGCTCAGAGGAATCTGATGGAGCTGTGGCACAGTCCGATCTTTGTTATGTGACTTGTGGGCCCGGGAACATTTGTTCTCCTTCATCCCTCGATATGTGTGGGATGAACAGATCCTTCCCAGGAGAGTCCAAACTGTTTGCTTGCTTCAACTCTCTCCATTTATCTGCTTCATCCTGCTTCATCGTGCCATCCTTTTGTCTCTCTTGCCAACCATCTTAGTCTTCTGTGTCTAGTAGATTTTTATAATCTTTGTCCATTTTTATTTTGTTTGATTTTGCCTTTTTTCCCTTCTTTTCTTGACTCTCCTTACATCTCATGTTATTAGGAGTGTTACCATATGTGTTATTGTAAGCCTGCTTTTCAAGGTAACTTGTATGAAGCTGGAAAAGCTGAAATCTGGAATAATATTCAGCCATGCCAGCAGTCTTTAAGGATGATAATGTTGGTTGGTTGGTTGGTTGGTTGGTTGGTTGGTCCATCCGCCGCTTTGGTACAGGCTGAAATATCTTAAAAGCTACTGGATGGATTGCCATGAAATTTGTTTCATACATTCATGGTCCTCAGATAATAAACCCTAATGTCTTTGCTGATCTCCTGACTTTTACTTTAGTGCCACTTACAGGTCAAAGTTTTCTCTTATTCCTAAATAGCTTGACATCTACTGGATTGGCACATTTTTACAGATATTCATGTTTCCCAGATGTCATTGTTACCTGCTAAACGTCAACATGTCAACATTTGCTGTGTCCCAAATCAGATATTTACATTAAAGGGGAACTAATGTTTTTTTCAACCTGGGCCCTATTTTCCAATCTACTTTTGTCTAAATGAGTGATAGGATGTTCAATATTTGACATTTCTCCAGTACGAAGCTCGGGCTGACCTGCCTGCAGCCCGTGAGCGCACACTATATTAATAATTAATAATAGGGCACTCAGACAATGTCAAACAACGTCAAAATACATCCACTAAAAGTGCATTTTTTTCACACAGATAGGCTCCGATTGTTAGTATAATTTTCCGACAACATAACGGAAAGGAAAAATGAACGTCTGTGTTTACCTTTAGCTGGATTCGGACATGTTCCTCTGCCTGTTGCTGCTCCCTGTCTCTCCTAAATACGGACGGTCATCAAATTCAAATGGCTCATCCAGATCCAGTTGGTCAAAATTGGGTAAAAATTTGGACATGTTTGTTGTGGCAAGTCAAAACATTCACTCAGAGAGTGAAAGTCTGGCTCTGAAATCTCACGTCTCACAAGATTTGAGTTGTTGCAGGAAGTTTCTCCCAGTTACGCCAGGAGTTACTCTGTTTGGAGTAGTCATGGCTGAATTTTTACCCGATTTTGACCAACTGGATCTGAATGAGCCATTTGAATTTAAAAATTAAAAAGTTGCCTACATCACCAACCTGTGCTGACAGCATCACAATTTTAAATTCCAATTTGTATTGCACTTGTAATAAGCAGCACATGTTATCCGCTATTCACTGCCAACCTGAGCACCAGCAACATGAAGGCGATCAAACTTCAGTAGAGGTGAGCAGAGGTTGAGTGGAGCACGTTGTGTTTGTTTACTAGAAAGTTCATGTGTTTTCAGGCTGAGGAGAAGAGGCATGGCAGAGTTAAGTAAACCAAAGGCTGATGGCTGATGAAAGAGTTGTCCTAACTGGTCCTGAGTGACATTGTGTGCCCTTTTCAGCTGAAGTTTTGTTGGATGCCTTGTTTCTATTTATTGCTGTTGCTCTCTTTAAAAGTGTGCAGCAATGGGCAAGGTACGGATCATTCATGAAGTTGAAATAAGGAGTCATCTGCATGATACCTATTCATTTCATTACAAAAACTTCCTGCCAACAGTAATACATTACACTACTTGTTATATGACTTTTCTGTTACACCCCTTAAAGGAAATGGCCACTTTAGAATGAAAATACAGACAGTACTTGCTGACCCTCATGCCAACAAGAAGTCCAGTATAGTTTTTAAATCCACAAAGCTACACTTGAAGTGCATGGAACCCACATTTTGAAAATGTAATAAAACTCTAATGCATTTCAAAAACATCAGAACGGCTCATCCGTCATAATCCAAGTGCCCTGAAACCGTGGTATGCAAAATTGACTTGAAAAGATGTAATTTACTCCACTTTTATAGCATAATTTCTCCCTGTGGTCAGTTAGCCTGCCCTGCAGGAGTGCTGTGTTTACATGGGAACTTGTGTGAGACTCGAGAACTAGCACTAGTACTAGCACTAGGACTAGCCATCAGCTAGTTGCCACACAGTACGCCTGCAGGCTAACTGACCATGGTGAGAAATTATGCTATAAAAGTGGAGTAAATTATGTCTAGAAGTATTTTCATTCTAAAGTGGCCAATTCCTTTAAAATTTGTAATTGCGTATCTTCTCAAAATTCAGATGTGTCCCTCTGTGACAATGTCAGGGTAATTGTCAGTAAGTGTAGCTAAGGCTGGATAGTGGGCAAATGATTTTTTTTTTTTTTCCTACCTGGAGGTCTAGTTTGCCTGCAAACAGTATTTTCCCAATTAGTCACTGGTGAAGCAACATTTAATCCACAACGTATCCAGCCACAAGCTTCATTGCATCTTTGTAGCCTGTAGCTGTCCACGATTAAAATCCAAGTTTG
Source organism: Epinephelus lanceolatus (assembly GCF_041903045.1). Lineage (NCBI taxonomy): Eukaryota > Metazoa > Chordata > Actinopteri > Perciformes > Serranidae > Epinephelus > Epinephelus lanceolatus. The sequence continues at coordinate 13,152,137 of NC_135752.1, forward strand.
GATGTTTAGCCAGTGTAGGGCTACAGCCGATGCCTACAGCCAAGGAGGGCTCACCTTTGGTGGGGTGTATTTCCTTTTCACGTTGTTGTGTTGTCGGTCGTAGAAGGTGTTTCTGACCGGAGGTTTGAGGACGTGTTTTTCACTATGGAATGAGTTTTAGTCCAACTACCTGCAGAAACAGTGTTCCTGTCATCTTTCCACCTGACAAAATCAAAGTAATGACAATATTTCCAGTCGCTAAGGTAAGAGTTTCCATTTTAAAAAGTAGCTTGCTGCATTGTAACATGCATGCACAGTGCTGTTTTATTTCAAGTCACTAGTGTTGTGATAACAAAAGTAAAGTTGTAACAAGTTGTTTGATTTTGGGGTAACTGTAATATTATTATTGAAATTAGTTACACTACTCTTTACTGGAAAAAGTAATATTATTACTGTAACACACTGTCCAACACTGGCCATGGAGTCTTAGTCTTGTTATTAATAAACCTTTTTGATTAGTTTTTTGTTATTTTATCCACCAAACATACCCTTAACCATACCAAAACATAACCCCAGTAAGAATCAATTTTAACTGCAGTTTTGGGACATTTGGGACACCAGTTTTATTCACGGAGGGGAAAGCCTCCCCCAGTCAACTGGTTTCCAGTCCAAAATTTGTCCCCAGTTGCAGTCTTAGACAGAAAAAAGCACACACACACACTCCCCCTTCACTAAGCCAGTGACATTCCTCTGTGCATGGGGTTTCTCTCCAGAGTCACTAGATCACTGTCGGATTAGCCCCCTATTTCCCTCCAGGCGTTTGGGGTGCCCCAAGTGTGTCTGTATTTTTCATTTTGTGTGTATCTGTGTGCGTATGCGCACAGGCATGCTTGTGAGTGGAATGGCAGGGAACACGGTGATTAACACTGGATGTGTGGTTGCTCCCGGCGCTGGCACAGTCATAGGGAAGTGCTGAGCCGTGTAAGCACCTGCTTTATTCCCCCCCAGTGAGACGACAGAATAAAGACATCAAGCGCACCCCAACACCCCCCTCTTCCGCCTCTCCCCCTTCTCCTTCACACACTCACATATATACACACACAAATATACACACACACCGAGGTCTATGTATGAGCTGTATTCAAGCTGAGTCTCTGCCAACCCAGAGCACCATATTGGACCTGTGTCTGCACCATCTTTCCAAAACATGACCTCCACTGCTGGCCGAGTTTTGCTGGAACGGAACTTTTCTACCACCTTAAATGCGCCATTATTCAGATCTATGGTCGACTCTGTTCCGGCTCTGCCTGACACTTGTCCTTGGACCCAGCCAGCAGACTTCACAGTGCCTGAATCCTTTGGTTTGTCATGTAGAGTCTGGCAGTGTGTTTTAAGGAATGAGAGTTTGAATCAAACAAAACAAGCTGAGAAGAAAACACAGAAATCCAGTAGGGATGCCTCATACCGAGTCAAAAGAAAGAGGTGGAGTAAGAGAGAGGGGAAGCTGGGGGGGAGTGGGGTGCAGGAGCATGTTATTCAGTGCCGCTGTTGCTACTGACTGGCAGCTTGTTTTTATTTTTCCCTTTAATCTGACCAGGAGACTTCTCTGAAAATGGGGAATATGGGTAAAAGTTTAGGTCAAGTAAAAGTTTTAAGTTGAGGCGAAGAGGGCCACTAGACAAGAAGTCGATACAAGAGAGATATGTCATCCAAGCCTAAACCTTCTGAGGTGTTCTGTCTGAATGCTTGACATCGCTCACCACAGTAGCTACAAGGTGTTAAAACCATTGCTGGAGTTATATGTGCATCTCTTTTTGACGAGTTTCCTTAAAGACCAAATACATCTGTTGTTTATGGACTAGTAAAACCCGTGGTAAAGGGGAATACTGACACAGTTCTAACCTACCTTTAAGCTGAGGTTTCTCCATACTGATGCTTTCTATTTTTTATTTTTTGGAGTGTACTTCCTCCACTTCGCCCAGGGCTGCACGAAATGAAAAAAGAAAAAAAAGAAAATCACATTGCAGTTAGAAGTGTAACAATCCATCAGTCTGGATCGTTATATCAATTCAGTAATCAATGATCCAGAATCATTGATACAAAATGAAAACTTTGACCTTTTTCATCATCTTTAGGCAATGCTTTTATTTTGAAAGTCTGTGTCACCGTCAAACAGCGGCAGGCAGACGACAAGCAGCCAAGAGAAAGATGATGAGGAAAGATGATGAGGATAACACTATTATAATGTTGTTGTTAGTCCATGTTTTATAGCTGTTTGCCTTCAGGGTTATAAGCCAGATATTCCTGGAAGTTTTATGAAAAAGATGATGGTTTGGGTTAAAATGAAAACATTTCTTCCAGAAAGGACTTTCTGTCAGAAATCCCTGAAGGCCTACTTATTCCATGTGCTGTGCAATGTGTGTTATAGGAGTCAGTATAAAGTAAATTTTACTGCACTTAAGTGGTTACAGTTATTTTCATTATTATTGTGTTGTTTTTATGTTTTATGGCCAAAAGCAAAGACAAAATGGATGGCAGCCTATTCTGTAATCGACTGTGTAAAATGGGCAGATGATGTCATCTCATATTGATTGCAGGCCCCTAAATCTCACTGTATCAAAATTGTATCATGGCAGACTTTGTAATTTTGAAAAATATCGTCCAAAGAATCGATATATCGTATCATGATGAAACCATGATTTACACCCATCCATAATTATTTTGACATATTACGATTAGGATATGAGTTGTGGTTTTAGTGGAATGGTATTTTTTGCGTTTCATTTTCACTTAAAGATATGAAAATGATGATGATGGGATTTTTGCTGGGGTCTGCACCAAATACAAGCGTGTTCCCTTATATCTGGAATATGATTTGTAGGCCGGGGCATCTCTGTAGCACCCTAATGCTTCATTTGTGGTATTTTGTGACACATTTTGCCTTAATTAAAAAAGTGCAACTCCTGCAATTTGGACATTGCACTTAACCATATTGCAATTTCAATGGTATTTTGACTAACTGAGCAGCCCTACCTTTGCCACTTTTAATTTTGCAGATGACACCTTCCTAATCACTGACAATGCCAAGGTAGTTTCTAGAATGGCAATGAGGGATCTGGACTATAACTGTTATTGATGTGTCATCAAGAGTATCCAGTTTACATCAAAATTTGATTTGTCTGGACTGTGACAAGTTTAGACTGGTGTACAAGATTATTAACCTGGAAATCCAGACTCAAATCTAGAAAGATTTTGAGTCTTGTCCTCACCCATACACCCTTCCTACCCAAGGGGCGGCACTAACTGAGGTATATTAATGCCGTCACACACAATTGGATAGCACGATAGCCAATCAGAGCAAAAAACAAGGTGGCGTATTCATTGCACTAAGCCCCATTTGTTTGCTGACCAGTGGGGCTAACTGATATATTATGCTTTTGAATGACTGACTGACAGAACGACACACTGACAGTTTCCGTGATTATGTACAGCATACCATACCATGACTTAGTCATACTAAAAATTAGAAAAAAACCCAAAACATTCGGCCACAGGGGGAGCCAGAGTGATCGGTCGCATTTTTAAGCATTTTTCTGTTGTTATAGCGCCACCCAGTTGCCAGTTAGAGTTAAATTTCTCCAGTCACCTTGAGGCGTCCTGTTCTACATATCTACCAAGTTTAGTAAAAATCAATATGGCGGTTAGGCCTAGATAAGAAATTAGCTCTCTAGCACCCCCATTTTGTTTGATCAGGTCAATAATGGAGGGGTCCCCTCAGATTATGTGTGGTCATATGCCTACAAAGTAGCGTGGTGATTGGTGAAACCCTTGAGATGTTATACACCTTTATGTGATGAGCCACGCCCTCCGCAATATTCATTGCCTTATAGAAGCTCAGTTTTATTATTAATCCCCCTGAGGGGAAATTCAATTTTTTCACCCTTTTTTGTCATTAACACACAGGTCCAAAAGACACACACATGCACAAACGGGACATATACATGCACAAAGTGGAGAGATGGAGAGGTCAGGCACCCCGAGCGGTTGGGGGGTTCGGTGCCTTGCTCAAGGGCACCTCGGCAGTGCCCAGGAGGTGAACTTGCACCTCTCCAGCCACCAGTCCACGCTCCATATTTGGTCCAGATGGGGACTCAAACAGGCGACCCTCCGGTTCCCAACCCAAGTCCCTATGGACTGAGCTACTGAAAACTAAGTTTTCCAACTTTTGCGAAGGGAGAACTTTAGATACTGGTCTCTAGATTATGTTCACTGAGTTTCATGCAGATCGTTCAAACTTCCTAGGAAGTGATCGATTTTAAGTGTTCTTCAGAAAATTCAAAATGGCGGAAAACCTATATAACCGGAAGTTCTTGGGGCAAATTTGTTGTGGATGCATCTCTGTGCAAAGTTTCATGTCTCTACGGCATACAGGGCATGAATTTCAATCGGTTGCTATAGTGCCCCCCTTTGGCCAATTGATGTAATATTGCTTCATTCGCTTCCTCCCATGACCCTCTACCACTGTGCCAAATTTCACATGGATTGTGAGGAGAAAAACGTGGAACAGACACACACACACACACACACATTTTTCGTCATTATATAGTAAGATAAGTGTAGTTGGCTTAGCGTTTCTTCCAAAGCTAAATTGAATGGACGCGGTCCTTCGGCAGCTGCCGTCTTGGCTGTTTACTTTTCGACTCCTACGGCGCAGCGCTGTCCTCATCATGTCACGCCCGCCCAGAGCCCGCCTCTGTCAGATAGACTGATCTGATTGGTCCGATTGTGATTCACTCTGCTCCTTGGGGCCAGATCCCTGTGTAATGCAAATTCTTATTTGCTGGGGGCGGGGCAGCTGGATTTCCAGGTTACCAGATTATAGCACAACACAGATGACTGTAGGGTCTGCACACTGCACTCACCACTCACCCAGTAGACAGGCTTTGTAGTGTAGCAGTCATTTAATTTAGTTTTTAATCTGCAGGCTGCCTGAATGCTATTTGTTAAATATGGTTTTACTTTATTTTGATAGTCACACCTATTAAGCACACTTGTAACACAGTGTATTTGATTTTAGACATTTACTCATACACCTGTACTGCAGTTACTTTTTTACTTTGCATTGATTATTTTTTATCTTTTCTTAGATTGAATGCATTCATGTTGTTATGGTTTGAACCACAAGACATTTATTCACTTATAAATGATGTCCTCCTCCCATGCAGTCAGCTTATCATCTGCCAAGCAGCCTTCAGAAGCCCTCCGACCCTCAGTTGTGGCCTTATTGTCTCGCAAGGCCAGTGAGGCTGTGGTAACATCTGGTGCCTGGGCTGCAACAAATACTCTAAATGGATTGTGGAGGCTTGTAGCTTTACCTGCATGCAATTTAAGACTGTCGCACCACAGGGAGACAACCTATTTGAAACATAAATCAGTCATTGTGTATAGTATGATTGCAGTATATGTTTTAACAGATAACCTCTCTCAGAGAACAAACAAGAAACTTTCATACATTTGATAGGAATGAATGCTGAATGATATCAACAGTACTTGAATATCCTATTTGCTGCAATAACCTGGGCTCATAATGTTATTGAGGGCGCTTAAAGGAATAGTTCAACATTTTGGAAAATATACTTATTCTTTTTTATGCTGAGAGTCGGATGAGAAAGTTGGAAGTAGCTGTGTGTAGGAGTTAGTGGCATCGAGCAGTGAGGATTGCAGATTGCAACCAGCTATGCCCCAAGCATGAACTCCTGGTTAGGATTCATTCAGTGTTCATTGTTCAGGAGGTTTTTTGAATTATCACAGAGGTCTTTTCCTCTCCAAACTCCTACGCTGTTCAGGATCATCGCTTATGGCCCAGCACCTGCTAATCAGTGCTCACCTTTTTTCCGTGATTACTGAAGATCCAGACATTCGGGAGTTTATCACCCTGAGCCGAATTATCCACAGAGGTCTCTTCCTCTCCAAAACAAACAGATCCAACAATTTAAACAGGTGGTAACACTGAATAAACCAGTGTCACGTTAGAAATCTGTGTTTTTCTAATGCTGTTTGGCTTATTGCGGAGGGGCTGCTAAAGATGTCTGACGGGAAAGCGCAAATGGTCCTCTCTAGAGCCAGTGTTTGCTTTGTCCGTTCAGGGCTACAGTAGAAACATGGCAGTTCAACATGGCGGGCTCCTTGGACGAGGACCTGGTCCCTGTGTAGATAAAAACGTCTCATTCTAAGGTGACAAAATCAAGATGACTCTTATTTTCAAGTTAAAACATACTTATTTTATTTAATTAAATATCTGCCAATATATACGCCTTAATCCTACACACTGAACCTTTAATACCATTACCACATTTGTACTCTAAAGAGCATAAATACTACACTAGCTCTACTACTACAAGGCTCTGTTCTGGGAAGACTTTCACTTTACTTTATAGTGTTAAAGGTGCTATAACCAAGGTTTTATACTCCCAGTGAGTGCCCAAAATGACTGTAATATATGAGCAGGTGATAATATTGGCCATATCATATCCATTATAATAAATAAAGGCTTTTTTAACCTTTCCTCAAACTGAAATGTATCGCCTTATCTTTTTTTTTTAGACTTCTATCTATTTATCCATCTCTATTTATTTTTGGTGCGCAGATGTGTGAGACTGCACAAACAAAATTGGTGAACTGCAGGTTATGTGTCATGCTGAGCAGAGCTCTGTGCAGAAGCGCTGACAGTGACAGGGTCTAGCGGTGATACTCAGGCACTGGAGGTCTCTCAAGTGTCGCCTAGAGCTATGGCCACATAATTTGATATAGCTGCAGTGGTGGGAACGAAGAAAAACACAAACAGCAACCTTTAATTATGCTGCCCCGACTACTTCTCAGAGAGCCGAGTCTCGAGGTCAGTTAATCTCATCATTTTGTACACAAGACTTTCAGGAGTTCATTTATCAGGTTAATTCTACGAGGAACTGGGAGCGGAGTTTTTGATCAGCCCTCTCCCGTGTGCATCCTCTTGCTTTAATCAAACCTAAGATCTCTCTTCACCTCAGATCTCTCCTCATGACATTTCTTCAAGGGTTAATTTGCCAACAGCCATCACCAGATGTGTCAGTCTGTAGTCAAATGATCCCCCTTGCACAGAAACGGTGCTTAAAATTCACTCCATCTCCCTTGTCAATCAGTGATGGCTGCATCAGATCAGAGTTTTGTCTGAGCCGAGACTGAACTTGGTGGAGATCAGTGGTGTCAGAGAATTCCCCTGGCCTCCCTCCATCCCCAGAAGGTCACTTTGCCGCAGGCTCTCTTTTTCTTTCTTTGGCTCTAAGAGTTGCAGGAGAGCTAATGTGCCTGACTAATGAGAGAGAGTAAAACAGGGAGAGGGCAAGGGAAAAAAGCAGCCAACAGATTAGCTTCACATTTCGATTTAAAATGTTAATCTGTCGTCTAAAGTTGAACTCCGTGTTGTACAGTTTGCGGCAGAGTACCAATGATCTTTCTGTATTACTGAGCAGCACAACATGTTCTGCCACTGTCGCTGCTTTTTTTTTTTTTTTTTTTTTTTTTTTTTTTGGTGGGCCAGCTTTCTCCTGAAAGCTGATCAAAAGCTGTTTATTCGCCGGGGTGTGTTGCGGCACCACTGTGCAGATTTCATCTTCATCTTTGTGTGTATGTTGGTGCTCACTTGTATGTTTGTCTCTGCATTTGGACACACACACACACACACACACACGCACGCTCGCATGTTTCTCTCTGTCACCACTGGCTTTAATCATCTGTAGAGCGAGGCCATGGGCAGAAGTCAGTGGTGACCCACCCACGCTTATTCAATGTGTGTGTGTGTGTGTGTGTGTGTGTGTGTGTGTGTGTGTCTTTATGCAATGCTCCCCCTTGCTGCAGTCCTGCTCCACTGCTAATGACCCAGCAAAGCACCTTAATGACAAGGAACACATACTCCCTGCTGTTCTGTGAGCCACAACTAATAAGTTTGGTCAGTCAGACACAGAAAGTATTGTAACCCTTTTAAAAAACAAAAAAGAAATCAACGAGAACACAGAAAAAGCATGAGCTGCAACGAGCCAATAAGATTTCACAGCTCTGGCGTTGAGTGAAGAAGTCTGCCATCACTTAGATCTGCTCGTGTCTTTGATGGGCAGGAGGAGGAGGGGGACGAGGATCACGGTGGAGCTTTGCAAGACGAGAGTGAATCGTAAAATCAGAATTTGTTTATCTTTTACTGCTAATTCCTCATTAAAACCAGTCAGAGGCAGCAGGAGCCCTTTGATAAGAAGCAGCACAGTGTTTGCTTTACTTCTCTGAACGCTGGCATCTGGTAGGCCCACTGTGTGAGTTGGCTGCACATACCGAGAGATTGTGTTGATTTACCTTACTCAAAATGTATAATTTTCATACCTCAGTGATTTTATGCGTGGCTAACTGTTTACTGTTTAGATGTAATCTGGTAAATCGGAGCATTCAGAGCTGCTCAGGCTTTGTCTCGATCGAAGAATGAGTTCTTAAGCAGCGCTCCGTCTACTTCCATCTCTTACATGAAACACTGTTCACGTAATTGCTCCGATGCTTGGCATGTGCATGCGTGTGTGTAGGATTGCATGAGCGCAAGTGTGTATGTGTGTGTGTGTGTGTGTGTGTGTGCAGCCCACACTGTAACTCTACATGTGTGTAACAAGGGCTGCGTTGTATTTAGAGACAAGGCTGTATTTCATAGGTCATTTCCCTCCGTTCCTCCAGAGCAATACCCATCTAAAGCCGAGATTGAGTTCAGCTCATTTTTCAACTCTGCCTCATGTCCAGGTTTTAATAAAGCCAGTCGAAAGGTTGGGAGAATTAGGCGGCTGTTGGGTGTGGGTGGGGGGACGCAGGGGAGGAGGGGGCGGCGGTGTGAAAGGCACTAATTCCGGCGTCGCTTGGTGCTGGTTTGGGATCTCATTAGTGCCGTGTTGTACTGTCACACATACACGTCCACTTGCTCAATCATAGGCAGCAAAGACGTGTTTAAATCCAAAATGAGTTTCTGGCTACAAAGTCTGATTTATGGGAGGTGTGACCCAGGAAATACCACAGACCTCCATCTCGTCACCCCCATTCTTTATGTTTAGAGATTGTTTTTTTTTTTAACCCTATTACAGTGACCTTCCTCTTATTTTTCTGACTCACTATTCCCCACTCTTTCTCTGTTATTTCTAAAACTCCTTTACAGATTACTGTCTCTCATCTTCTTCTACTTTTCAGTTGCTCTCTTACCTCCCAAGCTATTACCGCCATTTTACTGCACCTTTAGAACAATAAAACAGAAAACATTTACTTCATGGTGAATAAAGCAGGAGAACGAAAAATATAAATAAGATCTTGATGAAAAAATCGTTTATATGACTGGTTCACTGCAGCTTTCTATCGAGGGACTTTGTCTCCGGTAGAAAGTACAAGTAATGAAAACTGTTCATAGCGAGACATGTACATTATCCAGTGTAACCAGGACACTTTGTCTGAAACAAGATGTTGCTGCTGATTTTTTTTTAGTGCTTTGAGCACCACAAATGAAATTACATTTGCCTCAATTGTATTGGAGTGGCAGTAAAAATATTAAAGACAGCAATCAACCTGAGAAATAAAACCAAAAGTGAGAAAATATGCTGTAATGTGGGTGAACCTGGTGAACCTTCCTCCCTAGATTTTATTTTAATGTATTATTTATTTGTTTTCCACCCTTTTTTTCTCATCACGCAGTTTTAGATATCGAGGAATTCTTTGCAAAGTGCTTATGCAACATGCCTTAAAAAACAGAAAGCTGTACAATACTGTAGACATTCTACTGCAAGCTTGTCAAATTCATATTAATAAGACGAGCCGGGTTATTCCTCTCTCGCTGTGAACATGATCTGCAGTTCAAACCATGAAACAGCCTCTCATTTGGCCCTCTCTACTGTAACAGTGTGTACCTATTAGGGTTGTGCAGATGGGCGATCTGATCACCCATCGGTGATAGAAGGGTTGTTTCACGATGTCTTTTTTAAATGACGATGCAATCGCGAGGTGTGGGGGGGAGACAGCGCGTGTGTGGAGCATGCTGACGAGATCGAGGCTGAACGAGGCTGAGTGAGAGGAGACAGAGGGAGGCTGCTTAGTGAGAGAGCGGAGGGGGGGGGATCTTCTGCGTTGTAGTTTCCTGTAAAAAATGTCCGTGAAAAATACATGCCGAGCAGTCACTGGTGCGCGCGGTCGTAAAATCTGAGCTTTGCGCGCACAGGGCTTGCGGACGTCCGCGGAGTCCGTTCCACGTATGTTCCGCCCGAGTATGTTCGGGCCGAGTGGTGAACAAACCAAACAACACAATGTCAGGAGAAATTGAAAAGATATGCCGTCTATGTAAAGTCAACTTGCTAATTAAGGAGCCATTACATGTTCAAGAGTTTTATAAAGCTGCTCAAACGCCAAAGAGAGGCTATATATAAGTGAACGTTTCAGAGGCGACGCATAATGACCCCCCCGCCCCCCCCGCGATGACATCGTTCATCGGCGATTTCACTAGATGGCGATAGGACGATAGGATATGGACAAGATCGCCCAACTCTATACAGTATCTCATTTCCCTGTGCATCAATATCTTCCACACTCTCATGAAGGGGCCTGACTATCCTCTAAATCCGCCAGGGCTTGATCATTAGGACGTACAGGAGGAATCAATCCGGTGAGTGAATTCACATCACATACACCTCCAGCTCTCATCAAATGACCTTGACTGCTGCCGCCGCCGGCATCGCTTGGTTTTAGATGAGAGGCTAAGTATGATAGTAAGATGTGTGATGTGCAGATGAAGTATGGTATTGCACATTAGCGGGTTTGAAGAGGTAAATCCAGGCAGGCTAATGAATGTGCCACGCTGACTAATTTAAAGTTCAGCTTCCACATAAAGGTAATGAGAGCAGCTGCACACTTAGAGCAGCCTTACGCCACAGTCCAGGGCCGCCGATTTGAGGTTAGACATCTGCAGTGTGCGTGAGAGGACACAGGGGTGGCGCAGGTTGTCTCAGAGCTCTTAGTTAATGGTGTAGTTCACCGCGCTCAGGCCCTGATGGTGATTACCTCGTCAGCATGACACTATTTGGTCTCCTGTGTCAGCTCCCAGGATGCAGAGGCCTCATCCCCAGACATGGAATTAGAAAAAGACGCTGCTTTGCACTTGTGCTGTCACCTCACTGGATACATACATAGACACTAAAACATGCTGTCACAGTGCGATTCTGCAGGTCTTTGCTCCTGCCAGCTTGGCAGCTTTGTTAACATCTTTGCCTACTGTACTACACTAACTCTCCTATCCATATGCAGTACATCTCGCTAATAAAACGAGTGTCACCTGCCTGTGACTGAGATATTTTTGTAGGTGAAGATGCGATATCCGTAGCCAGCAGTTCTGAGAATGCAGGTGGTTCGGAGGTAGAGATGAATGTGCTTCAGACTGGGGCAAATGTCGCTGTTACACAACTGAAGAGTAATAACCACAATGAGGGCCAACTCGTTTTTTTTTCCCTCCTCTGCTGCTCTGTGCAGGAGACTGGGCAGAGTTTCAAAGCCTCCTCTTTTCTCACTCTGACTCAGTCGGAAGGAGAGAAAAGAAGGAAAAAAACTGTCCTTCTCCCACATTCACACAGGAAATTCATCATTCTGTTTTCTGAATGCGGACTAAAAGATCCCAGGAGGGAAAGACTATTGTCATTGCTCAGTATGGTGTCACTCCGTGCATGTCATGGTCATCATCCCTAAATCTCAACATTTGCTCACTCACACTTGCACTTACACTGTTTGACATTCCCCTGATGACTTTTACGATGCGTGCAGGTGTGACCGATGTGCACTCGGTATTCAAAGCACTTGTTTATCTATGTATGCCCTCTTCTTATTTATTCACCTTGTAATTTATTTATCCGCACATTTTGTTTTTTGAGTATATGATCCGCAGATCTGGAGCTGAGAACATGCATGCTGCAGCAAGATGTCGGGTTCATTTTAACTAGGCTCATTAGCTGCAGAAGGCGGCACCGGTTAATTAAAATAATTCCCTGTTATCGTGGCTGCTTTGGTCAGCCAAATGATACCGGGGGACTGCTATGCAGCACAGACTGCTCTCGCTTGGCGAACGGCGCTCCTCGACCACAGCTAGCACCTAATTAGCGCTGGAGGAGGAATATTTTACTGCGAATTAACATGCCGCGCTTCGGCCTGTGCTCTAATTGACGAGCCGCATCTGAGGGCCGGTGGAAGACTGCGGCTGTAGGGTGTGTCAACTCAAGCGCATGAGGGAAACATGCATAGAATGTTTAACCGTTTCATAATTAGTGAGAATCAAAAAGCTGCTTGTTTAGTGGCGGACTTAAGTTGATTTTTATGGGCGTTGCATCCTCGCTGAGAAGAGGGCCTCCCTGTGTTCTCCCATGACCTCCGTTGCACTCATTCCAGCATGAAAGCAGGTGGGGCTGTTACATAGGTTAGAGGGCACTGAGGTAAATATCCTATAATCCATGTTCAGATCAAAACTCAAAGGTCCACACTAATGAAACCGTTTGGACGAGCCATAATCCAAAGTAATAGGAAGGGATCCGACAAACGCTTGGCTCATCAAGTCACTCTGTTAAATGACATTAAAACCTAAACAACCTTCAAATTACATATTTAAAACCCTAAGGTAAGCTTTAGCACATGGCTATGCCCACAAGCAGCATTCTGAAAGAAAATTTAACCACACTGATATATAAATTGGAGTTTTTCGGCGAGCAGCAGGATAGTTGCAGGGTGTTGATCAAACTGTAGGAATCAAACTTAAAGGACAAGTTATTAATTTGTTTTTTTACCAGGGGTGTAACGATCCATTGACGTATTGATTCAGTGATTAGCAATCCAATATCACTGATGCAAAATGAAAACGTCGATGCATACACTTCAAGATACACCTTTATTTTGAAATTCCCATGACACATCTGTGTCACCATATCCATCCAAACACACCTCCTTCCTAAACATTAAAACAGTGCTATAAAACATGCACTAGGAGGAGTGTTTCAGTTACTGTAGTCCCAATTAAACACCTAGTCCTTTTTGTTAGCCTGGTGTTGCTACACAGTTTGACAAATAAAGGCCTGTCTCAATTAGACGCCTGGTCTGGTTGCTTAGCAGTTCATTTTTATAGAAGTTCTTTGGATGTATAAAACCATGTTGTTGGCTACCCACTTGAACTAAAGTTAGTTGTATAGATCGTACATACAAATATGAGTGTTTAAACTTTTGTCAGTAAAGACATGATACACACCGTTAGCTCTGTTAGATTTTCCACAATTAGATCATTCAGTTCACTTTTCTGAAACCATGAGCACCACAGAGTAATTCATTTGGATTTACCAGCATGGTAAACAAGAGGGAAGTCTTCTGAAGCAGTCATAAAGTCAGAATTTGCGTCTATTCCTCGATTACCCTGTAAGTTACTAATATTTCTTTAGTCCGTAAGGGTCCACTGATCAAAAGAATCATAACATTGTGCATTTGATGTGTTTTTAACCTGTAAAGTGACTTTGAGAACTTTGGAAAACGCTTTATAAATAAAATGTATTATTATTATTATTATTATTATTATTTTTCATGAGGATTAAGAACAGGATTAAGTGGTGTTGTGTCGGCATGCTAGGTGCCGTAATCCCCGAGTGCCGTAAAACGAGTGTCATAAGACTCTCTCTGGTGCCTCGTCAGGTCAAATGAATGATACATTAATATGTTATTGGAAGCCTAATTTCTAAACAATTATTATCCCTACTAGTTCAAATAAACACTTCGCTAAACAACACTTTTGTGTAAAAGGAATTAAAGGCCTGCCTGTTGAGTTCAGTGATTAAAGCAAATAATATCCCAGGCTATTAATTTCAGTTTTACAGTAGTTACACCTTGGCTATATGCCAGTGTAAATGCCAGTTGCTTCAGGTATTGTTTTGTCCTGTTCTGTTTTTGCGCCTCAGTGTATCTGTGGTGGTAGCTGGCGACATGAGGGGGGGAGCTCTGTGCTGCGGGAGTATAGAGAATAACTGAATGGTATATATATTCTAACAGCACTCTAAATTAACAGTCCAGCTCCAAAAGTACAAAATTGATATGTGGTGGGCGGCAACAAATTAATAAATGTATAGAAACCCAGAGGCTGCTTGAAAGCAGCAGGGATAAGGAATTGGGCTCTGGTTTGTTTTTCCTCATCCTGGTGATCAGCACACCTGGGTGATTCCGTCAAATGTGTGTTGGCATGTTGGGTGTGTTTCCATTCACATACCCGACAAAGGTGGAGCAGGGCAGACTTGCCGTCCTTGACTATACACAACTCTCTCCTCCTTGCTATTTTAGCTGATCAGGAACTTGCAGGTGGGTCTTTCAGCTTTGCCGTTCCATTTGCGCATGCAAACTGGCTCATGCAACAATCCGCCTGTTGTGCTAACTGCAGCACCTGTTGCTAACAAAGTACAGCTAAAAGATTCGGGGCAGAAATAGTTCTTGTGAACTTGAGCTTTTTGTGCATCAGTCTGCATACTTTGTATTCTGCATGCAGCTGTGTGCACATGCTGTGTGTGACCCCCGTACTGCCCGAATACACAAACCATTACAGGCTCATCATCATTAAATCATGGAGGAATGATTACACCAACCAATCACTCTTTCAGTGTACATACACAGTGGACAATCATTGTAATAAAAAAGATAGCATATTTTTCCATCTTCATGCTTAAGCTCTCCGAACCCTTTTTGAGCTAACTTAAATGATATTGGTATTTATTAACCACAACAACGTAGTGGCAGCTGGTATTGTTTTCACTTTGTCAGTCTGTATGTCTATCCTCGTTTCCACCAAACAGTATGACGGTATGGTACAGTTGAGTTTGGGATGCTTTTTTTCCATTTCCACTGAAAAGTTGTGGATGGTACCAATGGAACCGTTGTGTACTGTTCCCATTTTTGGTCAGCCCTCTGTTGGGGTACCTAGCACACAGATCTGGTACTAAAAGGTGGAGCCGTGAACACTGCAGTCCATTGATTGATCAATAGCGGAGGGTCACTCAGGGCTGAGTTGTGGCTGGTTTTGAAGCTCATGTAACAACTGTTAAAACCATGGAGTATTTTATTAGTAGACTGTAACTATAAAATGAAAGGATGTTTTGCTGCCTCTCACAGCAGCTGTAGACGGAGTAAAAATAACTTAATTTACTGGGCCGACTGCCGGCGACTTTTAAGGTGGAATGTTAACATGTAATGTTACTCAATGCATGAGCTGACGACATGAATCAATCAACACACCTTAAGTTTCACTTTAACAACTTTGACCATTGCTTTAGATTTTATATGATAGGCACTTTTAGTAATGAGAGGATCTTCAAGCGTTTATATATTTCAATTTTGGCTTGGTTATGTGAACTGCATATATCCCAATCCTGACTCTGAGAAAAAAAAAAAAACGCATCAGGGAGGGTTGTTCCTATAGCCTCCGGCAACACTAAACCCCTGAGCTTGCCTTAGAAGGACTAAATGCACAAACCTGCTATTTTTAAACATCCCATGGAGAACACTAGAGTCTAGGTACCATGTCTGAAGGGTTACTTTTGGTTCCAAAGGTACCATGCCTAAAGTGTTTGGGGGAAACGGGGCTTGTCTTGTGTGTGTCATCATGGCAAAATGTGGTCCTGGAGACACTTATTGTAGCAGAAACTGCCACACTTCCAGGTATGTCTG
This sequence comes from Epinephelus lanceolatus, assembly GCF_041903045.1. Lineage (NCBI taxonomy): Eukaryota > Metazoa > Chordata > Actinopteri > Perciformes > Serranidae > Epinephelus > Epinephelus lanceolatus. Next base: position 13,167,881 of record NC_135752.1, read on the forward strand.
TCTGTGGACACCACAATTACGTC